>NC_140579.1:455856155-457056155 GCF_964204655.1 Triturus cristatus | reverse complement strand
GCGATTTTCACCCCGAAGGGTGAAACCACCTCCTCCAGTGGGGCCATGTAGATGTTAAAAAGCGTAGGGCTCAGTGAGGAGCCCTGCGGTACTCCACACTGAAGGGGGGTAGGCAGAGATCGAAGATTGCCTTCGCAGACCTGATAAGTCCGGCCACTCAAGTACGACGCGAGCCATTTGAGGGCCGACCCTCTCACTCCAATCTTCCCCAAACGGTTGATCAGGATATTATGATCAACCGTATCAAATGCAGCGCTAAGATCCAGGAGGACCACCGCAGCGGATCCTCCCGAATCCAAGATGCATCTGCCTTCCTCCACCATTGAAATCAAGGCCGAATCGGTTCCCTGGCCAGGCCGAAAGCCCGTCTGAGTACGACCCAGTAGATCATTAGATTCCAGGAAATGCGAAAGGTGGCGGTTGGCAAACTTCTCGGCAATCTTATTCAGCCCGGGCAGAAGCGAGATGGGACGGTAATTCGCCAAATCGGCCGGATCAAGGCCTGGCTTTTTCAGAAGGGCCTTGACAATGGCTTGCTTCCAGCTAGGTGGGACAATGCCGTGGGTGAATGAGGCATTCAGCAGGTCGATAGCTGGGCCTGCAATGGTGTTCGTAAATTGCTTGAGGATCCGAATGGGCATGGGGTCCGAAGGGGAGCCGCTCTTCAGGGCTGAAAGCTCCTCACAAAAAGCCTCCTTTGAGATGGAGGGGAAGCTATCAAACACCTTTTCAGCCTCTGGAACTGCTTTGTCTACCCTACCTGTAGTCAGAGGAAGGCTGGCTAAGATGTTCTGTATTTTGACATCAAAAAACTGGGCCAGTTGATTGCATTTATCAGAATTTACCTCATGGGTTACCGGGGGAGTAGGGACAGAGAGAAGCTCTTTAAGGATCTGATAAGTTTCTCTAGAAGAGTTACCTCCCATTCTGATTCTTTCCTCAAAATGGGCGGCTTTGGTCAAATTGCAAGCCACCTTGTATGCTCTCATGGCTTCACGATAGTTATCTTTTTTGGTGGTCGCCCAGTTCTTCCGCCATTCTCGCTCCAGCTTTTTACATTTCTTTCTCATACATCCCAGTTCAGGGGTGTACCAGGAGGACTTGGGGCGGCTCCTTTTATTGGAGATGGCTTTGAGAGGTAGTTCAATATCTAATGCTTGGCGGAGCCAGTCATGGAAAGCAACATCGGCTACCAGGGGATCGCATCCAGATGTGGGGACTGATTGTTCAAGAATAAGGGAGAGATTCTCAGTTGATAGTCGTGACCAAATTCTCTTAAAAGTACGGGGTGCCCTAGGACCGGGGGGAGGAGGAGGGTCCCTCATAAAGTTCAATTCAAACGGCACCAGGAAGTGATCCGACCAGGGCATAGGGAGAGGAGGGCTCGTCTGAAGATGTGAGATATTGGAGAACACACAGTCTAACAAGTGTCCCTTCACATGTGTAGGTTCTCGATTGTGGAGCCTGAGGTTAGCTGTCATAAGTTCCGATCTCAGGTCAGATGCTATTTTATCCTCCTGTAGGTCAAAATGAAGATTCAGATCCCCCAGTAGAATGAAATTGGGAGAGGATGCGGCTAAGACGGGAACGTGGTCCAGAATGGAGGAGGAAAACTGTTTTATTGTCCCCGGGGGGCGATAAACCAAAATGCCCGAAAGGTAATGATTCGGCGATGACTGGATGCGAAAATAACAGCTTTCTGCATCTTGGATGGGCCCTTTATCCATTCTGCAAGACAGCTTCTCCCTATGAATTATAGCTAAGCCACCTCCCTTTCCCAATGGTCTATGGAGGGACTGAATGAGATAGCCAGATGGAAGGACACTGACTAAATCAGAATCAGAGTCAGCTGACGTCCATGTTTCAGTAAGAAACAGGATGTCTAAGTTAGTGTCTTCAATCAAATGTAGGATTTGTAGTGCGTGTTTAGGCAGGGACCTACAATTCAGAAGCCCTAACCTAAGGGGGTCTTTAGTAGGAGCTTTATTTCCCCCAGCCTGGTCCTTAAATGGACAATAGACACATGGCATGAAAAGGGCATCAGCTCCTAATCCATGATGACAATAACGCGAGTTTGATGGCTTTAAAAGGACTAATTCCTCTTTCGTGTATATGATGGGAGTGGCTTCGGACACGGGCAGGGTCTCTGGCCCTAGGTCCGTCCTGGCCCGGACGGGCACAGACGGGCTTGCCTCTGGCGCGCCTCCGGCGCGCCATCGGCGCGCCCGCTGCGCCCGCCCGCTGCGCGGGCGACGAATGGTCGCCATTTATGAAGCGCGAGGTGCAGGAGACGCCCTCGCACTAGACCGCTACCCGTCTGAAAGCCTACCCAAGATGGCGGCCGCAGTCGGCAAAGCCAGTGGTCAGCCCGACGTGACAACAGAGGCCCAAAGAACCGCTCTGAGATGCCCCCAAGCCCCCACAAGTAAGAGCAGAGAACAAATTACCAAAATTAAAATTCTAGTAAGAACACAGTTAAGGTTGTGGAAAATAAAAACGAAGCTTTTTTAAAAACAATTAGAAGCTCACAAGAGCAGAGGAGTGTATGGCCAGACTCCCTGTGTGTGAGGGGAGCAGCCTGTGTAGGTAACGCGGGCAGACTAATGAGCCCGATTTATAGCGCGAGGTGCAGGAGACGCCCTCGCACTAGACCGCTACCCGTCTGAAAGCCTACCCAAGATGGCGGCCGCAGTCGGCAAAGCCAGTGGTCAGCCCGACGTGACAACAGAGGCCGAAAGAACCGCTCTGAGATGCCCCCAAGCCCCCACAAGTAAGAGCAGAGAACAAATTACCAAAATTAAAATTCTAGTAAGAACACAGTTAAGGTTGTGGAAAATAAAAACGAAGCTTTTTTAAAAACAATTAGAAGCTCACAAGAGCAGAGGAGTGTATGGCCAGACTCCCTGTGTGTGAGGGGAGCAGCCTGTGTAGGTAACGCGGGCAGACTAATGAGCCCGATTTATAGCGCGAGGTGCAGGAGACGCCCTCGCACTAGACCGCTACCCGTCTGAAAGCCTACCCAAGATGGCGGCCGCAGTCGGCAAAGCCAGTGGTCAGCCCGACGTGACAACAGAGGCCCAAAGAACCGCTCTGAGATGCCCCCAAGCCCCCACAAGTAAGAGCAGAGAACAAATTACCAAAATTAAAATTCTAGTAAGAACACAGTTAAGGTTGTGGAAAATAAAAACGAAGCTTTTTTAAAAACAATTAGAAGCTCACAAGAGCAGAGGAGTGTATGGCCAGACTCCCTGTGTGTGAGGGGAGCAGCCTGTGTAAACCCTAAAACACTACCCCTGCATGACCCCCTACACTGCACAAACACCACTGCACTGCCCTAAACCCTAAATCACCACCCCAGCATGACTCCCTACACTGCCCGAACACCACTGCACTGCCCTAAACCATAAAATACTACCCCCAGCATGACCCCTACACTGCCCGAACACCACTGCACTGCCCGATACCCTGAAACACCTCCCCCAGCACAACCCCCTGCACTATCCGAACACCAATGCTCTGCCCAAAACCCTGAAACACTTGAACCAGCAGGACCCCCTACACTGTCCGAACACCACTGCACTGCCCTAAACCCTAAAACACTACCCCAGCACGACCCCTAGACTGCACAAACCCCACTGCACTGCCCTAAACCCTAAAACACTACGCAGGCAGTACCCCGTACACTGCCCGATCACCACTGCACTGCCATAAACCCTAAAACACTACCCCCAGCATGACCCCCTACACTGTCCGAACACCACTGCACTGACCTAAACCCTGAAACACCAACCCCAGCATGACCCCCTACACTGCCCGAAACCACTGCACTGCCCTAAGCCCTGAAACACCACCCCCAGCATGACCCCCTACACTGCCTGAACACCACTGCACTGCCCTAAACCCTGAAACACTACCCCCAGCTAGACCCCCTATGCTGCCCGAACACCACTGCACTGCCCTATACCCTGAAACATCACCCCCAGCAAGAGCCCCTAAACTGCCCGAACACCACTGCTCTGCCCAAAACCCTTAAACACCAGATCCAGCACGACCCCTACACAGCCCGAACACCACTGCACTGCCTGAAACACTGAAACAATAGCCCTAGCATGACCCCCTACACTTCCCGAACACAACTGCACTGCCCAACACCCTGAAACACCACCCCTGCACGATCCCCTACACTGCCTAAACACCACTACACTGCCTTAAACCCTGAAACACCACCCCGCACGACAATCTACACTGTCTGAATACCACTGCACTGCCCTAAACCCTGAAACACCACCTCCCGCAATACCCCTACACTGCCCGAACACCACTGCACTGCCCTAAACACTGAACACCAGCCCCACACGACCCCCTACACTACCCGAACACCACTGCACTGCCCTAAACCCTGAAACACCAACCCCCGCATGACCCCCTACACTGCCAGAACACCACTGCACTGCCCTAAACCCAGAAACGCCAGGCCCAGCACGACCCCTTACACTGCCGAACACCACTGAACTACCCTAAACCCTGAAACACCACCCCCGCATGACCCCCTACACTGCCCGAACACCACTGCACTGCCCTAAACCTTAAAATACTACCCCCAGCATGATCCCTACACTGCCCGAACACCACTGCTCTGCCCGATACCCTGAAACACCACCCCCAGCACGACCCCCTACACTACCTGAACACCAATGCTCTGCCCAAAACCCTGAAACACTAGACCCAGCAGGACCCCTACACAGCCCGAACACCACTGCACTGCCCTAAACCCTGAAACACCACCCTCGCATGACCCCGTACACTGCCCAAACACCTCTGCACTGCCCTAAACACTGAAACTCAACCCCCGCCCTGCCCGAACACCACTGCACTGCCCTAAACCCTAAAACATTACCCCAGCACGACCCCCTAGATTGCACAAACACCACTGCACTGCTCTAAACCCTAAAACACTACCCCAGCAGGACCCCGTACACTGCCCGATCACCACTGCACTGCCATAAACCCTAAAACACTACCCCCAGCACGACCCCCTACACTGTCCGAACACCACTGCACTGCCCTAAACCCTGAAACACCACCCCCAGCACGACCCCCTACATTGCCCGAACAGCACTGCACTGCCCTAAACCCTGAAACACCACCCCCAGCATGACCCCCTACGCTACCTGAACACCACTGCACTGCCCTAAACCCTGAAACACCACCCCGCATGACACCCTACACTGCCCGAACAAAACTGCACTGCCCTAAACCCTAAAACACAACCCCCCGCATGGCCCCCTACACTGCCCAAACACCACTGCACTGCCCCAAACCCTGAAACACCACACCCTGCACCATCCCCTACACTGCCCGAACACCACTGAACTGCCCTTAACCCTGAAACACCACCCCCGCATGACCCCCTACACTGCCCGAACACCACTGCACTGCCCTAAACCTTAAAATACTACCCCCAGCATGAACCCTACACTGCCCGAACACCACTGCTCTGCCCGATACCCTGAAACACCACCCCCAGCACGACCCCCTACACTACCTGAACACCAATGCTCTGCCCAAAACCCTGAAACACTAGACCAAGCAGGACCCCTACACAGCCCGAACACCACTGCACTGCCCTAAACCCTGAAACCCCACCCTCGCATGACCCCGTACACTGCCCAAACACCACTGCACTGCCCTAAACACTGAAACTCGACCCCCGCCCTGCCCGAACACCACTGCACTGCCCTAAACCCTAAAACATTACCCCAGCACAACCCCCTAGATTGCACAAACACCACTGCACTGCTCTAAACCCTAAAACACTACCCCAGCAGGACCCCGTACACTGCCCGATCACCACTGCACTGCCATAAACCCTAAAACACTACCCCCAGCACAGCCCCCTACACTGTCCGAACACCACTGCACTGCCCTAAACCCTGAAACACCACCCACAGCACGACCCCCTACATTGCCCGAACACCACTGCACTGCCCTAAACCCTGAAACACCACCCCCAGCATGACCCCCTACGCTACCTGAACACCACTGCACTGCCCTAAACCCTGAAACACCACCCCGCATGACACCCTACACTGCCCGAACACCACTGCACTGCCTAAACCCTGAAACACCACCCCCCGCATAGCCCCCTACACTGCCCAAACACCACTGCACTGCCCCAAACCCTGAAACACCACACCCTGCACCATCCCCTACACTGCCCGAACACCACTGCACTGTCCTAAACCCTGAAACACCACCCCTGCATGACCCCCTACACTGCCCGAACACCACTGCACTGCCCTAAACCCTGAAACACCACCCCCACTGGACCCCCTACACTGCACGAACACCACTGCACTTCCCAAAACCCTGAAACACCAGGCCCAGCACATCCCCCTAAACTGCCAAAACACCACTGCTCTGCCTAAAACCCTGAAATGCCAGCCCCAGCACGACCGCCTAAACTGAAAGAACACCACTGCACTGCCCAAGAACTTGAAACATCAGCCCTAGCATGACCCCCTTCACTGCCCGAACAATGCAGCACTGCCCTAAACCATGAAACACCACCCACCACACGACCCCCTACACTGCCCGAACACCACTGAACTGCCCTAAACACTGAAACACCACCCCCGCACGACCCCCTACACTGCCCGAACACCACTGCACTGCCCTAAACCGAGAAACATCACTGCCCGCACAACCACCTACACTGCCCAAACAGCACTGCACTGACCTAAACCCTGAAACACCACCCCCAGCATGACCCCCTACATTGCCCGAACACCACTGCACTGCCCTAAACCCTGAAACACCAACCCCAGCATGACCCCCTACACTGCCCGAAACCACTGCACTGCCCTAAGCCCTGAAACACCACCCCCAGCATGACCCCCTACACTGCCTGAACACCACTGCACTGCCCTAAACCCTGAAACACTACCCCCAGCTAGACCCCCTATGCTGCCCGAACACCACTGCACTGCCCTATACCCTGAAACATCACCCCCAGCAAGAGGCCCTAAACTGCCCGAACACCACTGCTCTGCCCAAAACCCTGAAACACCAGATCCAGCACGACCCCTACACAGCCCGAACACCACTGCACTGCCTGAAACACTGAAACAATAGCCCTAGCATGACCCCCTACACTTCCCGAACACAACTGCACTGCCCAACACCCTGAAACACCACCCCTGCACGATCCCCTACACTGCCTAAACACCACTACACTGCCTTAAACCCTGAAACACCACCCCGCACGACAATCTACACTGTCCGAATACCACTGCACTGCCCTAAACCCTGAAACACCACCTCCCGCAATACCCCTACACTGCCCGAACACCACTGCACTGCCCTAAACACTGAACACCAGCCCCACACGACCCCCTACACTACCCGAACACCACTGCACTGCCCTAAACCCTGAAACACCAACCCCCGCATGACCCCCTACACTGCCAGAACACCACTGCACTGCCCTAAACCAGGAAACGCCAGGCCCAGCACGACCTCTTACACTGCCCGAACACCACTGAACTACCCTAAACCCTGAAACACCACCCCCGCATGACCCCCTACACTGCCCGAACACCACTGCACTACCCTAAACCTTAAAATACTACCCCCAGCATGATCCCTACACTGCCCGAACACCACTGCTCTGCCCGATACCCTGAAACACCACCCCCAGCACGACCCCCTACACTACCTGAACACCAATGCTCTGCCCAAAACCCTGAAACACTAGACCCAGCAGGACCCCTACACAGCCCGAACACCACTGCACTGCCCTAAACCCTGAAACACCACCCTCGCATGACCCCGTACACTGCCCAAACACCTCTGCACTGCCCTAAACACTGAAACTCGTCCCCGCCCTGCCCGAACACCACTGCACTGCCCTAAACCCTAAAACATTACCCCAGCACGACCCCCTAGATTGCACAAACACCACTGCACTGCTCTAAACCCTAAAACACTACCCCAGCAGGACCCCGTACACTGCCCGATCACCACTGCACTGCCATAAACCCTAAAACACTACCCCCAGCACGACCCCCTACACTGTCCGAACACCACTGCACTGCCCTAAACCCTGAAACACCACCCCCAGCACGACCCCCTACATTGCCCGAACACCACTGCACTGCCCTAAACCCTGAAACACCACCCCCAGCATGACCCCCTACGCTACCTGAACACCACTGCACTGCCCTAAACCCTGAAACACCACCCCTCATGACACCCTACACTGCCCGAACACCACTGCACTGCCCTAAACCCTAAAACACAACCCCCCGCATGGCCCCCTACACTGCCCAAACACCACTGCACTGCCCCAAACCCTGAAACACCACACCCTGCACCATCCCCTACACTGCCCGAACACCACTGAACTGCCCTTAACCCTGAAACACCACCCCCGCATGACCCCCTACACTGCCCGAACACCACTGCACTGCCCTAAACCTTAAAATACTACCCCCAGCATGATCCCTACACTGCCCGAACACCACTGCTCTGCCCGATACCCTGAAACACCACCCCCAGCACGACCCCCTACACTACCTGAACACCAATGCTCTGCCCAAAACCCTGAAACACTAGACCAAGCAGGACCCCTACACAGCCCGAACACCACTGCACTGCCCTAAACCCTGAAACCCCACCCTCGCATGACCCCGTACACTGCCCAAACACCACTGCACTGCCCTAAACACTGAAACTTGACCCCCGCCCTGCCCGAACACCACTGCACTGCCCTAAACCCTAAAACATTACCCCAGCACAACCCCCTAGATTGCACAAACACCACTGCACTGCTCTAAACCCTAAAACACTACCCCAGCAGGACCCCGTACACTGCCCGATCACCACTGCACTGCCATAAACCCTAAAACACTACCCCCAGCACAGCCCCCTACACTGTCCGAACACCACTGCACTGCCCTAAACCCTGAAACACCACCCACAGCACGACCCCCTACATTGCCCGAACACCACTGCACTGCCCTAAACCCTGAAACACCACCCCCAGCATGACCCCCTACGCTACCTGAACACCACTGCACTGCCCTAAACCCTGAAACACCACCCCGCATGACACCCTACACTGCCCGAACACCACTGCACTGCCCTAAACCCTGAAACACCACCCCCCGCATAGCCCCCTACATTGCCCAAACACCACTGCACTGCCCCAAACCCTGAAACACCACACCCTGCACCATCCCCTACACTGCCCGAACACCACTGCACTGTCCTAAACCCTGAAACACCACCCCTGCATGACCCCCTACACTGCCCGAACACCACTGCACTGCCCTAAACCCTGAAACACCACCCCCGCTGGACCCCCTACACTGCACGAACACCACTGCACTTCCCAAAACCCTGAAACACCAGGCCCAGCACATCCCCCTAAACTGCCAAAACACCACTGCTCTGCCTAAAACCCTGAAATGCCAGCCCCAGCACGACCGCCTAAACTGAACGAACACCACTGCACTGCCCAAGAACTTGAAACATCAGCCCCAGCATGACCCCCTTCACTGCCCGAACAATGCAGCACTGCCCTAAACCATGAAACACCACCCACCACACGACCCCCTACACTGCCCGAACACCACTGAACTGCCCTAAACACTGAAACACCACCCCCGCACGACCCCCTACACTGCCCGAACACCACTGCACTGCCCTAAACCGAGAAACATCACTGCCCGCACAACCACCTACACTGCCCAAACAGCACTGCACTGCCCTAAACCCTGAAACACCACCCACCGCATGACCCCCTACACTGCCCGAACACCACTGCACTGCCCTAAACCCTGAAACACCACCCCCAGCACAACCCCCTACACTGCCCGAACACCACTGCCCTAAACCCTGAAATACCAACCCCAGCAAGACCGCCTACACTGCACGAACACCACTGCACCGCCCTAAACCCTGAAACACCAGGCCCAGCACAACCCCCTACACTGCTCGAACACCAGTGCTCTGCCCAAAGCCCTGAAACACCAGACCCAGCACGACCACCTCCACTGCCCGAACACCACTGCACTGCCCTAAACCCTGAAACACCAGCCCCAGCACGACCGCCTACACTGCCCGAACACCACTGCACTGCCCTAAACCCTAAAACACTACCCCCAGCAGTACCCCTACACTACCCAAACACCACTGCACTACCCTAAACCCTAAAACTCTACCCCCACACAACCCCATACACTACCCAAACACCATTGCACTACCCTAAACCCTAAAACACAACCCCCAGAGATGTATGTATGTATGTATGTATGTGAAGTCTTATATAGCGCTCAAATTACCCTTGGGCATCTCGGCACTTGCATTGGGAACCCGTCCTGGTTTTTCCCTGTGAGATAACCCGTACTGGGCATCCCCAAGGTGAAAGCCAGGCATCCCGCCGCGGGGGGCCGTTGTGGAGATTAAGCAAGCTTGTTGCCCAGAGCTGCATAGTGTGAACTCATGCTTAGAGTATGCACCGAAGCGAGAATTATCGAGTCCGTGGACAATTGGGCTCCAGACCCTGCCGCGTCGGGAATCGAACCCTGACCTCTGCTTCAGGGTATGCCTCCTCTAACCAGTGAGCTACACTTCTCCACAAGAGATAACCCCTACACTACCCAAACACCACTGCTCTACCCTAAAACCCTAAACAACTACCACCAGCATGACCCCCTACAATACCCTAACACCACTGCTCTACCCTAAACCGTAAAACTCTACCGGCAGCACGACCCCCTACACTACCTAAACACCACTGCACTACCATAAACCCTAAAACACTCTCCCATCCCAACTCCCTATACTACCCAAAAACCACTGCACTACCCTAACCGCTAAATCTACCCCCAGCACGACCCCCTACACTACCCAAACACCACTGCACTGCCCTAACCCCTAAATCTACCCCCAGCACGACCCCCTACACTACCCAAACACCACTGCACTACCCTAAAACACCACCCCCAGCATGACCCCCTACACTACACCAACACCAATGCCCTAAACCCTGAAATACCAACCCCAGCAAGACCGCCTACACTGCACGAATACCACTGCACCGCCCTAAACCCTAAAACACCAGGCCCAGCACAACCCACTACACTGCTCGAACACCACTGCTCTGGGCAAAACCCTGAAACACCAGCCCCAGCACGACTGCCTACACTGCCCGAACACCACTGCACTGCCCTAAACCCTGAAGCACCAGCCCCAGCACGAACCCCTACACTGTGCGAACACCACTGCACTGCCCTAAACCCTGAAACACCACCCCCAGCACGACCCCCTACATTGCCCGAACACCACTGCACTGCCCGATACCCTGAAACACCTCCCCCAGCACGACCCCCTACACTATCCGAACACCAATGCTCTGCCCAAAACCCTGAAACACTTGACCCAGCAGGACCCCCTACACTGCCCGAACACCACTGCACTGCCCTAAACCCTGAAACACCACCCCCGCATGACCCCCTACACTGCCTGAACACCACTGCACTGCATTAAACACTGAAACACGACCCCCTACACTGCCCGAAAACCACTGCACTGCCCTAAACCCTAAAACACTACCCCAGCACGACCCCTAGACTGCACAAACCCCACTGCACTGCCCTAAACCCTAAAACACTACGCAGGCAGGACCCCGTACACTGCCCGATCACCACTGCACTGCCATAAACCCTAAAACACTACCCCCAGCACGACCCCCTACACTGTCCGAACACCACTGCACTGCCCTAAACCCTGAAACACCACCCCCAGCACGACCCCCTACATTGCCCGAACACCACTGCACTGCCCTGAACCCTGAAACGCCAACCCCAGCATGACCCCCTACACTGCCCGAAACCACTGCACTGCCCTAAGCCCTGAAACACCACCCCCAGCATGACCCCCTACACTGCCTGAACACCACTGCACTGCCCTAAACCCTGAAACACTACCCCCAGCTAGACCCCCTATGCTGCCCGAACACCACTGCACTGCCCTAAACCCTGAAACATCACCCCCAGCAAGAGCCCCTAAACTGCCCGAACACCACTGCTCTGCCCAAAACCCTGAAACACCAGCCCCAGCACGACCCCTACACAGCCCGAACACCACTGCACTGCCCTAAACCCTGAAACACCAACCCCCGCATGACCCCCTACACTGCCAGAACACCACTGCACTGCCCTAAACCAGGAAACGCCAGGCCCAGCACGACCCCTTACACTGCCCGAACACCACTGAACTACCCTAAACCCTGAAACACCACCCCCGCATGACCCCCTACACTGCCCGAACACCACTGCACTACCCTAAACCTTAAAATACTACCCCCAGCATGATCCCTACACTGCCCGAACACCACTGCTCTGCCCGATACCCTGAAACACCACCCCCAGCACGACCCCCTACACTACCTGAACACCAATGCTCTGCCCAAAACCCTGAAACACTAGACCCAGCAGGACCCCTACACAGCCCGAACACCACTGCACTGCCCTAAACCCTGAAACACCACCCTCGCATGACCCCGTACACTGCCCAAACACCTCTGCACTGCCCTAAACACTGAAACTCGTCCCCGCCCTGCCCGAACACCACTGCACTGCCCTAAACCCTAAAACATTACCCCAGCACGACCCCCTAGATTGCACAAACACCACTGCACTGCTCTAAACCCTAAAACACTACCCCAGCAGGACCCCGTACACTGCCCGATCACCACTGCACTGCCATAAACCCTAAAACACTACCCCAGCACGACCCCCTACACTGTCCGAACACCACTGCACTGCCCTAAACCCTGAAACACCACCCCCAGCACGACCCCCTACATTGCCCGAACACCACTGCACTGCCCTAAACCCTGAAACACCACCCCCAGCATGACCCCCTACGCTACCTGAACACCACTGCACTGCCCTAAACCCTGAAACACCACCCCGCATGACACCCTACACTGCACGAACACCACTGCACTGCCCTAAACCCTAAAACACAACCCCCCGCATGGCCCCCTACACTGCCCAAACACCACTGCACTGCCCCAAACCCTGAAACACCACACCCTGCACCATCCCCTACACTGCCCGAACACCACTGAACTGCCCTTAACCCTGAAACACCACCCCCGCATGACCCCCTACACTGCCCGAACACCACTGCACTGCCCTAAACCTTAAAATACTACCCCCAGCATGATCCCTACACTGCCCGAACACCACTGCTCTGCCCGATACCCTGAAACACCACCCCCAGCACGACCCCCTACACTACCTGAACACCAATGCTCTGCCCAAAACCCTGAAACACTAGACCAAGCAGGACCCCTACACAGCCCGAACACCACTGCACTGCCCTAAACCCTGAAACCCCACCCTCGCATGACCCCGTACACTGCCCAAACACCACTGCACTGCCCTAAACACTGAAACTTGACCCCCGCCCTGCCCGAACACCACTGCACTGCCCTAAACCCTAAAACATTACCCCAGCACAACCCCCTAGATTGCACAAACACCACTGCACTGCTCTAAACCCTAAAACACTACCCCAGCAGGACCCCGTACACTGCCCGATCACCACTGCACTGCCATAAACCCTAAAACACTACCCCCAGCACAGCCCCCTACACTGTCCGAACACCACTGCACTGCCCTAAACCCTGAAACACCACCCACAGCACGACCCCCTACATTGCCCGAACACCACTGCACTGCCCTAAACCCTGAAACACCACCCCCAGCATGACCCCCTGCGCTACCTGAACACCACTGCACTGCCCTAAACCCTGAAACACCACCCCGCATGACACCCTACACTGCCCGAACACCACTGCACTGCCCTAAACCCTGAAACACCACCCCCCGCATAGCCCCCTACACTGCCCAAACACCACTGCACTGCCCCAAACCCTGAAACACCACACCCTGCACCATCCCCTACACTGCCCGAACACCACTGCACTGTCCTAAACCCTGAAACACCACCCCTGCATGACCCCCTACACTGCCCGAACACCACTGCACTGCCCTAAACCCTGAAACACCACCCCCGCTGGACCCCCTACACTGCACGAACACCACTGCACTTCCCAAAACCCTGAAACACCAGGCCCAGCACATCCCCCTAAACTGCCAAAACACCACTGCTCTGCCTAAAACCCTGAAATGCCAGCCCCAGCACGACCGCCTAAACTGAACGAACACCACTGCACTGCCCAAGAACTTGAAACATCAGCCCCAGCATGACCCCCTTCACTGCCCGAACAATGCAGCACTGCCCTAAACCATGAAACACCACCCACCACACGACCCCCTACACTGCCCGAACACCACTGAACTGCCCTAAACACTGAAACACCACCCCCGCACGACCCCCTACACTGCCCGAACACCACTGCACTGCCCTAAACCGAGAAACATCACTGCCTGCACAACCACCTACACTGCCCAAACAGCACTGCACTGCCCTAAACCCTGAAACACCACCCACCGCATGACCCCCTACACTGCCCGAACACCACTGCACTGCCCTAAACCCTGAAACACCACCCCCAGCACAACCCCCTACACTGCCCGAACACCACTGCCCTAAACCCTGAAATACCAACCCCAGCAAGACCGCCTACACTGCACGAACACCACTGCACCGCCCTAAACCCTGAAACACCAGGCCCAGCACAACCCCCTACACTGCTCGAACACCAGTGCTCTGCCCAAAGCCCTGAAACACCAGACCCAGCACGACCACCTCCACTGCCCGAACACCACTGCACTGCCCTAAACCCTGAAACACCAGCCCCAGCACGACCGCCTACACTGCCCGAACACCACTGCACTGCCCTAAACCCTAAAACACTACCCCCAGCAGTACCCCTACACTACCCAAACACCACTGCACTACCCTAAACCCTAAAACTCTACCCCCACACAACCCCATACACTACCCAAACACCATTGCACTACCCTAAACCCTAAAACACAACCCCCAGAGATGTATGTATGTATGTATGTATGTGCAGTCTTATATAGCGCTCAAATTACCCTTGGGCATCTCGGCACTTGCATTGGGAACCCGTCCTGGTTTTTCCCTGTGAGATAACCCGTACTGGGCATCCCCAAGGTGAAAGCCAGGCATCCCGCCGCGGGGGGCCGTTGTGGAGATTAAGCAAGCTTGTTGCCCAGAGCTGCATAGTGTGAACTCATGCTTAGAGTATGCACCGAAGCGAGAATTATCGAGTCCGTGGACAATTGGGCTCCAGACCCTGCCGCGTCGGGAATCGAACCCTGACCTCTGCTTCAGGGTATGCCTCCTCTAACCAGTGAGCTACACTTCTCCACAAGAGATAACCCCTACACTACCCAAACACCACTGCTCTACCCTAAAACCCTAAACAACTACCACCAGCATGACCCCCTACAATACCCTAACACCACTGCTCTACCCTAAACCGTAAAACTCTACCGGCAGCACGACCCCCTACACTACCTAAACACCACTGCACTACCATAAACCCTAAAACACTCTCCCATCCCAACTCCCTATACTACCCAAAAACCACTGCACTACCCTAACCGCTAAATCTACCCCCAGCACGACCCCCTACACTACCCAAACACCACTGCACTGCCCTAACCCCTAAATCTACCCCCAGCACGACCCCCTACACTACCCAAACACCACTGCACTACCCTAAAACACCACCCCCAGCATGACCCCCTACACTACAACAACACCAATGCCCTAAACCCTGAAATACCAACCCCAGCAAGACCGCCTACACTGCACGAATACCACTGCACCGCCCTAAACCCTAAAACACCAGGCCCAGCACAACCCACTACACTGCTCGAACACCACTGCTCTGGGCAAAACCCTGAAACACCAGCCCCAGCACGACTGCCTACACTGCCCGAACACCACTGCACTGCCCTAAACCCTGAAGCACCAGCCCCAGCACGAACCCCTACACTGTGCGAACACCACTGCACTGCCCTAAACCCTGAAACACCACCCCCAGCACGACCCCCTACATTGCCCGAACACCACTGAACTGCCCGATACCCTGAAACACCTCCCCCAGCACGACCCCCTACACTATCCGAACACCAATGCTCTGCCCAAAACCCTGAAACACTTGACCCAGCAGGACCCCCTACACTGCCCGAACACCACTGCACTGCCCTAAACCCTGAAACACCACCCCCGCATGACCCCCTACACTGCCTGAACACCACTGCACTGCATTAAACACTGAAACACGACCCCCTACACTGCCCGAAAACCACTGCACTGCCCTAAACCCTAAAACACTACCCCAGCACGACCCCTAGACTGCACAAACCCCACTGCACTGCCCTAAACCCTAAAACACTACGCAGGCAGGACCCCGTACACTGCCCGATCACCACTGCACTGCCATAAACCCTAAAACACTACCCCCAGCACGACCCCCTACACTGTCCGAACACCACTGCACTGCCCTAAACCCTGAAACACCACCCCCAGCACGACCCCCTACATTGCCCGAACACCACTGCACTGCCCTGAACCCTGAAACGCCAACCCCAGCATGACCCCCTAAACTGCCCGAAACCACTGCACTGCCCTAAGCCCTGAAACACCACCCCCAGCATGACCCCCTACACTGCCTGAACACCACTGCACTGCCCTAAACCCTGAAACACTACCCCCAGCTAGACCCCCTATGCTGCCCGAACACCACTGCACTGCCCTAAACCCTGAAACATCACCCCCAGCAAGAGCCCCTAAACTGCCCGAACACCACTGCTCTGCCCAAAACCCTGAAACACCAGCCCCAGCACGACCCCTACACAGCCCGAACACCACTGCACTGCCCTAAACACTGAAACAATAGCCCTAGCATGACCCCCTACACTTCCCGAACACAACTGCACTGCCCAACACCCTGAAACACCACCCCTGCACGATCCCCTACACTGCCTAAACACCACTAAACTGCCTTAAACCCTGAAACACCACCCCGCACGACAATCTACACTGTCCGAATACCACTGCACTGCCCTAAACCCTGAAACACCACCCCCTGCACTACCCCTACACTGCCCGAACACCACTGCACTGCCCTAAACACTGAAGACCAGCCCCACACAACCCCCTACACTACCCGAACACCACTGCACTGCCCTAAACCCTGAAACACCAACCCCCGCATGACCCCCTACACTGCCAGAACACCACTGCCCAAAACCCTGAAACACCAACCCCAGCAAGACCCCCTACACTGCCCGAACACCACTGCACTGCTCTAAACCCTGAAACACCAGGCCCAGCACGACCTCTTACACTGCCCGAACACCACTGAACTACCCTAAACCCTGAAACACCACCCCCACATGACCCCCTACACTGCCCGAACACCACTGCACTGCCCTAAACCTTAAAATACTACCCCCAGCATGATCCCTACACTGCCCGAACACCACTGCTCTGCCCGATACCCTGAAACATCACCCCCAGCACAACCCCCTACACTACCTGAACACCAATACTCTGCCCAAAACCCTGAAACACTAGACCCAGCAGGACCCCTACACAGCCCGAACACCACTGCACTGCCCTAAACCCTGAAACAGCACCCTCGCATGACCCCGTACACTGCCCAAACACCACTGCACTGCCCTAAACACTGAAACTCGACCCCCGCTCTGCCCGAACACCACTGCACTGCCCTAAACCCTAAAACATTACCCCAGCACGACCCCCTAGATTGCACAAATACCACTGCACTACCACTGCACTGCCCTAAACCCTGAAAAACCACACCCCACACTACCCCTACACTGCCCGAACACCACTGCACTGCCCTAAATACTGAACACCAGCCCCACACAACCCCCTACACTACCCGAACATCACTGCACTGCCCTAAACCCTGAAACACCAACCCCCGCATGACCCCCTACACTGCCAGAACACCACTGCCCAAAACCCTGAAACACCAACCCCAGCAAGACCCCCTACACTGCCCGAACACCACTGCACTGCTCTAAACCCTGAAACACCAGGCCCAGCATGACCCCTTACACTGCCCGAACACCACTGAACTACCCTAAACCCTGAAACACCACCCCCGCATGACCCCCTACACTGCCCGAACACCACTGCACTGCCCTAAACCTTAAAATACTACCCCCAGCATGATTCCTACACTGCCCGAACACCACTGCTCTGCCCGATACCCTGAAACACCACCCCCAGCACGACCCCCTACACTACCTGAACACCAATGCTCTGCCCAAAACCCTGAAACACTAGACCCAGCAGGACCCCTACACAGCCCGAACACCACTGCACTGCCCTAAACCCTGAAACAGCACCCTCGCATGACCCCGTACACTGCCCAAACACCACTGCACTGCCCTAAACACTGAAACTCGACCCCCGCCCTGCCCGAACACCACTGCACTGCCCTAAACCCTAAAACATTACCCCAGCACGACCCCCTAGATTGCACAAACACCACTGCACTGCCCTAAACCCTAAACAACTACCCCAGCAGGACCCCGTACACTGCCCGATCACCACTGCACTGCCATAAACCCTAAAACACTATCCCCAGCACGACCCCCTACACTGTCCGAACACCACTGCACTGCCCTTAACCCTGAAACACCACCCCGCATGACACCCTACACTGCCCGAACACCACTGCACTGCCCTAAACCCTGAAACACCAACCCCCGCATGGCCCCCTACACTGCCCAAACAACACTGCACTGCCCCAAACCCTGAAACACCACACCCTGCACCATCCCCTACACTGCCCGAACACCACTGCACTGCCCTAAACCCTGAAACACCACCCCTGCATGACCCCCTACACTGCCCGAACACCACTGCACTGCCCTGAACCCTGAAACACTACCCCTGCTGAACCCCCTACACTGCACGAACACCACTGCACTTCCCTAAACCCTGAAACACCAGGCTCAGCACATCCCCCTAAACTGCCAAAACACCACTGCTCTGCCCAAAACCCTGAAACACCAGCCCCAGCACGACCGCCTAAACTGAACGAACACCACTGCACTGCCCAAAACCCTGAAACATCAGCCCCAGCATGACCCCCTTCACTGCCCGAACAATACAGCACTGCCCTAAACCATGAAACACCACCCCCGCACGACCCCCTACACTGTCCGAACTCCACTGCACTGCTCTAAACCCAGAAACATCACTGCCCACACAACCACCTACACTGCCCAAACACCACTGCACTGCCCTAAACCCTGAAACACCACCCACCGCATTACCACCTACACTGCCCGAACACCACTGCACTGCCCTAAACCCTGAGACACCACCCCCCAGCACAACCCCTACACTGCCCAAACACCACTGCCCTAGACCCTGAAATACCAACCCCAGCAAGACCGCCTACACTGCACGAACACCACTGCACCGCCCTAAACCCTGAAACACCAGGCCCAGCACAACTCCCTACACTGCTCGAACACCACTGCTCTGCCCAAAGCCCTGAAACACCAGCCCCAGCACGACCACTTACACTGCCCGAACACCACTGCACTGCCCTAAACCCTGAAACACCAGCCCCAGCATGACCGCCTACACTGCCCGAACACCACTGAACTGCCCTAAACCCTAAAACACTACCCCCAGCAGTACCCCTACACTACCCAAACACCACTGCACTACCCTAAACCCTAAAACTCTAACCCCACACAACCCCATACACTACCCAAACACCATTGCACTACCCTAAACCCTAAAACACAACCCCCAGAGATAACCCCTACACTACCCAAACACCACCACTCTACCCTAAAACCCTAAACAACTACCACCAGCATGACCCCCTACACTACCCTAACACCACTGCACTACCCTAAACCATAAAACTCTACCGCCAGCACGACCCCCTACACTACCTAAACACCACTGCACTACCATAAACCCTAAAACACTCTCCCAGCACAACTCCCGATACTACCCAAAAACCACTGCACTACCCTAACCGCTAAATCTACCCCCAGCACGACCCCCTATACTACCCAGACACCACTGCACTGCCCTAACCCCTAAATCTACCCCCAGCACCTCCCCCTACACTACACCAACACCACTGCCCTAAAGCCTGAAATACCAACCCCAGCAAGAACGCCTACACTGCACGAACACCACTGCACCGCCCTAAACCCTAAAACACCAGGCCCAGCACAACCCCCTACACTGCTCGAACACCACTGCTCTGGGCAAAACCCTGAAACACCAGCCCCAGCACGACCCCCTACACTGTCCGAACACCACTGCACTGCCCTAAACCCTGAAACACCACCCCCAGCACGACCCCCTACATTGCCCGAACACCACTGCACTGCCCTAAACCCTGAAACACCACCCCCAGCATGACCCCCTACACTACCTGAACACCACTGCACTGCCCTAAAGCCTGAAACACCACCCCCGCATGACACCCTACACTGCCCGAACACCACTGCACTGCCCTAAACCCTGAAACACCACCCCGCATGGCCCCCTACACTGCCCAAACACCACTGCACTGCCCTAAACCCTGAAACACCACACCCTGCACCATCCCCTACACTGCCCGAACACCACTGCTCTGCCCTAAACCCTGAAACACCACCGCCGCATGATACCCTACACTGGCCGAACACCACTGCACTGCCCTAAACCCTGATACACCACCCCCAGCACGACCCCCTACACTGCCCGAACACCACTGCTCTGCCCTAAACCCTGAAACACCAGCCCCAGCAGGACCCCCTACACTGCCCGAACACCACTGCTCTGCCCAAAACCCTGAAACACCAGCCCCAGCACGACCCCCTACACAGCCCGAACACCATTGCATTGCCCTAAACCCTGAAACACTAGCCCTAGCAGGACCCCCTACACTGCCCGAAACCACTGCACTGCCCTAAGCCCTGAAACACCACCCCCAGCATGACCCACTACACTGCCTGAACACCACTGCACTGCCCTAAACCCTGAAACACTACCCCCAGCTAGACCCCCTATGCTGCCAGAACACCACTGCACTGTCCTAAACCCTGAAACATCACCCCCAGCAAGAGCCCCTAAACTGCCCGAACACCACTGCTCTGCCCAAAACCCTGAAACACCAGCCCCAGCACGACCCCTACACAGCCCGAACACGACTGCACTGCCCTAAACACTGAAACAATAGACCTAGCATGACCCCCTACACTTCCCGAACACAACTGCCCTGCCCAACACCCTGAAACACCACCCCTGCACGATCCCCTACACTGCCTAAACACCACCACACTGCCTTAAACCCTGAAACACCACCCCGCACGACAATCTAAACTGTCCGAATACCACTGCACTGCCCTAAACCCTGAAAAACCACCCCCCACACTACCCCTACACTGCCCGAACACCACTGCACTGCCCTAAACACTGATCACCAGCCCCACATGACCCCCTACACTACCCGAACACCACTGCACTGCCCTAAACCCTGAAACACCAACCCCCGCATGACCCCCTACACTGCCAGAACACCACTGCCCAAAACCCTGAAACACCAACCCCAGCAAGACCCCCTACACTGCCCGAATACCACTGCACTGCTCTAAACCCTGAAACACCAGGCCCAGCACGACCCCTTACACTGCCCGAACACCACTGATTTACCCTAAACCCTGAAACACCACCCCCGCATGACCCCCTACACTGCCCGAACACCACTGCACTGCCCTAAACCTTAAAATACTACCCCCAGCATGATCCCTACACTGCCCGAACACCACTGCTCTGCCCGATACCCTGAAACACCACCCCCAGCACGACCCCCTACGCTACCTGAACACCAATACTCTGCCCAAAACCCTGAAACACTAGACCCAGCAGGACCCCTACACAGCCCGAACACCACTGCACTACCCTAAACCCTGAAACAGCACCCTTGCATGACCCCGTACACTGCCCAAACACCACTGCACTGCCCTAAACACTGAAACTCGACCCCCGCCCTGCCCGAACACCACTGCACTGCCCTAAACCCTAAAACATTACCCCAGCACGACCCCCTAGATTGCACAAACACCACTGCACTGCCCTAAACCCTAAAACACTACCCCAGCAGGACCCCATACACTGCCCGATCACCACTGCACTGCCATAAACCCTAAAACACTACCCCCAGCACGACCCCCTACACTGTCCGAACACCACTGCACTGCCCTAAACCCTGAAACACCACCCCGCATGACACCCTACACTGCCTGAACACCACTGCACTGCCCTAAACCCTGAAACACCAACCCCCGCATGGCCCCCTACACTGCCCAAACACCACTGCACTGCCCCAAACCCTGAAACACCACACCCTGCACCATCCCCTACACTGCCCGAACACCACTGCACTGCCCTAAACCCTGAAACACCACCCCTGCATGACCCCCTACACTGCCCGAACACCACTGCACTGCCCTAAACCCTGAAACACCACCCCCGCTGGACCCCCTACACTGCACGAACACCACTGCACTTCCCTAAACCCTGAAACACCAGGCTCAGCACATCCCCCTAAACTGCCAAAACACCACTGCTCTGCCCAAAACCCTGAAACACCAGCCCCAGCACGACCGCCTAAACTGAACGAACACCACTGCACTGCCCAAGAACTTGAAACATCAGCCCCAGCATGACCCCCTTCACTGCCCGAACAATGCAACACTGCCCTAAACCATGAAACACCACCCACCACACGACCCCCTACACTGCCCGAACACCACTGAACTGCCCTAAACACTGAAACACCACCCCCGCACGACCCCCTACACTGTCCGAACACCACTGCACTGCCCTAAACCCAGAAACATCACTGCCCGCACAACCACCTACACTGCCCAAACACCACTGCACTGCCCTAAACCCTGAAACACCACCCACCGCATTACCACCTACACTGCCCGAACACCACTGCACTGCCCTAAACCCTGAGACACCACCCCCCAGCACAACCCCCTACACTGCCCAAACACCACTGCCCTAAACCCTGAAATACCAACCCCAGCAAGACCGCCTACACTGCACGAACACCACTGCACCGCCCTAAACCCTGAAACACCAGGCCCAGCACAACCCCCTACACTGCTCGAACACCACTGCTCTGCCCAAAGCCCTGAAACACCAGCCCCAGCACGACCACCTACACTGCCCGAACACCACTACACTGCCCTAAACCCTGAAACACCAGCCCCAGCACGACCGCCTACACTGCCCGAACACCACTGAACTGCCCTAAACCCTAAAACACTACCCGCAGCAGTACCCCTACACTACCCAAACACCACTGCACTACCCTAAACCCTAAAACTCTACCCCCACACAACCCCATACACTACCCAAACACCATTGCACTACCCTAAATCCTAAAACACAACCCCCAGAGATAACCCCTACACTACCCAAACACCACTACTCTACCCTAAAACCCTAAACAACTACCACCAGCATGACCCCCTACACTACCCTAACACCACTGCACTACCCTAAACCATAAAACTCTACTTCCAGCACGACCCCCTACACTACCTAAACACCACTGCACTACCATAAACCCTAAAACACTCTCCCAGCACAACTCCCTATACTACCCAAAAACCACTGCACTACCCTAACCGCTAAATCTACCCCCAGCACGACCCCCTACACTACCCAAACACCACTGCACTGCCCTAACCCCTAAATCTACCCCCAGCATGTCCCCCTACACTACACCAACACCACTGCCCTAAACCCTGAAATACCAACCCCAGCAAGACCGCCTACACTGCACGAACACCACTGCACCGCCCTAAACCCTAAAACACCAGGCCACCACAACCCCCTACACTGCTCGAACACCACTGCTCTGGGCAAAACCCTGAAACACCAGCCCCAGCACGACTGCCTACACTGCCCGAACACCACTGCACTGCCCTAAACCCTGAAGCACCAGCCCCAGCACGACCCCGTACACTGTCCGAACACCACTGCACTGCCCTAAACCCTGAAACACCACCCCCAGCACGACCCCCTACATTGCCCAAACACCACTGCACTGCCCTAAACCCTGAAACACCACCCCCAGCATGACCCCCTACACTACCTGAACACCACTGCACTGCCCTAAAGCCTGAAACACCACCCCCGCATGACACCCTACACTGCCCGAACACCACTGCACTGCCCTAAACCCTGAAACACCACCCCCGCATGGCCCCCTACACTGCCCAAACACCACTGCACTGCCCTAAACCCTGAAACAACACACCCTGCACCAACCCCTACACTGCGCGAACACCACTGCACTGCCCTAAACCCTGAAACACCACCGCCGCAAGATACCCTACACTGGCCGAACACCACTGCACTGCCCTAAACCCTGATACACCACCCCCCGCATGGCCCCCTACACTGCCCGAACACCACTGCACTGCCCTAAACCCTGAAACACCAGCCCCAGCACGACCCCCTACACTGCCCGAACACCACTGCTCTGCCCTAAACCCTAAAACACCAGCCCCAGCAGGACCCCCTACACTGCCCGAACACCACTGCTCTGCCCAAAACCCTGAAACACCAGCCCCAGCACGACCCCCTACACAGCCCGAACACCATTGCATTGCCCTAAACCCTGAAACACTAGCCCTAGCATTACCCCCTACACTGCCTGAACACAACTGCACTGCCCAAAACCCTGAAACACCACCCCCTGCATGACTCCCTACACTGCCTAAACACCACTGCACTGCCTTAAACCCTGAAATACCAACCCCGCACAACCCTCTACACTGCCCGAACACCACTGCACTGCCCTAAACCCTGAAATACAACCCCCCGCACCACCCTCTACACTGCCCGAACACCACTGCACTGCCTTAAACACTGAAAGACCAGCCCCCGCACGACCCCCTACACTACCCAAAAACCACTGCACTGCCCTAAACCCTGAAACACCACCCCCGCATGACACTCTACACTGCCCGAACACCACTGCACAGCCCTAAACCCTGAAACACCACTCCCCGCATAGTCCCCTACACTGCCCAAACACCACTGTACTGCCCTAAACCCTGAAACATGACACCCTGCACCACCCCCTGCACTGCCGAACACCACTGCACTGCCCTAAACCCTGAAACACCACCCCTGCATGACCCCTACACAGTCCAAACACAACTGCACTGCCCTAAACCCTGAAACACCACCCCCACATGACCCCCTACACTGCCCGAACACCACTGAACTGCCCTAAACCCTGAAACACCACCCCCCAGCATGACCCCCTACACTGCCCGAACACCACTGCCCTAAACCCTGAAATACCAACCCCAGCACGACCACCTGACCTGCCCGAACACCACTGCACTGCCCTAAACTCTGAAACACAAGGCCCAGCATGACCCCCTACACTGCCCGAACAATACAGCACTGCCTTAAACCATGAAACACCACCCACCACACGACCCCCTACACTGCCCGAACACCACTGAACTACCCTAAACACTATAACACCACCCCGCACGACCCCTACACAGCCAGAACACCTCTGTATTGCCCTAAACCCTGAAACACTAGCCCTAGTATGACCCCCTATACTGCCCAAACACAACTGCACTGCCCAAAACCCTGAAACACCACCCCCCACATGGCCCCCTACACTGCCTAAACACCACTTCACTGTCTTAAACCCTGAAACACCACCCCCCACACCACCTCCTACACCTCCCGAACACCACTGCACTACCCTAAACACTGAAACACCAGCCCCGCACGACCCCCTACACTACCTGAACACCACTGCACTGCCCTAAATCCTGAAACACCATCCCCGCATGACACCCTACACTGCCCGAACACCACTGCACTGCCCTAAACCCTGATACACCACCCCCCGCATGGCCCCCTACACTGCCAAACCACCACTGCACTGCCCTAAACCCTGAAACACCACACCCTGCACCACACCTTATACTGCCCGAACACCACTGCACTGCCCTAAACCCTGAAACACCACCCCTGCATGACCCCCTACACTGCCCGAACACCACTGCACGGCCCTAAACCCTGAATCACCACCCCCGCAGCACCCCCTACACTGCACAAACACCACTGCACTGCCCTAAACCCTGAAACACCAGGCCCAGCACAAGCCCCTACACTGCCCGAACACCACTGCTCTGCCCAAAACCCTGAAACACCAGCCCCAGCACGACCGCCTAAACTGCCCAAACACCACTGCACTCCCCTAAACCCTGAAACACCAGCCCCAGCACGACCCCCTTCACTGCCCAAACAATACAGCACTGCCCTAAACCATGAAACACCACCCACCACACGACCCCCTACACTGCCCGAACACCACTGCCCTAAACCCTGAAATACCAACCCCAGGAAGACCGCCTACACTGCGCGAACACCACTGCACCACCCTAAACCCTGAAACACCAGGCCCAGCACAACCCCCTACACTGCTCGAACACCACTGCTCTGCCCAAAACCCTGAAACACCAGCCCCAGCACGACCGCCTACACTGCCCGAACACCACTGAAGTGCCCTAAACCCTGAAGCACCATTCCCTGCACGACCGCCTAAACTGCCCAAACACCATTGCACTGCCCTAAACCCTGAAACACCAGCCCCAGCACGACCGCCTACACTGCCCGAACACCACTGCACTGCCCTAAACCCTAAATCACTACCCCTGCACGACCCTCTACACTGCCCGAACATCACTGCACTGCCCTAAACAATGAAACACCACCCCCCAGCACGATCCCCTACACTGCACAAACACCACTGCACTGCCCTATACCCTGAAACACCACCCCCTAGCACCACCCCCTACACTGCCCGAACACCACTGCCTTAAACCCTGAAATACCAACCCCAGCAAGACCGCCTACACTGCACGAACACCACTGCACCGCCCTAAACCCTTAAACACCAGGCCCAGCACAACCTCCTACACTGCTCGAACACCACTGCTCTGCCCAAAACCCTGAAACACCAGCCCCAGCACGACCGCCTACACTGCCCGAACACCACTGAACTGCCCTAAACCCTGAAGCACCAGCCCCAGCACGACCGCCTACACTGCCCGAACACCACTGCACTGCCCTAAACCCTAAAACACTACCCCCAGCAGTACCCCTAAACTACCCAAACACCACTGCACTACCCTAAACCCTAAAACACTACCCCCACACAACCCCATACACGACCCAAACACCATTTTACTACCCTAAACCCTAAAACACAACCCCCAGAGGTAACCCCTACACTACCCAAACACCACTGCTCTACCCTAAACCCTAAACAACTACCACCAGCACGACCCCCTACACTACCCTAACACCACTGCACTACCCTAAACCGTAAAACTCTACCGCCAGCACGGCCCCCTACACTACCCAAACACCACTGCACTACCATAAACCCTAAAACACTCTCCCAGCACAACTCCCTATACTACCCAAAAACCACTGCACTACCCTAACCGCTAAATCTACCCCCAGCATGACCCCCTACACTACCCAAACACCACTGCACTACCCTAACCCCTAAATCTACCCCCAGCACAACCCCCTACACTACCCAAACACTACTGCACTACCCTACACCCTAAACCTACCCTCAGCATGACCCCCTACACTACCCAAACACCACTGCACTACCCTAAAACACCACCCCCAGCATGACCCCCTACACTACACAAACACCACTGCACTACCCTAAACCCTAAAACACTACCCCAGCATGACCCCTACACTACCCAAACACCACTGCACTACCATAAACCCTAAAACACTACCCCCAGCATGACCCCCTACACTACCCAAACACCACAGCACTACCCTAAACCCTAAAACACTACCCCTGCATTACCCCCTACACTGCACGAACACCACTGCTCTGCCTTAAACCCTAAATCACCACCCCAGCATGACCCCCTACAGTGCCTGAACATCACTGCACTGCCCGATACCCTGAAACACCACCCCCAGCACGACCCCCTACACTACCCGAACACCAATGCTCTAAGCAAAAACCCTGAAACACTAGACCCAGCAGGATCTCCTACATTGCCCGAACACTACTGCTCTACCCTAAACCCTAAACAACTACCACCAGCACGACCCCCTACACTACCCAAACACCACTGCACTACCCTAAACCGTAAAACTCTACTGCCAGCACGACCCCCTACACTACCCAAACACCACTGCACAACCATAAACCCTAAAACACTCCCCCAGCACAACTCCCTATACTACCCAAAAACCACTGCACTACCTAACCGCTAAATCTACCCCCAGCATGACCCCCTACACTACCCAAAAACCACTGCACTACCTTAACCCCTAAATCTACCCCCAGCACGACCCCCTACACTGCCCAAACACTACTGCACTACCCTACACCCTAAACCTACCCTCGGCATGACCCCCTACATTACCCAAACACTATAGCACTACCCTAAAACACCAGCCCCAACATGACCCCCTACACTACACCAACACCACTGCACTACCCTAAACCCTAAAACACTAACCCAGCATGACCTCCTACACTACCCAAACACCACAGCACTACCCTAAACCCTAAAACACTACCCCTGCATGACCCCCTACACTGCACAAACATCACTGCACTGCCCTAAACCCTAAATCACCACCCCAGCACGACTCCCTACACTGCCCGAACACCACTGCACTGCCCTAAACCTTAAAATACTACCCCCAGCATGACCCCTACACTGCCCAAACACCACTGCACTACCATAAACCCTAAAACACTACCACCAGCATGACCCCCTACACTACCCAAACACTACAGCACTACCCTAAACCCTAAAACACTACCCCTGCATGACCCCCTACACTGCACAAACACCACTGCTCTGCCTTAAACCCTACATCACCACCCCAGCACAACCCCCTACAGTGCCTGAACATCACTGCACTGCCCTAAACCTTAAAATACTACCACCAGCATGAACCCTACACTGCCCGAACACCACTGCACTGCCTGATACCCTGAAACACCACCCCCAGCACTACCCCCTACATTACCCGAACACCAATGCTCTAACCAAAAACCCTGAAACACTAGACCCAGCAGGACCTCCTACATTGCCCGAACACTACTGCTCTGTCCTAAACCCTAAACAACTACCACCAGCACAACCCCCTACACTACCCAAACACCACTGCACTACACTAAAAAGTAAAACTATACCGCCAGCACGTCCCCCTACACTACCCAAACACCACTGCACAACCATAAACCCTAAAACACTCCCCCAGCACAACTCCCTATACTACACAAAAACCACTGCACTACCCTAACTTCTAAATCTACCCCCAGCATGACCCCTACACTACCCAAACACCACTGCACTACCCTAGACCCTAAATCTACCCCCAGCACGACCCCCTACACTACCCAAACACTACTGCACTACCCTACACCCTAAACCTACCCTCGGCATGACCCCCTACATTACCCAAACACTATAGCACTACCCGAAAACACCACCCCCAGCATGACCCCCTACACTACACCAACACCACTGCACTACCCTAAACCCTAAAACACTACCCCAGCATGACCCCCTACACTACCCAAACACCACAGCACTATCCGAAACCCTAAAACACTACCCCTGCATGACCCCCTACACTGCACAAACACCACTGCACTGCCCTAAACCCTAAATCACCACCCCAGCATGACTCCCTACACTGCCCGAACACCACTGCACTGCCCTAAACCTTAAAATACTACCCCCAGCATGACCCCTACACTGCCCGAGCACCACTGCACTGCCCGATACCCTGAAACACCTCCCCCAGCACGACCCCTACACTATCCAAACACCAATGCTCTGCCCAAAACCCTGAAACACTTGACCCAGCAGGACCCCCTACACTGCCCAAACACCACTGCACTGCCCTAAACCCTGAAACACCACCCCCGCATGACCCCCTACACTGCCCGAACGCCACTGCACTGCATTAAACACTGAAACACGACCCCCTACACTGCCCGAACACCACTGCACTGCCCTAAACCCTAAAACACTACCCCAGCACGACCCCTAGACTGCACAAACCCCACTGCACTGCCCTAAACCCTAAAATACTACGCAGGCAGTACCCCGTACACTGCCCGATCACCACTGCACTGCCATAAACCCTAAAACACTACCCCCAGCACGACCCCCTACACTGTCCGAACACCACTGCACTGCCCTAAACCCTGAAACACCACCCCCAGCACGACCCCCTACATTGCCCGAAACCACTGCACTGCCCTAAGCCCTGAAACACCACCCCCAGCATGACCCCCTACACTGCCTGAACACCACTGCACTGCCCTAAACCCTGAAACACTACCCCCAGCTAGACCCCCTATGCTGCCCGAACACCACTGCACTGCCCTAAACACTGAAACAATAGCCCTAGCATGACCCCCTACACTTCCCGAACACAACTGCCCTGCCCAACACCCTGAAACACCACCCCTGCACGATCCCCCACACTGCCTAAACACCACTACACTGCCTTAAACCCTGAAACACCATCCCGCACGACAATCTACACTGTCCAAATACCAATTCACTGCCCTAAACCCTGAAACACCACCCCCCGCACTACCCCTACACTGCCCGAACACCACTGCAATACCCTAAACACTGAACACCAGCCCCACATGACCCCTACACTACCCGAACACCACTGCACTGCCCTAAACCCTGAAACACCAACCCCCGCATGACCCCCTACACTGCCAGAACACCACTGCCCAAAACCCTGAAACAGCAACCCCAGCAAGACCCCCTACACTGCCCGAACACCACTGCACTGCACTAAACCCTTAACACCAGGCCCAGCACGACCCCTTACACTGGCCTAACACCACTGAACTACCGTAAACCCTGAAACACCACCCCCGCATGACCCCCTACACTGCCCGAACACCACTGCACTGCCCTAAACCTTAAAATACTACCCCCAGCATGACCCCTACACTGCCCGAACACCACTGCTCTGCCTGATACCCTGAAACACCACCCCAGTATGACACCCTACACTACCTGAACACCAATGCTCTGCCCAAAACCCTGAAACACTAGACCCAGCAGGACCCCTACACAGCCCGAATACCACTGCACTGCCCTAAACCCTGAAACACCACCCCCGCATGACCCCGTACACTGCCCAAACACCACTGCACTGCCCTAAACACTGAAACACGACCCCCTGCACTGCCCGAACACCACTGCACTGCCCTAAACCCTAAAACATTACCCCAGCATGATCCCCTAGACTGCACAAACACCACTGCACTGCCCTAAACCCTAAAACACTACCCCAGCAGGACCCCGTACACTGCCCGATCACCACTGCACTGCCATAAACCCTAAAACACTACCCCCAGCACGACCGCCTACACTGCCCGAACACCACTGCACTGCCCTAAACCCTGAAAATCCACCCCTCGCATGGCCCCCTACACTGCCCAAACACCACTGCACTGCCCTGAACCCTGAAACACCACACCCTGCACCATCCCCTACACTGCCCGAACACCACTGCACTGCCCGAAACCCTGAAACACCACCCCTGCATGACCCCCTACACTGCCCGAACACCACTGCACTGCCCTAAACCCTGAAACACCACCCCCGCTGGACCCCCTACACTGCACGAACACCACTGCACTTCCCTAAACCCTGAAACACCAGGCCCAGCACAACCCCCTACACTGCCAAAACACCACTGCTCTGCCCAAAACCCTGAAACACCAGCCCCAGCACGACCGCCTAAACTGAACGAACACCACTGCACTACCCTAAACCCTGAAACACCAGCCCCAGCATGACCCCCTTCACTGCCCGAACAATACAGCACTGCCCTAAACCATGAAACACCACCCACCACACGACCACCTACACTGCCCGAACACAACTGAACAACCCTAAACACTGAAACACCACCCCCGCACGACCCCCTACACTGCCCGAACACAACTGCACTGCCCTAAACCCTGAAACATCACTGCCCGCACAACCACCTACACTGCCCAAACACCACTGCACTGCCCTAAACCCAGAAACACCACCCCCCCAGCATGACCCCCTACAGTGCCCGAACACCACTGCCCTAACCCCTGAAATACCAACCCCAGCAAGACCGCCTACACTGCACGAACCCCACTGCACCGCCCTAAACCCTGAAATACCAGGCCCAGCACAACCCCCTACACTGCTCGAACACCACTGCTCTGCTCAAAGCCCTGAAACACCAGCCCCAGCACGACCGCCTAAACTGCCCGAACACCACTGCACTTCCCTAAACCCTGAAACACCAGCCCCAGCACGACCGCCTACACTGCCCGAACACCACTGCACTGCCCTAAACCCTAAAACACCGCTCCCGCACGACCCTCTACACTGCCCGAACACCACTGCACTGCCCTAAACCCTAAAACACCCCCCCCCAGCATGACCCCCTAAACTGCCCGAACACCAAAGCACTGCCCTAAACCCTGAAACACCACCCCCAGCACGACTCCCTACACTGCCCGAACACCACTACCTTAAACCCTGAAATACCAACCGCAGCAAGACCGCCTACACTGCACGAACACCACTGCACCGCCCTAAACCATGAAACACCAGGCCCAGCACAACCCCCTACACTGATCGAACACCACTGCACTGCCCTAAACCCTAAAACACTACCCACAGCAGCACCCCTACACTACCCAAACACCACTGCACTACCCTAAACCCTAAAACACTACCCCCACACAACCCCATAAACTACCCAAACAGCATTGCACTACCCTAAACTCTAAAACACAACCCCCAGTGATAACCCCTACACTACCCAAACACCACTGCTCTACCCTAAAACCCTAAACAACTACCACCAGCACGACCCCCTACACTACCCTAACACCACTGCACTACCCTAAACCGTAAAACACTACCGCCAGCACGACCCCCTACACTACCTAAACACCACTGCACTGCCATAAACCCTAAAACACTCTCCCAGCACAACTCCCTATACTACCCAAAAACCACTGCACTATCCTAACCGCTAAATCTACCCCCAGCATGACCCCCTACACTACCCAAACACCACTGCACTACCCTAACTCCTAAATCTACCCCCAGCACGACCCCCTACACTACCCAAACACTACTGCACTACCCTACACCCTAAATCTACCCTCAGCATGACCTCCTACACTACCCAAACACCACTGCACTACCCTAAAACACCACCCCCAGCATGACCCCCTACACTACACCAACACCACTGCCCTAAACCCTGAAATACCAACCCCAGCAAGACCGCCTACACTGCACGAACACCACTGCACCGCCCTAAACCCTGAAACACCTGGCCCAGCACAACCCCCTACGCTGCTCGAACATCACTGCTCTGCCCCAAACCCCAAAACACCAGCCCCAGCACGACAGCCTACACTGCCCGAACACCACTGCACTGCCCTAAACCCTGAAACACCACCCCCCAGCATGACCCCCTAAACTGCCCGCACACCACTGCACTGCCCTAAACCCCTAAACACCACCCCCCAGCACGACCCCTACACTGCCCGAACACCACTGCATTAAACCCTGAAATACCAACCCCAGTAAGACCGCCTACACTGCACGAACACCACTGCACCGCCCTAAACCATGAAACACCAGGCCCAGCACAACCCGCTACACTGCTCGAAAACCACTGCTCTGCCCAAAATCCTGAAACACCAACCCCAGCACGACCGCCTACACTGCCCGAACACCACTGCACTGCCCTAAACCCTGAAACACCAGCCCCAGCACGACTGCCTACACTGCCCGAACACCACTGCACTGCCCTAAAACCCTGTAACACTACCCCCAGCATGACCCCCTAAACTGCCTGCACACCACTGCACTGCCCTAAACCCCTAAATACCACCCCCAGCAACACCCCCTACACTGCACAAACACCACTGCACTGCCCTATACCCTGAAACACCACCCCCTAGCACCACCCCCTACACTGCCCGAACACCACTGCCTTAAACCCTGAAATACCAACCCCAGCAAGACCGCCTACACTGCATGAACACCACTGCACCGCCCTAAACCCTGAAACACCAGGCCCAGCACAACCTCCTACACTGCTCGAACACCACTGCTCTGCCCAAAACCCTGAAACACCAGCCCCAGCACGACCGCCTACACTGCCCGAACACCAGTGAACTGCCCTAAACCCTAAAGCACCAGCCCCAGCACGACCGCCTACACTACCCGAACACCACTGCACTGCCCTAAACCCTAAAACACTACCCCCAGCAGTACCCCTAAACTACCCAAACACCACTGCACTACCCTAAACCCTAAAACACTACCCCCACACAACCCCATACACTACCCAAACACCATTGTACTACCCTAAACCCTAAAACACAACCCCAGAGGTAACCCCTACACTACCCAAACACCACTGCTCTACCCTAAACCCTAAACAACTACCACCGGCACGACACCCTACACTACCCTAACACCACTGCACTACCCTAAACCGTAAAACTCTACCGCCAGCACGGCCCCCTACACTACCCAAACACCACTGCACTACCATAAACCCTAAAACACTCTCCCAGCACAACTCCCTATACTACCCAAAAACCACTGCACTACCCTAACCGCTAAATCTACCCCCAGCATGACCCCCTACACTACCCAAACACCACTGCACTACCCTAACCCCTAAATCTACCCCCAGCACAACCCCCTACACTACCCAAACACTACTGCACTACCCTACACCCTAAACCTACCCTCAGCATGACCCCCTACACTACCCAAACACCACTGCACTACCCTAAAACACCACCCCCAGCATGACCCCCTACACTACACCAACACCACTGCACTACCCTAAACCCTAAAATACTACCCCTGCATGACCCCCTACACTGCACGAACACCACTGCTCTGCCTTAAACCCTAAATCACCACCCCAGCATGACCCCCTACAGTGCCTGAACATCACTGCACTGCCCGATACCCTGAAACACCACCCCCAGCACGACCCCCTACACTACCCGAACACCAATGCTCTAACCAAAAACCCTGAAACACTAGACCCAGCAGGATCTCCTACATTGCCCGAACACCACTGCTCTACCCTAAACAACTACCACCAGCACGACCCCCTACACTGCCCAAACACCACTGTACTACCCTAAACCGTAAAACTCTACCGCCAGCACGACCCCCTACACTACCCAAACACCACTGCACAACCATAAACCCTAAAACACTCCCCCCAGCACAACTCCCTATACTACCCAAAAACCACTGCACTACCTAACTGCTAAATCTACCCCCAGCATGACCCCCTACACTACCCAAAAACCACTGCACTACCCTAACCCCTAAATCTTCCCCCAGCACGACCCCCTACACTACCCAAACACTACTGCACTACCCTACACCCTAAACCTACCCTCGGCATGACCCCCTACATTACCCAAACACTATAGCACTACCCTAAAACACCACCCCCAACATGACCCCCTACACTACACCAACACCACTGCACTACCCTAAACCCTAAAACACTAACCCAGCATGACCTCCTACACTACCCAAACACCACAGCACTACCCTAAACCCTAAAACACTACCCCTGCATGACCCCCTACACTGCACAAACATCACTGCACTGCCCTAAACCCTAAATCACCACCCCAGCACGACTCCCTACACTGCCCGAACACCACTGCACTGCCCTAAACCTTAAAATACTACCCCCAGCATGACCCCTACACTGCCCAAACACCACTGCACTACCATAAACCCTAAAACACTACCCCCAGCATGACCACATACACTACCCAAACACTACAGCACTACCCTAAACCCTAAAACACTACCCCTGCATGACCCCCTACACTGCACAAACACCACTGCTCTGCCTTAAACCCTAAATCACCACCCCAGCACAACCCCCTACAGTGCCTGAACATCACTGCACTGCCCTAAACCTCAAAATACTACCACCAGCATGAACCCTACACTGCCCGAACATCACTGCACTGCCTGATACCCTGAAACACCACCCCCAGCACTACCCCCTACACTACCAGAACACCAATGCTCTAACCAAAAACCCTGAAACACTAGACCCAGCAGGACCTCCTACATTGCCCGAACACTACTGCTCTACCCTAAACCCTAAACAACTACCACCAGCACAACCCCCTACACTACCCAAACACCACAGCACTACACTAAAAAGTAAAACTATACCGCCAGCAAGACCCCCTACACTACCCAAACACCACTGCACAACCATCAACCCTAAAACACTCCCCCCAGCACAACTCCCTATACTACCCAAAAACCACTGTGCTACCCTAACTTCTAAATCTACCCCCAGCATGACCCCCTACACTACCCAAACACCACTGCACTACCCTAGCCCCTAAATCTAACCCCAGCACGATCCCCCTACACTACCCAAACACCACTGCACTACCCTAGCCCCTAAATCTAACCCCAGCACGATCCCCCTACACTACCCAAACACTACTGCACTACCCAAACACTAAACCTACCCTCAGCATGACCCCCTACATTACCCAAACACTATAGCACTACCCGAAAACACCACCCCCAGCATGACCCCCTACACTACACCAACACCACTGCACTACCCTAAATCCTAAAACACTACCCCAGCATGACCTCCTACACTACCCAAACACCACAGCACTACCCTAAACCCTAAAACACTACCCCTGCATGACCCCCTACACTGCACAAACACCACTGCACTGCCCTAAACCCTAAATCACCACCCCAGCATGACTCCCTACACTGCCCGAACACCACTGCACTGCCCTAAACCTTAAAATACTATCCCCAGCATGACCCCTACACTGCCCGAACACCACTGCACTGCCCGATACCCTGAAACACCTCCCCCAGCACGACCCCCTACACTATCCGAACACCAATGCTCTGCCCAAAACCCTGAAACACTTGACCCAGCAGGACCCCCTACACTGCCCGAACACCACTGCACTGCCCTAAACCCTGAAACACCACCCCCGCATGACCCCCTACACTGCCCGAACACCACTGCACTGCATTAAACACTGAAACACGACCCCCTACACTGCCCGAACACCACTGCACTGCCCTAAACCCTAAAACACTACCCCAGCACGACCCCTAGACTGCACAAACCCCACTGCACTGCCCTAAACCCTAAAACACTACGCAGGCAGGACCCCGTACACTGCCCGATCACCACTGCACTGCCATAAACCCTAAAACACTACCCCCAGCACGACCCCCTACACTATCCGAACACCACTGCACTGCCCTAAACCCTGAAACACCACCCCCAGCACGACCCCCTACATTGCCCGAACACCACTGCACTGCCCTAAACCCTGAAACACCACATCCAGCATGACCCCCTACACTGCCCAAAACCACTGCACTGCCCTAAGCCCTGAAACACCACCCCCAGCATGACCCCCTACACTGCCTGAACACCACTGCACTGCCCTAAACCCTGAAACACTACCCCCAGCTAGACCCCCTATGCTGTCCGAACACCACTGCACTGCCCTAAACCCTGAAACATCACCCCCAGCAAGAGCCCCTACACTGCCCGAACACCACTGCTCTGCCCAAAACCCTGAAACACCAGCCCCAGCACGACCCCTAAACAGCCCGAACACCACTGCACTGCCCTAAACACTGAAACAATAGACCTAGCATGACCCCCTACACTTCCCGAACACAACTGCCCTGCCCAACACCCTGAAACACCACCCCTGCACGATCCCCTACACTGCCTAAACACCACTACACTGCCTTAAACCCTGAAACACCATCCCGCACGACAATCTACACTGTCCGAATACCACTTCACTGCCCTAAACCCTGAAACACCAGCCCCCGCACTACCCCTACACTGCCCGAACACCACTGCAATACCCTAAACACTGAACACCAGCCCCACACGACCCCCTACACTACCCGAACACCACTGCACTGCCCTAAACCCTGAAACACCAACCCCCGCATGACCCCCTACACTGCCAGAACACCACTGCCCAAAACCCTGAAACAGCAACCCCAGCAAGACCCCCTACACTGCCCAAACACCACTGCACTGCCCTAAACCCTTAACACCAGGCCCAGCACGACCCCTTACACTGGCCTAACACCACTGAACTACCGTAAACCCTGAAACACCACCACCGCATGACCCCCTACACTGCCCGAACACCACTGCGCTGCCCTAAACCTCAAAATACTACCCCCAGCATGACCCCTACACTGCCCGAACACCACTGCTCTGCCCGATACCCTGAAACACCACCCCAGTACGACCCCCTACACTACCTGAACACCAATGCTCTGCCCAAAACCCTGAAACACTAGACCCAGCAGGACCCCTACACAGCCCGAATACCACTGCACTGCCCTAAACCCTGAAACACCACCCCCGCATGAACCCGTACACTGCCCAAACACCACTGCACTGCCCTAAACACTGAAACACGACCCCCTGCACTGCCCGAACACCACTGCACTGCCCTAAACCCTAAAACATTACCCCAGCATGATCCCCTAGACTGCACAAACACCACTGCACTGCCCTAAACCCTAAAACACTACCCCAGCAGGACACCGTACACTGCCCGATCACCACTGCACTGCCATAAACCCTAAAACACTACTCCTAGCATGACCCCCTACACTGCCCGAACACCACTGCATTGCCCTAAACCCTGAAACCCCACCCCCAGCATGACCCCCTACACTACCTGAACACCCCCTTCACTGCCCGAACAATACAGCACTGCCCTAAACCATGAAACACCACCCACCACACGACCCCCTACACTGCCCGAACACAACTGAACAACCCTAAACACTGAAACACCACCCCCGCACGACCCCCTACACTGCCCGAACACAACTGCACTGCCCTAAACCCTGAAACATCACTGCCCGCACAACCACCTACACTGCCCAAACACCACTGCACTGCCCTAAACCAAGAAACACCACCCCCCCAGCATGACCCCCTACATTGCCCGAATACCACTGCCCTAACCCCTGAAATACCAACCCCAGCAAGACCGCCTACACTGCACGAACACCACTGCACCGCCCTAAACCCTGAAACACCAGGCCCAGCACCACCCCCTACACTGCTCGAACACCACTGCTCTGCCCAAAGCCCTGAAACACCAGCCCCAGCACGACCGCCTACACTGCCCGAGCACCACTGCACTGCCCTAAACCCTGAAACACCAGCCCCAGCACGACCGCTTACACTGCCCGAACACCACTGCACTGCCCTAAACCCTAAAACACCACTCCCGCACGACCCTCTACACTGCCCGAACACCACTGCACTGCCCTAAACCCTGAAACACCACCCCCCAGCATGACCCCCTAAACTGCCTGAACACCAAAGCACTGCCCTAAACCCTGAAACACCACCCCCCCAGCGCGACTCCCTACACTGCCCGAACACCACTACCTTAAACCCTGAAATACCAACCCCAGAAAGACCGCCTACACTGCACGAACACCACTGCACCGCCCTAAACCATGAAACACCAGGCCCAGCACAACCCCCTACACTGATCGAACACCACTGCACTGCCCTAAACCCTAAAACACTACCCCCAGCAGCACCCCTACACTACCCAAACACCACTGCACTACCCTAAACCCTAAAACACTACCCCCACACAACCCCATACACCACCCAAACACCATTGCACTACCCTAAACTCTAAAACACAACCCCCAGTGATAACCCCTACACTACCCAAACACCACTGCTCTACCCTAAAACCCTAAACAACTACCACCAGCACGACCCCCTACACTACCCTAACACCACTGCACTACCCTAAACCGTAAAACTCTACCGCCAGCACGACCCCCTACACTACCTAAACACCACTGCACTACCATAAACCCTAAAACACTCTCCCAGCACAACTCCCTATACTACCCAAAAACCACTGCACTACCCTAACCGCTAAATCTACCCCCAGCATGACCCCCTACACTACCCAAACACCACTGCACTACCCTAACCCATAAATCTACCCCCAGCACGACCCCCTATACTACCCAAACACCACTGCACTACCCTAAAACACCACCCCCAGCATGACCTCCTACACTGCCCGAACACCACTGCACTGCCCTAAACCCTGAAACACCAGCCCCAGCACGACTGCCTACACTGCCCGAACACCACTGCACTGCCCTAAACCCTGAAACACCAGCCCCAGCACGACTGCCTACACTGCCCGAACACCACTGCACTGCCCTAAACCCTGAAACACCACCCCCCAGCATGACCCCCTAAACTGCCCGCACACCACTGCACTGCCCTAAACCCCTAAACACCACCCCCCAGCACGAACCCCTACACTGCCTGAACACCACTGCCTTAAACCCTGAAATACCAACCCCAGTAAGACCGCCTACACTGCACGAACACCACTGCACCGCCCTAAACCATGAAACACCAGGCCCAGCACAACCCGCTACACTGCTCGAACACCACTGCTCTGCCCAAAACTCTGAAACACCAACCCCAGCACGACCGCCTACACTGCCCGAACACCACTGCACTGCCCTAGACCCTGAAACACCACCCCCCAGCATGACCCCCTAAACTGCCCGAACACCAAAGCACTTCCCCAAACCCTGAAACGCCACCCCCCAGCACAACCCCCTACACTGCCTGAACACCACTGCCTTAAACCCTGAAATACCAACCCCAGCAAGACCGCCTACACTGCACGAACACCACGGCACCGCCCTAAACCATGAAACACCAGGCCCAGCACAACCCCCTACACTGCTCGAACACCACTGCTCTGCCCAAAACCCTGAAACACCAGCCCCAGCACGACCGCCTACACTGCCCGAACACCACTGCACTGCCCTAAACCCTGAAACACCAGCCCCACAACGACCGCTTACATTGCCCGAACACCACTGCACTGCCCTAAACCCTAAAACACTACCCCCAGCAGTACCCCTACACTACCCAAACACCACTGCACTACCCTAAACCCTAAAACACTACCCCCACACAACCCCATACACTACCCAAACACCATTGCACTACCCTAAACCCTAAAACACAACACCCAGAGGTAACCCCTACATTACCCAAACACCACTGCTCTACCCTAAAACCCTAAACAACTACCACCAGCACGACCCACTACACTACCCTAACACCACTGCACTACCCTAGCCCCTAAATCTACTGCCAGCACGACCCCCTACAGTACCCAAACACTACTGCACTACCCTACACCCTAAATCTACCCTCAGCATGACCTCCTACACTACCCAAACACCACTGCACTACCATAACCCCTAAACCTACCCCCAGCACGACCCCCTACACTACCCAAACACTACTGCACTACCCTACACCCTAAATCTACCCTCAGCATGACCTCCTACCCTACCCAAACACCACTGCACTACCCTAAAACACCACCCCCAGCATGACCCCCTACACTACACCAACACCACTGCCCTAAACCCTGAAATACCAACCCCAGCAAGACCGCCTACACTGCACGAACACCACTGCACCGCCCTAAACCCTGAAACACCAGGTCCAGCACAACCCCCTACACTGCGCGAACACCACTGCTCTGCCCAAAACCCTGAAACACCAGCCCCAGCACGACCGCCTACACTGCCCGAACACCACTGCACTGCCCTAAACCCTAAAACACCACCCCCCGCACGACCCTCAACACTGCCTGAACACCACTGCTCTGCCCTAAACCCTGAAACACCATCCCCCAGTACGACCCCCTACACTGCCCGAACACCACTGCCTTAAACCCTGAAATACCAACCACAGCAAGACCGCCTACACTGCACGAACACCACTGCACCGCCCTAAGCCATGAAACACCAGGCCCAGCACAACCCCCTACACTGCTCGAACACCACTGCTCTGCCCAAAACCCTGAAACACCAGCCCCAGCACGACCGCCTACACTGCCCGAACACCACTGCACTGCCCTAAACCCTGAAACACCAGCCCCAGCACGACCGCCTACACTGCCCGAACACCACTGCACTGCCCTAAACCCTAAAAGACTACCCCCAGCAGTACCCCTACACTACACAAACACCACTGCACTACCCTAAACCCTAAAACACAACCCCATACACTACCCAAACACCATTGTACTACCCTAAACCCTAAAACACAACCCCCAGAGGTAACCCCTACACTACCCAAACACCACTGCTCTTCCCTAAAACCCTAAACTACTACCACCAGCACGACCCTCTACACTACCCTAACACCACTGCACTACCCTAAACCTTAAAACTCTACTGAAAGCACGACCCCCTACACTACCCAAACACCACTGCACTACCATAAACCCTAAAACACTCTCCCAGCACAACTCCCTATACTACCCAAAAACCACTGCACTACCCTAACCGCTAAATCTACCCCCAGCATGACCCCCTACACTACCCAAACACCACTGCACTACCCTAACCCCTAAATCTACACCCAGCACGACCCCCTACACTACCTAAACACTATTGCACTACCCTACACCCTAAACCTACCCTCAGCATGACCCCTACATTACCCAAACACCATTGCACTACCCTAAAACACCACCCCCAGCATGACCCCCTACACTACACCAACACCACTGCACTACCCTAAACCATAAAACACTACCCCAGCATGACCCCCTACACTACCCGAACACCACAGCACTACCCTAAACCCTAAAACACTACCCCTGCATGATCCCCTACACTGCACTAACACCACTGCACTGCCCTAAACCCTAAATCACCAACCCAGCACGACCCCCTATACTGCACGAACACCACTGCACTGCCCTAAACCTTAAAATACTACCCCAAGCATGACCCCTACACTGCCCGAACACCACTGCACTGCCCGAGACCCTGAAACACCACCCCCAGCACAATCCCCTACACCACCCGAACACCAATGCTTTGCCCAAAACCCTAAAACACCACCCCCAGCAAGACCCCCTACACTGCCGGAACACCACTACACTGTGCCCTAATCCCTGAAACACCACCCCCAGCAAGACCCCCTCCACTGCCCAAACACCCCTGCACTGCCCTAATCCCTGAAACACCACCCCCAGCACGACCCCCTACACGGCCCGAACACCACTGCACTGCTGAAAACCCTGAAACGCCACCCCCAGCACGACCCCGTACACTTCCCGAATACCACTGCTTTTGCCCTACAACTAGGAAGTCCACTAACGTGTCATGTATGGCAGCAGGGACGATGTTCAGTAGAATGTTCCTTTCTTCCCGGAAGCGCTCCTCACACAGAGGGAATTATAACCACTCCGTACGAAGGCGCCCCGGGGACAAAAAAAAAAGGGGAAAACAAGGGTGGCTCTACAGCGTGACCCTTCTGGAAGGTGGCGGAAGGAAGGCTAAGGATGTTCACCAAGTCATGTTGCACTCCGCAGGTGGCATTGTAGTAAGAGAACGCAACAAGGAATTATGTGAGAAAGGGATACCCCGGACTTCCTGACTGGCTTCCAGTACCCCTCCTTCCTGGTTTTCCCTACTTACTGTGGATTTTCTGTGAGAGGCTATTAAGTATAAGCCAGAAGAGCCATAGGGGAGAAAGCAAAGCCGGGTATGCCTCAAATGTCTTTCTACATGGACCTCTTGGAGACGGAGAGACTTCTAACCAGTCGTGCAGTTTGAGCTTGTCCTACGCACACGTTGTTGACGACACAACGAGAGCTGGGAAGACCGCATGATGAAAGCGCCCGACCTCCGGCGGCTAAAACACCATCCGCTTGGCGCTCTGTCGGTAATTGCCAAAAACCGCTCCGGGAAGGCTCGGGAAGCCTGGATGCATAAAGAGTGACGAGACGCCCGACCTACGGCGGGGAGGCACCATCCGCCTGGCGCTCGTTTCTCCTAGAAGTACGAGGAAGTTTGTCAAGCCCCATTTCACGGAAGGGGTGGGGCTTATATAGCCACCCAATCGGGAGGCGACCTTGCTCCTGTTACGTTTCGGGCTAGTAGAGGGCAGTCTGGGTCTTGTAGTTTTTTGTGCGAGCTGTTTCCGTAGCCTCTGTAGTTTCTCCTACGCGAGGTACAGTTTAAACGGGGGGAACTATGCCTCGACCGAGCTTCCCTGATCAGTGTCATGACCCCTAAAACCAAAAACACCACCCCCAGCACTACACAAACACCGCTGCACTACCCTAAACCCTAAAACACTAACTGATGCACAACCCTAAACCCTAAAACGCCCCGCACAACCCCCTACACTACCTAAACACCACTGCACTACCATAAACCCTAAAACCCTAAAACACGAACCCCCATACGACCCCCTACACTACCCAAAGACCACTGCACTACCCTAAACCCTAAACCACGACCCCGTACACTGCACAACCACCGCTGCACTACCCTAAACCCTAGAACACTACTCCCAGCACGACTCCCTACACTACCCAAACACCACTGCACTACACTAAACCCTCAATCTACCCCCAGCAAGATCAACTACACTACCCAAATACCACTGCACTACCCTAACCCTAATTCTACCCCCGCACGACCCCCTACACTACCCAAACACTACTGCACTACCCTACACCCTAAATATACCATCAGCATGACTACCTATACTACCAAAACACCACTGCACATCCCTAAACCCTAAAACACTACCCCCAGCACGACCCCTACACTACACCAACACCACTGCACTACCCTAAACCATAAAACACTACCCCAGTACGACCCCCTGCACTACCCAAACACCACTGCACTACCGTAAACCCTAAAACACTAACCCCAGCACGACCCCCTACACTGCATGAACACCACTGCACTGCCCTAAACCCTAAAACACTACCCCAGCATGACCCCCGCACTGCCCGAACACCACTGCACTTCCCTAAACCCTAAAATACTACCCCCAGCATGACAGCCTACACTGCCCGAACACCACTGCACTTCCCGAAACCCTGAAACACCAGCCCCAGAACGACCCCCGTCACTGCCCGAACACCACTGCACTGCCCAAAACCCTGAAACACCAGCCCCAGAATGACCCCCGTCACTGCCCAAACACCACTGCACTGCCCTAAAACCTGAAACACTAGCCCCAGAACAACCCCGTACACTGCCTGTACACCACTGCACTGTCCTAAACCCTGAAACAAGAACCCCTGCACTGCCCGAACACCATTGCACTGCCCTAATCCCTGAAACACCACCCACCACAAGACCCCCTAAACTGCCCGAACACAACTGCACTGCCTTAAACCCTGAAAAACCACCACCCCTGCACGACCCCCTACACTGCCGGAACCCCACTGCAATGCACTAAAGTTTAAACCCTGAAACACCACCCCCCGCATGACCCCCTGCACTGTCCGAACACCACTGCACTGCCCTAAACCCTGAAACACCACCCCCAGCACGACCCCCTGCACTGCCAAAACACCACTGCATTGCCCTAAAGCCTGAAAAACCAGCCCCAGCACATCCCTCTACACTTCTCGAACACCACTGCACTGCCCTAAACCGTAAAACACCACCGTCAGCAAGAACCCCTACACTGCCGGAACACCACTGCACTGCCCTAAACCCTGAAACATCACCCCCAGCAAGACCCCCTACACTGCCAGAACACCACTGCACTGCCCTAATCCCTGAAACACCACCCCCAGCACGACCCCCTACATTGCCCGAACACCACTGCTCTGCCAAAAACTCTGAAACACCACCCCCAGCACACCCTACACTGCCCGAAAACCACTGCTTTGCCCTAAACCCTAAAACACCACCTAGGAACGACCCCTAAACTGCCTAAACACCGCTGCACTGCCCTAAACCCTAAAACACCACCCCCAGCATGACCCCCTGCACTACACAAACACCGCTGCACTGCCCTAAACCCTAAAACACTACCCCAGCACGACCCCCTACACTACCCATACACCGCATCACTGCCCTAAACCCTAAAACACCACCCCATCATGGCCCCCTACACTACCCAAACACTACTGCACTACCCTACACCCTAAATCTACCCTCAGCATGACACCCTACACTACCCAAACAACACTGCACTACCCTAAACCCTAAAACACTACCCCAGCACAACCCCCTACACTACACCAACACCACTGCACTACCCTAAACCCTAAAACACTACCCCAGCACGACACCCTACACTGCACGAACACCACTAAACTGCCCTAAAACCTAAAACACTACCCCATCACTACCCCCTTCACTGCCCGAACACTACTGACCTAAACCCTGAAACACCACCCCCAGCAAGACCCCCTTCACTGCCCGAACACTACTGACCTAAACCCTGAAACACCACCCACAGCAAGACCCCTACATTGCCCGAACACCACTACACTGCCCTAAACCCTAAAACACCACCCCCAGCACGACTCCCTACACTTCCCAATCACCACTGCACTGCCCTAAACCCTGAAACACCACCACCAGCACGACCCCCTGCACTGCCCAAACACCACTGCCCTAAACCCTGAAACACCACCCTCCACACGACCCCCTACACTGCCCGAACACCAATGCACTGCCCTAAACCCTGAAATACCACCCCCAGCAAGACCCCCTACACTGCCGGAACACCACTGCACTGCCCTAAACCATGAACCACCACCCCCAGCAAGACTCCCTACACTGCCCGAACACCACTGCACTGCCCTAATCCCTGAAACACCATCCCCAGCACAACCCCCTACACTGCCCGAACACCACTGCACTGCCCTAAACCCTGAAACACCACCCCCAGCACGACCCCCTACACTGCCCGAACACCACTGCTTTGCCCTAAAACCTAAAACCGCACCCCCAGCACGACCCCCTGCACTGCCCGAACACCGCTGCACTTCCCTAAACCCTATAACACCACTCCCAGCATGACCCCCTGCACTACACAAACACCACTGCACTGCCCTAAACCCTAAATCACTAACTGATGCACTACCCTAAACCCTAAAACACTACACCCCGCACGACCCCCTACACTACCCAAACACCACTGCACTACCATAAACCCTAAAACACAACCTCCCGCATGACCCCTACACTACACAAACACCACTGCTCTTCCCTAAACCCCAAAACACTACCCCTTACACTCCACAAACACCACTGCACTACCCATACCCTAAAACACCACCCCCAGCACGATCCCCTGCACTACCAGAACACCACTGCACTGCCCTAAACTCTAAAACACCGCCCCCAGCACGACCCCCTACACTACTCAAACACCACTACACTACCCTAAACCCTAAAACATCACCCCCGCACAACCCCCTAGACTACCCAAAGACCACAGCATTACATTAAACCCCAAAGCACGACCCCCTACACTACACAAACACAGCTGCACTTCTATAAACCCTAAAACACTACCCCTGGCACTACCCCCTACACTACACAAGCACCCCTGCACTACCCTAAACCCTAAAACACTACCCCCTACACTACACAAGCACCACTGCACTACCCTAAACCCTAAAACACAACCCCCAGCACGACCCCCTACACTACCCAAACACCACTGCACTACCCTAAACCCTAAAACACTATCCCCAGCAGTACCCCCTACACTACCCAAACATCACTGCTCTACCCCAAACCCAACAGCTACCCCCTTAACGACCCCCTACACAACCCAAACACCACTGCACTACCCTAAACCGTAAAACACTACCGCCAGCACGACCCCCTATACTACCGAAACACCACTGCACTGCCCTAAACCCTAAATCACTAACTGATGCACTACCCTAAACCCTAAAACACTACACCCCGCACGACCCCCTACACTACCCAAACACCACTGCACTACCATAAACCCTAAAACACAACCTCCCGCATGACCCCTACACTACACAAACACCACTGCTCTTCCCTAAACCCCAAAACACTACCCCTTACACTCCACAAACACCACTGCACTACCCAAACCCTAAAACACCACCCCCAGCACGATCCCCTACACTACCAGAACACCACTGCACTGCCCTAAACTCTAAAACACCACCCCCAGCACGACCCCCTACACTACTCAAACACCACTACACTACCCTAAACCCTAAAACACCACCCCCGCACAACCCCCTAGACTACCCAAAGACCACAGCATTACCATAAACCCCAAAGCACGACCCCCTACACTACACAAACACAGCTGCACTTCTCTAAACCCTAAAACACTACCGCCAGCACGACCCCCTATACTACCGAAACACCACTGCACGACCCTAAACCCTAAAACACTCCCCCCAGCATGACTCCCTACACTACCCAAAAATCACTGCACTACCCTACACCCTAAATCTACCCTCAGCATGACTCCCTACACTACCCAAACACCACTGCTCTACCCTAAACCCTAAAACACTACCACCAGCACGACCCCCTACACTACACCAGCACCACTGCACTACCCTAAACCCTAAAACACTACCCCAGCATGACCCACTACACTACCCAAACACCACTGCATTACCATAAACCCTAAAACACTACCCCCAGCATTACCCCCTACACTACCCAAAAACTACTGCAGTACCCTAAACCCTAAAACCCTACCACATCACGACTCCCTTCACTGCCCGAACACCACTGCCCTAAACCTTGAAACACCACCCCCAGCAAGACCCCCTACACTGCCCGAACACCACTGCCCTAAACCCTGAAACACCACCTCCAGCAAGACCCCTACACTGCCCAAACACCACTGCACTGTCCTAAACTCTAAAACACCACCCCCTGCATGACCCCCTACACTGCCTGAAAACCACTGCCCTAAACCCTGAAACACCACCCACAGCAAGACCCCCTACACTGCCCGAACACCACTACATTGCCCTAATCCCTAAAACACCACCCACAGCACGACCCCCTACACTGCCTGATCACCACTGCTCTGCCATAAACCATGAAACACCACCCCAAGCACGACCCCCTACACTGCCTGATCACCACTGCACTGCCCTAAACCCTGAAACACCACCCCCAGCACAAACCCCTGCACTTCACAAACACCACTGCACTGCCCTTACCCTGAAACACCACCCCCCTGCACGGCCACCTACACTGCCCGAACACAACTGCACTGCCCTAAACCCTGAAAGACCACCTCCAGCACATTCTTCTATACTGCCGGAACACCACTGCACTGACATAAACCCTAAAACACCAAACCCAGCAAGACCCCCTAAACTGCCTAAACACCGCTGCACTGCCCTAAACCCTAAAACACCACCCCCAGCATGACCCCCTGCACTACACAAACACCGCTGCACTGCCCTAAACCCTAAAACACTACCCCAGCACGACCCCCTACACTACCCATACACCGCATCACTGCCCTAAACCCTAAAACACCACCCCATCATGGCCCCCTACACTACCCAAACACTACTGCACTACCCTACACCCTAAATCTACCCTCAGCATGACACCCTACACTACCCAAACAACACTGCACTACCCTAAACCCTAAAACACTACCCCAGCACAACCCCCTACACTACACCAACACCACTGCACTACCCTAAACCCTAAAACACTACCCCAGCACGACACCCTACACTGCACGAACACCACTAAACTGCCCTAAAACCTAAAACACTACCCCATCACTACCCCCTTCACTGCCCGAACACTACTGACCTAAACCCTGAAACACCACCCCCAGCAAGACCCCCTTCACTGCCCGAACACTACTGACCTAAACCCTGAAACACCACCCACAGCAAGACCCCTACATTGCCCGAACACCACTACACTGCCCTAAACCCTAAAACACCACCCCCAGCACGACTCCCTACACTTCCCAATCACCACTGCACTGCCCTAAACCCTGAAACACCACCACCAGCACGACCCCCTGCACTGCCCAAACACCACTGCCCTAAACCCTGAAACACCACCCTCCACACGACCCCCTACACTGCCCGAACACCAATGCACTGCCCTAAACCCTGAAATACCACCCCCAGCAAGACCCCCTACACTGCCGGAACACCACTGCACTGCCCTAAACCATGAACCACCACCCCCAGCAAGACTCCCTACACTGCCCGAACACCACTGCACTGCCCTAATCCCTGAAACACCATCCCCAGCACAACCCCCTACACTGCCCGAACACCACTGCACTGCCCTAAACCCTGAAACACCACCCCCAGCACGACCCCCTACACTGCCCGAACACCACTGCTTTGCCCTAAAACCTAAAACAGCACCCCCAGCACGACCCCCTGCACTGCCCGAACACCGCTGCACTTCCCTAAACCCTATAACACCACTCCCAGCATGACCCCCTGCACTACACAAACACCACTGCACTGCCCTAAACCCTAAATCACTAACTGATGCACTACCCTAAACCCTAAAACACTACACCCCGCACGACCCCCTACACTACCCAAACACCACTGCACTACCATAAACCCTAAAACACAACCTCCCGCATGACCCCTACACTACACAAACACCACTGCTCTTCCCTAAACCCCAAAACACTACCCCTTACACTCCACAAACACCACTGCACTACCCATACCCTAAAACACCACCCCCAGCACGATCCCCTGCACTACCAGAACACCACTGCACTGCCCTAAACTCTAAAACACCGCCCCCAGCACGACCCCCTACACTACTCAAACACCACTACACTACCCTAAACCCTAAAACATCACCCCCGCACAACCCCCTAGACTACCCAAAGACCACAGCATTACATTAAACCCCAAAGCACGACCCCCTACACTACACAAACACAGCTGCACTTCTATAAACCCTAAAACACTACCCCTGGCACTACCCCCTACACTACACAAGCACCCCTGCACTACCCTAAACCCTAAAACACTACCCCCTACACTACACAAGCACCACTGCACTACCCTAAACCCTAAAACACAACCCCCAGCACGACCCCCTACACTACCCAAACACCACTGCACTACCCTAAACCCTAAAACACTATCCCCAGCAGTACCCCCTACACTACCCAAACATCACTGCTCTACCCCAAACCCAACAGCTACCCCCTTAACGACCCCCTACACAACCCAAACACCACTGCACTACCCTAAACCGTAAAACACTACCGCCAGCACGACCCCCTATACTACCGAAACACCACTGCACTGCCCTAAACCCTAAATCACTAACTGATGCACTACCCTAAACCCTAAAACACTACACCCCGCACGACCCCCTACACTACCCAAACACCACTGCACTACCATAAACCCTAAAACACAACCTCCCGCATGACCCCTACACTACACAAACACCACTGCTCTTCCCTAAACCCCAAAACACTACCCCTTACACTCCACAAACACCACTGCACTACCCAAACCCTAAAACACCACCCCCAGCACGATCCCCTACACTACCAGAACACCACTGCACTGCCCTAAACTCTAAAACACCACCCCCAGCACGACCCCCTACACTACTCAAACACCACTACACTACCCTAAACCCTAAAACACCACCCCCGCACAACCCCCTAGACTACCCAAAGACCACAGCATTACCATAAACCCCAAAGCACGACCCCCTACACTACACAAACACAGCTGCACTTCTCTAAACCCTAAAACACTACCGCCAGCACGACCCCCTATACTACCGAAACACCACTGCACGACCCTAAACCCTAAAACACTCCCCCCAGCATGACTCCCTACACTACCCAAAAATCACTGCACTACCCTACACCCTAAATCTACCCTCAGCATGACTCCCTACACTACCCAAACACCACTGCTCTACCCTAAACCCTAAAACACTACCACCAGCACGACCCCCTACACTACACCAGCACCACTGCACTACCCTAAACCCTAAAACACTACCCCAGCATGACCCACTACACTACCCAAACACCACTGCATTACCATAAACCCTAAAACACTACCCCCAGCATTACCCCCTACACTACCCAAAAACTACTGCAGTACCCTAAACCCTAAAACCCTACCACATCACGACTCCCTTCACTGCCCGAACACCACTGCCCTAAACCTTGAAACACCACCCCCAGCAAGACCCCCTACACTGCCCGAACACCACTGCCCTAAACCCTGAAACACCACCTCCAGCAAGACCCCTACACTGCCCAAACACCACTGCACTGTCCTAAACTCTAAAACACCACCCCCTGCATGACCCCCTACACTGCCTGAAAACCACTGCCCTAAACCCTGAAACACCACCCACAGCAAGACCCCCTACACTGCCCGAACACCACTACATTGCCCTAATCCCTAAAACACCACCCACAGCACGACCCCCTACACTGCCTGATCACCACTGCTCTGCCATAAACCATGAAACACCACCCCAAGCACGACCCCCTACACTGCCTGATCACCACTGCACTGCCCTAAACCCTGAAACACCACCCCCAGCACAAACCCCTGCACTTCACAAACACCACTGCACTGCCCTTACCCTGAAACACCACCCCCCTGCACGGCCACCTACACTGCCCGAACACAACTGCACTGCCCTAAACCCTGAAAGACCACCTCCAGCACATTCTTCTATACTGCCGGAACACCACTGCACTGACATAAACCCTAAAACACCAAACCCAGCAAGACCCCCTACACTGCCGGAACACCACTGCACTGCCCTAAACCTGAAACACCACCCCCAGCAAGACCCCCTACACTGCCCGAACACCACTGCACTGCCCTAATCCCTGAAACACCACCCCCAGCATGACCCCCTACACTGCCCGAAGACCACTGCACTGCCGAAAACCCTGAAACACCACCCCCAGCACTACCCCCTACACTGCCCGAACACCACTGCTTTGCCCTAAACCCTAAAACACCACCCCAGAACGACCCCCTACTCTGCCTGAATACTGATGCACTGCCCTAAACCCTGAAACACCACCCCCGCATGACCCCCTGCACTGCCCGAACACCACTGCACTGCATTAAACACTGAAACACGACCCCCTACACTGCCCGAACACCACTGCACTGCCCTAAACCCTAAAACACTACCCCCAGCATGACCCCTACACTACACCAACACCACTGCACTACCCTAAACCACTACCCAAACACCACTGCACTACAGTAAACCCTAAAACACTAACCCCAGCATGACCTCCCACTCTGCCCGAAGACCACTGCACTTCCCAAACCCTAAAATACTACCCCCAGCATGACAGCCTACACTGCCCGAACACTGGATTTTCCGAAACCCTGAAACACCACACCCAGCACAACCCCCTACACTGCCCGAACACCACTGCTCTGCCCAAAACCCTAAAACACCAGCCCCAGCACGACCCCCGTCACTGCCCGAACACCACTGCACTGCCCTAAAACCTGAAACACTAGCCCCAGAACGACCCCATACACTGCCCGAACACCACTGCACTGTCCTAAACCCTGAAACAAAACCCCCGCACAACCCCCTACACTGCCCGAACACCACTGCACTACCCTGAAACAAGAACCCCTGCACTGCCCAAACACCACTGCACTGCCCTAATCCCTGAAACACCAACCACCGCAATACCCCCTAAACTGCCCGAACACCACTGCACTGCCCTAAACCCTGAAACACCACCCCCAGCACGACCCCCTACACTGCCTGATCACCACTGCACTGCCGTAAACCCTAAAAACACCACCCCAAGCACGAACCCCTGCACTTCACAAACACCACTGCACTGCCCTTACCCTGAAACACCACCCCCCTGCACGACCACCTACACTGCCCGAAACACAACTGCACTGCCCTAAACCCTGAAAGACCACCCCCAGCACATTCCTGTATACTGCCGGAACACCACTGCACTGCCCTAAACCCTAAAACACCACACCCAGCAAGACCCCCTACACTGCCGGAAGACCACTGCACTGCCGAAAACCCTGAAACACCACCCCCAGCACTACCCCCTACACTGCCTGAACACCACTGCTTTGCCCTAAACCCTAAAACACCACCCCAGAACGACACCCTACACTGCCTGAACACTGCTGCACTGCCCTAAACCCTAAACCGCCACCCGCAGCACGACCCCTGCACTACACAAACACCCCTGCACTGCCCTAAACCCTAAAACACTACCCCAGCACCACCCCCTACAATACCCAAAGACCACAGCATTACCATAAACCCCAAAGCACGACCCCCTACACTACAGAAACACAGCTGCACTTCTCTAAACCCTAAAACACTACCCCTGGCACTACCCCCTACACTACACAAACACCCCTGCACTACCCTAAACCCTAAAACACTACCCCCTACACTACACAAGCACCACTGCACTACCCTAAACCCTAAAACACAACCCCCAGCACGACCCCCTACACTACCCAAACACCACTGCACTACCCTAAACCCTAAAACACTATCCCCAGCAGAACCCGGTATACTACCCAAACATCACTGCTCTACCCCAAACCCAACAGCTACCCCCAGAAGGACCCCCTACACAACCCAAACACCACTGCACTACCCTAAACCGTAAAACACTACCGCCAGCACGACCCCCTATACTACCGAAACACCACTGCACGACCCTAAACCCTAAAACACTCCCCCCAGCATGACTCCCTACACTACCCAAAAATCACTGCACTACCCTACACCCTAAATCTACCCTCAGCATGACTCCCTACACTACCCAAATACCACTGCTCTACCCTAAACCCTAAAACACTACCACCAGCACGACCCCCTACACTACACCAACACCACTGCACTACCCTAAACCCTAAAACACTACCCCAGCATGACCCACTACACTACCCAAACACCACTGCATTACCATAAACCCTAAAACACTACCCCCAGCATTACCCCCTACACTACCCAAAAACTACTGCAGTACCCTAAACCCTAAAACCCTACCACATCACGACTCCCTTCACTGCCTGAACACCACTGCCCTAAACCTTGAAACACCACCCCCAGCAAGACCCCCTACACTGCCCGAACACCACTGCCCTAAACCCTGAAACACCACCTCCAGCAAGACCCCTACACTGCCCAAACACCACTGCACTGTCCTAAACTCTAAAACACCACCCCCTGCACGACCCCCTACTCTGCCTGAAAACCACTGCCCTAAACCCTGAAACACCACCCACAGCAAGACCCCCTACACTGCCCGAACACCACTACATTGCCCTAATCCCTAAAACACCACCCACAGCACGACCCCCTACACTGCCTGATCACCACTGCTCTGCAATAAACCATGAAACACCACCCCCAGCACGACCCCCTACACTGCCTGATCACCACTTCACTGCCCTAAACCCTGAATCACCACCCCCAGCACAAACCCCTACACTACCCAAAGACCACTGCACTACCCTAAACATTAAACCACGACCCCGTACACTGCATAAACACCGATGCACTACCCTAAACCCTACAACACTACGCCCAGCACGACCCCTACACTACACAAACACCACTGTACTACCCTAAACCCTAAAACACTATCCCCTACATAACACAAACACCACTGCACTACCCTAAAACACCACCCCCCACCAAGATCCCCTGCACTACCAGAACACCACTGCACTGCCCTAAACCCTAAAACACCACCCTCAACACGACCCCCTACACTACCCAAACACCACTACACTACCCTAAACCAAAAAACACCACCCCCCACACTACCCCATACACTCCCCAAAGACCACAGCACTACCCTAAACCCTAAAACAGGACACCCTACACTACACAAACACTGCTGCACTACCCGAAACCCTAAAACACTACCTCCAGCACTATCCACTACACTACACAAACACCCCTGCACTACCCTAAACCCTAAAACACTACCCCCTACACTACACAAACACCACTGCACTACCCTAAACCCTAAAAAACTACCCCAGCACGACCCCCTACACTACCCAAACACCACTGCAGTACCCTAAACCCTAAAACATTACCCCCAGCAGTACCCCCTACACTACCCAAACACTGCAGCACTACCTTAAACCCTAAAACACTACCTCCAGCACTATCCACTACACTACACAAACACCCCTGCACTACCCTAAACCCTAAAAAACTACCCCCTACACTACACAAACACCACTGCACTACCCTAAACCCTAAAACACTACCCCAGCACGACCCCCTACACTATCCAAACACCACTGCACTACCATAAACCTTAAAACACGACCCCCAGCAGTACCCCCTACACTACCCAAACACCGCAGCACTACCTTAAACCCTAAAACACTATCTCCAGCACTATCCACTACACTACCCGAAGACCACTGCACTTCCCAAACCCTAAAATACTACCCCCAGCATGACAGCCTACACTGCCCGAACACTGGATTTTCTGAAACCCTGAAACACCACACCCAGCACAACCCCCTACACTGCCCGAACACCACTGCACTATCCTCAACCCTAAAACAAAACCCCCGCACAACCCCCTACACTGCCCGATTACCACTGCACTGCCCTAAAACCTGAAACACTAGCCCCAGAACGACCCCATACACTGCCCGAACACCACTGCACTATCCTCAACCCTAAAACAAAACCCCCGCACAACCCCCTACACTGCCCGAACACCACTGCACTACCCTGAAACAAGAACCCCTGCACTGCCCGAACACCACTGCACTGCCCTAATCCCTGAAACACCAACCACCGCAATACCCCCTAAACTGCCCGAACACCACTGCACTGCCCTAAACCCTGAAACACCACCCCCAGCACGACCCCCTATACTGCCTGATCACCACTGCACTGCCCTAAACCCTAAAAACACCACCCCAAGCACGAACCCCTGCACTTCACAAACACCACTGCACTGCCCTTACCCTGAAACACCACCCCCTGCACGACCACCTACACTGCCCGAAACACAACTGCACTGCCCTAAACCCTGAAAGACCACCCCCAGCACATTCCTGTATACTGCCGGAACACCACTGCACTGCCCTAAACCCTAAAACACCACACCCAGCAAGACCCCCTACACTGCCCGAACACCACTGCACTGCCCAAATCCCTGAAACACCACCCCCAGCATGACCCCCTACACTGCCCGAAGACCACTGCACTGCCGAAAACCCTGAAACACCACCCCCAGCACTACCCCCTACACTGCCCAAACACCACTGCTTTGCCCTAAACCCTAAAACACCACCCCAGAACGACCCCCTACACTGCCTGAACACTGCTGCACTGCCCTAAACCCTAAACCGCCACCCGCAGCACGACCCCTGCACTATACAAACACCCCTGCACTGCCCTAAACCCTAAAACACTACCCCAGCACCACCCCCTACAATACCCATACACTGCATAACTGCCCTAAACCCGAAAACACCACCCCCGTCATGACCCCCTACACTACACAAACACAGCTGCATTACCCTAAACCCTAAAATACTAACTGATGCACTACCCTAAACCCTAAAATACTACCCCGCGCACGACCCCCTACACTACCCAAACACCACTGCACTACCATAAACCCTAAAACACGGCCCACGCATGACCCCCTACACTACCCAAAGACCACTGCACTACCCTAAACATTAAACCACGACCCCGTACACTGCATAAACACCGATGCACTACCCTAAACCCTACAACACTATGCCCAGCACGACCCCTACACTACACAAACACCACTGTACTACCCTAAACCCTAAAACACTATCCCCTACATAACACAAACACCACTGCACTACCCTAAAACACCACCCCCCACCAAGATCCCCTGCACTACCAGAACACCACTGCACTGCCCTAAACCCTAAAACACCACCCTCAACACGACCCCCTACACTACCCAAACACCACTACACTATCCTAAACCAAAAAACACCACCCCCACACTACCCCATACACTCCCCAAAGACCACAGCACTACCCTAAACCCTAAAACAGGACACCCTACACTACACAAACACTGCTGCACTACCCGAAACCCTAAAACACTACCTCCAGCACTATCCACTACACTACACAAACACCCCTGCACTACCCTAAACCCTAAAACACTACCCCCTACACTACACAAACACCACTGCACTACCCTAAACCCTAAAAAACTACCCCAGCACGACCCCCTACACTACCCAAACACCACTGCAGTACCCTAAACCGTAAAACTCTACCGCCAGCACGACCCCCTACACTACCCAAACACCACTGCACTACCATAAACCCTAAAACACTCTCCCAGCACAACTCCCTATACTACCCAAAAACCACTGCACTACCCTAACCGCTAAATCTACCCCCAGCATGACCCCCTACACTACCCAAACACCACTGCACTACCCTAACCCCTATATCTACGCCCAGCACAACCCCCTACACTACCAAAACACTACTGCACTACCCTACACCCTAAACCTACCCTCAGCATGACCCCCTACACTACCCAAACACCACTGCACTACCCTAAAACACCACCCCCAGCATGACCCCGTACACTACACCAACACCACTGCACTACCCTAAACCCTAAAACACTACCCCAGCATGACCCCTACACTACCCAAACACCACTGCACTACCATAAACCCTAAAACACTACCCCCAGCATGACCCCCTACACTACCCAAACACCACAGCACTACCCTAAACCCTAAAACACTACCCCTGCATGACCCCCACCCTGCACGAACACCACTGCTCTGCCTTAAACCCTAAATCACCACCCCAGCATGACCCCTACAGTGCCTGAACATCACTGCACTGCCCGATACCCTGAAACACCACCCCCAGCACGACCCCCTACACTACCCGAACACCAATGCTCTAACCAAAAACCCTGAAACACTAGACCCAGCAGGATCTCCTACATTGCCCGAACACTACTGCTCTACCCTAAACCCTAAACAACTACCACCAGCACGACCCCCTACACTACCCAAACACCACTGCACTACCCTAAACCATAAAACTCTACCGCCAGCACGACCCCCTACACTACCCAAACACCACTGCACAACCATAAACCCTAAAACACTCCCCCCAGCACAACTCCCTATACTACCCAAAAACCACTGCACTACCTAACCGCTAAATCTACCCCCAACATGACCCCCTACGCTACCCAAAAACCACTGCACTACCCTAACCCCTAAATCTACCCCCAGCAAGACCCCCTACACTACCCAAACACTACTGCACTACCCTACACCCTAAACCTACCCTCGGCATGACCCCCTACATTACCCAAACACTATAGCACTACCCTAAAACACCACCCCCAACACGACCCCCTACACTACACCAACACCACTGCACTACGCTAAACCCTAAAACACTAACCCAGCATGACCTCCTACACTACCCAAACACCACAGCACTACCCTAAACCCTAAAACACTACCCCTGCATGACCCCCTACACTGCACAAACATCACTGCACTGCCCTAAACCCTAAATCACCACCCCAGCATGACTCCCTACACTGCCCGAACACCACTGCACTGCCCTAAACCTTAAAATACTACCCCCAGCATGACCCCTACACTGCCCAAACACCACTGCACTACCATAAACCCTAAAACACTACCACCAGCATGACCCCCTACACTACCCAAACACTACAGCACTACCCTAAACCCTAAAACACTACCCCTGCATGACCCCCTACACTGCACAAACACCACTGCTCTGCATTAAACCCTACATCACCACCCCAGCACAACCCCCTACAGTGCCTGAACATCACTGCACTGCCCTAAACCTTAAAATACTACCACCAGCATGAACCCTACACTGCCCGAACACCACTGCACTGCCTGATACCCTGAAACACCTCCCCCAGCACTACCCCCTACACTACCCGAACACCAATGCTCTAACCAAAAACCCTGAAACACTAGACCCAGCAGGACCTCCTACATTGCCCGAACACTACTGCTCTATCCTAAACCCTAAACAACTACCACCAGCACAACCCCCTACACTACCCAAACACCACTGCACTACACTAAAAAGTAAAACTATACCGCCAGCACGACCCCCTACACTACCCAAACACCACTGCACAACCTTAAACCCTAAAACACTCCCCCCAGCACAACTCCCTATACTACCCAAAAACCACTGCACTACCCTAACTTCTAAATCTACCCCCAGCATGACCCCTACACTACCCAAACACCACTGCACTACGCTAGCCCCTAAATCTACCCCCCTACACTACCCAAACACTACTGCACTACCCTACACCCTAAACCTACCCTCGGCATGACCCCCTACATTACCCAAACACTATAGCACTACCCAAAAACACCACCCCCAGCATGACCCCCTACACTACACCAACACCACTGCACTACCCTAAACCCTAAAACACTACCCCAGCACGACCCCCTACACTGCCCGAACACCACTGCACTGCCCTAAACCCTAAAACACTACCCCAGCATGACCCCTAGACTGCACAAACCCCACTGCACTGCCCTAAACCCTAAAACACTACACAGGCAGGACCCCGTACACTGCCCGATCACCACTGCACTGCCATAAACCCTAAAACACTACCCCCAGCACGACCCCCTACACTGTCCCAACACCACTGCACTGCCCTAAACCCTGAAACACCACCCCCAGCACGACCCCCTACATTGCCCGAACACCACTGCACTGCCCTAAACCCTGAAACACCACTTCCAGCATGACCCCCTACACTGCCCGAAACCACTGCACTGTCCTAAGCCCTGAAACACCACCCCCAGCATGACCCCCTACAGTGCCTGAACACCACTGCACTGCCCTAAACCCTGAAACACTACCCCCAGCTAGACCCCCTATGCTGCCCGAACACCACTGCACTGCTCTAAACACTGAAACATCACCCCCAGCAAGAGCCCCTACACTGCCCGAACACCACTGCTCTGCCCAAAACCCTGAAACACCAGCCCCAGCACGACCCCTAAACAGCCCGAACACCACTGCACTGCCCTAAACACTGAAACAATAGCCCTAGCATGACCCCCTACACTTCCCGAACACAACTGCCCTGCCCAACATCCTGAAACACCACCCCTGCACGATCCCCTACACTGCCTAAACACCACTACACTGCCTTAAACCCTGAAACACCATCCCGCACGACAATCTACACTGTCCGAATACCAATTCACTGCCCTAAACCCTGAAACACCACCCCCGCACTACCCCTACACTGCCCGAACACCACTGCAATACCCTAAACACTGAACACCAGCCCCACACGACCCCCTACACTACCCGAACACCACTGCACTGCCCTAAACCCTGAAACACCAACCCCCGCTTGACCCCCTACACTGCCAGAACACCACTGCCCAAAACCCTGAAACAGCAACCCCAGCAAGACCCCCTACACTGCCCGAACACCACTGCACTGCCCTAAACCCTTAACACCAGGCCCAGCACGACCCCTTACACTGGCCTAACACCACTGAACTACCGTAAACCCTGAAACACCACCCCCGCATGACCCCATACACTGCCCGAACACCACTGCACTGCCCTAAACCTTAAAATACTACCCCCAGCATGACCCCTACACTGCCCGAACACCACTGCTCTGCCCGATACCCTGAAACACCACCCCAGTACGACCCCCTACACTACCTGAACACCAATGCTCTACCCAAAACCCTGAAACACTAGACCCAGCAGGACCCCTACACAGCCCGAATACCACTGCACTGCCCTAAACCCTGAAACACCACCCCCGCATGACCCCGTACACTGCCCAAACACCACTGCACTGCCCTAAACACTGAAACACGACCCCCTGCACTGCCCGAACACCACTGCACTGCCCTAAACCCTAAAACATTACCCCAGCATGATCCCCTAGACTGCACAAACACCACTGCACTGCACTAAACCCTAAAACACTACCCCAGCAGGACCCCGTACACTGCCCGATCACCACTGCACTGCTATAAACCCTAAAACACTACCCCTAGCACGACCCCCTACACTGCCCGAACACCACTGCACTGCCCTAAACCCTGAAACACCACCCCAGCATGACCCCTACACTACCTGAACACCACTGCACTGCCTTAAACCCTGAAACACCACCCCTGCATGACACCCTACACTGCCCGAACACCACTGCACTGCCCTAAACCCTGAAAATCCACCCCCCGCATGGCCCCCTACACTGCCCAAACACCACTGCACTGCCCTAAACCCTGAAACACCACACCCTGCACCATCCCCTACACTGCCCGAACACCACTGCACTGCCCGAAACCCTGAAACACCACCCCTGCATGACCCCCTACACTGCCCGAACACCACTGCACTGCCCTAAACCCTGAAACACCACCCCCGCTGGACCCCCTACACTGCACGAACACCACTGCACTTCCCTAAACCCTGAAACACCAGGCCCAGCACAACCCACTACACTGCCAAAACACCACTGCTCTGCCCAAAACCCTGAAACACCAGCCCCAGCACGACCGCCTAAACTGAACAAACACCACTGCACTGCCCTAAACCCTGAAACACCAGCCCCAGCATGACCCCCTTCACTGCCCGAACAATACAGCACTGCCCTAAACCATGAAACACCACCCACCACACGACCCCCTACACTGCCCGAACACAACTGAACAACCCTAAACACTGAAACACCACCCCCGCACGACCCCCTACACTGCCCGAACACAACTGCACTACACTAAAAAGTAAAACTATACCGCCAGCACGACCCCCTACACTACCCAAACACCACTGCACAACCTTAAACCCTAAAACACTCCCCCCAGCACAACTCCCTATACTACCCAAAAACCACTGCACTACCCTAACTTCTAAATCTACCCCCAGCATGACCCCTACACTACCCAAACACCACTGCACTACGCTAGCCCCTAAATCTACCCCCCTACACTACCCAAACACTACTGCACTACCCTACACCCTAAACCTACCCTCGGCATGACCCCCTACATTACCCAAACACTATAGCACTACCCAAAAACACCACCCCCAGCATGACCCCCTACACTACACCAACACCACTGCACTACCCTAAACCCTAAAACACTACCCCAGCATGACCTCCTACACTACCCAAACACCACAGCACTATCCTAAACCCTAAAACACTACCCCTGCATGACCCCCTACACTGCACAAACACCACTGCACTGCCCTAAACCCTAAATCACCACCCCAGCATGACTCCCTACACTGCCCGAACACCACTGCACTGCCCTAAACCTTAAAATACTACCCCCAGCATGACCCCTACACTGCCCGAACACCACTGCACTGCCCGATACCCTGAAACACCTGCCCCAGCACGACCCCTACACTATCCGAACACAAATGCTCTGCCCAAAACCCTGAAACACTTGACCCAGCAGGACCCCCTACACTGCCCGAACACCACTGCACTGCCCTAAACCCTGAAACACCACCCCCGCATGACCCCCTACACTGCCCGAACACCACTGCACTGCAATAAACACTGAAACACGACCCCCTACACTGCCCGAACACCACTGCACTGCCCTAAACCCTAAAACACTACCCCAGCATGACCCCTAGACTGCACAAACCCCACTGCACTGCCCTAAACCCTAAAACACTACACAGGCAGGACCCCGTACACTGCCCGATCACCACTGCACTGCCATAAACCCTAAAACACTACCCCCAGCACGACCCCCTACACTGTCCCAACACCACTGCACTGCCCTAAACCCTGAAACACCACCCCCAGCACGACCCCCTACATTGCCCGAACACCACTGCACTGCCCTAAACCCTGAAACACCACTTCCAGCATGACCCCCTACACTGCCCGAAACCACTGCACTGTCCTAAGCCCTGAAACACCACCCCCAGCATGACCCCCTACAGTGCCTGAACACCACTGCACTGCCCTAAACCCTGAAACACTACCCCCAGCTAGACCCCCTATGCTGCCCGAACACCACTGCACTGCTCTAAACACTGAAACATCACCCCCAGCAAGAGCCCCTACACTGCCCGAACACCACTGCTCTGCCCAAAACCCTGAAACACCAGCCCCAGCACGACCCCTAAACAGCCCGAACACCACTGCACTGCCCTAAACACTGAAACAATAGCCCTAGCATGACCCCCTACACTTCCCGAACACAACTGCCCTGCCCAACATCCTGAAACACCACCCCTGCACGATCCCCTACACTGCCTAAACACCACTACACTGCCTTAAACCCTGAAACACCATCCCGCACGACAATCTACACTGTCCGAATACCAATTCACTGCCCTAAACCCTGAAACACCACCCCCGCACTACCCCTACACTGCCCGAACACCACTGCAATACCCTAAACACTGAACACCAGCCCCACACGACCCCCTACACTACCCGAACACCACTGCACTGCCCTAAACCCTGAAACACCAACCCCCGCTTGACCCCCTACACTGCCAGAACACCACTGCCCAAAACCCTGAAACAGCAACCCCAGCAAGACCCCCTACACTGCCCGAACACCACTGCACTGCCCTAAACCCTTAACACCAGGCCCAGCACGACCCCTTACACTGGCCTAACACCACTGAACTACCGTAAACCCTGAAACACCACCCCCGCATGACCCCATACACTGCCCGAACACCACTGCACTGCCCTAAACCTTAAAATACTACCCCCAGCATGACCCCTACACTGCCCGAACACCAATGCTCTGCCCAAAACCCTGAAACACTAGACCCAGCAGGACCCCTACACAGCCCGAATACCACTGCACTGCCCTAAACCCTGAAACACCACCCCCGCATGACCCCGTACACTGCCCAAACACCACTGCACTGCCCTAAACACTGAAACACGACCCCCTGCACTGCCCGAACACCACTGCACTGCCCTAAACCCTAAAACATTACCCCAGCATGATCCCCTAGACTGCACAAACACCACTGCACTGCACTAAACCCTAAAACACTACCCCAGCAGGACCCCGTACACTGCCCGATCACCACTGCACTGCCATAAACCCTAAAACACTACCCCTAGCACGACCCCCTACACTGCCCGAACACCACTGCACTGCCCTAAACCCTGAAACACCACCCCAGCATGACCCCTACACTACCTGAACACCACTGCACTGCCTTAAACCCTGAAACACCACCCCTGCATGACACCCTACACTGCCCGAACACCACTGCACTGCCCTAAACCCTGAAAATCCACCCCCCGCATGGCCCCCTACACTGCCCAAACACCACTGCACTGCCCTAAACCCTGAAACACCACACCCTGCACCATCCCCTACACTGCCCGAACACCACTGCACTGCCCGAAACCCTGAAACACCACCCCTGCATGACCCCCTACACTGCCCGAACACCACTGCACTGCCCTAAACCCTGAAACACCACCCCCGCTGGACCCCCTACACTGCACGAACACCACTGCACTTCCCTAAACCCTGAAACACCAGGCCCAGCACAACCCCCTACACTGCCAAAACACCACTGCTCTGCCCAAAACCCTGAAACACCAGCCCCAGCACGACCGCCTAAACTGAACGAACACCACTGCACTGCCCTAAACCCTGAAACACCAGCCCCAGCATGACCCCCTTCACTGCCCGAACAATACAGCACTGCCCTAAACCATGAAACACCACCCACCACACGACCCCCTACACTGCCCGAACACAACTGAACAACCCTAAACACTGAAACACCACCCCCGCACGACCCCCTACACTGCCCGAACACAACTGCACTGCCCTAAACCCTGAAACATCACTGCCCGCACAACCACCTACACTGCCCAAACACCACTGCACTGCCCTAAACCCAAAAACACCACCCCCCCAGCATGACCCCCTACAGTGCCCGAACACCACTGCCCTAACCCCTGAAATACCAACCCCAGCAAGACCGCCTACACTGCACGAACACCACTGCACCGCCCTAAACCCTGAAACACCAGGCCCAGCACAACCCCCTACACTGCTCGAACACCACTGCTCTGCTCAAAGCCCTGAAACACCAGCCCCAGCACGACCGCCTAAACTGCCCGAACACCACTGCACTTCCCTAAACCCTGAAACACCAGCCCCAGCACGACCGCCTACACTGCCCGAACACCACTGCACTGCCCTAAACCCTAAAACACCACTCCCGCACGACCCTCTACACTGCCCGAACACCACTGCACTGCCCGAAACCCTGAAACACCACCCCCCAGCATGACCCCCTAAACTGCCCGAACACCAAAGCACTGCCCTAAACCCAGAAACACCACCCCCCAGCACGTCTCCCTACACTGCCCTAACACCTCTACCTTAAACCCTGAAATACCAACCCCAGCAAGACCGCCTACACTGCACGAACACCACTGCACCGCCCTAAACCATGAAACACCAGGCCCAGCACAACCCCCTACACTGATCGAACACCACTGCACTGCCCTAAACCCTAAAACACTACCCCCAGCAGCACCCCTACACTACCCAAACACCACTGCACTACCCTAAACCCTAAAACACTACCCCCACACAACCCCATACACTACCCAAACACCATTGCACTACCCTAAACTCTAAAACACAACCCCCAGTGATAACCCCTACACTACCCAAACACCACTGCTCTACCCTAAAACCCTAAACAACTACCACCAGCACGACCCCCTACACTACCCTAACACCACTGCACTACCCTAAACCGTAAAACTCTACCGCCAGCACGACCCCCTACACTACCTAAACACCACTGCACTACCATAAACCCTAAAACACTCTCCCAGCACAACTCCCTATACTACCCAAAAACCACTGCACTACCCTAACCGCTAAATCTACCCCCAGCATGACCCCCTACACTACCCAAACACCACTGCACTACCCTAACTCCTAAATCTACCCCCAGCATGACTCCCTACACTGCCCGAACACCACTGCACTGCCCTAAACCTTAAAATACTACCCCCAGCATGACCCCTACACTGCCCGAACACCACTGCACTGCCCGATACCCTGAAACACCTCCCCCAGCACGACCCCCTACACAATCCGAACACCAATGCTCTGCCCAAAACCCTGAAACACTTGACCCAGCAGGACCCCCTACACTGCCCGAACACCACTGCACTGCCCTAAACCCTGAAACACCACCCCCGCATGACCCCCTACACTGCCCGAACACCACTGCACTGCATTAAACACTGAAACACGACCCCCTACACTGCCCGAACACCACTGCACTGCCCTAAACCCTAAAACACTACCCCAGCACGACCCCTAGACTGCACAAACCCCACTGCACTGCCCTAAACCCTAAAACACTACGCAGGCAGGACCCCGTACACTGCCCGATCACCACTGCACTGCCATAAACCCTAAAACACTACCCCCAGCACGACCCCCTACACTGTCCGAACACCACTGCACTGCCCTAAACCCTGAAACACCACCCCCAGCACGACCCCCTACATTGCCCGAACACCACTGCACTGCCCTAAACCCTGAAACACCACATCCAGCATGACCCCCTACACTGCCCGAAACCACTGCACTGCCCTAAGCCCTGAAACACCACCCCCAGCATGACCCCCTACACTGCCTGAACACCACTGCACTGCCCTAAACCCTGAAACACTACCCCCAGCTAGACCCCCTATGCTGCCCGAACGCCACTGCACTGCCCTAAACCCTGAAACATCACCCCCAGCAAGAGCCCCTACACTGCCCGAATACCACTGCTCTGCCCAAAACCCTGAAACACCAGCCCCAGCACGACCCCTAAACAGCCCGAACACCACTGCACTGCCCTAAACACTGAAACAATAGACCTAGCATGACCCCCTACACTTCCCGAACACAACTGCCCTGCCCAACACCCTGAAACACCACCCCTGCACGATCCCCTACACTGCCTAAACACCACTACACTGCCTTAAACCCTGAAACACCATCCCGCACGACAATCTACACTGTCCGAATACCACTTCACTGCCCTAAACCCTGAAACACCAGCCCCCGCACTACCCCTACACTGCCCGAACACCACTGCAATACCCTAAACACTGAACACCAGCCCCACACGACCCCCTACACTACCCGAACACCACTGCACTGCCCTAAACCCTGAAACACCAACCCCCGCATGACCCCCTACACTGCCAGAACACCACTGCCCAAAACCCTGAAACAGCAACCTCAGCAAGACCCCCTACACTGCCCGAACACCACTGCACTGCCGTAAACCCTTAACACCAGGCCCAGCACGACCCCTTACACTGGCCTAACACCACTGAACTGCCGTAAACCCTGAAACACCACCACCGCATGACCCCCTACACTGCCCGAACACCACTGCGCTGCCCTAAACCTTAAAATACTACCCCCAGCATGACCCCTACACTGCCCGAACACCACTGCTCTGCCCGATACCTTGAAACACCACCCCAGTACGACCCCTACACTACCTGAACACCAATGCTCTGCCCAAAACCCTGAAACACTAGACCCAGCAGGACCCCTACACAGCCCGAATACCACTGCACTGCCCTAAACCCTGAAACACCACCCCCGCATGAACCCGTACACTGCCCAAACACCACTGCACTGCCCTAATCACTGAAACACGACCCCCTGCACTGCCCGAACACCACTGCACTGCCCTAAACCCTAAAACATTACCCCAGCATGATCCCCTAGACTGCACAAACACCACTGCACTGCCCTAAACCCTAAAACACTACCCCAGCAGGACCCCGTACACTGCCCGATCACCACTGCACTGCCATAAACCCTAAAACACTACCCCTAGCACGACCCCCTACACTGCCCGAACACCACTGCACTGCCCTAAACCCTGAAACACCACCCCTAGCATGACCCCCTACACTACCTGAACACCCCCTTCACTGCCTGAACAATACAGCACTGCCCTAAACCATGAAACACCACCCACCACACGACCCCCTACACTGCCCGAACACAACTGAACAACCCTAAACACTGAAACACCACCCCCGCACGACCCCCTACACTGCCCGAACACAACTGCACTGCCCTAAACCCTGAAACATCACTGCCCGCACAACCACCTACACTGCCCAAACACCACTGCACTGCCCTAAACCCAGAAACACCACCCCCCCAGCATGACCCCCTACATTGCCCGAATACCACTGCCCTAACCCCTGAAATACCAACCCCAGCAAGACCGCCTACACTGCAAGAACACCACTGCACCGCCCTAAACCCTGAAACACCAGGCCCAGCACAACCCCCTACACTGCTCGAACACCACTGCTCTGCCCAAAGCCCTGAAACACCAGCCCCAGCACGACCGCCTACACTGCCCGAACACCACTGCACTGCCCTAAACCCTGAAACACCAGCCCCAGCACGACCGCCTACACTGCCCGAACACCACTGCACTGCCCTAAACCCTAAAACACCACTCCCGCATGACCCTCTACACTGCCCGAACACCACTGCACTGCCCTAAACCCTGAAACACCACCCCCCAGCATGACCCCCTAAACTGCCTGAACACCAAAGCACTGCCCTAAACCCTGAAACACCACCCCCCCAGCGCGACTCCCTACACTGCCCGAACACCACTACCTTAAACCCTGAAATACCAACCCCAGCAAGACCGCCTACACTGCACGAACACCACTGCACCGCCCTAAACCATGAAACACCAGGCCCAGCACAACCCCCTACACTGATCGAACACCACTGCACTGCCCTAAACCCTAAAACACTACCCCCAGCAGCACCCCTACACTACCCAAACACCACTGCACTACCATAAACCCTAAAACATTACCCCCACACAACCCCATACACTACCCAAACACCATTGCACTACCCTAAACTCTAAAACACAACCCCCAGTGATAACCCCTACACTACCCAAACACCACTGCTCTACCCTAAAACCCTAAACAACTACCACCAGCACGGCCCCCTACACTACCCTAACACCACTGCACTACCCTAAACCGTAAAACTCTACCGCCAGCACGACCCCCTACACTACCTAAACACCACTGCACTACCATAAACCCTAAAACACTCTCCCAGCACAACTCCCTATACTACCCAAAAACCACTGCACTACCCTAACCGCTAAATCTACCCCCAGCATGACCCCCTACACTACCCAATCACCACTGCACTACCCTAACCCATAAATCTACCCCCAGCACGACCCCCAATACTACCCAAACACTACTGCACTACCCTACACCCTAAATCTACCCTCAGCATGACCTCCTACACTACCCAAACACCACTGCACTACCCTAAAACACCACCCCCAACATGACCTCCTACACTACACCAACACCACTGCCCTAAACCCTGAAATACCAACCCCAGCAAGACCGCCTACACTGCACGAACACCACTGCACCACCCTAAACCCTGAAACACCAGGCCCAGCACAACCCCCTACACTGCTCGAACATCACTGCTCTGCCCCAAACCCTGAAACACCAGCCCCAGCACGACTGCCTACACTGCCCGAACACCACTGCACTGCCCTAAACCCTGAAACACCACCCCCCAGCATGACCCCCTAAACTGCCCGCACACCACTGCACTGCCCTAAACCCCTAAACACCACCCACCAGCACGACCCCCTACACTGCCCAAACACCACTGCCTTAAACCCTGAAATACCAACCCCAGTAAGACCGCCTACACTGCACGAACACCACTGCACCGCCCTAAACCATGAAACACCAGGCCCAGCACAACCCGCTACACTGCTCGAACACCAATGCTCTGCCCAAAACCCTGAAACACCAACCCCAGCACGACCGCCTACACTGCCCGAACACCACTGCACTGCCCTAAACCCTGAAACACGAGCCCCAGCACGACCGCCTACACTGCCCGAACACCACTGCACTGCCCTAAACCCTGAAACACCAGCCCCAGCACGACTGCCTACACTGCCCGAACACCACTGCACTGCCCTAAACCCTGAAACACCACCCCCCAGCATAACCCCCTAAACTGCCCGCACACCACTGCACTGCCCTAAACCCCTAAACACCACCCCCCAGCACGACCCCCTACACTGCCCGAACACCACTGCCTTAAACCCTGAAATACCAACCCCAGTAAGACCGCCTACACTGCACGAACACCACTGCACCGCCCTAAACCATGAAACACCAGGCCCAGCACAACCCGCTACACTGCTCGAAAACCACTGCTCTGCCCAAAACCCTGAAACACCAACCCCAGCACGACCGCCTACACTGCCCGAACACCTCTGCACTGCCCTAGACCCTGAAACACCACCCCCCAGCATGACCCCCTAAACTGCCCGAACACCAAAGCACTTCCCCAAACCCTGAAACACCACCCCCCAGCACGACCCCCTACACTGCCCGAACACCACTGCCTTAAACCCTGAAATACCAACCCCAGCAAGACCGCCTACACTGCACGAACACCACGACACCGCCCTAAACCATGAAACACCAGGCCCAGCACAACCCCCTACACTGCTCGAACACCACTGCTCTGCCCAAAACCCTGAAACACCAGCCCCAGCACGACCGCCTACACTGCCCGAACACCACTGCACTGCCCTAAACCCTGAAACACCAGCCCCAGCACGACCGCCTACATTGCCCGAACACCACTGCACTGCCCTAAACCCTAAAACACTACCCCCAGCAGTACCCCTACACTACCCAAACACCACTGCACTACCCTAAACCCTAAAACACTACCCCCACACAACCCCATACACTACCCAAACACCATTGCACTACCCTAAACCCTAAAACACAACACCCAGAGGTAACCCCTACATTACCCAAACACCACTGCTCTACCCTAAAACCCTAAACAACTACCACCAGCACGACCCACTACACTACCCTAACACCACTGCACTACCCTAGCCCCTAAATCTACTGCCAGCATGACCCCCTACAGTACCCAAACACTACTGCACTACCCTACACCCTAAATCTACCCTCAGCATGACTTCCTACACTACCCAAACACCACTGCACTACCCTTAAACACCACCCCCAGCACAACTCCCTATACTACCCAAAAACCACTGCACTATCCTAACCGCTAAATCTACCCCCAGCATGACCCCTATACTACCCAAACACCACTGCACTACCATAACCCCTAAATCTACCCCCAGCACGACCCCCTACACTACCCAAACACTACTGCACTACCCTACACCCTAAATCTACCCTCAGCATGACCTCCTACACTACCCAAACACCACTGCACTACCCTAAAACACCACCCCCAACATGACCTCCTACACTACACCAACACCACTGCCCTAAACCCTGAAATACCAACCCCAGCAAGACCGCCTACACTGCACGAACACCACTGCACCACCCTAAACCCTGAAACACCAGGCCCAGCACAACCCCCTACACTGCTCGAACATCACTGCTCTGCCCCAAACCCTGAAACACCAGCCCCAGCACGACTGCCTACACTACCCAAACACCACTGCTCTACCCTAAAACCCTAAACAACTACCACCAGCACGGCCCCCTACACTACCCTAACACCACTGCACTACCCTAAACCGTAAAACTCTACCGCCAGCACGACCCCCTACACTACCTAAACACCACTGCACTACCATAAACCCTAAAACACTCTCCCAGCACTACTCCCTATACTACCCAAAAACCACTGCACTACCCTAACCGCTAAATCTACCCCCAGCATGACCCCCTACACTACCCAATCACCACTGCACTACCCTAACCCATAAATCTACCCCCAGCACGACCCCCAATACTACCCAAACACTACTGCACTACCCTACACCCTAAATCTACCCTCAGCATGACCTCCTACACTACCCAAACACCACTGCACTACCCTAAAACACCACCCCCAACATGACCTCCTACACTACACCAACACCACTGCCCTAAACCCTGAAATACCAACCCCAGCAAGACCGCCTACACTGCACGAACACCACTGCACCACCCTAAACCCTGAAACACCAGGCCCAGCACAACCCCCTACACTGCTCGAACATCACTGCTCTGCCCCAAACCCTGAAACACCAGCCCCAGCACGACTGCCTACACTGCCCGAACACCACTGCACTGCCCTAAACCCTGAAACACCACCCCCCAGCATGACCCCCTAAACTGCCCGCACACCACTGCACTGCCCTAAACCCCTAAACACCACCCACCAGCACGACCCCCTACACTGCCCAAACACCACTGCCTTAAACCCTGAAATACCAACCCCAGTAAGACCGCCTACACTGCACGAACACCACTGCACCGCCCTAAACCATGAAACACCAGGCCCAGCACAACCCGCTACACTGCTCGAACACCAATGCTCTGCCCAAAACCCTGAAACACCAACCCCAGCACGACCGCCTACACTGCCCGAACACCACTGCACTGCCCTAAACCCTGAAACACGAGCCCCAGCACGACCGCCTACACTGCCCGAACACCACTGCACTGCCCTAAACCCTGAAACACCAGCCCCAGCACGACTGCCTACACTGCCCGAACACCACTGCACTGCCCTAAACCCTGAAACACCACCCCCCAGCATAACCCCCTAAACTGCCCGCACACCACTGCACTGCCCTAAACCCCTAAACACCACCCCCCAGCACGACCCCCTACACTGCCCGAACACCACTGCCTTAAACCCTGAAATACCAACCCCAGTAAGACCGCCTACACTGCACGAACACCACTGCACCGCCCTAAACCATGAAACACCAGGCCCAGCACAACCCGCTACACTGCTCGAAAACCACTGCTCTGCCCAAAACCCTGAAACACCAACCCCAGCACGACCGCCTACACTGCCCGAACACCTCTGCACTGCCCTAGACCCTGAAACACCACCCCCCAGCATGACCCCCTAAACTGCCCGAACACCAAAGCACTTCCCCAAACCCTGAAACACCACCCCCCAGCACGACCCCCTACACTGCCCGAACACCACTGCCTTAAACCCTGAAATACCAACCCCAGCAAGACCGCCTACACTGCACGAACACCACGACACCGCCCTAAACCATGAAACACCAGGCCCAGCACAACCCCCTACACTGCTCGAACACCACTGCTCTGCCCAAAACCCTGAAACACCAGCCCCAGCACGACCGCCTACACTGCCCGAACACCACTGCACTGCCCTAAACCCTGAAACACCAGCCCCAGCACGACCGCCTACATTGCCCGAACACCACTGCACTGGCCTAAACCCTAAAACACTACCCCCAGCAGTACCCCTACACTACCCAAACACCACTGCACTACCCTAAACCCTAAAACACTACCCCCACACAACCCCATACACTACCCAAACACCATTGCACTACCCTAAACCCTAAAACACAACACCCAGAGGTAACCCCTACATTACCCAAACACCACTGCTCTACCCTAAAACCCTAAACAACTACCACCAGCACGACCCACTACACTACCCTAACACCACTGCACTACCCTAGCCCCTAAATCTACTGCCAGCATGACCCCCTACAGTACCCAAACACTACTGCACTACCCTACACCCTAAATCTACCCTCAGCATGACTTCCTACACTACCCAAACACCACTGCACTACCCTTAAACACCACCCCCAGCACAACTCCCTATACTACCCAAAAACCACTGCACTATCCTAACCGCTAAATCTACCCCCAGCATGACCCCTATACTACCCAAACACCACTGCACTACCATAACCCCTAAATCTACCCCCAGCACGACCCCCTACACTACCCAAACACTACTGCACTACCCTACACCCTAAATCTACCCTCAGCATGACCTCCTACACTACCCAAACACCACTGCACTACCCTAAAACACCACCCCCAACATGACCTCCTACACTACACCAACACCACTGCCCTAAACCCTGAAATACCAACCCCAGCAAGACCGCCTACACTGCACGAACACCACTGCACCACCCTAAACCCTGAAACACCAGGCCCAGCACAACCCCCTACACTGCTCGAACATCACTGCTCTGCCCCAAACCCTGAAACACCAGCCCCAGCACGACTGCCTACACTGCCCGAACACCACTGCACTGCCCTAAACCCTGAAACACCACCCCCCAGCATGACCCCCTAAACTGCCCGCACACCACTGCACTGCCCTAAACCCCTAAACACCACCCACCAGCACGACCCCCTACACTGCCCAAACACCACTGCCTTAAACCCTGAAATACCAACCCCAGTAAGACCGCCTACACTGCACGAACACCACTGCACCGCCCTAAACCATGAAACACCAGGCCCAGCACAACCCGCTACACTGCTCGAACACCAATGCTCTGCCCAAAACCCTGAAACACCAACCCCAGCACGACCGCCTACACTGCCCGAACACCACTGCACTGCCCTAAACCCTGAAACACCAGCCCCAGCACGACCGCCTACACTGCCCGAACACCACTGCACTGCCCTAAACCCTGAAACACCAGCCCCAGCACGACTGCCTACACTGCCCGAACACCACTGCACTGCCCTAAACCCTGAAACACCACCCCCCAGCATAACCCCCTAAACTGCCCGCACACCACTGCACTGCCCTAAACCCCTAAACACCACCCCCCAGCACGACCCCCTACACTGCCCGAACACCACTGCCTTAAACCCTGAAATACCAACCCCAGTAAGACCGCCTACACTGCACGAACACCACTGCACCGCCCTAAACCATGAAACACCAGGCCCAGCACAACCCGCTACACTGCTCGAAAACCACTGCTCTGCCCAAAACCCTGAAACACCAACCCCAGCACGACCGCCTACACTGCCCGAACACCTCTGCACTGCCCTAGACCCTGAAACACCACCCCCCAGCATGACCCCCTAAACTGCCCGAACACCAAAGCACTTCCCCAAACCCTGAAACACCACCCCCCAGCACGACCCCCTACACTGCCCGAATACCACTGCCTTAAACCCTGAAATACCAACCCCAGCAAGACCGCCTACACTGCACGAACACCACGACACCGCCCTAAACCATGAAACACCAGGCCCAGCACAACCCCCTACACTGCTCGAACACCACTGCTCTGCCCAAAACCCTGAAACACCAGCCCCAGCACGACCGCCTACACTGCCCGAACACCACTGCACTGCCCTAAACCCTGAAACACCAGCCCCAGCACGACCGCCTACATTGCCCGAACACCCCTGCACTGCCCTAAACCCTAAAACACTACCCCCAGCAGTACCCCTACACTACCCAAACACCACTGCACTACCCTAAACCCTAAAACACTACCCCCACACAACCCCATACACTACCCAAACACCATTGCACTACCCTAAACCCTAAAACACAACACCCAGAGGTAACCCCTACATTACCCAAACACCACTGCTCTACCCTAAAACCCTAAATAACTACCACCAGCACGACCCACTACACTACCCTAACACCACTGCACTACCCTAGCCCCTAAATCTACTGCCAGCATGACCCCCTACAGTACCCAAACACTACTGCACTACCCTACACCCTAAATCTACCCTCAGCATGACCTCCTACACTACCCAAACACCACTGCACTACCCTTAAACACCACCCCCAGCACAACTCCCTATACTACCCAAAAACCACTGCACTATCCTAACCGCTAAATCTACCCCCAGCATGACCCCTATACTACCCAAACACCACTGCACTACCATAACCCCTAAATCTACCCCCAGCACGACCCCCTACACTACCCAAACACTACTGCACTACCCTACACCCTAAATCTACCCTCAGCATGACCTCCTACACTACCCAAACACCACTGCACTACCCTAAAACACCACCCCCAGCATGACCCCCTACACTACACCAACACCACTGCCCTAAACCCTGAAATACCAACCCCAGCAAGACCGCCTACACTGCACGAACACCACTGCACCGCCCTAAACCCTGAAACACCAGGTCCAGCACAACCCCCTACACTGCGCGAACACCACTGCTCTGCCCAAAACCCTGAAACACCAGCCCCAGCACGACCGCCTACACTGCCCGAACACCACTGCACTGCCCTAAACCCTAAAACACCACCCCCGCACGACCCTCAACACTGCCTGAACACCACTGCTCTGCCCTAAACCCTGAAACACCATCCCCCAGCACGACCCCCTACACTGCCCGAACACCACTGCCTTAAACCCTGAAATACCAACCACAGCAAGACCGCCTACTCTGCACGAACACCACTGCACCGCCCTAAGCCATGAAACACCAGGCCCAGCACAACCCCCTACACTGCTCGAACACCACTGCTCTGCCCAAAACCCTGAAACACCAGCCCCAGCACGACCACCTACACTGCCCGAACACCACTGCACTGCCCTAAACCCTGAAACACCAGCCCCAGCACGACCGCCTACACTGCCCGAACACCACTGCACTGCCCTAAACCCTAAAATACTACCCCCAGCAGTACCCCTACACTACACAAACACCACTGCACTACCCTAAACCCTAAAACACAACCCCATACACTACCCAAACACCATTGTACTACCCTAAACCCTAAAACACAACCCCCAGAGGAAACCCCTACACTACCCAAACACCACTGCTCTTCCCTAAAACCCTAAATTACTACCACCAGCACGACCCTCTACACTACCCTAACACCACTGCACTACCCTAAACCTTAAAACTCTACTGAAAGCACGACCCCCTACACTACCCAAACACCACTGCACTACCATAAACCCTAAAACACTCTCCCAGCACAACTCCCTATACTACCCAAAAACCACTGCACTACCCTAACCGCTAAATATACCCCCAGCATGACTCCCTACACTACCCAAACACCACTGCACTACCCTAACCCCTAAATCTACCCCCAGCACGACCCCCTACACTACCCAAACACTACTGCACTACCCTACACCCTAAATCACCCTCAGCATGACCACTACATTACCTAAACACCATTGCACTGTGGTAAATAATTTAATTACCGGAACTTAATTTGATGCGGAAAATCTATAATAATAGCTCAGTAAAATAAGAGGCAGAATCCGTGGTATTAGAGGTTCGGAACGGGCTTTATTCCAAAATCAATTCGAATTGATGGACTCCATATTCCATCACCACGAAGGTTCAGGAAGTGAAGGACCAACTTTATTGACAAGTAATCATTTTTATACAATAGGCATTACAGTGAAACAGATGCAGGAGGCGTAACAGTTGATAACAAAGATAAGAACATACATGCGTAACTAAAATGGGTGTAACTGGGCGTAACTTAAAGAACGTCATCAGGTATGATGTCACAATAGGGTGGTTCCATGAAAGAATTTCGCAATGTCAGCAGAAATACTTGGCAGAGATGCGCGCGCAGCAGCATGACGTGTGATTGACGTGCGACTAGGGGGTGAAGGGGACTTGACATTTAGCTCTACATGTGGAGACAGAAGTCTGGGGTTATGTCAACCTAATCCCAAATCATATCTAACATCCTATGTTTAAAGAACTATGTTATCCAAAAAGAGAGGTCTCTTAGGATAGAATCTTATTCTATACTGACTATACTGACTATACTGACTGTTAGTGCGTGTACAAGCGTCTAAGTGTCTACACTAGATGCGAGGGGGTAGGAATATTCCATGGTAGCAGGGCTATGAATTACTTGCATAAAGACAGAGAAGCCGGGCCTTTTGCTCGGTAGCTGGAAGAATGTTTACTTAAACTACTAGACAGGAATGCATTGGGTGAGGAGCGGAGCAGAGCAGATAATCTTGAAGGTGAAATACAGTTTTTGGCAAGCAGACAGATCGAGTCAGGCACCGTTAGCCGCGCAGGGAGTAGGACAAAGTTCATGGGTACAGATGCAAGCTCAGACTGGAGCTTTCAGAGGCAGAAGGCAGGAAAAGGCTTAATGGCAGAATCAGGGCCTACTCGCCTGGACTGAAAAATGGGATAAATGAACCATATAAAGCCGGTGGCCTTTCATACTTAGGAATAGAATATCCGGCCCATTCACGGCGGATCTGAAAGAGGACATGTTGGCGGTGGACGCACATGTGTTTGCGTCTTCATAACTGGAACTGGAGGAAACATACATGTATTTGTGATTTATACATGAAACCGCTGGGGTCCAAGATAGGGGACATAACTGATCATAAAAATCCATATTTCCACATTCCCTCCTTGTCCCCTACTTGCCCTTAAGAGATATCAATCTTCATCAATCCGTTGATCTGTTCATATAGCATCATTTGTTCTTCTTTCTTCTTCCGGGATGAATGAAATCTTGGTGGTGGAATACACGATGTGGCACACAGACCACAAATCGCTGGTCCACATTGTAGGCATAAGCAGCAACTGAATAGTATGAGAAAGCCAATACCTAGGAAGGATAGGACCCTCCATCCAAAGGTAGATAATACACTCCAAAACCAACCGGACCAAGTCCAGGTGCCTGGATTCTGGTGTATCTGGCTTACAATCTTATGAAGGCGAGTTATGGCTTTATATACAGATGGCGAATTTTCTGGTATGAAAATGCAACAACTTGATCCGATGACCCTACAAGCTCCGCCCCTATCGGCCAGAATGACGTCAAGGACAAGACGATTTTGAAGCACAACAATCCGCATAGCAGACTGCTCTTCTGTTAAATTGCCTAAGGCGGAAATAGTTTCGTTTACTACTGCTTCAAGGGTTCTGGTTAATCTACGTATCAGTTTACTATTAGTGACTGTACCTATATAGGGAAAGAGACCTTTATTGAAATCTGTGTATTTTTCCCATGCTGTTTCAGTGTAGTCGACTATTGGGAGATCTCTCCGTTCTCTATTGTGTACTAAATAAGTATTTCTGTGATAATCAGGAGGAGCTAGGAAAACAGGTGGCAAAAGGAATCCGATGTAACAGGTACCATCCCAATCTAGAGGCAAACGTGTATATGCAGTCTGACCACATACAAAGTAGGAATGGTGAGAAGCTCTAAATGTAGATTTGCCTTGATCACTGAATTCTATTACAGTGATGCATTTACTATGGCCCATGTGTATGGAGCCATTCTTTCTTATACACAATTCACCTTTAACTGGAAATACTGACATAGCGGGCAAAATTGGTGCAGCTTCGGATTCGACATTCAGGATCATGAGATTAAGCGTGAAATTACCTAATCCATATACTTCATTTTCTAGATCAGTTCCTGTTCTTTTGGGAAGTCCCTCCTTGTTAGGGTAACAGACTTTAAGCAAGACTAGGTTCAGGTTTCCCCATACCCAGTTGTCTTGATAAACTGCGGAATTCGAATCTAGGGAATTGATTAAACTAAACCATGCTCCACAGGAGCCATTGTGTGTGAACGGATATGGAAAGAGAGGCAGAATTCCCTTATAGTTCTGATAGGGAGGGAGTCGGCCACATATCCAACAATTTGTAGCATTGCTAGCCTGATGGGAATGATGTAACATACTAATAAAAGTGTTATTGCGCAGCGCAAATCTATAGGACCACTCATGCGGGGGTAATTCACTAAAAGAATGTTCAGCAGTAACATTGTAAACATGTTTAGAAATAGGATAATATATGTGCAATAATATACTTGCAGCGATTATTAAAAGACATAAAAAAAACAGAATTAATAACGTCACTGTGCAATGACTACGCAGTGATTTACAGTACGCATGTTTTTTCAACTGGATTTGATTATTTCTTTCTCTATTCCGGTCCAGAGGATACATGTCAGAGACAAATTCAACCGATTCACCTTGGAGAGGACTTAAACAATCAAATTGTCTGACTTATTGGACCTCAATTTTAGTCTATATAGTTCTGAGTTCGTTTGCTCAACCAAGGGGAGCTTTGAGTCTGTCTTTGAGGAAATACAGGGTTTAGTCTCTATATCGGATGGTAATCCATGAAATTTCTTGATATGACTTGAATGTATCCAGCCTTTTCGACCTTCGATCTTCACGGCTGTCCTCGTGGTTAACAGTACGAGTTGAGGTGATTTCCACCTAGGATCCAGCTGAGACTTCCGGTCAAAGTTCCTCACTAACACCAGGTCCCCGGGAATTACGTCATGGGGTTTCACCTCGGTGTTGTCGGGAAAGGCTGCAGCTACCTGTGAACGACAAGATTGTAGTGCAGACATCAAGGAAGCCAAGTAATCTGTCAGCATATTACAGTCTACATCAGTTATTTTGCGTGGTATAGGCGTCCCCCACATATTTGGTGGTCTACCGAAGATCACCTCATACGGGGATAGCCCTGTTCGAGAGTGCGCTACCATTCTCATGTAAAAGAGTGCAACTGGTAAGGCTACTACCCAGTCGACACCTTTCTCTCTACATATTTTGGACAATCTAATTTTCAGAGTTTGATTATGTCGTTCCACGAGACCTGCTGCCTCGGGATGTCGGACACAGTGAAACCTCCATTGATATCCTAACAAAAGTGAAACGTGTTTCATTAGTTCGGATGAGAACGGCTGGCCGTTATCTGAGTAGACAGCACGTGGTAAACCGTACCGTGGGAAGAATTCTCGAACTAACTGTTTGGCAGTAGTCGGGGCAGTGTAATCTGAAACCGGGTATGCCTCTGTCCAACGGGAAAGAGCACAAACAACTACAAGAACATATTTGAATCCTCGACATCGTTCCATCTGGATATAATCCATCTGGAGGACTTCAAAAGGGTGCTCAGGAGGCTGAAATCCACCCTGTTCTACGGGAATGCTTTTACCTGGGTTAAACTGACAGCAGATCATACAGGTACGGACTTTTTGTTTAGCTGCTGCTCGTAAATGTTTGTTGAACCAAATGTGTTGAATGCTGTCTAGCATAGCTTTTTCTCCTAGGTGCGCTGGACTATGTATTGTATTAATGATAACTTGGACCATTGAGTCGGGAAGAAACCATACAGATTTTTCCTTCGTCGTCCATCCTTGATCCGTTTGGATCCCTCCTAATTCAGTCCATTTCTTTATTTCGTCTGGTGTAGCATGTGTCTGTATGTCAATTACGTCAAGAGCGGGATCCTTAACCATCATGCAATGTGTTGGTGTCGGAACTATTGTCTTTGTCATGTCAGATGTGTGGGTTTGAGCAGTCTGTTTAGCTATTCTGTCAGCTAGATCATTGACTTGGGAAATGATATCAGTAACTTTCGTATGAGCTTTACATTTCATAATTGATATCGCAGTGGGTAGATGTATTGCATCTAATAAGGCATGAATGAGGGGTCCGTGCTGAATGTGGGCACCGTGAGAAGTTAAATAACCTCTCTCTCGCCACAGCACGCCGAAGTCATGTACAACTCCGAATGCATAACGTGAATCAGTGTATATGTTGACTTTCTTATTTGTGGCTTGAATACAGGCTTGTGTCAGAGCGATGAGCTCTGCTGCTTGAGCTGACAAGGTATTAATACGATTTGTTTCAATGACTTCAGTGACTGTTGTGACTGCATACGCGGCCACTAGCTCTCCTGTACTTGTTCTCATACATGAACCATCTACATACAACGTCAGGTCTGGGTCTGGCAATGGGACGTCTGTCAAGTCTTGTCTGGGTTTCGTCGTGATAGTAATAACTTCAATACAATCATGTGCTAATGGGTCTGTTCCGTTTACTGGTAACAGTGTGGCAGGATTTAATGTACTACAACGTCTGATTTCTATGTGTGGCTGAAACAATGTCAATTCGTAACCAGTGAGTCTTGCTATAGTCAAGTGTTGTGTTTGCGTTCGGTTCAAGAGAACCTCTACTGCGTGTGGTACTTGTACTGTCAATTGATGTCCTAACACTATGGCATCGCTTTGTCTGATTGCTAAAGCTGTCGCTGCCACTGATTTCAGGCACGCAGGCAGAGCCTGAGCTACGGGATCTAATGTACTAGAAAAATAAGCACATGGTTTGTGTGATCCTGCTTGTTCCTGTGTGAGTACTGACAAAGCAGTACCTTCGCGTTCTGTAACAAAGAGTGTAAACTGTTTATTATAACATGGTGTTGCTAAAACAGGTGCTTGACATAAAGCTTTCTTTAGGCTTTCAAAAGCTTGTGTATGTTCCTGAGTCCAAGGGAGGACAGTCGATGTGGCTGCCTCCTGTGTTGTCAACTGAATGAGTGGTTTTGCTAGAAATGCATACTGAGGGATCCACTGCCTACAATATGAAGTGAGGCCTATAAAAGCCCGCACCTCCTTTTGTGTCTTGGGTATTGGCATGTTAGCAATTAACTGGATGCGATCGGGTGTAAGCTGCCTTCCCTCCTTGGACAGCGAGTGACCAAGGTAAACAACTCGCTGGACACAGAATTGCAGCTTAGAAGGGGACACCTTGTGCCCCTTTTCGGCCAAGAATTGTAAAACCGTCAGTGAGGCTTTTTCACATTCAGGTTCGCTTCTAGCGGTGATCAGCAGATCATCGACATATTGAAGCAGGGCAGTGTTGACTGGCATGTGTATACTGTCAAGTTCTCGTTTCAGTGCTTGGCTATAGATGCTGGGGCTTTCTGTGAATCCTTGAGGTGCGCGTGTGAATTTAAAGCTTCGTCCATTTAAACTAAATCCGAACAAGTATTGGCTTTCCGGATCTATTGGGACGCTGAAAAAGGCATTCTTGAGATCAATTACAGTAAAGAATGTTGCTTCGGAATCAATGGCTGTCAGTAATGAAGAAATATCTGGGACTACGGGGTATTGTGGTACAATACATTTATTTAATTCGCGCAGATCAATAACCAATCGATATACTGGCGGGGCTTTTGGATCAGTTCGTTTAAGAATCAGAATTATCTGTGAATTACATACATTGGAGTCGGTTTCCACAACCACTCCTTGGGTAATAAGCTCGTCAATGATTTGCAGTAAAGCCACTACAGCATCTGGGGGTAACTTGTATTGTCGCATTCGTGGTAGTACCACTCCTGTCTTTAGTGTGACTCGATATGGTGTAATGTTCATGCAACCAACATCTGTAGGGCCTTGTGCCCATAAATGTGTGGGTAAAGTCTGCAGTCGGTGATCCATGTCTCGGGACACATAGTGCCCTTTGAAATCACGTAGAAACAATCTTACTCCTTCCGGAGAACAACATATTATAGCTCCTAGAGCTTTCAAAGTTTTTATACCTAACAGGTTTTCTGGACATGATTTAGTAAGCAATAAATCTGTAGTTCGTGTCAAGGGACCAATCGTAAGGGGAAGAGGCTGTGATACTTCGTTAACGATAGGTTTTCCTGAAAAGCCAAGGGAAATATTCTGTGAGCCTGAGAGGGGTGCCCCTGGAACTTCACTTCGTTTTATGGTTGTTCGGCTTGCCCCTGTATCAAGTAAACATTTTCTATCTTGGCCTAATAGTTCACTGTGTACATAAGGTCCTTCTTGATCTACAGGGACCTCGATAAGGGGTAAGTCAACTTCCCTCTCTAGGCTGTTTCATGAGTATCGTTGATAATCAGGATAGTCATACTGTGCGGTCTGGTACATCTGTCGTGTCGTTGTTTGTGTGGCAGCAATAGGCTGCGATGGTGGAGCTGTCATAGATTGTTGCGGAGCTGGCATGGACTGTGCATGCTGCGGAGCTCCTTGTTGGTTTTGATCCTGTCTAACTGGCCGTGGTCTTTCTTTTGTATTACCTATGGCGATATTATGTTTTAAAACTGGACAATCGTGTACATAATGACCTGGCTGTTTACAATAGTTGCATGTCCCTTTTACAGGACCGGTTGAAACACTGGACTGTGTCATACCCTTTTTATGACCGTCAGCTGGAACTGTCTGGGAAACTAGCATTTTCATTTTCGTGTCTTTCATGCGTCTTTGTTCATGTTCTTGTTCCTCTCTAATTCTATTGTGATGGTACTGTAGCATTTGTAACATTTGTGACGGAGTGTTACCTTGCCATGTACTCTCGAATTTCAATACTCTATTCTTAACTTGGGGCAAGGAATTTTCAACTAATTTTGTCACAAACAGATGTGGATACGATTCGCTACTTGCTTTTATTCCACTATTTATACCAAAACATTTTTCGAATCGGGCATAGAAATCACTAGTGTCCTCATCGTGCTTTTGTTTACAGGCTGAGATTGCACCCCAGTCTTCCTTTTTCGTAGTTAATAAACGTGGCAGTACCTGTACTAGTAAACCTGGTAGTGTTTTGGTCTTTTCCCCAAGCCCTGAACCTGGACCTCGAGCTTTTTCTTCGTTTTCTAATGCTGTCCAATCTATCTTCTGGTCTCCCACCTCCCAATCCTTTTCCTTGAGTTTTTCGTAAATGCCCGCAGGCATTAATACCTTCAATATTGTCATAATGTCGGGATAGGTATACTCTCCCATGAGCAACATGTCTTTAATTTCACGGTGGAAACCCGCTGGGTCTTTGTCATGACTGGGTACCACTTTCTTCATTTCTAATAGTTCTATTTTAGATATGGGTGTGTATACAAACACACGTTTAAACTGATTGTCATCACCTTTTATCGGGTGTACTTCGCGTAAGGGATTCTGTCTATCCATATAATACGTCGTTCTTTCTTTTATGGGCAGTGAGACATGTTCGGGACATACAAAAAGAATGTACTGCTTTCTGGATTCTAGTATTTCTCTAATTAACTCAGTACCTGAACCTCTCCATTTATTCGTGAGTAATTCAGTCAGTATATCAGGTAATGGACCAGGATCGGAGTATTGGCTTTTATATAATATAAGGAGTTGTTGGACCATATAGATACCAGCTAAACGCTGTTCATCTGGGGTGAGGTTCAAAAACGTGTGCGCTAATGTATCATCACTATTTTTTCCGGGGCTATCAACCCAATGAACGGCTGACCTGGCTAATTCTTGTTCATCCATAGAATCGAGTAGATGATAACCCCTTCGTTCTCGGAGTAATTTGTCAGCGGCTTGGAACGAATGTTCGGGGGACCGTATATTTATTATAGGAGTTTGGAAATTTCTGCTATTATCTGGACGTATCGGACGTATCGGATCAGTAAAGCATCTAGTATTATTGCAAGATCTTCCTCTACCTACGTAGGCCATGGTTTCTAACTGTCCTGTGGGCAGTTCTAATTCTTCCTCCTCCTCGGTTTGTTCAGGCTCGTCTACTGCTAATCTTTCTTCGTGTATTCGTTCTACTTCTTTGCGGATCTTGCGGCACATAGCTACTATACATGATCGTTTATCATGCCTCCCCTCTGATATATTCCGACTCCATGTGGTAAGAATTTGCATTTCTTCCGGATTTACCCCTGGTCGGTCTTGATTTCTAATCACACAATTTATGAGGAAACGTAACAGTTCCCCCTGTATCTCCACTTTCTGGTACTCCAAGGCTCTATTAATACTTTCAGAATCTCGTCCTGACTGGACAAAGTGATATATATTTTCTAAATGTGTAGTCATTCCTGGTAGCCTCCCTAAATATATTGCAGCTCGTCGGATACGTAATGATGCCAGCAGCATTTCGTCCCCTTTTCCGGGCACCGGGTCATATCTACAATCTATTAGAAGTTCCTTAAGCGCGTCGGGAGTTACTAGTTTGGGCATACGTTGGTGGGCTAATTCTTGAAAGGAAAGTTTATTTACTCTGGGTGGCGTGGAAAAAATGTTTGTTGTACCTCCTGTAGCACCGCCTGGGGTGCTGGGTGTGAAAGGATTCGTTGAACGGGATATAGCAACCATAGGTGTGGGTACAGCTGTAGAAACAGATGTGCTTGCCGGAACTTGTGTCGGAGTTTGTTGTTGCGGAGGTACAGACGGAGGAGGGTCTTGGCGTTGAACCCCCTCGGCAGGCGGTCTATGTGGCGCAGCATTAGCATACTCGGGAGCTGCGTCGTCTAAATAAGAGGAAAGAAAAACATCTTCTGCGGTTCTGGGATGCCCTTTGGGATGTACTTTTATCGGGAACAATGGGGGTGGCAAGTCTTTTGGTATCTCCGGAGTAGCCTTAGGTAATCCTTCGGCCAGAAGAGGATACATACCATTCATAAGGGCATTTCTTTGTCTGTCTATTTGTTCTGATTTTACTCGAGTACCTTCTTCAATTAATAGATTTTCTCGAACTTTATTTGAATTCTCCTTACTTTTCTCTTCCTGTCTGAGTGCTTTTTCTGTACGTCTATATGATTCTTTACGCCATAATTCAATGGCATCTTTCTGTGACTGTCTAGCTTTCTTTTTCCATAATTCTTCCTCTACTTTCACGATGCAATCTGCATCCCAGGTCCCAGCTGCGGGCCACCTCTGACTTTCTGGTAATTCCTTGGTGTAATCTACCCATAAATCAAGAAATAATATGGCGTCTAGGCCATGTTTATGATACATGAAGTACCCTGGAGTGTCCCTAGGAGGAATGGGAACAGCTTCTTCGAGTACCCCTTTTCTAGTTTTGATCTGTCTTAATTTCGAAAAGAGCGGCATATTGAGAACTGATCTGATACCTAATTTTGAACACCTTTAATACAACGAGACACAATAATGAACAGTCATTCACACCACAATATGCAGAACGTATTTAAAACATTTTAACATTTAACATTTAATGAACAACAATGATGGCTATTTAGGGAACTAGTCACTAAGCATAATACTCGGCACTAACTAGGTAATTCTGAATTATTATACTAGACATACTTGATATACTGCTAAACAGTACAGATACACTGCTAAAACAGTGCAGACCGGATTTGTGTACCCAAACCCGTCTTGACCGGCACAACCTATGTGCACGTCAGAACGCCTCCCCGACAATGGTACTCACCGGGTAGCTCGGAACGGAAGGCCTTGGAACTGAACTGAACTGGACTCGGACCGGACTGGACTCGACTCGATACTTCGGAACTTCGGAACTGGTGGGCCTCTGCATACCTCGGATCTTGCTCTCTCAGCTAGGCTCTGGTCGGGATACTTCGCACTTCTCACCGCCTCGTCTGGGTGTTGATCGCAGCCTCAGTTACCCCCGCTCGGCAGGAGGGAGATACAGGAAATCCTGTGGGTACGCGTTGTTGTCCGTCCAGCTGTGACAGGAGACCGGGCCTGCAACGCACCTCCGGCGCGTGAGATGAGAAAGTGTCCCTATTCGGGCGCCATTTATGTGGTAAATAATTTAATTACCGGAACTTAATTTGATGCGGAAAATCTATAATAATAGCTCAGTAAAATAAGAGGCAGAATCCGTGGTATTAGAGGTTCGGAACGGGCTTTATTCCAAAATCAATTCGAATTGATGGACTCCATATTCCATCACCACGAAGGTTCAGGAAGTGAAGGACCAACTTTATTGACAAGTAATCATTTTTATACAATAGGCATTACAGTGAAACAGATGCAGGAGGCGTAACAGTTGATAACAAAGATAAGAACATACATGCGTAACTAAAATGGGTGTAACTGGGCGTAACTTAAAGAACGTCATCAGGTATGATGTCACAATAGGGTGGTTCCATGAAAGAATTTCGCAATGTCAGCAGAAATACTTGGCAGAGATGCGCGCGCAGCAGCATGACGTGTGATTGACGTGCGACTAGGGGGTGAAGGGGACTTGACATTTAGCTCTACATGTGGAGACAGAAGTCTGGGGTTATGTCAACCTAATCCCAAATCATATCTAACATCCTATGTTTAAAGAACTAAGGGGCATATGCATCAACATTAGCATTTGCGATTCCTTATTAGCGAAAAATAAGGAATCGCTAATAAGGAATAGCAAAAGGCTATGAATGTAGGAATCGCTATTCAAATAGCGATTCCTTAACATTCCTTATTACCGAATCGGTAATACCGAATCGGTAATAAGGAATACCTACCCATTCATTCCTATGGGCTTGGAGGCCCATAGGAATGAATGTAAAGCCATTCTGTATTAGCGATTCGGTATTACCGAATCGCTAATAGCGGGAGCACTTTCAAGGGTGCCAGGGTGTCAAAAGGACACCCTGTTGCACCCCTGAAAATGATATGTGCACATATGTTGCACACACACATGCTCTAAGGGCATGTGTGTGCGCAACATGAAACTTTGAAAAATGCACAAAAGTGCATTTTTCAAAGTTTTTGCAAATTACCATGCAGTTCATCTTCATGGTAATTTGCTCCCCTTATTAGCGAAATCGCTAATTTTTTAACTTTGATGCATTGCATTTAAGGAATCTCACTTTGGGATTCCTTAAATGCAATCGCTATTTAAGGAATCGGTATTTAAGGAATCCCTATTTAAAGAATCGCTATTTAAGGATTCCTTAAATACCGATTTCTGCTTTTGGGTTGATGCATTGGGATTGGGTATTTTTAACTTAATACCGGGAGCTAATAAGGAATCGGTATTTTACCGACTGGATTTTGGCTTGATGCATAAGGGTGTATGTTATCCAAAAAGAGAGGTCTCTTAGGATAGAATCTTATTCTATACTGACTATACTGACTATACTGACTGTTAGTGCGTGTACAAGCGTCTAAGTGTCTACACTAGATGCGAGGGGGTAGGAATATTCCATGGTAGCAGGGCTATGAATTACTTGCATAAAGACAGAGAAGCCGGGCCTTTTGCTCGGTAGCTGGAAGAATGTTTACTTAAACTACTAGACAGGAATGCATTGGGTGAGGAGCGGAGCAGAGCAGATAATCTTGAAGGTGAAATACAGTTTTTGGCAAGCAGACAGATCGAGTCAGGCACCGTTAGCCGCGCAGGGAGTAGGACAAAGTTCATGGGTACAGATGCGAGCTCAGACTGGAGCTTTCAGAGGCAGAAGGCAGGAAAAGGCTTAATGGCAGAATCAGGGCCTACTCGCCTGGACTGAAAAATGGGATAAATGAACCATATAAAGCCGGTGGCCTTTCATACTTAGGAATAGAATATCCGGCCCATTCACGGCGGATCTGAAAGAGGACATGTTGGCGGTGGACGCACATGTGTTTGCGTCTTCATAACTGGAACTGGAGGAAACATACATGTATTTGTGATTTATACATGAAACCGTTGGGGTCCAAGATAGGGGACATAACTGATCATAAAAATCCATATTTCCACAGCACTACCCTAAAACACTACCCCCAGCATGACCCCCTACACTACACCAACACCACTGCACTACCCTAAACCATAAAACACTACCCCAGCATGACCCCCTACACTACCCAAACACCACATCACTACCCTAAACCCTAAAACACTACCCCTACATGATCCCCTACACTGCACGAACACCACTGCACTGCCCTAAACCCTAAATCACCAACCCAGCACGACCCCCTATACTGCACGAACACCACTGCACTGCCCTAAACCTTAAAATACTACCCCAAGCATGACCCCTACACTGCCCGAACACCACTGCACTGCCCGAGACCCTGAAACACCACCCCCAGCACAATCCCCTACACTACCCGAACACCAATGCTTTGCCCAAAACCCTAAAACACCACCCCCAGCAAGACCCCCTACACTGCCGGAACACCACTACACTGTGCCCTAATCCCTGAAACACCACCCCCAGCAAGACCCCCTACACTGCCCAAACACCACTGCACTGCCCTAATCCCTGAAACACCACCCCCAGCACGACCCCCTACACTGCCCGAACACCACTGCACTGCTGAAAACCCTGAAACGCCACCCCCAGCACAACCCCGTACACTTCCCGAATACCACTGCTTTTGCCCTACAACTAAGTCCACTAACCTGTCATGTATGGCAGCAGGGACGATGTTCAGTAGAATGTTCCTTTCTTCCCGGAAGCGCTCCTCACACAGAGGGAATTATAACCACTCCGTACGAAGGTGCCCCGGGGACAAAAGAAAAAGGGGAAAACAAGGGTGGCTCTACAGCGTGACCCTTCTGGAAGGTGGCGGAAGGAAGGCTAAGGATGTTCACCAAGTCATGTTGCACTCCGCAGGTGGCACTGTAGTAAGAGAACGCAACAAGGAATTATGTGAGAAGGGGATACCCCGGACTTCCTGACTGGCTTCCAGTACCCCTCCTTCCTGGTTTTCCCTACTTACTGTGGATTTTCTGTGAGAGGCTATTAAGTATAAGCATGAAGAGCCATAGGGGAGAAAGCAAAGCCGGGTATGCCTCAAATGTCTTTCTACATGGACCTCTTGGAGACGGAGAGACTTCTAACCAGTTGCGCAGTTTGAGCTTGTCCTACGCACACGTTGTTGACGACACAACGAGAGCTGGGAAGACCGCATGATGAAAGCGCCCGACCTCCGGCGGCTAAAACACCATCCGCTTGGCGCTCTGTCGGTAATTGCCAAAAACCGCTACGGGAAGGCTCGGGAAGCCTGGATGCATAAAGAGTGGCGAGACGCCCGACCTACGGCGGGGAGGCACCATCCGCCTGGCGCTCGTTTCTCCTTGAAGTACGAGGAAGTTTGTCAAGCCCCGTTTCACGGAAGGGGTGGGGCTTATATAGCCACCCAATCGGGAGGCGACCTTGCTCCTGTTACGTTTCGGGCTAGTAGAGGGCAGTCTGGGTCTTGTAGTTTTTTGTGCGAGCTGTTTCCGTAGCCTCTGTAGTTTCTCCTACGCGAGGTACAGTTTAAACGGGGGGAACTATGCCTCGACCGAGCTTCCCTGATCAGTGTCATGACGCCTAAAACCAAAAACACCACCCCCAGCACTACACAAACACCGCTGCACTACCCTAAACCCTAAAACACTAACTGATGCACTACCCTAAACCCTAAAACACACCCCCACACAACCCCCTACACTACCTAAACACCACTGCACTACCATAAACCCTAAAACCCTAAAACACGAACCCCCATACGACCCCTACACTACCCAAAGACCACTGCACTACCCTAAACCCTAAACCACGACCCCGTACACTGCACAACCACCACTGCACTACCATAAACCCTAAAACACTCTCCCAGCACAACTCCCTATACTACCCAAAAACCACTGCACTACCCTAACCGCTAAATCTACCCCCAGCATGACCCCCTACACTACCCAATCACCACTGCACTACCCTAACCCATAAATCTACCCCCAGCACGACCCCCAATACTACCCAAACACTACTGCACTACCCTACACCCTAAATCTACCCTCAGCATGACCTCCTACACTACCCAAACACCACTGCACTACCCTAAAACACCACCCCCAACATGACCTCCTACACTACACCAACACCACTGCCCTAAACCCTGAAATACCAACCCCAGCAAGACCGCCTACACTGCACGAACACCACTGCACCACCCTAAACCCTGAAACACCAGGCCCAGCACAACCCCCTACACTGCTCGAACATCACTGCTCTGCCCCAAACCCTGAAACACCAGCCCCAGCACGACTGCCTACACTGCCCGAACACCACTGCACTGCCCTAAACCCTGAAACACCACCCCCCAGCATGACCCCCTAAACTGCCCGCACACCACTGCACTGCCCTAAACCCCTAAACACCACCCACCAGCACGACCCCCTACACTGCCCAAACACCACTGCCTTAAACCCTGAAATACCAACCCCAGTAAGACCGCCTACACTGCACGAACACCACTGCACCGCCCTAAACCATGAAACACCAGGCCCAGCACAACCCGCTACACTGCTCGAACACCAATGCTCTGCCCAAAACCCTGAAACACCAACCCCAGCACGACCGCCTACACTGCCCGAACACCACTGCACTGCCCTAAACCCTGAAACACCAGCCCCAGCACGACCGCCTACACTGCCCGAACACCACTGCACTGCCCTAAACCCTGAAACACCAGCCCCAGCACGACTGCCTACACTGCCCGAACACCACTGCACTGCCCTAAACCCTGAAACACCACCCCCCAGCATAACCCCCTAAACTGCCCGCACACCACTGCACTGCCCTAAACCCCTAAACACCACCCCCCAGCACGACCCCCTACACTGCCCGAACACCACTGCCTTAAACCCTGAAATACCAACCCCAGTAAGACCGCCTACACTGCACGAACACCACTGCACCGCCCTAAACCATGAAACACCAGGCCCAGCACAACCCGCTACACTGCTCGAACACCACTGCTCTGCCCAAAACCCTGAAACACCAACCCCAGCACGACCGCCTACACTGCCCGAACACCTCTGCACTGCCCTAGACCCTGAAACACCACCCCCCAGCATGACCCCCTAAACTGCCCGAACACCAAAGCACTTCCCCAAACCCTGAAACACCACCCCCCAGCACGACCCCCTACACTGCCCGAACACCACTGCCTTAAACCCTGAAATACCAACCCCAGCAAGACCGCCTACACTGCACGAACACCACGACACCGCCCTAAACCATGAAACACCAGGCCCAGCACAACCCCCTACACTGCTCGAACACCACTGCTCTGCCCAAAACCCTGAAACACCAGCCCCAGCACGACCGCCTACACTGCCCGAACACCACTGCACTGCCCTAAACCCTGAAACACCAGCCCCAGCACGACCGCCTACATTGCCCGAACACCACTGCACTGCCCTAAACCCTAAAACACTACCCCCAGCAGTACCCCTACACTACCCAAACACCACTGCACTACCCTAAACCCTAAAACACTACCCCCACACAACCCCATACACTACCCAAACACCATTGCACTACCCTAAACCCTAAAACACAACACCCAGAGGTAACCCCTACATTACCCAAACACCACTGCTTTACCCTAAAACCCTAAACAACTACCACCAGCACGACCCACTACACTACCCTAACACCACTGCACTACCCTAGCCCCTAAATCTACTGCCAGCATGACCCCCTACAGTACCCAAACACTACTGCACTACCCTACACCCTAAATCTACCCTCAGCATGACTTCCTACACTACCCAAACACCACTGCACTACCCTTAAACACCACCCCCAGCACAACTCCCTATACTACCCAAAAACCACTGCACTATCCTAACCGCTAAATCTACCCCCAGCATGACCCCTATACTACCCAAACACCACTGCACTACCATAACCCCTAAATCTACCCCCAGCACGACCCCCTACACTACCCAAACACTACTGCACTACCCTACACCCTAAATCTACCCTCAGCATGACCTCCTACACTACCCAAACACCACTGCACTACCCTAAAACACCACCCCCAACATGACCTCCTACACTACACCAACACCACTGCCCTAAACCCTGAAATACCAACCCCAGCAAGACCGCCTACACTGCACGAACACCACTGCACCACCCTAAACCCTGAAACACCAGGCCCAGCACAACCCCCTACACTGCTCGAACATCACTGCTCTGCCCCAAACCCTGAAACACCAGCCCCAGCACGACTGCCTACACTGCCCGAACACCACTGCACTGCCCTAAACCCTGAAACACTACCCCCCAGCATGACCCCCTAAACTGCCCGCACACCACTGCACTGCCCTAAACCCCTAAACACCACCCACCAGCACGACCCCCTACACTGCCCAAACACCACTGCCTTAAACCCTGAAATACCAACCCCAGTAAGACCGCCTACACTGCACGAACACCACTGCACCGCCCTAAACCATGAAACACCAGGCCCAGCACAACCCGCTACACTGCTCGAACACCAATGCTCTGCCCAAAACCCTGAAACACCAACCCCAGCACGACCGCCTACACTGCCCGAACACCACTGCACTGCCCTAAACCCTGAAACACCAGCCCCAGCACGACCGCCTACACTGCCCGAACACCACTGCACTGCCCTAAACCCTGAAACACCAGCCCCAGCACGACTGCCTACACTGCCCGAACACCACTGCACTGCCCTAAACCCTGAAACACCACCCCCCAGCATAACCCCCTAAACTGCCCGCACACCACTGCACTGCCCTAAACCCCTAAACACCACCCCCCAGCACGACCCCCTACACTGCCCGAACACCACTGCCTTAAACCCTGAAATACCAACCCCAGTAAGACCGCCTACACTGCACAAACACCACTGCACCGCCCTAAACCATGAAACACCAGGCCCAGCACAACCCGCTACACTGCTCGAACACCACTGCTCTGCCCAAAACCCTGAAACACCAACCCCAGCACGACCGCCTACACTGCCCGAACACCTCTGCACTGCCGTAGACCCTGAAACACCACCCCCCAGCATGACCCCCTAAACTGCCCGAACACCAAAGCACTTCCCCAAACCCTGAAACACCACCCCCCAGCACGACCCCCTACACTGCCCGAACACCACTGCCTTAAACCCTGAAATACCAACCCCAGCAAGACCGCCTACACTGCACGAACACCACGACACCGCCCTAAACCATGAAACACCAGGCCCAGCACAACCCCCTACACTGCTCGAACACCACTGCTCTGCCCAAAACCCTGAAACACCAGCCCCAGCACGACCGCCTACACTGCCCGAACACCACTGCACTGCCCTAAACCCTGAAACACCAGCCCCAGCACGACCGCCTACATTGCCCGAACACCACTGCACTGCCCTAAACCCTAAAACACTACCCCCAGCAGTACCCCTACACTACCCAAACACCACTGCACTACCCTAAACCCTAAAACACTACCCCCACACAACCCCATACACTACCCAAACACCATTGCACTACCCTAAACCCTAAAACACAACACCCAGAGGTAACCCCTACATTACCCAAACACCACTGCTCTACCCTAAAACCCTAAATAACTACCACCAGCACGACCCACTACACTACCCTAACACCACTGCACTACCCTAGCCCCTAAATCTACTGCCAGCATGACCCCCTACAGTACCCAAACACTACTGCACTACCCTACACCCTAAATCTACCCTCAGCATGACCTCCTACACTACCCAAACACCACTGCACTACCCTTAAACACCACCCCCAGCACAACTCCCTATACTACCCAAAAACCACTGCACTATCCTAACCGCTAAATCTACCCCCAGCATGACCCCTATACTACCCAAACACCACTGCACTACCATAACCCCTAAATCTACCCCCAGCACGACCCCCTACACTACCCAAACACTACTGCACTACCCTACACCCTAAATCTACCCTCAGCATGACCTCCTACACTACCCAAACACCACTGCACTACCCTAAAACACCACCCCCAGCATGACCCCCTACACTACACCAACACCACTGCCCTAAACCCTGAAATACCAACCCCAGCAAGACCGCCTACACTGCACGAACACCACTGCACCGCCCTAAACCCTGAAACACCAGGTCCAGCACAACCCCCTACACTGCGCGAACACCACTGCTCTGCCCAAAACCCTGAAACACCAGCCCCAGCACGACCGCCTACACTGCCCGAACACCACTGCACTGCCCTAAACCCTAAAACACCACCCCCGCACGACCCTCAACACTGCCTGAACACCACTGCTCTGCCCTAAACCCTGAAACACCATCCCCCAGCACGACCCCCTACACTGCCCGAACACCACTGCCTTAAACCCTGAAATACCAACCACAGCAAGACCGCCTACTCTGCACGAACACCACTGCACCGCCCTAAGCCATGAAACACCAGGCCCAGCACAACCCCCTACACTGCTCGAACACCACTGCTCTGCCCAAAACCCTGAAACACCAGCCCCAGCACGACCACCTACACTGCCCGAACACCACTGCACTGCCCTAAACCCTGAAACACCAGCCCCAGCACGACCGCCTACACTGCCCGAACACCACTGCACTGCCCTAAACCCTAAAATACTACCCCCAGCAGTACCCCTACACTACACAAACACCACTGCACTACCCTAAACCCTAAAACACAACCCCATACACTACCCAAACACCATTGTACTACCCTAAACCCTAAAACACAACCCCCAGAGGTAACCCCTACACTACCCAAACACCACTGCTCTTCCCTAAAACCCTAAATTACTACCACCAGCACGACCCTCTACACTACCCTAACACCACTGCACTACCCTAAACCTTAAAACTCTACTGAAAGCACGACCCCCTACACTACCCAAACACCACTGCACTACCATAAACCCTAAAACACTCTCCCAGCACAACTCCCTATACTACCCAAAAACCACTGCACTACCCTAACCGCTAAATCTACCCCCAGCATGACTCCCTACACTACCCAAACACCACTGCACTACCCTAACCCCTAAATCTACCCCCAGCACGACCCCCTACACTACCCAAACACTACTGCACTACCCTACACCCTAAATCTACCCTCAGCATGACCACTACATTACCTAAACACCATTGCACTACCCTAAAACACTACCCCCAGCATGACCCCCTACACTACACCAACACCACTGCACTACCCTAAACCATAAAACACTACCCCAGCATGACCCCCTACACTACCCAAACACCACATCACTACCCTAAACCCTAAAACACTACCCCTACATGATCCCCTACACTGCACGAACACCACTGCACTGCCCTAAACCCTGAATCACCAACCCAGCACGACCCCCTATACTGCACGAACACCACTGCACTGCCCTAAACCTTAAAATACTACCCCAAGCATGACCCCTACACTGCCCGAACACCACTGCACTGCCCGAGACCCTGAAACACCACCCCCAGCACAATCCCCTACACTACCCGAACACCAATGCTTTGCCCAAAACCCTAAAACACCACCCCCAGCAAGACCCCCTACACTGCCGGAACACCACTACACTGTGCCCTAATCCCTGAAACACCACCCCCAGCAAGACCCCCTACACTGCCCAAACACCACTGCACTGCCCTAATCCCTGAAACACCACCCCCAGCACGACCCCCTACACTGCCCGAACACCACTGCACTGCTGAAAACCCTGAAACGCCACCCCCAGCACAACCCCGTTGTAGGAAGGTGGATATCTGACTATGGTTACCCCCAAATTTTTGCCTAGTGTCTAGCTGGTTTTTCGACTTAGTTGGCCTGAGATCCTGCCATTCAGGCTCTCAGGCTATCTGCTCTCTCTGTAAAATGGACTCCATGTACCCTAGGTACATACCCAATTGGTTGGATCACCCTGTCAGCCCCTGTACCAGTGTACACTAGGTACCCAGGGCATTGGTGTATCCAAGGCCTGCCAGGGGCTGAAGCATGTATTATGCCACCCCAGGCTTGGCCTAACAATCTGACACAACTGGCTGATCACTCAGCTGGGGTAAGTTGGTGTAATCACCTCTTACTTAGGTGTAGTATACCTATACCTAAACTTAAATGGGACACCTGGTAACCTATAAGTCACTCCTATGGCAGGCCTTAACAATCCTGAAGGCAGAGTGCTTGGTTCCATGTGAGATGGTGCTCTGGCATGAGCTGAGCCTGTCTGCAGTGGTCGGAACAACTTCCTTCTACTGTTTCCAGATATCGTCATACCATATACTCTTAAGTGCATTATGAACCTCGCGGTTAAATGCTATCTTTGGTTTGGCTTTATCAAAACATGTCGAGTAAGGTGTCATACGAATTGGAATACTAACCCCTCGCCAATTCTGGCGACGGGGTTAGCATTCCACCCTTCTAGAGGGACACGACATGTACAGTGCCTGAAACCCGGGTAAAATCAGACATAGCCTCAGCTCCACAAAATGGATGCTGCCACCACAGACACAAGTCTGCCCTCCTGCTGCTGGGAGTCCTTCCAGCTTGGGAGGTGTGGACAAAGGGTTTCCTGCCAGGGGAGGTGCATGCACCACCCCAGACAGGATTTTGTGTATTGGTCAGGTAGGGCTTGAAAGAAACCAGACATGCCTGTGGCTCACAAGGAGCCTCGGGGCATATGCCAGTTCAAACCGGTCCTGGGGCACACCAGTCCCGGGCCTGGGGCGAGCTGGACAAAGGATTGGGGGTGTAACCACCCCCCTTCCTGGTCCCACCCATAGGGAGGGACCTAGCAGGTAGTCCGGCCCCTAGAATCCGAATAAAGGTAGGAGCTGTGTCCTAAGACTTTAGACATCCTGGAATCAACTTGAAACTAAGAAGAAGACGGGAACTTCGACATTCTGCTGCACAGAAGACTGAAGGAAATCTCCCCTGTGGTCAGGGAGTGACCACCTTGCTAACGCAAGCACCATCCAGCGAATCAACGTCTGCTTTGCCGCCGCCTCCCGCCGGAGCCCGAGCCCAGAGACTGACAAGACCTGGACCTCCAGACCTCTCACCGCCCGATCCACAGTCCCTGCAAAGAGGAGACCCGTGGAGGCACCGAGACACGTGGAGCCAGCCATCTTGAAACGACTACGACAAGCTGACCAGTGCAACAACCGAGGCTCCCTCCAAGTTGTGCTTTGGGTCCTGAGAAGCCCAACCCTCGAGCAGCATCTGCACCAAAGGTGAGCCCTCCAGCATCTCCACGATCTGCGTGGGGCCCTTCTGCATTTTGCCACTCGACGCGCCTAACCGGTTGCTGGCCCGCTGGCTAGTGGCCATCTTGGCGACGAAATCTACGACAAACACCGCTGGTCTGGTTGCTCCAGACTGGCCCTTGCTCCCCTCCAAAGGAGCAATCCCTCTGACCTTGCTGGTCAGAACCAACAGCTGATTTCCGAATCCTCCCACAATTGCTTTTGCCAAGGCTTGTTTGCTTCGATCAAGTCGCCGACACCGCCGACAGCGAGAGCCTGCGTGGGACAGCTCGTGAGCCGACTCCTGGACGTCGTCGACCTTCAGGGACCACGTGGCCGCGGAGACAAGCTACCCCTCATCACCTGTTTGCACCCGACATCGCCTGGTACCCACCTGGTGCCACGCTGGTCACTGGCTAGTGACTGTGAACACTGTCCCCTCTGCTTACAGGTCTTCAACATCTCCGATCCACTCTTGGATCCACTGCATCTCTTCCCGACCGACCGCCTGCAGCATCTTTGTCCCAGGCTCAACGGAACAGATAGAAGAAACCCGACGCACTTTGAGGCCTATGCACCCGCTTCCTGTGGGTGAGGTAAAGCTGGCACTCCGGTGCCCATGTGTAGTAATACATCTCTAGTGCCTGTGTTCCAAATCTTAAGTTCCTAGGTCATCCGGAAGATTCCTTTTGCAGTAACTTTGTACTTTTTACGCACCCATTGAAACCTATGGGAGCCCGCGTGTGACTATTTGCTCTGCACACGCCACCCGTGGACCTCCTGGTCACTAACTGACGTTAGCTCCTTGTAGGCCCAGCGATTCTAGAGGCCCTAGGCCTTTTCCCTTTTCTGTTCGTGGTACTTATACCACTATTTTAGTATATGGTTCGAGTGGCCACCAGGGCCTATCCATATAAAGTGCAACTTCTGTGTATTCTGTGATAATCTTGTTTGACGATTTGTGCTCCTGTGCTCATAAAGAGACTAGGGGTTACTTTGAGAAATAAATACATATATATTTTGAATATATATCTGTGTGTCGTCCTTTCATTGGTATAAAAGGGGGTTACTATTGGTAAAACAGCTTGCTTAACACGCTTCACGAGTTTAGCCTCAAAGACTGCTTAGCCTACGCTACCACTAGGGCAGCTAGTCCGAAAAGGTTGACTTACAACCACACCATAAGGGTTGCTTGGCATGGTACAAGGTGGTCACTAGAACTAGTGAACAGCATATACCAGGCCAACTTCTCACATTGGTGAGCAGCGGTGGGATTTGAGCTTGCTGTGTTTTACCATTGTAATCTCTTGGTTACCAATTGAAAGATCACATAGGTACCTGTAGGTACATATAAAACAAGATTAGATATACTTAAGTTCTACTGAACTTAGTTGTTGTAGAGCAAAGGGAGTAGCACACCCTGACTACAACTACTAGATAGGTTTAGTAGGTAAACCCAAGTGTAGGTAGATTGCAACACATCCACCCACACTTAAGAGCAATGGCCGGGGCAGAGGGGTCCACTGTACCCATCTCTGTCGAGAGTGACCCCCAGAGGGCACCAACCAGCTTTGCTACCCTTAATCAGAATGAGCTCAGGCATTTGGCAACTCTTAGAGGCCTTAAACAGCCCAAGAACCCAAACTCTGCTGAGCTCAGAGAGCTCTTACAGAATGATGAGAATCAGAGAGCACTCAAGAAAGCTTCCCGGTTAGCCCCCTTAGGGACAGGAACAGGAGGCCCCCCTTCTGAAGATGCCACTGAAGTACCCCTTCCCAATAGTCACCCCTTAGATGGGATGCCTACCACAGAGGAAGAAAGTGATGGGGATACAGATGTGAGTGGGGATGAAGGGAGAACTAGCCCAGTGCCAAGTGTTATACTTGGCCCAGCTAAACTAAGGCTATTGGGGACTGACAGTGGGTTCACCCCATTGGATCTCCCCAGTGGACTTAACACAGGGCTTGGAAGGCAAAGGAATCGCTCAGGTGACTCCAATGCTTCCCATGGCTCTAGAGGCTCTCAAGGTCACTCCAGAAGGAGACTGACCACCCCTCAGAGGAGGGAACATGAGGCCAGAATGCAGGAAGCCCAGCTGAGGATCAGGAAGCAGGAGCTAGAAGTAGCCCTGATGGAAGAAAAACTGAGCAAGGCTAGGCAGCATAGAGAGAGTGGGTCTATACCCACTGGTGGCAGCAATGTCCCTAGGGACAAAGATAGGGTCTTTGACAATAGGAACCTGTCCAAGATTGTGCCCCCCTACAAAAGTGGGGATGACATCCACAAATGGATGACTGCTCTTGAGAGAGCCTGCAAAGTGCAGCAGGTTCCTGAAGACCAGTGGGCAGCAATCTTATGGCTCTCCTTTGAGGGGAGAGGCAGAGATAGACTCCTCACTGTTAGAGAAGAGGATGTCAGAAATTACAGAGTCCTGAAGAGTGTCCTAGTTGATGGGTTAGGCTTAACCACTGAACAGTACAGGTTAATGTTCAGAGACACCCAGAAGACACAGACTCAGGACTGGTCTGAATATGTGGAATGTGCCACTAAGGCTTTGGAGGGTTGGTTGCTGGGAAGTAAGGTGTCTGATTATACAGGATTGTACAATTTGATGATGAGAGAGCAGATTTTAAGTAATTGTCAAAACCAGCTTCTCCATCAACACCTGGTAGACTCAGATTTGACCTCTCCCCAAGAATTGGGAAAGAGGGCAGATAAATGGGTCAGGACCAGGATCAGGCCTAAAAACCAGGGTGGTGACCAAAAGAAAGATACCACCAAGCCTCAAGAGAAGGGTGGGGATAAAGAAAAAGAGAAACCTTCCTCAGGGCCCCAAAACTCCACACAGGGTGGTGGGTCCCAAGCTCCCTCCTCTACCACAGCTAAAAAGCCCTACTGCCATGAGTGTAAAACTCCTGGGCATTGGAAAACTGACAGCGGTTGCCCAAGGGCTAAAAACAAAACTGTTCCTCCAATTACTCCTGTCACACCACCTATTACTGTCAGCAGTAATCCCCCAGGTGGTGGGAGTGCCCCCAGAAATCTGGGTGGGTTTACTTGGGGAACACAGGGGGACCCTGGCTTAGCCAATTCCCCTACAGCAACCACTCTTGTCTGTGATGGTGGCATGGGGTTTGCCAACTTCACTGCCTGTCCCAACACTTTGGGTAGGTACAGACAGGAGCCCTACATCAATGGTACAAAAGCTGAGGCCTACAGAGACACTGGGGCTAGCATCACAATGGTGGCCCATTGGCTAGTTCCCTCTGAGCAGCTTTTGCCCGGTTTCTCCTACCAGGTGACTAACATTGATGGCAAACAGAACAGTCATCCCATGGCAGAGGTATGTCTCAGCTGGGGAGGGGTCACTGGCCCTAAAAGGGTAGCAGTGTCCCCAACCTTGCCTGTAGACTGCTTACTGGGGAATGACTTAGAACTCTCAGCTTGGGCTGGAGTTGAACAAGACACCCATTCTAAAATGGTAGGCCTTTCACAAAAGGGTAGGGGGGTTGTGCCATTCACAACCCCTGTCCAAATAGATTTCCTCCCTGAAAAGGTTGGAAGGGCAGTGGTAGCCACAGCCCAGGCACAGACAGACTTCCCTGTAGGGACTGGCAGAGCTGTGACAGTCACAGCTCAAACACAAACTGAGTGCCCCCCTGAAAAGGTTGGCAAGGCTGTAATGGTCTCAGCCTATACTCAGACTGACATAGGTGTAGTGAAGCCTGAAACAATGGATCACTCCACACAAACTGAGAGTAGTGGGGAGGAAGAAAAGTCTCCCTCTCCCCAGACATTAGGAATAGGTCAGCCTCCTCAGGGATCTGACCTCACCCCTTGTGAAGGAACTGCCCCAGAGGTAGCCAGGCCTGGCCTGGCAGAGCCTCTGATGTCAGTGGCCCCTTCCAAGGTGGGATCCAGTCTGGTGCAGGTAGCCTGCCTCTCTCTACCCTGCCTCAGTCAGCCCAGGGCTGCAGAGGTCAGGGAGGCCAGTGGACCCCCAGAGGGCCCCTGTCCACAAGAACCCCCCCATCAAAAGAATGAGGATTGCCTGGCTAGTAGCCCTAGTCAGGTGATGGGTAAAAACATTCCTGAGGGATCTCCTTTACAGGTAGTTAGGGACCTCCCCCAGGGGGATTCTGTTGGGCACAGGCAAACATGGGACCTTAGGGCCCCAAACCTGACCTGTCCCTCCAGTAAGCCCACAAAAGGGACCCAGCCTCCAGCTTTAGGTAGCCAGAGGCTGACCCTGAGAGCACAGTGCAACTCAGTTAAAGAAAGAAAGGCATCCATGGTGGAGGATGATTGGAGGAAGCTGAGGCCTCACTTTGAGGACACTCACTTCAGTACTCCATCTCAACACCAGCCTTTTACTTTGCCAAGACACACCACAGGTAGAGATTCCCTATGGTGGAGACCCTCTGATACCCTTAGGGTGAGGGATTGCTTAGTGGACCATGAGACAGGGGGTAACCATGCCAGTGCTGGTTCCTCCTTATATGGCCACTTGGGCAATATAGGCTTACCTGGTCAAGGTCAGCCTTATCTCCCTTCGTTTGGGGGGGGGTTGTGTAGGAAGGTGGATATCTGACTATGGTTACCCCCAAATTTTTGCCTAGTGTCTAGCTGGTTTTTCGACTTAGTTGGCCTGAGATCCTGCCATTCAGGCTCTCAGGCTATCTGCTCTCTCTGTAAAATGGACTCCATGTACCCTAGGTACATACCCAATTGGTTGGATCACCCTGTCAGCCCCTGTACCAGTGTACACTAGGTACCCAGGGCATTGGTGTATCCAAGGCCTGCCAGGGGCTGAAGCATGTATTATGCCACCCCAGGCTTGGCCTAACAATCTGACACAACTGGCTGATCACTCAGCTGGGGTAAGTTGGTGTAATCACCTCTTACTTAGGTGTAGTATACCTATACCTAAACTTAAATGGGACACCTGGTAACCTATAAGTCACTCCTATGGCAGGCCTTAACAATCCTGAAGGCAGAGTGCTTGGTTCCATGTGAGATGGTGCTCTGGCATGAGCTGAGCCTGTCTGCAGTGGTCGGAACAACTTCCTTCTACTGTTTCCAGATATCGTCATACCATATACTCTTAAGTGCATTATGAACCTCGCGGTTAAATGCTATCTTTGGTTTGGCTTTATCAAAACATGTCGAGTAAGGTGTCATACGAATTGGAATACTAACCCCTCGCCAATTCTGGCGACGGGGTTAGCATTCCACCCTTCTAGAGGGACACGACATGTACAGTGCCTGAAACCCGGGTAAAATCAGACATAGCCTCAGCTCCACAAAATGGATGCTGCCACCACAGACACAAGTCTGCCCTCCTGCTGCTGGGAGTCCTTCCAGCTTGGGAGGTGTGGACAAAGGGTTTCCTGCCAGGGGAGGTGCATGCACCACCCCAGACAGGATTTTGTGTATTGGTCAGGTAGGGCTTGAAAGAAACCAGACATGCCTGTGGCTCACAAGGAGCCTCGGGGCATATGCCAGTTCAAACCGGTCCTGGGGCACACCAGTCCCGGGCCTGGGGCGAGCTGGACAAAGGATTGGGGGTGTAACCACCCCCCTTCCTGGTCCCACCCATAGGGAGGGACCTAGCAGGTAGTCCGGCCCCTAGAATCCGAATAAAGGTAGGAGCTGTGTCCTAAGACTTTAGACATCCTGGAATCAACTTGAAACTAAGAAGAAGACGGGAACTTCGACATTCTGCTGCACAGAAGTCTGAAGGAAATCTCCCCTGTGGTCAGGGAGTGACCACCTTGCTAACGCAAGCACCATCCAGCGAATCAACGTCTGCTTTGCCGCCGCCTCCCGCCGGAGCCCGAGCCCAGAGACTGACAAGACCTGGACCTCCAGACCTCTCACCGCCCGATCCACAGTCCCTGCAAAGAGGAGACCCGTGGAGGCACCGAGACACGTGGAGCCAGCCATCTTGAAACGACTACGACAAGCTGACCAGTGCAACAACCGAGGCTCCCTCCAAGTTGTGCTTTGGGTCCTGAGAAGCCCAACCCTCGAGCAGCATCTGCACCAAAGGTGAGCCCTCCAGCATCTCCACGATCTGCGTGGGGCCCTTCTGCATTTTGCCACTCGACGCGCCTAACCGGTTGCTGGCCCGCTGGCTAGTGGCCATCTTGGCGACGAAATCTACGACAAACACCGCTGGTCTGGTTGCTCCAGACTGGCCCTTGCTCCCCTCCAAAGGAGCAATCCCTCTGACCTTGTTGGTCAGAACCAACAGCTGATTTCCGAATCCTCCCGCAATTGCTTTTGCCAAGGCTTGTTTGCCTCGATCAAGTCGCCGACACCGCCGACAGCGAGAGCCTGCGTGGGACAGCTCGTGAGCCGACTCCTGGACGTCGTCGACCTTCAGGGACCACGTGGCCGCGGAGACAAGCTACCCCTCATCACCTGTTTGCACCCGACATCGCCTGGTACCCACCTGGTGCCACGCTGGTCACTGGCTAGTGACTGTGAACACTGTCCCCTCTGCTTACAGGTCTTCAACATCTCCGATCCACTCTTGGATCCACTGCATCTCTTCCCGACCGACCGCCTGCAGCATCTTTGTCCCAGGCTCAACGGAACAGATAGAAGAAACCCGACGCACTTTGAGGCCTATGCACCCGCTTCCTGTGGGTGAGGTAAAGCTGGCACTCCGGTGCCCATGTGTAGTAATACATCTCTAGTGCCTGTGTTCCAAATCTTAAGTTCCTAGGTCATCCGGAAGATTCCTTTTGCAGTAACTTTGTACTTTTTACGCACCCATTGAAACCTATGGGAGCCCGCGTGTGACTATTTGCTCTGCACACGCCACCCGTGGACCTCCTGGTCACTAACTGACGTTAGCTCCTTGTAGGCCCAGCGATTCTAGAGGCCCTAGGCCTTTTCCCTTTTCTGTTCGTGGTACTTATACCACTATTTTAGTATATGGTTCGAGTGGCCACCAGGGCCTATCCATATAAAGTGCAACTTCTGTGTATTCTGTGATAATCTTGTTTGACGATTTGTGCTCCTGTGCTCATAAAGAGACTAGGGGTTACTTTGAGAAATAAATACATATATATTTTGAATATATATCTGTGTGGTGTCCTTTCATTGGTATAAAAGGGGGTTACTATTGGTAAAACAGCTTGCTTAACACGCTTCACGAGTTTAGCCTCAAAGACTGCTTAGCCTACGCTACCACTAGGGCAGCTAGTCCGAAAAGGTTGACTTACAACCACACCATAAGGGTTGCTTGGCATGGTACAAGGTGGTCACTAGAACTAGTGAACAGCATATACCAGGCCAACTTCTCACACCCGTACACTTCCCGAATACCACTGCTTTTGCCCTACAACTAAGTCCACTAACCTGTCATGTATGGCAGCAGGGACGATGTTCAGTAGAATGTTCCTTTCTTCCCGGAAGCGCTCCTCACACAGAGGGAATTATAACCACTCCGTACGAAGGTGCCCCGGGGACAAAAGAAAAAGGGGAAAACAAGGGTGGCTCTACAGCGTGACCCTTCTGGAAGGTGGCGGAAGGAAGGCTAAGGATGTTCACCAAGTCATGTTGCACTCCGCAGGTGGCACTGTAGTAAGAGAACGCAACAAGGAATTATGTGAGAAGGGGATACCCCGGACTTCCTGACTGGCTTCCAGTACCCCTCCTTCCTGGTTTTCCCTACTTACTGTGGATTTTCTGTGAGAGGCTATTAAGTATAAGCATGAAGAGCCATAGGGGAGAAAGCAAAGCCGGGTATGCCTCAAATGTCTTTCTACATGGACCTCTTGGAGACGGAGAGACTTCTAACCAGTTGCGCAGTTTGAGCTTGTCCTACGCACACGTTGTTGACGACACAACGAGAGCTGGGAAGACCGCATGATGAAAGCGCCTGACCTCCGGCGGCTAAAACACCATCCGCTTGGCGCTCTGTCAGTAATTGCCAAAAACCGCTCCGGGAAGGCTCGGGAAGCCTGGATGCATAAAGAGTGGCGAGACGCCCGACCTACGGCGGGGAGGCACCATCCGCCTGGCGCTCGTTTCTCCTTGAAGTACGAGGAAGTTTGTCAAGCCCCGTTTCACGGAAGGGGTGGGGCTTATATAGCCACCCAATCGGGAGGCGACCTTGCTCCTGTTACGTTTCGGGCTAGTAGAGGGCAGTCTGGGTCTTGTAGTTTTTTGTGCGAGCTGTTTCCGTAGCCTCTGTAGTTTCTCCTACGCGAGGTACAGTTTAAACGGGGGGAACTATGCCTCGACCGAGCTTCCCTGATCAGTGTCATGACGCCTAAAACCAAAAACACCACCCCCAGCACTACACAAACACCGCTGCACTACCCTAAACCCTAAAACACTAACTGATGCACTACCCTAAACCCTAAAACACACCCCCGCACAACCCCCTACACTACCCAAAGACCACTGCACTACCCTAAACCCTAAACCACGACCCCGTACACTGCACAACCACCGCTGCACTACCCTAAACCCTAGAACACTACTCCCAGCACTACCCCTACACTACACAAACACTACTGCCCTACACTAAACCCTAAAACACTCCCCCAGCACGACTCCCTACACTACCCAAACACCACTGCACTACACTAAACCCTCAATCTACCCCCAGCACGATCAACTACACTACCCAAATACCACTGCACTACCCTAACCCTAATTCTACCCCCGCACGACCCCCTACACTACCCAAACACTACTGCACTACCCTACACCCTAAATATACCATCAGCATGACTACCTATACTACCAAAACACCACTGCACATCCCTAAACCCTAAAACACTACCCCCAGCACGACCCCTACACTACACCAACACCACTGCACTACCCTAAACCATAAAACACTACCCCAGTACGACCCCCTGCACTACCCAAACACCACTGCACTACCGTAAACCCTAAAACACTAACCCCAGCACGACCCCCTACACTGCATGAACACCACTGCACTGCCCTAAACCCTAAAACACTACCCCAGCATGACCCCCGCACTGCCCGAACACCACTGCCCCTCCCTAAACCCTAAAATACTACCCCCAGCATGACAGCCTACACTGCCCGAACACCACTGCACTTCCTGAAACCCTGAAACACCAGCCCCAGAACGACCCCCGTCACTGCCCGAACACCACTGCACTGCCCAAAACCCTGAAACACCAGCCCCAGACGACCCCCGTCACTGCCCGAACACCACTGCACTGCCCTAAAACCTGAAACACTAGCCCCAGAACAACCCCCTACACTGCCTGTACACCACTGCACTGTCCTAAACCCTGAAACAAGAACCCCTGCACTGCCCGAACACCATTGCACTGCCCTAATCCCTGAAACACCACCCACCACAAGACCCCCTAAACTGCCCGAACACAACTGCACTGCCCTAAACCCTGAAAAACCACCACCCCTGCACGACCCCCTACACTTCCAGAACCCCACTGCAATGCACTATAGTTTAAACCCTGAAACACCACCCCCCGCATGACCCCCTGCACTGTCCGAACACCACTGCACTGCCCTAAACCCTGAAACACCACCCTCCGCACGACCCTCTACACTGCCCGATCACCACTGCACTGCCCTAAACCCTGAAACACCACCCCCAGCACGACCCCCTGCACTGCCAAAACACCACTGCATTGCCCTAAAGCCTGAAAAACCAGCCCCAGCACATCCCTCTACACTGCTCGAACACCACTGCACTGCCCTAAACCGTAAAACACCACCGTCAGCAAGAACCCCTACACTGCCGGAACACCACTGCACTGCCCTAAACCCTGAAACATCACCCCCAGCAAGACCCCCTACACTGCCAGAACACCACTGCACTGCCCTAATCCCTGAAACACCACCCCCAGCACGACCCCCTACATTGCCCGAACACCACTGCTCTGCCAAAAACTCTGAAACACCACCCCCAGCACACCCTACACTGCCCGAAAACCACTGCTTTGCCCTAAACCCTAAAACACCACCTAGGAACGACCCCCTAAACTGCCTAAACACCGCTGCACTGCCCTAAACCCTACAACACCACCCCCAGCATGACCCCCTGCACTACACAAACACCGCTGCACTGCCCTAAACCCTAAAACACTACCCCAGCACGACCCCCTACACTACCCATACACCGCATCACTGCCCTAAACCCTAAAACCCCACCCCATCATGGCCCCCTACACTACCCAAACACTACTGCACTACCCTACACCCTAAATCTACCCTCAGCATGACACCCTACACTACCCAAACAACACTGCACTACCCTAAACCCTAAAACACTACCCCAGCACAACCCCCTACACTACACCAACACCACTGCACTACCCTAAACCCTAAAACACTACCCCAGCACGACACCCTACACTGCACGAACACCACTAAACTGCCCTAAAACCTAAAACACTACCCCATCACTACCCCCTTCACTGCCCGAACACTACTGACCTAAACCCTGAAACACCACCCCAGCAAGACCCCCTTCACTGCCCGAACACTACTGACCTAAACCCTGAAACACCACCCACAGCAAGACCCCCTACATTGCCCGAACACCACTACACTGCCCTAAACCCTAAAACACCACCCCCAGCACGACTCCCTACACTTCCCAATCACCACTGCACTGCCCTAAACCCTGAAACACCACCACCAGCACGACCCCCTGCACTGCCCAAACACCACTGCCCTAAACCCTGAAACACCACCCTCCACACGACCCCCTACACTGCCCTAACACCAATGCACTGCCCTAAACCCTGAAATACCACCCCCAGCAAGACGCCCTACACTGCCGGAACACCACTGCACTGCCCTAAACCATGAAACACCACCCCCAGCAAGACACCCTACACTGCCCGAACACCACTGTACTGCCCTAATCCTTGAAACACCATCCCCAGCACAACCCCCTACACTGCCCGAACACCACTGCACTGCCCTAAACCCTGAAACACCACCCCCAGCACGACCACCTACACTACCCGAACACCACTGCTTTGCCCTAAAACCTAAAACAGCACCCCCAGCACGACCCCCTGCACTGCCCGAACACCGCTGCACTTCCCTAAACCCTATAACACCACTCCCAGCATGACCCCCTGCACTACACAAACACCACTGCACTGCCCTAAACCCTAAATCACTAACTGATGCACTACCCTAAACCCTAAAACACTACACCCCGCACGACCCCCTACACTACCCAAACACCACTGCACTACCATAAACCCTAAAACACAACCTCCCGCATGACCCCTACACTACACAAACACCACTGCTCTTCCCTAAACCCCAAAACACTACCCCTTACACTCCACAAACACCACTGCACTACCCAAACCCTAAAACACCACCCCCAGCACGATCCCCTGCACTACCAGAACACCACTGCACTGCCCTAAACTCTAAAACACCGCCCCCAGCACGACCCCCTACACTACTCAAACACCGCTACACTACCCTAAACCCTAAAACACCACCCCCGCACAACCCCCTAGACTACCCAAAGACCACAGCATTACCATAAACCCCAAAGCACGACCCCCTACACTACACAAACACAGCTGCACTTCTCTAAATCCTAAAACACTACCCCTGGCACTACCCCCTACACTACACAAGCACCCCTGCACTACCCTAAACCCTAAAACACTACCCCCTACACTACACAAGCACCACTGCACTACCCTAAACCCTAAAACACAACCCCCAGCACGACCCCCTACACTACCCAAACACCACTGCACTACCCTAAACCCTAAAACACTATCCCCAGCAGTACCCCCTACACTACCCAAACATCACTGCTCTACCCCAAACCCAACAGCTACCCCCTTAACGACCCCCTACACAACCCAAACACCACTGCACTACCCTAAACCGTAAAATACTACCGCCAGCACGACCCCCTATACTACCGAAACACCACTGCACTGCCCTAAACCCTAAATCACTAACTGATGCACTACCCTAAACCCTAAAACACTACACCCCGCACGACCCCCTACACTACCCAAACACCACTGCACTACCATAAACCCTAAAACACAACCTCCCGCATGACCCCTACACTACACAAACACCACTGCTCTTCCCTAAACCCCAAAACACTACCCCTTACACTCCACAAACACCACTGCACTACCCAAACCCTAAAATACCACCCCCAGCACGATCCCCTACACTACCAGAACACCACTGCACTGCCCTAAACTCTAAAACACCGCCCCCAGCACGACCCCCTACTCTACTCAAACACCACTACACTACCCTAAACCCTAAAACACCACCCCCGCACAACCCCCTAGACTACCCAAAGACCACAGCATTACCATAAACCCCAAAGCACGACCCCCTCCACTACACAAACACAGCTGCACTTCTCTAAACCCTAAAACACTACCGCCAGCACGACCCCCTATACTACCGAAACACCACTGCACGACCCTAAACCCTAAAACACTCCCCCCAGCATGACTCCCTACACTACCCAAAAATCACTGCACTACCCTACACCCTAAATCTACCCTCAGCATGACTCCCTACACTACCCAAACACCACTGCTCTACCCTAAACCCTAAAACACTACCACCAGCACGACCCCCTACACTACACCAACACCACTGCACTACCCTAAACCCTAAAACACTACCCCAGCATGACCCACTACACTACCCAAACACCACTGCATTACCATAAACCCTAAAACACTACCCCCAGCATTACCCCCTACACTACCCAAAAACTACTGCAGTACCCTAAACCCTAAAACCCTACCACATCACGACTCCCTTCACTGCCCGAACACCACTGCCCTAAACCTTGAAACACCACCCCCAGCAAGACCCCCTACACTGCCCGAACACCACTGCCCTAAACCCTGAAACACCACCTCCAGCAAGACCCCTACACTGCCCAAACACCACTGCACTGTCCTAAACTCTAAAACACCACCCCCTGCACGACCCCCTACTCTGCCTGAAATCCACTGCCCTAAACCCTGAAACACCACCCACAGCAAGTATCCCCTACACTGCCCGAACACCACTACATTGCCCTAATCCCTAAAACACCACCCACAGCACGACCCCCTACACTGCCTGATCACCACTGCTCTGCCATAAACCATGAAACCCACCCCCAGCACGACCCCCTACACTGCCTGATCACCACTGCACTGCCCTAAACCCTGAAACACCACCCCCAGCACAAACCCCTGCACTTCACAAACACCACTGCACTGCCCTTACCCTGAAACACCACCCCCCTGCACGACCACCTACACTGCCCGAAACACAACTGCACTGCCCTAAACCCTGAAAGACCACCCCCAGCACATTCTTCTATACTGCCGGAACACCACTGCACTGACATAAACCCTAAAACACCAAACCCAGCAAGACCCCCTACACTACCGGAACACCACTGCACTGCCCTAAACCTGAAACACCACCCCCAGCAAGACCCCCTACACTGCCCGAACACCACTGCACTGCCCTAATCCCTGAAACACCACCCCCAGCATGACCCCCTACACTGCCCGAAGACCAGTGCACTGCCGAAAACCCTGAAACACCACCCCCAGCACGACCCCCTACACTGCCCGAACACCACTGCTTTGCCCTAAACCCTAAAACACCACCCCAGAACGACCCCCTACACTGCCTGAACACTGCTGCACTGCCCTAAACCCTGAAACACCACCCCCGCATGACCCCCTGCACTGCCCGAACACCACTGCACTGCATTAAACACTGAAACACGACCCCCTACACTGCCCGAACACCACTGCACTGCCCTAAACCCTAAAACACTACCCCCAGCATGACCCCTACACTACACCAACACCACTGCACTACCCTAAACCATGAAACACTATCCCAGTACGACCCCCTGCACTACCCAAACACCACTGCACTACAGTAAACCCTAAAACACTAACCCCAGCATGAACCCCCACTCTTCCCGAAGACCACTGCACTTCCCAAACCCTAAAATACTACCCCCAGCATGACAGCCTACACTGCCCGAACACTGGATTTTCCGAAACCCTGAAACACCACACCCAGCACAACCCCCTACACTGCCCGAACACCACTGCTCTGCCCACAACCCTACAACACCAGCCCCAGCACGACCCCCGTCACTGCCCGAACACCACTGCACTGCCCTAAAACCTGAAACACTAGCCCCAGAACGACCCCATACACTGCCCGAACACCACTGCACTGTCCTAAACCCTGAAACAAAACCCCCGCACAACCCCCTACACTGCCCGAACACCACTGCACTACCCTGAAACAAGAACCCCTGCACTGCCCGAACACCACTGCACTGCCCTAATCCCTGAAACACCAACCACCGCAATACCCCCTAAACTGCCCGAACACCACTGCACTGCCCTAAACCCTGAAACACCACCCCCAGCACGACCCCCTACACTGCCTGATCACCACTGCACTGCCCTAAACCCTAAAAACACCACTCCAAGCACGAACCCCTGCACTTCACAAACACCACTGCACTGCCCTTACCCTGAAACACCACCCCCCTGCACGACCACCTACACTGCCCGAAACACAACTGCACTGCCCTAAACCCTGAAAGACCACCCCCAGCACATTCCTGTATACTGCCGGACCACCACTGCACTGCCCTAAACCCTAAAACACCACACCCAGCAAGACCCCCTACACTGCCGGAACCCCACTGCACTGCCCTAAACCTGAAACACCACCCCCAGCAAGACCCCCTACACTGCCCGAACATCACTGCACTGCCCTAATCCCCAAAACACCACCCCCAGCATGACCCCCTACACTGCCCGAAGACCACTGCACTGCCGAAAACCCTGAAACACCACCCCCAGCACTACCCCCTACACTGCCCGAACACCACTGCTTTGCCCTAAACCCTAAAACACCACCCCAGAACGACCCCCTACACTGCCTGAACACTGCTGCACTGCCCTAAACCCTAAACCGCCACCCGCAGCACTACCCCTGCACTACACAAACACCCCTGCACTGTCCTAAACCCACTACCCCAGCACCACCCCCTACAATACCCAAAGACCACAGCATTACCATAAACCCCAAAGCACGACCCCCTACACTACACAAACACAGCTGCACTTCTCTAAACCCTAAAACACTACCCCTGGCACTACCCCCTACACTACACAAACACCCCTGCACTACCCTAAACCCTAAAACACTACCCCCTACACTACACAAGCACCACTGCACTACCCTAAACCCTAAAACACAACCCCCAGCACGACCCCCTACACTACCCAAACACCACTGCACTACCCTAAACCCTAAAACACTATCCCCAGCAGAACCCCGTACACTACCCAAACATCACTGCTCTACCCCAAACCCAACAGCTACCCCCAGAACGACCCCCTACACAACCCAAACACCACTGCACTACCCTAAACCGTAAAACACTACCGCCAGCACGACCCCCTATACTACCGAAACACCACTGCACGACCCTAAACCCTAAAACACTCCCCCCAGCATGACTCCCTACACTACCCAAAAATCACTGCACTACCCTACACCCTAAATCTACCCTCAGCATGACTCCCTACACTACCCAAACACCACTGCTCTACCCTAAACCCTAAAACACTACCACCAGCACGACCCCCTACACTACACCAACACCACTGCACTACCCTAAACCCTAAAACACTACCCCAGCATGACCCACTACACTACCCAAACACCACTGCATTACCATAAACCCTAAAACACTACCCCCAGCATTACCCCCTACACTACCCAAAAACTACTGCAGTACCCTAAACCATAAAACCCTACCACATCACGACTCCCTTCACTGCCCGAACACCACTGCCCTAAACCTTGAAACACCACCCCCAGCAAGACCCCCTACACTGCCCGAACACCACTGCCCTAAACCCTGAAACACCACCTCCAGCAAGACCCCTACACTGCCCAAACACCACTGCACTGTCCTAAACTCTAAAACACCACCCCCTGCACGACCCCCTACTCTGCCTGAAAACCACTGCCCTAAACCCTGAAACACCACCCACAGCAAGACCCCCTACACTGCCCGAACACCACTATATTGCCCTAATCCCGAAAACACCACCCACAGCACGACCCCCTACACTGCCTGATCACCACTGCTCTGCAATAAACCATGAAACCCACCCCCAGCACGACCCCCTACACTGCCTGATCACCACTGCACTGCCCTAAACCCTGAAACACCACCCCAGCACAAACCCCTGCACTTCACAAACACCACTGCACTGCCCTTACCCTGAAACACCACCCCCCTGCACGACCACCTACACTGCCCAAACACAACTGCACTGCCCTAAACCCTGAAAGACCACCCCCAGCACATTCTTCTATACTGCCGGAACACCACTGCACTGACATAAACCCTAAAACACCAAACCCAGCAAGACCCCCTACACTGCCGGAACACCACTGCACTGCCCTAAACCTGAAACACCACCCCCAGCAAGACCCCCTACACTGCCCGAACACCACTGCACTGCCCTAATCCCTGAAACACCACCCCCAGCATGATTCCCTACACTGCCCGAAGACCACTGCACTGCCGAAAACCCTGAAACACCACCCCCAGCACTACCCCCTACACTGCCCGAACACCCCTGCTTTGCCCTAAACCCTAAAACACCTCCCCAGAACGACCCCCTACACTGCCTGAACACTGCTGCACTGCCCTAAACCCTGAAACACCACCCCCGCATGACCCCCTGCACTGCCCGAACACCACTGCACTGCATTAAACACTGAAACACGACCCCCTACACTGCCCGAACACCTCTGCACTGCCCTAAACCCTAAAACACTACCCCCAGCATGACCCCTACCCTACACCAACACCACTGCACTACCCTAAACCATGAAACACTATCCCAGTACGACCCCCTGCACTACCCAAACACCACTGTACTACAGTAAACCCTAAAACACTAACCCAGCATGACCCCCCACTCTGCCCGAAGACCACTGCACTTCCCAAACCCTAAAATACTACCCCCAGCATGACAGCCTACACTGCCCGAACACTGGATTTTCCGAAATCCTGAAACACCACACCCAGCACAACCCCCTACACTGCCCGAACACCACTGCTCTGCCCAAAACCCTAAAACACCAGCCCCAGCACGACCCCCGTCACTGCCCGAACACCACTGCACTGCCCTAAAACCTGAAACACTAGCCCCAGAACGACCTCATACACTGCCCGAACACAACTGCACTGTCCTAAACCCTGAAACAAAACGCCCGCACAACCCCCTACACTGCCCGAACACCACTGCACTGCCCTAATCCCTGAAACACCAACCACCGCAATACCCCCTAAACTGCCCGAACACCACTGCACTGCCCTAAGCCCTGAAACACCACCCACAGCACGACCCCCTACACTGCCTGATCACCACTGCACTGCCCTAAACCCTAAAAACACCACCCCAAGCACGAACCCCTGCACTTCACAAACACCACTGCACTGCCCTTACCCTGAAACACCACGCCCCTGCACGACCACCTACACTGCCCGAAACACAACTGCACTGCCCTAAACCCTGAAAGACCACCCCCAGCACATTCCTGTATGCTGCCGGAACACCACTGCACTGCCCTAAACCCTAAAACACCACACCCAGCAAGACCCCCTACACTGCCGGAACCCCACTGCACTGCCCTAAACCTGAAACACCACCCCCAGCAAGACCCCCTACACTGCCCGAACACCACTGCACTGCCCTAATCCCTGAAACACCACCCCCAGCATGACCCCCTACACTGCCCGAAGACCACTGCACTGCCGAAAACCCTCAAACACCACCCCCAGCACTACCCCCTACACTGCCCGAACACCACTGCTTTGCCCTAAACCCTAAAACACCACCCCAGAACGACCCCCTACACTGCCTGAACACTGCTGCACTGCCCTAAACCCTAAACCGCCACCCGCAGCACGACCCCTGCACTATACAAACACCCCTGCACTGCCCTAAACCCTAAAACACTACCCCAGCACCACCCCCTACAATACCCATACACAGCATAACTGCCCTAAACCCGAAAACACCACCCCCGTCATGACCCCCTACACTACACAAACACAGCTGCATTACCCTAAACCCTAAAACACTAACTGATGCACTACCCTAAACCCTAAAATACTACCCCGCGCACGACCCCCTACACTACCCAAACACCACTGCACTACCATAAACCCTAAAACACGGCCCACGCATGACCCCCTACACTACCCAAAGACCACTGCACTACCCTAAACATTAAACCACGACCCCGTACACTGCATAAACACCGATGCACTACCCTAAACCCTACAACACTACGCCCAGCACGACCCCTACACTACACAAACATCACTGTACTACCCTAAACCCTAAAACACTATCCCCTACACAACACAAACACCACTGCACTACCCTAAAACACCACCCCCCACCAAGATCCCCTGCACTACCAGAACACCACTGCACTGCCCTAAATCCTAAAACACCACCCTCAACACGACCCCCTACACTACCCAAACACCACTACACTACCCTAAACCAAAAAACACCACCCCCCACACTACCCCATACACTCCCCAAAGACCACAGCACTAACCTAAACCCTAAAACAGGACACCCTACACTACACAAACACTGCTGCACTACCCGAAACCCTAAAACACTACCTCCAGCACTATCCACTACACTACACAAACTCCCCTGCACTACCCTAAACCCTAAAACACTACCCCCTACACTACACAAAAACCACTGCACTACCCTAAACCCTAAAAAACTACCCCAGCACGACCCCCTACACTACCCAAACACCACTGCACTACCCTAAACCCTAAAACACTACCCCCAGCAGTACACCCTACACTACCCAAACACTGCAGCACTACCTTAAACCCTAAAACACTACCTCCAGCACTATCCACTACACTACACAAACACCCCTGCACTACCCTAAACCCTAAAACACTACCCCCTACACTACACAAACACCACTGCACTACCCTAAACCCTAAAACACTACCCCAGCACGACCCCCTACACTATCCAAACACCACTGCACTACCATAAACCTTAAAACACGACCCCCAGCAGTACCCCCTACACTACCCAAACACCGCAGCACTACCTTAAACCCTAAAACACTATCTCCAGCACTATCCACTACACTACCCAAAGACCACTGCACTACCCTAAACCACGACCCCGTACACTGCACAAACACCGCTGCACGACCCTAAACCCTAAAACACTACCCCCAGCATGACCCCTACACTACACAAACACCACTGCACTACCCTAAACCCTAAAACACCACTCCCAGCATGATCCCCTACACTAAAAGAACACCACTGCACTGCCCTAAACCCTAAAACACTACCACCAGCACAACCCCTACACTACACAAACACTACTGCACTACCCTAAACCCTAAAACACTCCCCAAGCACAACTCCCTACACTACCCAAACACCACTGCACTACGCTAAACTCTCAATCTACCCCCAGCATGATCACCTACACTACCCAAACACCACTGCACTACCCTAACCCTAAATCTACCCCCAGCACGACCCACTACACTATTCAAATACTACCGCACTACACTACACCCTAAATATACCCTCAGCATGACTACCTATACTACCCGAACACCACTGCACTACCCTAAACCCTAAATCACTACCCCCAGCACGACCCCTACACTACACCAACACCACTGCACTACCCTAAACCATGAAACACTATCCCAGTACGACCCCCTGCACTACCCAAACACCACTGCACTACTGTAAACCCTAAAACACTAACCCCAGCACAACCCCCTACACTGCATGAACACCACTGCACTGCCCTAAACCCTAAAACACTACCCCAGCATGACCCCCCCTTCTGCCCGAAGACCACTGCACTTTCCAAACCCTAAAATACTACCCCCAGCATGACAGCCTACACTGCCTGAACACTGGATTTTCCGAAACCCTGAAACACCACACCCAGCACAACCCCCTACACTGCCCGAACACCACTGCTCTGCCCAAAACCCTAAAACATCAGCCTCAGCACGACCCCCGTCACTGCCCGAACACCACTGCACTGCCCTAAAACCTGAAACACTGGCCCCAGAACGACCCCACACACTGCCCGAACACCACTGCACTGTCCTACACCCTGAAACAAAACCCCCACACGACCCCCTACACTGCCCGAACACCACTGCACTACCCTGAAACAAGAACCCCTGCACTGCCCGAACACCACTGCACTGCCCTAATCCCTGAAACACCAACCACCGCAATACCCCCTAAACTGCCCGAACACCACTGCACTGCCCTGAACCCTGAACACCACCCCCAGCACGACCCCCTACACTGCCTGATCACCACTGCACTGCCCTAAACCCTGAAACACCACCCCCAGCATGAACCCCTGCACTTCACAAACACCACTGCACTGCCCTTACCCTGAAACACCACCCCTCTGCCCGAACACAACTGCCCTAAACCCTGAAAGACCACCCCCAGCACATTCCTCTATACTGCCGGAACACCACTGCACTGCCCTAAACCCTAAAACACCATACCCAGCAAGACCCCCTACACTGCCGGAACACCACTGCACTGCCCTAAACCTGAAACACCACCCCCAGCAAGACCCCCTACACTGCCCGAACACCACTGCACTGCCCTAATCCCTGAAACACCACCCCCAGCATGACCCCCTACACTGCCCGAAGACCACTGCACTGCCGAAAACCCTGAAACACCACCCCCAGCACTACCCCCTACACTGCCCATACACCACTGCTTTGCCCTAAACCCTAAAACACCACCCCAGAACGACCCCCTACACTGCCTGAACACTGCTGCACTGCCCTAAACCGCCACCCGCAGCACGACCCCTGAACTACACAAACACCCCTGCACTGCCCTAAACCCTAAAACACTACCCCAGCACCACCCCCTACAATACCCATACACCGCATAACTGCCCTAAACCCTAAAACACCACCCCCGTCATGACCCCCTACACTACACAAACACAGCTGCATTACCCTAAACCCTAAAACACTAACTGATGCACTACCCTAAACCCTAAAATCCTACCCCGCGCATGACCCCCTACACTACCCAAACACCACTGCACTACCATAAAACCTAAAACACGGCCCCCGCATGACCCCCTACACTACCCAAAGACCACTGCACTACCCTAAACATTAAACCACGACCCCGTACACTGCATAAACACCGATGCACTACCCTAAACCCTACAACACTACGCCCAGCACGACCCCTACACTACACAAACACCACTGTACTACCCTAAACCCTAAAACACTATCCCCTACACAACACAAACACCACTGCACTACCCTAAAACATCACCCCCCACCAAGATCCCCTGCACAACCAGAACACCACTGCACTGCCCTAAACCCTAAAACACCACCCTCAACACGACCCCCTACACTACCCAAACACCACTACACTACCCTAAACCAAAAAACACCACCCCCCACACTACCCCATACACTCCCCAAAGACCACAGCACTACCCTAAACCCTAAAACAGGACACCCTACACTACACAAACACTGCTGCACTACCAAAAACCCTAAAACACTACCTCCAGCACTATCCACTACACTACACAAACACCCCTGCACTACCCTAAACCCTAAAACACTACCCCCTACACTACACAAACACCACTGCACTACCCTAAACCCTAAAAAACTACCCCAGCACGATCCCCTACACTACCCAAACACCACTGCACTACCCTAAACCCTAAAACACTACCCCCAGCAGTACCCCTACACTACCCAAACACCGCAGCACTACCTTAAACCCTAAAACACTACCCCCTGCAGTACCTCCTACAGTACCCAAACACCATTGCACTACCCTAAACCCTAAAACACTACCCCAGAGGTAACCCATACACTACCCAAACTCCACTGATCTACCCTAAACCCTAAACAACTACCCTAGCACGACCCCCTACACTACCCAAACAACACTGCACTACCCTAAACTGTAAAACACTACCACCAGCACGACCCCCTACACTACCCAAACACTACTGCACTACCCTAAACCCTAAAACACCCCCCCAGCATGACTCCCTATACTACCCAAACACCACTGCACTACGCTAAACCCTAAATCTACCCCCAACGCGACCCCCTACACTACCCAAACACTACTGCACTACCCTACACCCTAAAACACTACCCCCAGCACGACCCCTACACTACACCAACACCACTGCACTACCATAAACCTTAAAACACGACCCCCGCAAGACCCCCTACACTACCCAAAGACCACTGTACTACCCTAAACCCTAAACCACGACCCCGTAAACTGCACAAACACCACTGCACTACCCTAAACCCTAAAACACCACCCCCAGCATGATCCCCTGCACTACCAGAACACCACTGCACTGCCCTAAACCCTAAAACACTACCACCAGCACGACCCCTACACTACACAAACACTACTGCACTACCCTAAACCCTAAAACTCTCCCCAAGCACAACTCCCTACACTACCCAAACACCACTGCACTACGCTAAACTCTCAATCTACCCCCAGCATGATCACCTACACTACCCAAACACCACTGCACTACCCTAACCCTAAATCTACCCCCAGCACGACCCCCTACACTACCCAAATACTACCGCACTACACTACACCCTAAATATACCCTCAGCATGACTACCTATACTACCCGAACACCACTGCACTACCCTAAACCCTAAAACACTACCCCCAGCACGACCCCTACACTACACCAACACCACTGCACTACCCTAAAACATGAAACACTATCCCAGTACGACCCCCTGCACTACCCAAACACCACTGCACTACTGTAAACCCTAAAACACTAACCCCAGCATGACCCCCTACACTGCATGAACACCACTGCACTGCCCTAAACCCTAAAACACTACCCCAGCATGACTCCTCCCTGCCCGAAGACCACTGCACTTCCCAAATCCTAAAATACTACCCCCAGCACGACAGCCTACACTGCCCGAACACTGGATTTTCCGAAACCCTGAAACACCACACCCAGCACAACCCCCTACACTGCCCGAACACCACTGCTCTGCCCAAAAACCTAAAACACCAGCCCCAGCACGACCCCCGTCACTGCCCGAACACCACTGCACTGCCCTAAAACCTGAAACACTAGCCCAAGAATGACCCCATACACTGCCCGAACACCACTGCACTGTCCTAAACCCTGAAACAAAACCCCCGCACGACCCCCTACACTGCCCGAACACCACTGCACTACCCTGAAACAAGAACCCCTGCACTGCCCGAACACCACTGCACTGCCCTAATCCCTGAAACACCAACCACCGCAATACCCCCTAAACTGCCCGAACACCACTGCACTGCCCTAAACCCTGAAACACCACCACCCCTGCACGACCCCCTACACTGCCCAAACACCACTGCAATGCCCTAAACCCTGAAACACCACCCCCGCATGACCCCCTACACTGTCCAAACACCACTGCACTGCCCTAAACCCTGAAACAACACCCGCCGTATGACCGTCTATACTGCCCAAATACCACTGCACTGCACTAAAACCCTGAAACACCAGCCCCCAAAGCATAGCCCTATACACTGCTCGAACACCACTGCACTGCCCTAAACCCTGAAACACCACCCCCATCAAGACCAACTACACTGCCCAAACACCACTGCCCTGCCCTAAACCCTGAAACACCAACCCCAGCACAACCCTCTACACTGCCTGAACACCACTGCCCTGCCCTCAACCCTGAAACACCACCCCCAGCAAAGACCCCCTACACTGCCCGAACACCACTGCCCTGCCTGATGCCCTGAAACACCACCCCCAGCATGACCCCCTACCCTCAGTGTACACCACTGCCCTGCCCTAAACCATGAAACACCACCCCTGCACGACCCGCTACACTACCCGAACACCACTGAACTGCCCTAAACCCTGAAACACCACCCCCACATGACCCCCACACTGCCCAAACACCAATGTACTTCCCTAAACCCTGAAACACCACCCCTAGCACGACCCCCTACCCTTCCCAAACACCACTGCCCTGCCCTAAACCCTGAAACAAGACCACCAGCACCACACCCTACACTGCCCGAACACCACTGCCCTGCCCGATACCCTGAAATACCACCCCCAGCACGACCCCCTACCCTCAGTGTACACCTCTGCCCTGACCTAAACCCTGAAACACCACCCCCAGCACCACACCCTACACTGCCCGAACACCACTGCCCTGCCCTAAACCCTGAAACACCACCCCCAGCACGACCCCCTGCACTGCCCAAACACCACTGCACTGCCCTAAACCCTGAAAAACCAACCCCAGCACGTCCCTCTACACTACCCAAACACCACTGCACTGCCCTAAACCTGGAAACACCATCCCCCCTGCACGACCACCTACACTGTCCGAAAACCACTGCACTGCCCTAAACCCTGAAAGACCACCCCAAGCACGTTCCTCTACACTACCGGAACACCACTGCACTGCCCTAAACCCTAAAACACCACCCCCAGCAAGACCGCTCTACACTGCCGGAACACCACTGCACTGTGCCCTAAACCCTGAAACACCACCCCCAGAAAGACCCCCTACACTGCCCGAACACCACTGCACTGCCCTAATCCCTGAAACACCACCTCCAGCACGACCCCCTACACTGCGCGAACACCACTGCACTGCTGAAATCCCTGAGACACCACCCCCAGCATGACCCCCTACACTGCCCGAACACCACTGCTTTGCCCTAAACCCTAAAACACCACCACCAGCACGACCCCCTGCTCTACTCAAACACCGCTGCACTGCCCTAAACACTAAAACACTACCCCAGCACGAACCCCTACACTACCCATACACCGCATCACTGCCCTAAACCAAAAAACACCACCCCATCATGACCCCCTACACTACACAAACACTGCTGCACTACCCTAAACCCTAAAACACTAACTGATGCACTACCCTAAACCCTAAAACACAATTCCCCGCACGACCCCCTACACTACCTTAACACCACTGCAATACCATAAACCCTAAAACACGACCCCCCGCACGACTCCCTACACTACCCAAAGACCACTGCACTACCCTAAACCCTAAACCACGATCCCGTACACTGCACAAACACCGCTGCACTACCCTAAACCCTAAAACACTACCCCCAGCACTACCCCCTACACTACACAAACACTACTGCACTACCCTAAACCCTAAAACACTCCCCCTAGCACGACTCCCTACACTACCCAAACACCACTGCACTATGCTAAACCCTCAATCTACCCCCAGCACGATCACCTATACTACCCAAACACCACTGCACAACCCTAACCCTAAATCTACCCCAGCACGACCCCCTACACTACCCAAACACTACTGCGCTACCCTAAACCCTAAATATACCCTCAGCATGACTACCTATACTACCCAAACACCACTGCACTACCCTAAACCCTAAAACGCTACCCCCGCACGACCCCAACACTACACCAACACCACTGCACTAACCTAAACCATAAAACACTACCCCATTACGACCACCTGCACTACCCAAACACCACTGCACTACCGTAAACCCTAAAACACTAACCCCAGCACGACCCCCTACACTGCATGAACACCACTGCGCTGCCCTAAACCCTAAAACACTATCCCAGCATGACCCCCCCACTGCCCGAACACCACTGTACTTCCCTAAACCCTAAAATACTACCCCCAGCATGACAGCCTACACTGCCCGAACACCACTGCACTGCCCGAAACCCTGAAACACCACACCCAGCATGACCCCCTTCACTGCCCGAACACCACTTCACTACCCTAAAACCTGAAACACTAGCCCCAGAACGACCCCCTACACTGCCCGAACACCACTGCACTGTCCTAAACCCTGAAACACCACCCCCGCATGACCCCCTACACTGCCCGAACACCACTGTACTGCCCTAATCCCTGAAACAGGAACCCCTGCACTGCCCGAACACCACTGCACTGCCCTAATTCCTGAAACACCACTCACCGCAAGACCCCCTAAACTGCCCGAACACCATTGCACTGCCCTAAACCCTGAAACACCACCACCCCTGCACGACCCCTACACTGCCCGAACACCACTGTAATGCCCTAAACCCTGAAACACCACCCCCGCATGACCCCCTACACTGTCCGAACACCACTGCACTACCCTATACCCTGAAACACCACCCGCCGCACGACCCTCTACACTGCCCAAACACCACTGCACTGCACTAAACCCTGAAACACCACGCCCGCATGACCCCCAACACAGCCCGAACACCACTGCACTACCCTAAACCCTGAAACACCACCCCCAAAGCATGACCCTATACACTGCTCGAACACCACTGCACTGCCCTAAATCCTGAAACACCAACCCCATCAAGACCCCCTACACTGCCCGGACACCACTGCCCTGCCCTAAACCCTGAAACACCAACCCCAGCACGACCCTCTACACTGCCCGACACCACTGCCCTGCCCTAAACCATGAAACACCACCCCCTGCAAAGACCCCCTACACTGCCCGAACACCACTGCCCTGCCCGATACCCTGAAACACCACCCCCAGCACGACCCCCTACCCTCAGTGTACACCACTGCCCTGCCCCAACCCTGAAACACCACCCCCGCATGACCCGCTACACTGCCCGAACACCACTGAACTGCCCTAAACCCTGAAACACCACCCCCCACATGACCCTCCACACTGCCCGAACACCAATGTACTTCCCTAAACCCTGAAACCCCTAGCACGACCCCCTACATTTCCTGAACACCACTGCCCTGCCCTAAACCCTGAAACACCACCCCCAGCACCACACCCTACACTGCCCAAATACCACTGCCCTGCCCAACCCCTGAAACACCACCCCCAGCACTACCTCTGACACTGGCCGAACACCACTGCCCTGCCCTAAACCCTGAAACACCGTCTCCAGCATAACCCCCTACACTTCCTGAACACCATTGCCCTGCCCTAAAACCTGAAAAAACACCACAGCAAGACCCCCTACACTGCCTGAACACCACTGCCCTGACCTAAACCCTGAAACACCACCCCCATCATGACCCCCTGCACTCCCTGAACACCACTTCCCTGCCCTAAACCCTGGAACACCACACCCAGCATGACCCCCTACACTGCCTGAGCACCACTGCACTGCCCTAAACCCTAAAACACCACCCCCAGCACGACCCCCTACACTACCCACACACTACTGCACTGCCCTAAACCCTAAAACAGCACCCCCAGCACGACCCCCTACACTACCCAAACACCACTGCACTGCCCTAAACCCTAAAACACTACCCCCATCATGGCCCCCTACACTACCCAAACACCACTACACTACCCTAAACCCTAAAACACTACTCCCAGCTGGACCCCCTACACTACACAAACACCACTGCACTGCCCTAAGCCCTAAAGCACTACCCCCAGACCGACCCCCTAAACTACACAAACACCACTGCACCACCATAAACCCTGAAACACCAGCACAAGAAAAAACCCCTACACTGCCCTAAAACCTGAAAAAACGCCCACAGCAAGACCCCCTACACTGCCTGAACACCACTGCCCTGACCTAAACCCTGAAACACCACCCCCATCATGACCCCCACACTCCCTGAACACCACTTCCCTCCCCTAAACCCTGGAACACCACACCCAGCATGACCCCCTACACTGCCTGAGCACCACTGCACTGCCCTAAACACTAAAACACCACCCCCAGCTCGACCCCCTACACTACCCACACACTACTGCACTGCCCTAAACCCTAAAACAGCACCCCCAGCACGACCCCCTACACTATCCAAACACCACTGCACTGCCCTAAGCCCTAAAGCACTACCCCCAGACCGACCCCCTACACTACACAAACACCACTGCACCACCATAAACCCTGAAACACCAGCCCCAGCACGACCCCCTACACTGCCCAAACACCACTGCACTGCTCTAAACCTTGAAACACCACCCCCAGCAAGACCCCCTACACTACCCGAACACCACTGCCCTAAACCCTGAAACACCACACCCAGCAAGACCCCCTACACTGCCCGAACACCACTGCCCTAAACCCTGAAACACCACCTACAGCCAGACCCCCTACACTGCCCGAACACCACTGCATTGTCCTAAACCCTAAAACACCACACCCTGCATGACCCCCTGCTCTGCCTGAACACCACTGCCCTATATCCTGAAACAACACCCACAGCAAGACCCCCTACACTGCCCGAACACCACTAAACTGCCATAAAACCCTAAAACACCACCCCCAGCATGACCCCCTACACTACCCGATCACCACTGCACTGCACTAAACCATGAAACACCACCCCCAGCACGACCCACTACATTGCCTGATCACAACTGCACTGCCCTAAACCCTGAAACACCACCCCCAGCACGACCCCCTGCACTGCCCAAACACCACTGCCCTAAACCCTGAAACACCACCCCCAGCACGTCCCTCTACACTACCCGAACACCACTGCACTGCCCTAAACCCTGAAACACCACCCCCCTGCACAACCCCCTACACTGCCCGAACACAACTGCACTGTCCTAAACCCTAAAACACCATTACCTGCATGACCCCCTGCTCTGCCTGAACACCACTGCCCTAAATCCTGAAACAACAGCCACAGCAAGACCCCCTACACTGCCCGAACACCACTAAACTGCCCTAAACCCTAAAACACCACCCCCAGCACGACCCCCTACACTACCCGATCACCACTGCACTGCACTAAACCATGAAACACCACCCCCAGCACGACCCCCTGCACTGCCCAAACACCACTGCCCTAAACCCTGAAACACCACCCCCAGCACGTCCCTCTACACTGTCCGAACACCACTGCACTGCCCTAAACCCTGAAACACCACCCCCCTGCACGACCCCCTACACTGCCCGAACACCACTGCACTGCCCTAAAACCTAAAACACCACCCCCAGCACGACCCCCTGCACTGCCCAAACACCACTGCACTGCCCTAAACCTTGAAAAACCAACCACAGCACGTCCCTCTACACTGCCCAAACACCACTGCACTTCCCTAAACCCTGAAACACCACCCCCAGCAAGACCCCTACACTGCCCAAACACCACTGTACTGCCCTAAACCCTGAAACATCACTACCCCTGCACGACCACCTACACTGCCCGAACACCACTGCACTGCCCTAAACCCTGAAACACCCCCCCTGCACGACCACCTACACTGCCTGAACACTACTGCACTGCCCTAAACCCTGAAACACCACCCCCATCAAGACCCCCTACACTGAAGGAACACCACTGCACTGCCCTAATCCCTGAAACACCACCCCCAGCACAACCCCCTACACTGCCCAAACACCACTGCACTGCCCTAATCCCTGAAACACCACCCCCAGCACAACCCCCTACACTGCCCGAACACCACTGCACTGCTGAAAACCCTGAAACACCACCCACAGCACGACCCCCTACACTACCCGGTCACCACTGCTTTTCCCTAAACCCTAAAACACCACCTCCAGAACGACCCCCTACACTACCCGGTCACCACTGCTTTTCCCTAAACCCTAAAACACCACCTCCAGAACGACCCCCTACAGTGTCCGAACACCGCTACACTGCCCTAAGCCCTAAAACACCACCCCCAGCACAACCCCCTACACTGCCCAAACACCACTGCACTGCCCTAATCCCTGAAACACCACCCCCAGCACAACCCCCTACACTGCCCGAACACCACTGCACTGCTGAAAACCCTGAAACACCACCCACAGCACGACCCCCTACACTACCCGGTCACCACTGCTTTTCCCTAAACCCTGAAACACCACCCACAGCACGACCCCCTACACTACCCGGTCACCACTGCTTTTCCCTAAACCCTAAAACACCACCTCCAGAACGACCCCCTACAGTGTCCGAACACCGCTACACTGCCCTAAGCCCTAAAACACCACCCCCAGCATGACCCCCTACACTACACAAACACAACTGCACTGCCCTAAACCCTCAAACACTACCCCAGCACGACCCCCTACACTGCCTGAGCACCGCTGCACTGCTCTAAACCCTAAAACACCACCCCCATCATGACCCCCTACACTACACAAACACAGCTGCACTACCATAAACCATAAAACACTAACTGATGCACTACCCTAAACCCTAAAACACTAACCCCTGCACGACCCCCTACACTATCCAAACACCAATGCACTACCCTAAACCCTAAACCACGACCCCATACACTGCACAAACACCGATGCACTACTCTAAACCCTAAAACACTACCCCCAGCACGACCCCTACACTACACAAACACCACTGCACTACCCTAAACCCTAAAACACTACCCTCTACACTACACAAACATTACTGCACTACCCTAAACCCTAAAACACCACACCCAGCATGATCACCTACACTACCCAAACATCACTGCACTACGCTAAACCCTAAATCCACCCCAGCACGACCCCCTATACTACCCAAACACCACTGCACTACCCTAACCCTAAATCTACCCCCAGAACGACCCCTACACTACCCAAACACTACTGCACTACCCTACACCCTAAAGCACTACCCCAACACGACACCCTACACTGCACGAACCCCACTGCACTGCCCTAAACCTTAAATAACTACCCCATCACGACCCCCTTCACTGCCCTAACACAACTGCCCTAAACCCTGAAACACCACCCCCAGAAAGACCCCCTACACTGCCCAAACACCACTCCCCTAAACCCTGAAACACCACCTCCAGCAAGACACCCTACACTTCCCGAGCACCACTGCACTGTCCTAAACCCTAAAACACCACCCCCTTCACGACCCTTTACTCTACCCGAAACCCACTGCCCTAAACCCTGAAACACCACCCAAAGCAAGACCCCCTACACTGCCTGAACACCACTAAACTGCCCTAAACCCTAAAACACCACCCCCAGCACGTCCCCCTACACTGCCCGATCACCACTGCACTGCCCTAAACCATGAAACACCACCCCCGCCACGACCCACTACACTGCCTGATCACCACTGCACTGCCATAAAGCCTGAAACACCACCCCCAGCACTACCCCCTACACTACACAAACACTCCTGCACTACTCTAAACCCTAAAACACTACCCCCTACACTACACAAACACCACTGCACTACCCTAAACCCTAAAACACTACCCCCAGCATGACCCCCTATACTACCCAAAGACCACTGCACTACCCTAAACCCTACAACACTACCCCCAGCAGTACCCCTACACGACCCAAACACCACTGCACTACCCTAAACCCTAAAACACTACCCCAGCAGTACCCCCTACACTATCCAAACACCATTACACTACCCTAAACCCTAAAACACTACCCCAGAGGTACCCCCTACACTACCCAAACATCACTGCTATACACTAAACCCTAAGAAACTACCCCCAGCACGACCCCCTACACTACCCAAACACCACTGCACTACCCTAAACCATAAAACACTACCGACAGCACGACCCCCTACACTACCTAAACACCACTGCACTACCCTAAACCCTAAAACACTCCCCCAGTACGACTCCCTATACTACCCAAACATCACTACACTACGCTAAACCCTAAATCTACCCCCAGCACGACCTCCTACACTACCCAAACACCACTGCACTACCCTAACCTTAAATCTAGCCCCAGAATGACCCCCTACACTACCCAAACACTACTGCATTACCCTACACCCTAAATTTACCCTCAGCATGACTCCCTACACTACCCAAACACCACTGCACTACCCTAAACCCTAAAACACTCCCCCAGTACGACTCCCTATACTACCCAAACATCACTACACTACGCTAAACCCTAAACCCACCCCCAGCACGAACCCCTACACTACCCAAACACCACTGCAATACCCTAACCCTAAATCTAGCCCCAGAACGACCCCCTACACTACCCAAACACTACTGCATTACCCTACACCCTAAATTTACCCTCAGCATGACTCCCTACACTACACAAACACCAGTGCACTACCCTAAACCCTAAAACACTACACCTTACACTACACAAACACCACTGCACTACCAAAACCATAAAACTCCACCCCCAGCACGACCCCCTACACTACCCAAACACCACTACACTACCCTAAACCATAAAACACCACCCCCGCATAACCCCCTACACTACCCAAAGACCACAGCATTACCATGAACCCTAAAACACGACCCCCTGCACTACACAAATACAGCTGCACTACCCTAAACACTAAAACACTACCCCCAGCACTACCCCCTACACTACACAAACACCCCTGCACTACTCTAAACCCTAAAACACTACCCCCAGCACGACCCCTATCCTACCCAAAGACCACTGCACTACCCTAAACCCTAAAACACTACCCCCAGCAGTACCCCTACACGACCCAAACACCACTGCACTACCCTAAACACTAAAACACTACCCCCAGCAGTACCCCCTACACTATCCAAATACCATTGCACTATCCTAAACCCTAAAACACTATCCCAGATGTACCCCCTACACTACCCAAACATCACTGCTATACACTAAACCCTAAACAACTACACCCAGCACGACCCCCTACACTACCCAAACACCACTGCACTACCCTAAACCATAAAACACTACCGACAGCATGACCCCTACACTACCCAAACACCACTGCACTACCCTAAACCCTAAAACACTCCCCCAGTACGACTCCCTATACTACCCAAACATCACTACACTACGCTAAACCCTAAATCTACCCCCAGCACGACCCCCTACACTACCCAAACACCACTGCACTACCCTAACCCTAAATCTAGCCCCAGAACGACCCCCTACACTACCCAAACACTACTGCATTACCCTACACCCTAAATTTACCCTCAGCATGACTCCCTACACTACCCAAACACCACTGCACTACCCTAAACCCTAAAACACTACCCCCAGCACGATCCCCTACACTACATCAACACCACTGCACTACCCTTAATCCTAAAACACTACCACAGCACGACCCCCTACACGACCCAAACACCACTTCATTACCGTAAACCCTAAAACACTGCCCCCAGCATGACCCCCTACTCTACCGAAAAACTACCGCACTACCCTAAAACACTACCCCAGCACGACACCTTACACTGCACGAACACCACTGCACTGCACTGCCCTAAACCCTAAAACACTACCCCATCACGACCCCCTACACTGCCCGAACACTACTGCCCTAATCCCTGAAACACCACCTCCAGCAAGAACCTCTACACTGCCTGAACAGCACAACACTGACCTAAACCCTAAAACACCACCCCCAGCACGACCCCCTACACTGCCCGATCACCACTGCACTGCCCTAAACCATGAAACACCACCCCCAGCAAGACCATCTGCACTGCCCAAACAGCACAGCACTGCACTGCCCTAAACCCTGAAAAACCACTCGCCCTGCACGACCACCTACACTGCCCGAACACCACTGCACTCCCCTAAACCCTGAAAGACCACCCTCAGCACGTTCCTCTATACTGCCGAAACACCATTGCACTATCCTAAACCCTAAAACACTATCCCAGATGTACCCCCTACACTACCCAAACATCACTGCTATACACTAAACCCTAAACAACTACACCCAGCACGACCCCCTACACTACCCAAACACCACTGCACTACCCTAAACCATAAAACACTACCGACAGCACGACCCCTACACTACCCAAACACCACTGCACTACCCTAAACCCTAAAACACTCCCCCAGTACGACTCCCTATACTACCCAAACATCACTACACTACGCTAAACCCTAAATCTACCCCCAGCACGACCCCCTACACTACCCAAACACCACTGCACTACCCTAACCCTAAATCTAGCCCCAGAACGACCCCCTACACTACCCAAACACTACTGCATTACCCTACACCCTAAATTTACCCTCAGCATGACTCCCTACACTACCCAAACACCACTGCACTACCCTAAACCCTAAAACACTACCCCCAGCACGATCCCCTACACTACATCAACACCACTGCACTACCCTTAATCCTAAAACACTACCACAGCACGACCCCCTACACGACCCAAACACCACTTCATTACCGTAAACCCTAAAACACTGCCCCCAGCATGACCCCCTACACTACCGAAAAACTACCGCACTACCCTAAAACACTACCCCAGCACGACACCTTACACTGCACGAACACCACTGCACTGCACTGCCCTAAACCCTAAAACACTACCCCATCACGACCCCCTACACTGCCCGAACACTACTGCCCTAATCCCTGAAACACCACCTCCAGCAAGAACCTCTACACTGCCTGAACAGCACAACACTGACCTAAACCCTAAAACACCACCCCCAGCACGACCCCCTACACTGCCCGATCACCACTGCACTGCCCTAAACCATGAAACACCACCCCCAGCAAGACCATCTGCACTGCCCAAACAGCACAGCACTGCACTGCCCTAAACCCTGAAAAACCACTCGCCCTGCACGACCACCTACACTGCCCGAACACCACTGCACTCCCCTAAACCCTGAAAGACCACCCTCAGCACGTTCCTCTATACTGCCGAAACACCACTGCACTGCCCTAAACCCTGAAACACCACCCCCAGCACGACCCCCTGCACTGCCCAAACACCACTGCACTACCCTAAACCTTGAAAATCCAACCACAGCACGTCCCTCTACACTGCCCAAACACAACTGCACTGCCCTAAACCCTAAAACAACCCCCCTGCATGACCACCTACACTGCCCGAACACCACTGCACTGCCCTAAACCCTGAAACACCACCCCATCTAGACCCCCTACACTGCCCGAACACCACTGCACTGCCCTAAACCCTGAAACAACAACCCCAGCACGACCCTCTACACTGCCCGAACACCACTGCCCTGCCCTAAACCCTGAAACACCACCCCCAGCAAAGACCCTCTACACTGCCCGAACACCACTGCCATGCCCGATACCCTGAAACACCACACCCAGCACGAACCCCTACCCTCAGTGTACACCACTGCCCTGCCCTGAACCCTAAAACACCACCCCCGCATGACCCGCTACACTACCCGAACACCACTGAACTGCCCTAAACCCTGAAACACCACCCCCACATAACCCCCACACTGCCCGAACACCAATGTACTTCCCTAAACCCTGAAACACCACCACTAGCACGACCCCCTACACTTCCCAAACACCACTGCCCTGCCCTAAACCCTGAAACACCACCCCCCGCACAACACCCTACACTGCCCGAACACCACTGCCCTGCCCGATACCCTGAAACACCACCCCCCAAAGCATGACCCTATACACTGCTCGAACACCACTGTACTGCCCTAAATCCTGAAACACCACCCCATCAAGACCCCCTACACTGCCTGAACACCACTGCCCTGCCCTAAACCCTGAAACTCCACCCCCAGCAAAGACCCCTTTCACTGCCCGAACACCACTGCCCTGCACGATACCCTGAAACACCACCCCCAGCACGACCCCCTACCCTCAGTGTTCACCACTGTCCTGCCCTAAACCCTGAAACACCACCCCTAGCACGACCCCCTACACTTCCCGAACACCACTGCCCTGCTCTAAACCCTGAAACACCACCCCCAGCACCACACCCTACACTGCCCGAACACCACGGCCCTGCCTGATACCCTGAAACACCACCCCCAGCATGACCCCCTACCCTCAGTGTACACCTCTGCCCTGACCTAAACCCTGAAACACCACCCCCAGCTCCACACCCTACACTGCCCGAACACCACTGCCCTGCCCTAAACCCTGAAACACCAACCCCAGCATGACCCCCTGCACGGCCCAAACACCACTGAACTGCCCTAAACCCTGAAAAACCAACCCCAGCACTTCCCTCTACACTACCCGAACACCACTGCACTGCCCTAAACCTGGAAACACCACCCCCCCTGCACGACCACCTACACTGTCCGAACACCACTGCACTGCCCTAAACCCTGAAAGACCACCCCCAGTTTGTTCCTCTACACTACTGGACCACCACTGCACTGCCCGAAACCCTAAAACACCACCCCCAGCAAGACCCCCCACACTGCCCGAACACCACTGCACTGCCCTAAACCCTGAAACACCACACCCCAAAGCATGACCCTATACACTGCTCGAACACCACTGTACTGCCCTAAACCTTGAAACACCACCCCATCAAGACGCCCTACACTGCCCGAACACCACTGCCCTGCCCTAAACCCTGAAACACCACCCCCAGCAAAGACCCCTTTCACTGCCCGAACACCACTGCCCTGCACGATACCTTGAAACACCACCCCCAGCACGACCCCCTCCCCTCAGTGTACACCACTGTCCTGCCCTAAACCCTGAAACACCACCCCTAGCACGACCCCCTACACTTCCCGAACACCACTGCCCTGATCTAAACCATGAAACACCACCCCCAGCACCACACCCTACACTGCCCGAACACCACTGCCCTGCCCGATACCCTGAAACACCACCCCCAGCATGACCCCCTACCCTCAGTGTACACCTCTGCCCTGGCCTAAACCCTGAAACACCACCCCCAGCTCCACACCCTACACTGTCCGAATACCACTGCCCTGCCCTAAACCCTGAAACACCACCCCCAGCATGACCCCTTGCACGGCCCAAACACCACTGAACTGCCCTAAACCCTGAAAGACCACCCCAGCACGTTCCTCTACACTACTGGAACACCACTGCACTGCCCTAAACCCTAAAAGACCCCCCCCAGCACGTTCCTCTACACTTCTGGAAACCACTGCACTGCCCTAAACCCTGAAACACCACCCCCAGCAAGAACCCCTACACTGACCGAACACCACTGCACTGCCCTAATCCCTGAAACACCACCCCAGCACGACCCCCTACACTGCGCGAACACCACTGCACTGCTGAAATCCCTGAAACACTACCCCCAGCACGACCCCCTACACTGCCCGAACACCACTGCTTTGCCCTAAACCCTAAAACACCACCCCCAGCACGACCCCCTGCACTACACAAACACCGCTGCACTGCCCTAAACCCTAAAACACTACCCCAGAACGAACCCCTACACTACCCATACACCACATCACTGCCATAAACCAAAAAACACCACCCCCATCATGACACCCTACACTACACAACCCCCGTTGCACTACCCTAAACCCTAAAACACTAACTGATGCACTACCCTAAACACTAAAACACAACCCCCCGCACGACCCCCTACACTACCTAAACACCACTGCACTACCATAAACCCTAAAACATGACCACCCGCACGACCCCCTATACTACCCAAAGACCACTGCACTACCCTAAACCCTAAAACACTACCCCCAGCATGACCCCCGGCACTGCCCAAACACCCCTGAACTGCCCTAAACCCTGAAAAACCAACCCCGGCACTTCCCTCTACACTACCCGAACACCACTGCACTGCCCTAAACCTGGAAACACCACCCCCCCTGCCCAACCACCTACTCTGTCCGAACACCACTGCACTGCCCTAAACCCTGAAAGACCACCCCCAGCACTTTCCTCTACTCTACTGGAACACCACTGCACTGCCCTAAACCCTAAAACACCACCCCCAGCAAGACCCCCTACACTGTCGGAACACCACTGCACTGTGCCCTAAACCCTGAAACACCACACCCAGCAAGACCCCCTACACTGCCCGAACACCACTGCACTGCCCTAATCCCTGAAACACCACCCCAGCACGACCCCCTACACTGCGCGAACACCACTGCACTGCTGAAATCTCTGAAACACTACCCCAGCACGACCCCCTACACTGCCCGAACACCACTGCTTTGCCCTAAACCCTAAAACACCACCCCCAGCACGACCCCCTGCACTACACAAACACCGCTGCACTGCCCTAAACCCTAAAACACTACCCCAGAACGAACCCCTACACTACCCATACACCACATCACTGCCCTAAACCAAAAAACACCACCCCCATCATGACACCCTACACTACACAACCCCCGTTGCACTACCCTAAACCCTAAAACACTAACTGATGCACTACCCTAAACACAAACACAACCCCCCGCACGACCCCCTACACTACCTAAACACTACTGCACTACCATAAACCCTAAAACACAACCACCCGCACAACCCCCGATACTACCCAAAGACCACTGCACTACCTTAAACCCTAAAACACTACCCCCAGCATGACCCCCTGCACTGCCAAAAACCACTGAACTGCCCTAACCCATGAAAAACCAACCCCAGCATTTCCCTCTACACTACCCGAACACCACTGCATTGCCCTAAACCTGGAAACACCACCCCCCCTGCACGACCACCTACACTGTCCGAACACCACTGCACTGCCCTAAACCCTGAAAGACCACCCCCAGCACGTTCCTCTACACTACTGGAACACCACTGCACTGCCCTAAACCCTAAAACACCACCCCCAGCAAGACCCCCTACACTGCCGGAACACCACTGCACTGTGCCCTATACCCTGAAACACCACCCCCAGCAAGACCCCCTACACTGCCCGAACACCACTACACTGCCCTAATCCCTGAAACACCACCCCAGCACGACCCCCTACACTGCGCGAACACCACTGCACTGCTGAAATCTCTGCAACACTACCCCCAGCACGACCCCCTACACTGCCCGAACACCACTGCTTTGCCCTAAACCCTAAAACACCACCCCCAGCACGACCCCCTGCACTAGACAAACACCGCTGCACTGCCCTAAACCCTAAAACACTACCCCAGCACGAACCCCTACACTACCCATACACTGCATCACTGCCCTAAACCAAAAAACACCACCACCATCATGACCCCCTACACTACACAAACACCGCTGCACTACCATAAACCCTAAAACACGACCCCCTACACTACCCAAAGACCACTGCACTACACTAAACCCTAAACCACGACCCCGTACACTGCACAAACACCGCTGCACTACCCTAAACCCTAAAACACTACCCCCAGCTCTACCCCCTATACTACACAAACACTACTGCACTACCCTAAACCCTAAAACACTCCCCCAGCATGACCCCCTACACTACCCAAACACTACTGCACTACCATAAACCCTAAAACACTAACCCCAGCACGACCCCCTACAATGCATGAACACCACTGCACTGCCATAAACCCTAAAACACTACCCCCAGCACGACCCCTACACTACACCAACACCACTGCACTACCTTAACCATAAAACACTTCCCCAGTACGACCCTCTGCACTATCCAAACACCACTGCACTACCATAAACCCTAAAACACTAACCCCAGCACGACCCCCTACAATGCATGAACACCACTGCACTGCCATAAACCTTAAAACACTACCCCCAGCATGACAGCCTACACTGCCCGAACAACACTGCACTGTCCTAAACCCTGAAACACCACCCCCCGCATGGCCCTCTACACTGCCCAAACACCACTGCACTGCCCCAAACCCTGAAACACCACACCCTGCACCATCCCCTACACTGCCCGAACACCACTGCACTGCCCTAAACCCTGAAACACCACCCCTGCATGACCCCCTACACTGCCCGAACACCACTGCACTGCCCTAAACCCTGAAACACCACCCCCGCAGGACCCCCTACACTGCATGAACACCACTGCACTAGTCTAATCCCTGAAACACCACCCACTGCAAGACCACCTAAACTGCCCGAACTCCACTGCACTGCCCTAAACCCTTAAACACCACCACCCCTGCACGACCCCCTACACTGCTCGAACACCACTGCAATGCCCTAAACCCTGAAACACCATCCCCGCATGACCCCCTACACTGTCCGAACACCACTGCACTGCCCTAAACCCTGAAACACCACCCGCCGCCCGACACTCTACACTGCCCAAACACCCCTGTACTGCCCTAAACCCTGAAACACCACCCTCCGCATGACCCCCAACACTGCCCAAACACCACTGCACTGCCCTAAACCCTGAAACACCACCCCCCAAAGCATGACCCTATACACTGCTCGAACACCACTGCACTGCCCTAAACCCTGAAACACCACCCCATCAAGACCCCCTACACTGCTCAAACACCACTGCCCTGCCCTAAACCCTGAAACACCAACCCCAGCACGACCCTCTACACTGCCCAAACACCACTGCCCTGCCCTAAACCCTGAAACACCACCCTCAGCAAAGAACCCCTACACTGCCCGAACACCACTGCCCAGCCAGATACCCTGAAACACCACCCCCAGCACGACCCCTACCCTCAGTGTACACCACTGCCCTGCCCTAAACCCTAAAACACCACCCCCGCATGACCCGCTACACTGCCCGAACACCACTGAACTGCCCTAAACCCTGAAACACCACCCCCCACATGACCCCCCACACTGCCCAAACACCAATATACTTCCCTAAACCCTGAAACACCACCCCTAGCACAACCCCTACACTTCCCGAACACCACTGCCCTGCCCTAAACCATGAAACACCACCCCCAGCACCACACCCTACACTGCCCGAACACCACTGCCATGCCCGATACCCTGAAACACCACCCCCAGCACGACCCCCTACCCTCAGTGTACCCCACTGCCCTGCCCTAAACCCTTAAACACCACCCCTGCATGACCCGCTACACTGCCAGAACACCACTGTACTCCCCTAACCCCTGAAACACCACCCCCACATGACCCCCCACACTGCCCGAACACCAATGTACTTCCCTAAACCCTGAAACACCACCCCTAGCATGACCCCCTACACTTCCCGAACACCACTGCCCTGCCCTAAACCCTGAAACACCACCTCCAGCACCACACCCTACACTGCCCGAACACCACTGCCCTGCCCGATACCCTGAACCACCACCCCCAGCATGACCCCCTACCCTCAGTGTACACCTCTGCCCTGGCCTAAACCCTGAAACACCACCCCCAGCACCACACCCTACACTGCCCGAACACCACTGCCCTGCCCGATACCCTGAAACACCACCTCCAGCATGACCCCCTACCCTCAGTGTACACCTCTGCCCTGGCCTAAACCCTGAAACACCACCCCCAGCTCCACACCCTACACTGCCCGAACACCACTGAACTGCCCTAAACCCTGAAAGACCACCCCCAGCACGTTCCTCTACACTACTGGAACACCACTGCACTGCCCTAAACCCTGAAAGACCACCCCCAGCACGTTCCTCTACACTACTGGAAACCACTGCACTGCCCTAAACCCTGAAACACCACCCCCAGCAAGACCCCCTACACTGCCCGAACACCACTGCACTGCCCTAATCCCTGAAACACCACCCCAGCACGACCCCCTACACTGCGCGAACACCACTGCACTGCTGAAATCCCTGAAACACTACCCCCAGCACGACCCCCTACACTGCCCGAACACCACTGCTTTGCCCTAAACCCTAAAACACCACCCCCAGCACGACCCCCTACACTACCTAAACACCACTGCACTACCATAAACCCTAAAACCCGACCACCCGCACGACCCCCTATACTACCCAAAGACCACTGCACTACCCTAAACCCTGAAACACTACCCCCAGCATGACCCCCTGAACTGCCCTAAACCCTGAAAAACCAACCCCAGCACTTCCCTCTACACTACCCAAACACCACTGCACTGCCCTAAACCTGGAAACACCACCCCCCCTGCATGACCACCTACACTGTCCGAACTCCACTGCACTGCCCTAAACCCTGAAAGACCACCCCCAGCACTTTCCTCTACACTACTGGAACACCACTGCACTGCCCTAAACCCTAAAACACCACCCCCAGCAAGACCCCGTACACTGCCGGAACACCACTGCACTGTGCCCTAAACCCTGAAACACCACCCCCAGCAAGACCCCCTACACTGCCCGAACACCACTGCACTGCCCTAATCCCTGAAACACCACCCCAGCACGACCCCCTACACTGCACGAACACCACTGCACTGCTGAAATATCTGAAACACTACCCCCAGCACGACCCCCTACACTGCCCGAACACCACTGCTTTGCCCTAAACCCTAAAACACCACCCCCAGCACGACCCCCTGCACTACACAAACACCGCTGCAATGCCCTAAACCCTAAAACACTACCCCAGAACAAACCCCTACACTACCCATACACCACATCACTGCCCTAAACCAAAAAACACCACCCCCATCATGACACCCTACACTACACAACCCCCGTTGCACTACCCTAAACCCTAAAACACTAACTGATGCACTACCCTAAACACTAAAACACAACCCCCGCACGACCCCCTACACTACCTAAACACCACTGCACTACCATAAACCCTAAAACACAACCACCCGCACGACCCCCTATACTACCCAAAGACCACTGCACTACCCTAAACCCTAAAACACTACCCCCAGCATGACCCCCTGCACTGCCCAAACACCACTGAACTGCCCTAAACCCTGAAAAAACAACCCCAGCACTTCCCTCTACACTACCCGAACACCACTGCACTGCCCTAAACCTGGAAACACCACCCCCCTGCACGACCACCTACACTGTCCGAACACCACTGCACTGCCCTAAACCCTGAAAGACCACACCCAGCTCGACCCCCTGCACTACACAAACACCCCTGCACTGCCCTAAATCCTAAAACACTACCCCAGCACGAACCCCTACACTACCCATACACTGCATCACTGCCCTAATCCAAAAAACACCACCACCATCATGACCCCCTACACTACACAAACACCGCTGCACTACCATAAACCCTAAAACACGACCCCCCGCACGACCCCCTACACTACCCAAAGACCACTGCACTACCCTAAACCCTAAACCACGACCCCGTACACTGCACAAACACCGCTACACTACCCTAAACCCTAAAACACTACCCCCAGCACTACCCCCTATACTACACAAACACTACTGCACTACCCTAAACCCTAAAACACTCCCCCAGCATGACCCCCTACACTACCCAAACACTACTGCACTACCCTACACCCTAAATATACCCTCAGCATGACTACCTATAAGACCCAAACACCACTGCACTACCCTAAACCCTAAAACACTACCCCCAGCACGACCCCTACCCTACACCAACACCACTATACTACCCTAAACCATAAAACACTACCCCAGTACGACCCTCTGCACTATCCAAACACCACTGCTCTACCATAAACCCTAAAACACTAACCCCATCACGACCCCCTACAATGCATGAACACCACTGCACTGCCATAAACCCTAAAACACTACCCTCAGCATGACAGCCTACAATGCCCGAACAACACTGCACTGTCCTAAACCCTGAAACACCACCCCCCGCATGGCCCCCTACACTACCCAAACACCACTGCACTGCCCCAAACCCTGAAACACCACACCCTGCACCATCCCCTACACTGCCCGAACACCACTGCACTGCCCTAAACCCTGAAACACCACCCCTGCATGACCCCCTACACTGCCCGAACACCACTGCACTGCCCTAAACCCTGAAACACCACCCCCGCAGGACCCCCTACCCTGCACGAACACCACTGTACTAGCCTAATCCCTGAAACACCACCCACCGCAAGACCACATAAACTGCCCGAACTCCACTGCACTGCCCTAAACCCTGAAACACCACCACCCCTGCACGACCCCCTACACTGCTCGAACACCACTACAATGCCCAAAACCCTGAAACACCATCCCCGCATGACCCCCTACACTGTCCGAACACCACTGCAATGCCCTAAACCCTGAAACACCACCCGCCGCCCGACACTCTACACTGCCCAAACACCCCTGTACTGCCCTAAACCCTGAAACACCACCCCCCGCATGACCCCCAACACTGCCAGAACACCACTGTACTCCCCTAACCCTGAAACACCACCCCCCACATGACCCCCCACACTGCCCAAACACCAATGTACTTCCCTAAACCCTGAAACACCACCCCTAGCATGACCCCCTACACTTCCCGAACACCACTGCCCTGCCCTAAACCCTGAAACACCACCCCAAGCACCACACCCTACACTGCCCGAACACCACTGCCCTGCCCTAAACCCTGAAACACAGTCCCCAGCATGACCCCCTACACTTCCTGAACACCATTGCCCGGCCATAAAACCTGAAACACCGCCCACAGCAAGACCCCCTACACTGCCCAAACACCACTGCCCTGACCTAAACCCTGAAACACCACCCCCATCATGACCCCCTACACTCCCTGAACACCACTTCCCTGCCCTAAACCCTGGAATACCACACCCAGCATGACCCCCTACACTGCCTGAGCACCACTGCACTGCCCTAAACCCTGAAACATCACCCCCTACACTGCCCGAACACCACTGCCCTAAACCTTGAAAAACCACCCACAGGAAGAACACCTACACTGCCCGAACACCAATGCCCTAAACCCTGAAACACCACCCCCAGTTATACCCCCTACACTGCCCGAACACCACTGCTCTAAACACTGAAACACCACCTCCAGCAAGACCCCCTACTCTGCCAGAACACTACTGCACTGTCCGAAACCCTAAAACACCACCCCATGCACGACCCCCTACTCTGCCCGAACACCACTGCCTTAACCCTGAAACACTACCCACAGCAAGAACCCCTACACTGCCCAAACACCACTGTACTGCCCTAAACCCTGAAACACCACCCCCAGCCTGTCCCTCTACACTGCCCGAACACCACTGCACTGCCCTAAACCCTGAAACACCACCCCCCCGCACGACCCCCTACACTGCCTGAACACCACTGCACTACCCTAAACCCTGAAATTCCACCCCCAGTACGTCCCTCTACACTGCCGGAACTCCACTGCACTGCCCTAAACCCTGAAACACCACCACCAGCAAGACCCCCTACACTGCCCGAACACCACTGCTTTGCCCTAAACCCTATAACACCACCCCCAGCACGACCCCTACACTGCCCAAACACTGCTGCACTACCATAAAACCCTAAAACACCACCCCCAGCACGACCCCCTGCACTACACGAACACCACCACACTGCCCTAAATCCTAAAACACTTCCCCAGCACGACACCCTACACTACTCAAACACCGCTGCACTATCCTAATCCCTAAAACACTAACTGATGCACTACCCTAAACCCTAAAACACCACCCCCGTATGACCCCCTACACTACCCAAACACCACTGCACTACCATAAACCCTAAAACACGACCCCCGCACGACCCCTACACTGCACAAACACCACTGCACTACCCTAAACCCTAAAACACTACCCCTTACACTACACAAACACCACTGCACTACCCAAACCCTAAATCTCCACCCCCAGCACGATCCCCTGCACTACCAGAACACCACTGCACAGCCCTAATCCCTAAAACACCACCCCCAGCACGACCCCCTACACTACCCAAACAACACTACACTACCCTGAACCCGAAAACACTACCCCCCCAAACCACCTACACTACCCAAAGACCACAGCATTACCATAAACCCTAAAACACGATGCCCTACACAACACAAACACCCCTGCACTACCCTAAACCCTAAAACACTACCCCTACACCACACAAACACCACTGCACTACCCAAACCCTAAAAATCCACCCCGCACGATCCCCTACTCTACCAGAACACCACTGCACTGCCCTAATCCCTAAAACACCACCCCCAGCACGACCCCCTACACTACCCAAACACCACTACACTACCCTGAACCCTAAAACACCACCCCCCCAAACCACCTACACTACCTAAACACCACTGTACTACCCTAAACCCTAAAACACTACCCCCAGCAGTACCCCCTACACTACCCAAACACCACTGCACTACCCTAAACCCTAAAACACTACCCCCAGCAGTACCCCCTACAATATCCAAACACCATTGCACTACCCTATACCCAAAAACACTACCCCAGAGGTGCCCCCTACACTACTCAAACATCACTGCTCTACCCTAAACCCTAAACAACTGCCCCCATCACGACCGCCTACACTACCCAAACACCACTGCACTACCCTAAACCCTAAAACACTCCCCCAGCACGACTCCCTACACTACCCAAACATCACTGCACTACGCTAAACCCTAAATCCACCCCATCACGACCTCCTACACTACCCAAACACCGCTGCACTACCCTAACCCTAAATCTACCCCCAGAGCGACCCCCTACACTACCCAAACACTACTGGTCTACCATACACCCTAAATCTATCCTCAGCACGACTTCCTATACTACCCAAACACCACTGCACTACCCTAAATCCTAAAACACTACCCCCGCACCACCCCCTACACTACACCAACACCACTGCACTACCCTAAACCCTTAAACACTACCCCCAGCAGTACCCCCTACACTATCCAAACACCACTGCACTACCTTAAACCCTAAAACACTACCCCCAGCAGTACCCTCTACCCTACCAAAACACCATTGCATTACCCTAAACCCTAAAACACTACCCCCAGAGGTACCCCCTACCCTACCCAAACTCCACTGCTCTACCCTAAACCCTAAACAACTACCCCCAGCACAACCCCCTACACTACCCAAACACCACTGCACTACCCTAAACCGTAAAACACTACCGCCAGCACGACCCCCTACACTACCCAAACACTACTGCACTACCCTAAACCTTAAATCACTCCCCAAGCATGACTACCTACATTAACCAAATACCATTGCACTATGCTAAACCCTCAATCTACCTCCAGCATGACCACCTACACTACCCAAACACCACTGCACTATCCTACACCCTAACTCTACCCTCAGCATGACTACCTATAATACCCAAACACCACTGCACTACCCTAAACCGTAAAACACTACCCCAGCACGACCACTACTCTACACCAACACCACTGCACTACTCTAAACCCTAAAACACTACCCCAGCACGACCCCCTGCACTACCCAAACACCGCTGCACTACCCTAAACCCTAAAACACTACCCCCAGCACGACCCCTACACTACACAAACACCACTGCACTACCCTAAACCCTAAAACACTACCCCCTACACTACACAAACACCACTGCACTACCCTAAACCCTAAACCACCATCCCCAGCACGATCCCCTACACTACCAGAACACCACTGCACTGCCTTAACCCTAAAACACCACCACCAGCACATCCCTCTACACTACCCAGACACCACTACACTACCCTAAACCCTAAAACACCACCCTCCACATAACCCCATTCACTACCCAAAGACCACAGCACTACCCTAAAACACCACCCCCTATACTACGCAAACACTGCTGCAGTACCCTAAACCCTAAAACACTGTCCCCAGCACTACCCCCTACACTACACAAACACCCTTGCACTACCCTAAACCCTAAAACACTACCCACTACACTACACAAACACCACTGCACTAACCTAAACCCTAAAACACTACCCCCAGTACGACCCCCTACACTACGCAAACACCACTGCACTACCCTAAACCCTAAAACACTACCCCCAGCAGTACCCCCTACACTATCCAAACACCACTGTACTACCTTAAACCCTAAAACACTACACCCAGCAGAACCCTCTACCCTACCAAAACACCATTGCACTACCCTAAACCCTAAAACACTACCCCCAGAGGTACCCCCTACACTACCCAAACTCCACTGCTCTACCCTAAACCCTAAACAACTACCCCCAGCACAACCCCCTACACTACCCAAACACCACTGCACTACACTAAACCGTAAAACACTACCGCCAGCACGACCCGCTACACTACCCAAACACTACTGCACTACCCTAAACCTTAAATCACTCCCCAAGCATGACTACCTACATTACCCAAATACCACTGCACTATGCTAAACCCTCAATCTACCTCCAGCATGACCACCTACACTACCCAAACACCACTGCATTACCCTACACCCTAACTCTACCCTCAGCATGACTACCTATAATACCCAAACACCACTGTACTACCCTAAACCGTAAAACACTACCACAGCACGACCACTACTCTACACCAACACCATTGCACTACCCTAAACCCTAAAACACTACCCCAGCACGACCCCCTGCACTACCCAAACACCACTGCACTACCATAAACCCTAAAACACTATCCCCAGCACGACCCCCTACACTGCATGAACACCACTGCACTGCCCTAAACCCTAAAACACTACCCCAGCATGACCCCACTCACTGCCCAAACACCAGTGCACTTCCCTAAACCCTAAAATACTACCCCCAGCATAACCGCCTACACTGCCTGAACACCACTGTACTGCCCGAAACCCTGTAACACCACCCCCAGCACGACCCCCTACACTGCACAAACACAACTGCTCTGCCCAAAACCGTGAAACACCAGCCCAGCACAACGCCCTTCACTGCCCGAACACCATTGCACTGCCCTAAACCCTGAAACACTAGCCCCAGCACGACCCCTACACTGCCCGAACACCACTGCACTGTCCTAAACCCTGAAACACCACCCCCCGCATGACCCCCTACACTGCCCGAACAGCACTGCACTGCCCTAAACCCTGAAACACAAACCCCTTCACTGCCTGAACACCACTGCACTGCCCTAATCCCTGAAACACCACCCACTGCAAGACCCCCTACACTGCCCGAACACCACGGCACTGCCCTAAACCCTGAAACACCACCACCCCTGCACGACCCCCTACACTGCCCGAACACCACTGCAATGCCGTAAACCCTGAAACACCATCCCCCGCTTGAGCCCCTACACTGTCCGAACACCACTGCACTTCCCTAAACCCTGAAACACCACCCCCCGCACAACCCTCAACATTGCCCAAACACCACTGCACTGCCCTAAACCCTGAAACACCACCCCCACATGACCCTCAACACTGCCCGAACACCACTGCACTGCCCTAAACCCTGAAACACCACCCCCCAGCATGACCCTATACACGCTCGAACACCACTGCACTGCCCTAAACCCTGAAACACCACCCCCCCAAAAAGACCCCCTACACTGCCCGAACACCACTGCCCTGCCCTAAACCATTTAACACCAACCCCAGCATGACCCCCTACACTGCCCAAACACCACTGCCCTGCCCTAAACCCTGAAACACCACCCCCAGCACGACCCCCTACACTGCCCGAACACCACTGCCTTGCTCTAAACCCTGAAACACAACCCCAGCAAAAACCCCCTACAATGCCTGAACGCCACTGCACTGTCCTAAACCCTGAAACACCACCCCCCGCATGACCCCCTACACTGCCCGAACAGCACTGCACTGCCCTAAACCCTGAAACACAAACCCCTTCACTGCCTGAACACCACTGCACTGCCCTAATCCCTGAAAAACCACCCACTGCAAGACCCCCTACACTGCCCGAACACCACGGCACTGCCCTAAACCCTGAAACACCACCACCTCTGCACGACTCCCTACACTGCCCGAACACCACTGCAATGCCGTAAACCCTGAAACACCACCCCCCGCTTGAGCCCCTACACTGTCCGAACACCACTGCACTTCCCTAAACCCTGAAACACCACCCCCGCACAACCCTCAACATTGCCCAAACACCACTGCACTGCCCTAAACCCTGAAACACCACCCCCACATGACCCTCAACACTGCCCGAACACCACTGCACTGCCCTAAACCCTGAAACACCACCCCCCAGCATGACCCTATACACGCTCGAACACCACTGCACTGCCCTAAACCCTGAAACACCACCCCCCCAAAAAGACCCCCTACACTGCCCGAACACCACTGCCCTGCCCTAAACCATTTAACACCAACCCCAGCATGACCCCCTACACTGCCCAAACACCACGGCACTGCCCTAAACCCTGAAACACCACCACCCCTGCACGACCCCCTACACTGCCCGAACACCACTGCAATGCCGTAAACCCTGAAACACCATCCCCCGCTTGAGCCCCTACACTGTCCGAACACCACTGCACTTCCCTAAACCCTGAAACACCACCCCCCGCACAACCCTCAACATTGCCCAAACACCACTGCACTGCCCTAAACCCTGAAACACCACCCCCACATGACCCTCAACACTGCCCGAACACCACTGCACTGCCCTAAACCCTGAAACACCACCCCCCAGCATGACCCTATACACGCTCGAACACCACTGCACTGCCCTAAACCCTGAAACACCACCCCCCCAAAAAGACCCCCTACACTGCCCGAACACCACTGCCCTGCCCTAAACCATTTAACACCAACCCCAGCATGACCCCCTACACTGCCCAAACACCACTGCCCTGCCCTAAACCCTGAAACACCACCCCCAGCACGACCCCCTACACTGCCCGAATACCACTGCCTTGCTCTAAACCCTGAAACACAACCCCAGCAAAAACCCCCTACAATGCCTGAACACCACTGCACTGTCCTAAACCCTGAAACACCACCCCCCGCATGACCCCCTACACTGCCCGAACAGCACTGCACTGCCCTAAACCCTGAAACACAAACCCCTTCACTGCCTGAACACCACTGCACTGCCCTAATCCCTGAAACACCACCCACTGCAAGACCCCCTACACTGCCCGAACACCACGGCACTGCCCTAAACCCTGAAACACCACCACCTCTGCACGACTCCCTACACTGCCCGAACACCACTGCAATGCCGTAAACCCTGAAACACCACCCCCCGCTTGAGCCCCTACACTGTCCGAACACCACTGCACTTCCCTAAACCCTGAAACACCACCCCCGCACAACCCTCAACATTGCCCAAACACCACTGCACTGCCCTAAACCCTGAAACACCACCCCCACATGACCCTCAACACTGCCCGAACACCACTGCACTGCCCTAAACCCTGAAACACCACCCCCCAGCATGACCCTATACACGCTCGAACACCACTGCACTGCCCTAAACCCTGAAACACCACCCCCCCAAAAAGACCCCCTACACTGCCCGAACACCACTGCCCTGCCCTAAACCATTTAACACCAACCCCAGCATGACCCCCTACACTGCCCAAACACCACGGCACTGCCCTAAACCCTGAAACACCACCACCCCTGCACGACCCCCTACACTGCCCGAACACCACTGCAATGCCGTAAACCCTGAAACACCATCCCCCGCTTGAGCCCCTACACTGTCCGAACACCACTGCACTTCCCTAAACCCTGAAACACCACCCCCCGCACAACCCTCAACATTGCCCAAACACCACTGCACTGCCCTAAACCCTGAAACACCACCCCCACATGACCCTCAACACTGCCCGAACACCACTGCACTGCCCTAAACCCTGAAACACCACCCCCCAGCATGACCCTATACACGCTCGAACACCACTGCACTGCCCTAAACCCTGAAACACCACCCCCCCAAAAAGACCCCCTACACTGCCCGAACACCACTGCCCTGCCCTAAACCATTTAACACCAACCCCAGCATGACCCCCTACACTGCCCAAACACCACTGCCCTGCCCTAAACCCTGAAACACCACCCCCAGCACGACCCCCTACACTGCCCGAATACCACTGCCTTGCTCTAAACCCTGAAACACAACCCCAGCAAAAACCCCCTACAATGCCTGAACACCACTGCACTGTCCTAAACCCTGAAACACCACCCCCCGCATGACCCCCTACACTGCCCGAACAGCACTGCACTGCCCTAAACCCTGAAACACAAACCCCTTCACTGCCTGAACACCACTGCACTGCCCTAATCCCTGAAACACCACCCACTGCAAGACCCCCTACACTGCCCGAACACCACGGCACTGCCCTAAACCCTGAAACACCACCACCTCTGCACGACTCCCTACACTGCCCGAACACCACTGCAATGCCGTAAACCCTGAAACACCACCCCCCGCTTGAGCCCCTACACTGTCCGAACACCACTGCACTTCCCTAAACCCTGAAACACCACCCCCGCACAACCCTCAACATTGCCCAAACACCACTGCACTGCCCTAAACCCTGAAACACCACCCCCACATGACCCTCAACACTGCCCGAACACCACTGCACTGCCCTAAACCCTGAAACACCACCCCCCAGCATGACCCTATACACGCTTGAACACCACTGCACTGCCCTAAACCCTGAAACACCACCCCCCCAAAAAGACCCCCTACACTGCCCGAACACCACTGCCCTGCCCTAAACCATTTAACACCAACCCCAGCATGACCCCCTACACTGCCCAAACACCACTGCCCTGCCCTAAACCCTGAAACACCACCCCCAGCACGACCCCCTACACTGCCCGAACACCACTGCCTTGCTCTAAACCCTGAAACACAACCCCAGCAAAAAACCCCTACAATGCCTGAACACCACTGTCCTGCCCTATACCCTGAAACACCACCCCCATCACGACCCCCTACCCTCCCTGTACACCACTGCCCTGCCCTAAACCCTGAAACACCACCCCTGCATGACCCGCTACATTGCCCGAACACCACTGCACTGCCCTAAACCCTGAAACACAACCCCCCACACGACCCCCTACACTGCCGGAACACCAATGCACTGCCCTAAACCCTGAAACACCCCCCCTAGCACGACCCCCTACACTTCCCAAACACCACTGCCCTGCCCTAAACCCTGAAACACCAACCCAAGCACCACACCAGGACACTGGCCAAACACCACTGCCCTGCCCTACACCCTGAAACACAGTCCCCAGCATGACCACCTACACTGCCCGAACACCACTGCCCTGACCTAAACCCTGAAACACCACCCCCATCATGACCCCCTACACTCCCTGAACACCACTGCCCTGCCCTAAACCCTGGAACACCACACCCAACACGGCCGCCTACACTGCCCGAGCACCACTGCACTGCCCTAAACCCTAAAACACCAACCCCAGCACGACCCCCTACACTACCCAAACACTTCTGCACTGCCCTAAACCCTAAAACAGCACACCCAGCACGACCCCCTACAGTACCCAAACACCACTGCACTGCACTCAACCCTAAAACACTCCCCCCAACACGGCCCCCTACACTAACCAAATACCACTGCACTACCCTAAACCCTAAAACACTACTCCCAGCATGACCCCCTATACTACACAATCACCACTGCACTGTCCTAAACCCTAAAACACTACCCCCAGCACGACCCCCTACACTACACAAACACCACTGCACTACCCTTAACCCTAAATCTACCCCAAGCACAACCCCTTACACTACTCAAACACCACTGCACCACCATAAACCCTAAAACACCAGCACAAGCACAACCCCCTACGCTGCCTGAACACCACTGCACTGCCCTAAACCCTGAAACACCAGCCCCAGCACAACCCCTTATACTGCCCGAACACCACTGCACTGCCCTAAACCCTGAAACTCCACCCCAGCAAGATCCCCTAAACTGCCCGAACACCACTGCCCTAAACCCTGAAACACCACCCCCAGCAAGACACCCTACACTGCCTGAACACCACTGCCCTAAACCCTGAAACACCACCTCCAGCAAGACCCCCTACACTGACCGAACACCACTGCACTGTCCTAAACCCTAAAACATCACCCCCTGCTTGACCCCCTACTCTGCCCGAACACCATTGCCCTAAACCCTGAAACACCACCCACAGCAAGACCCCCTACATTGCCCGAACACCACTACACTACCCTAAACCCTAAAACAACAGCCCCAGCACGACCCCCTACACTGCCCAATCACCACTGCACTGCCCTAAACCAAGAAACACCACCCCTAGCACGACCCCCTGCACTGCCCAGACACCACTTCCCTAAACCCTGAAACACCACCCCCAACATGTCCTTCTACACAGCCCGAACACCACTGCACTGCCCTAAACCCTGAAACACCATCCCCCTACATGACCCCCTACACTGCCCGAACACCACTGCACTGCCCTAAACCCTGAAACACCACCCCCAGCAAGAAACCCTACACTGCTGGAACACCACTGCATTACCCTAAACCCTGAAACACGACCCCCAGCAAGACCACCTACACTGCCCGAGCATCACTGCACTGCCCTAATCCCTGAAACACCACCCCCAGCACGACCCCCTACACTGCCCGAACTCCACTGCTTTGCCCTAAACCCTAAAACACCACCCCCAGCACGACCCCCTACACTGCCCGAACACCACTGCACTGCCCTAAACCCTAAAACACCACCCCCAGCACGACCCCCTGCACTACACAAACACCGCTGCACTGCCCTTAACCCTAAAACACTACCCCAGCATGACCCCCTACACTACCCATTCACTGCAGCACAGCCCTAAACCCTAAAACACCACCCCCATCATGACCCCCTATACTGCACAAACACCGCTGCACTACCCTAAACCCTAAACACTAACTGATGCACAACCCTAAACCCTACAACACTACCCCCGCATGAACCCCTACACCACCCAAACACCACTGCACTACCCTAAACCCTGAAAAACAACCCCTTACACTACACAAACACCGCGGCACTGCCCTAAACCCTAAAACACTACCCCCAGCACGAACCTTACACTATACAAACACCACTGCACTACCCTAAACCCTAAAACACTATCCCCAGCACGACCCCCTACACTACACCAACACCACTGCACTACCCTAAACCCTAAATCTAACCCAAACACAACCCCCTACACTACACAAACATCACTGCACTACCCTAAACCCTAAAACACTACTACCAGTGCAACCCCCTAAACTACACAAACACCACTGCACCACCCTAAACCCTGAAACACCAGCCCCAACACGACCCCCTACACTGCCCAAACACCACTGCACTGGCCTAAACCCTGAAGCACCAGCCCCAGCACGACCCCCTACACTGCCCGAACACCACTGCACTAAACCCTGAAACACCACCCCCAGCAAGTCCACCTAAACTGCCCGAACACCAGTGCCCTAAACCCTGAAACACCACCTCCAGCAAGACCCCCTACACTGCCTGAACACCACTGCACTGTCCTAAACCCAAAAACACCACCCCCTGCACGACCCCCTAATCTGCCCAAATACCACTGCCCTAAACCCTGAAACACTACCCACAGCAAGACCCCCCACAGTGCCCAAACACCACGGCACTGCCCTAAACCCTGAAACACCACCCCCAGCACATCCCTCTACACTGCCTGAAAACCACTGCACTTCCCTAAACCCTGAAACACCACCCCCCTGCACGACCCCTACACTGCCTGAACACCACATCACTGCCCTAAACCCTGAAAGACCACCCCAGCATGTCCCTCTACACTGCCAGAACACCACTGCACTGCCCTAAACCCTGAAACAACCCCCTAAGCAAGACCCCATACACTGCTGGATCACCACTGCACTGCCCTAAAGCCAGAAACACCACCCCCAGCAAGACCCCCTACACTGCCCGAATGCCACTGCACTGCCCTAACCCTGAAACACCACAGCCAGCACGACCCCCTACACTACCCGAACACCTCTGCTTTGCCCTAAACCCTAAAACACCATTCCCAGGACGACCTCCACTCTGCCCGAACACCGCTGCACTGCCCTAAACCCTAAAACACCACCCCCAGCATGACCCCCCGCATTACACAAACACCACTGCACTGCTCTAAACCCTAAAACACTACCCCAGCACGACCCCCTACAATACCCATACACCGCAGCACTGCCCTAAACCATAAACACCACCCCCAGCATGACTCCCTACACTACACAAAAACGGCTGCACTACCCTAAACCCTAAAACACTAACTGATGCAATACCCTAAACCCTAAAACACTACCCCCCGCATGACCTCCTACACTGCCCGAACACCACTGCCCTAAACCCTGAAACACCACCCCCAGCAAGACCACCTAAACTGCCTGAACACCACTGCCCTAAACCCTGAAATACCACCCCCAGCAATACCCCCTACTCTTCCCGAACACCACTGCCCTAAACCCTGAAACACCACCTCCAGCAAGACCCCCTACACTGCCCGAACACCACTGCACTGTCCTAAACCCGAAAACACCACCCTCTGCACAACCACCTACTCTGCCCGAACACCATTGCCCTAAACCCTGAAACACTACCCACAGCAATGCCCCCTACACTGCTCAAACACCACTGCACTGCCCTAAACCCTGAAACACCACCCCCACATGACCCTCAACACTGCCCGAACACCACTGCACTTCCCTAAACCCTGAAACACCACCCCCCAGCATGACCCTATACACTGCTCGAACACCACTGCACTGCCCTAAACCCTGAAACACCACCCCCCCAAAAAGACCCCCTACACTGCCCGAACACCACTGCCCTGCCCTAAACCATTTAACACCAACCCCAGCATGACCCCCTACACTGCCCAAACACCACTGCCCTGCCCTAAACCCTGAAACAAAACCCCCAGCACGACCCCCTACACTGCCCGAACACCACTGCCCTGCTCTAAACCCTGAAACACCACCCCAGCAAAAACCCCCTACAATGCCTGAACACCACTGTCCTGCCCTATACCCTGAAACACCACCCCCATCACGACCCCCTACCCTCCCTGTACACCACTGCCCTGCCCTAAACTCTGAAACACCACCCCTGCATGACCCGCTACATTGCCCGAACACCACTGCACTGCCCTAAACCCTGAAACACAACCCCCCACACGACCCCCTACACTGCCGGAACACCAATGCACTGCCCTAAACCCTGAAACACCCCCCCTAGCACGACCCCCTACACTTCCCAAACACCACTGCCCTGCCCTAAACCCTGAAACACCAACCCCAGCACCACACCCTGACACTGGCCAAACACCACTGCCCTGCCCTACACCCTGAAACACAGTCCCCAGCATGACCACCTACACTGCCCGAACACCACTGCCCTGACCTAAACCCTGAAACACCACCCCCATCATGACCCCCTACACTCCCTGAACACCACTGCCCTGCCCTAAACCCTGGAACACCACACCCAACACGACCGCCTACACTGCCCGAGCACCACTGCACTGCCCTAAACCCTAAAACACAAACCCCAGCACGACCCCCTACACTACCCAAACACTTCTGCACTGCCCTAAACCCTAAAACAGCACACCCAGCACGACCCCCTACAGTACCCAAACACCACTGCACTGCACTCAACCCTAAAACACTCCCCCCAACACGGCCCCCTACACTAACCAAATACCACTGCACTACCCTAAACCCTAAAACACTACTCCCAGCATGACCCCCTATACTACACAATCACCACTGCACTGTCCTAAACCCTAAAACACTACCCCCAGCACGACCCCCTACACTACACAAACACCACTGCACTACCCTTAACCCTAAATCTACCCCAAGCACAACCCCTTACACTACTCAAACACCACTGCACCACCATAAACCCTAAAACACCAGCACAAGCACAACCCCCTACGCTGCCTGAACACCACTGCACTGCCCTAAACCCTGAAACACCAGCCCCAGCACAACCCCTTATACTGCCCGAACACCACTGCACTGCCCTAAACCCTGAAACTCCACCCCCAGCAAGACCCCCTAAACTGCCCGAACACCACTGCCCTAAACCCTGAAACACCACCCCCAGCAAGACACCCTACACTGCCTGAACACCACTGCCCTAAACCCTGAAACACCACCTCCAGCAAGACCCCCTACACTGACCGAACACCACTGCACTGTCCTAAACCCTAAAACACCACCCCCTGCTTGACCCCCTACTCTGCCCGAACACCATTGCCCTAAACCCTGAAACACCACCCACAGCAAGACCCCCTACATTGCCCGAACACCACTACACTACCCTAAACCCTAAAACAACAGCCCCAGCACGACCCCCTACACTGCCCAAATCTCCACTGCACTGCCCTAAACCAAGAAACACCTCCCCCAGCACGACCCCCTGCACTGCCCAGACACCACTGCCCTAAACCCTGAAACACCACCCCCAACATGTCCGTCTACACTGCCCGAACACCACTGCACTGCCCTAAACCCTGAAACACCATCCCCCTACATGACCCCCTACACTGCCCGAACACCACTGCACTGCCCTAAACCCTGAAACACCACCCCCAGCAAGAAACCCTACACTGCTGGAACACCACTGCATTACCCTAAACCCTGAAACACGACCCCCAGCAAGACCACCTACACTGCCCGAGCATCACTGCACTACCCTAATCCCTGAAACACCACCCCCAGCACGACCCCCTACACTGCCCGAACTCCACTGCTTTGCCCTAAACCCTAAAACACCACCCCCAGCACGACCCCCTACACTGCCCGAACACCACTGCACTGCCCTAAACCCTAAAACACCACCCCCAGCACGACCCCCTGCACTACACAAACACCGCTGCACTGCCCTTAACCCTAAAACACTACCCCAGCATGACCCCCTACACTACCCATTCAATGCAGCACAGCCCTAAACCCTAAAACACCACCCCCATCATGACCCCCTATACTGCACAAACACCGCTGCACTACCCTAAACCCTAAACACTAACTGATGCACAACCCTAAACCCTACAACACTACCCCCGCATGAACCCCTACACCACCCAAACACCACTGCACTACCCTAAACCCTGAAAAACAACCCCTTACACTACACAAACACCGCGGCACTGCCCTAAACCCTAAAACACTACCCCCAGCACGAACCTTACACTATACAAACACCACTGCACTACCCTAAACCCTAAAACACTATCCCCAGCACGACCCCCTACACTACACCAACACCACTGCACTACCCTAAACCCTAAATCTAACCCAAACACAACCCCCTACACTACACAAACATCACTGCACTACCCTAAACCCTAAAACACTACTACCAGCGCAACCCCCTAAACTACACAAACACCACTGCACCACCCTAAACCCTGAAACACCAGCCCCAACACGACCCCCTACACTGCCCAAACACCACTGCACTGGCCTAAACCCTGAAGCACCAGCCCCAGCACGACCCCCTACACTGCCCGAACACCACTGCACTAAACCCTGAAACACCACCCCCAGCAAGTCCACCTAAACTGCCCGAACACCAGTGCCCTAAACCCTGAAACACCACCTCCAGCAAGACCCCCTACACTGCCTGAACACCACTGCACTGTCCTAAACCCAAAAACACCACCCCCTGCACGACCCCCTAATCTGCCCAAATACCACTGCCCTAAACCCTGAAACACTACCCACAGCAAGACCCCCCACAGTGCCCAAACACCACGGCACTGCCCTAAACCCTGAAACACCACCCCCAGCACATCCCTCTACACTGCCTGAAAACCACTGCACTTCCCTAAACCCTGAAACACCACCCCCCTGCACGACCCCTACACTGCCTGAACACCACATCACTGCCCTAAACCCTGAAAGACCACCCCAGCATGTCCCTCTACACTGCCAGAACACCACTGCACTGCCCTAAACCCTGAAACAACCCCCTAAGCAAGACCCCATACACTGCTGGATCACCACTGCACTGCCCTAAAGCCAGAAACACCACCCCCAGCAAGACCCCCTACACTGCCCGAATGCCACTGCACTGCCCTAACCCTGAAACACCACAGCCAGCACGACCCCCTACACTACCCGAACACCTCTGCTTTGCCCTAAACCCTAAAACACCATTCCCAGGACGACCTCCACTCTGCCCGAACACCGCTGCACTGCCCTAAACCCTAAAACACCACTCCCAGCACGACCCCCCGCATTACACAAACACCACTGCACTGCTCTAAACCCTAAAACACTACCCCAGCACGACCCCCTACAATACCCATACACCGCAGCACTGCCCTAAACCATAAACACCACCCCCAGCATGACTCCCTACACTACACAAAAACGGCTGCACTACCCTAAACCCTAAAACACTAACTGATGCAATACCCTAAACCCTAAAACACTACCCCCCGCATGACCCCCTACACTGCCCGAACACCACTGCCCTAAACCCTGAAACACCACCCCCAGCAAGACCACCTAAACTGCCTGAACACCACTGCCCTAAACCCTGAAATACCACCCCCAGCAATACCCCCTACTCTTCCCGAACACCACTGCCCTAAACCCTGAAACACCACCTCCAGCAAGACCCCCTACACTGCCCGAACACCACTGCACTGTCCTAAACCCGAAAACACCACCCTCTGCACAACCACCTACTCTGCCCGAACACCATTGCCCTAAACCCTGAAACACTACCCACAGCAATGCCCCCTACACTGCTCAAACACCACTGCACTGCCCTAAACCCTGAAACACCACCCCCACATGACCCTCAACACTGCCCGAACACCACTGCACTGCTCTAAACCCTGAAACACCACCCCCCAGCATGACCCTATACACTGCTCGAACACCACTGCACTGCCCTAAACCCTGAAACACCACCCCCCCAAAAAGACCCCCTACACTGCCCGAACACCACTGCCCTGCCCTAAACCATTTAACACCAACCCCAGCATGACCCCCTACACTGCCCAAACACCACTGCCCTGCCCTAAACCCTGAAACAAAACCCCCAGCACGACCCCCTACACTGCCCGAACACCACTGCCCTGCTCTAAACCCTGAAACACCACCCCAGCAAACCCCCCCTACAATGCCTGAACACCACTGTCCTGCCCTATACCCTGAAACACCACCCCCATCACGACCCCCTACCCTCCCTGTACACCACTGCCCTGCCCTAAACCCTGAAACACCACCCCGCATGACCCGCTACACTGCCCGAACACCACTGCACTGCCCTAAACCCTGAAACACAACCCCCCACACGCCCTACACTGCCGGAACACCAATGCACTGCCCTAAACACTGAAACCCCCCCCTAGCACGACCCCCTACACTTCCCAAACACCACTGCCCTGCCCTAAACCCTGAAACACCAACCCCAGCACCACACCCTGACACTGGCCAAACACCACTGCCCTGCCCTACACCCTGAAACACAGTCCCCAGCATGACCACCTACACTGCCCGAACACCACTGCCCTGACCTAAACCCTGAAACACCACCCCCATCATGACCCCCTACACTCCCTGAACACCACTGCCCTGCCCTAAACCCTGGAACACCACACCCAACACGACCGCCTACACTGCCCGAGCACCACTGCACTGCCCTAAACCCTAAAACACCAACCCCAGCATGACCCCCTACACTACCCAAACACTTCTGCACTGCCCTAAACCCTAAAACAGCACACCCAGCACGACCCCCTACAGTACCCAAACACCACTGCACTGCACTCAACCCTAAAACACTCCCCCAACACGGCCCCCTACACTAACCAAATACCACTGCACTACCCTAAACCCTAAAACACTACTCCCAGCATGACCCCCTATACTACACAATCACCACTGCACTGTCCTAAACCCTAAAACACTACCCCCAGCACGACCCCCTACACTACACAAACACCACTGCACTACCCTTAACCCTAAATATACCCCAAGCACAACCCCTTACACTACTCAAACACCACTGCACCACCATAAACCCTAAAACACCAGCACAAGCACAACCCCCTACACTGCCTGAACACCACTGCACTGCCCTAAACCCTGAAACACCAGCCCCAGCACAACCCCTTATACTGCCCGAACACCACTGCACTGCCCTAAACCCTGAAACTCCACCCCCAACAAGACCCCCTAAACTGCCCGAACACCACTTCCCTAAACCCTGAAACACCACCCCCAGCAAGACACCCTACACTGCCTGAACACCACTGCCCTAAACCCTGAAACACCACCTCCAGCAAGACCCCCTACACTGACCGAACACCACTGCACTGTCCTAAACCCTAAAACACCACCCCCTGCTTGACCCCCTACTCTGCCCGAACACCATTGCCCTAAACCCTGAAACACCACCCACAGCAAGACCCCCTACATTGTCCGAACACCACTACACTACCCTAAACCCTAAAACAACAGCCCCAGCACGACCCCCTACACTGCCCAATCACCACTGCACTGCCCTAAACCAAGAAACACCACCCCCAGCACGACCCCCTGCACTGCCCAGACACCACTGCCCTAAACCCTGAAACACCACCCCCAACATGTCCTTCTACACTGCCCGAACACCACTGCACTGCCCTAAACCCTGAAACACCACCCCCAGCAAGAAACCCTACACTGCTGGAACACCACTGCATTACCCTAAACCCTGAAACACGACCCCCAGTAAGACCACCTACACTGCCCGAGCATCACTGCACTGCCCTAATCCCTGAAACACCACCCCCAGCACGACCCCCTACACTGCCCGAACTCCACTGCTTTGCCCTAAACCCTAAAACACCACCCCCAGCACGACCCCCTACACTGCCCGAACACCACTGCACTGCCCTAAACCCTAAAACACCACCCCCAGCACGACCCCCTGCACTACACAAACACCGCTGCACTGCCCTTAACCCTAAAACACTACCCCAGCATGACCCCCTACACTACCCATTCACTGCAGCACAGCCCTAAACCCTAAAACACCACCCCCATCATGACCCCCTATACTGCACAAACACCGCTGCACTACCCTAAACCCTAAACACTAACTGATGCACAACCCTAAACCCTACAACACTACCCCCGCATGAACCCCTACACCACCCAAACACCACTGCACTACCCTAAACCCTGAAAAACAACCCCGTACACTACACAAACACCGCGGCACTACCCTAAACCCTAAAACACTACCCCCAGCACGAACCTTACACTATACAAACACCACTGCACTATCCTAAACCCTAAAACACTACCCCCAGCACGACCCCCTACACTACACCAACACCACTGCACTACCCTAAACCCTAAATCTAACCCAAACACAACCCCCTACACTACACAAACATCACTGCACTACCCTAAACCCTAAAACACTACTACCAGCGCAACCCCCTAAACTACACAAACACCACTGCACCACCCTAAACCCTGAAACACCAGCCCCAACACGACCCCCTACACTGCCCAAACACCACTGCACTGGCCTAAACCCTGAAGCACCAGCCCCAGCACGACCCCCTACACTGCCCGAACACCACTGCACTAAACCCTGAAACACCACCCCCAGCAAGTCCACCTAAACTGCCCGAACACCAGTGCCCTAAACCCTGAAACACCACCTCCAGCAAGACCCCCTACACTGCCTGAACACCACTGCACTGTCCTAAACCCGAAAACACCACCCCCTGCACGACCCCCTAATCTGCCCAAATACCACTGCCCTAAACCCTGAAACACTACCCACAGCAAGACCCCTACAGTGCCCAAACACCACGGCATTGCCCTAAACCCTGAAACACCACCCCCAGCACATCCCTCTACACTGCCTGAAAACCACTGCACTTCCCTAAACCCTGAAACACCACCCCCCTGCACGACCCCTACACTGCCTGAACACCACATCACTGCCCTAAACCCTGAAAGACCATCCCCAGCATGTCCCTCTACACTGCCAGAACACCACGGCACTGCCCTAAACCCTGAAACAACCCCCTAAGCAAGACCCCATACACTGCTGGATCACCACTGCACTGCCCTAAAGCCAGAAACACCACCCCCAGCAAGACCCCCTACACTGCCCGAATGCCACTGCACTGCCCTAACCCTGAAACACCACAGCCAGCACGACCCCCTACACTACCCGAACACCTCTGCTTTGCCCTAAACCCTAAAACACCATTCCCAGGACGACCTCCACTCAGCCCGAACACCGCTGCACTGCCCTAAACCCTAAAACACCACCCCCAGCACGACCCCCCGCATTACACAAACACCACTGCACTGCTCTAAACCCTAAAACACTACCCCAGCACGACCCCCTACAATACCCATACACCGCAGCACTACCCTAAACCATAAACACCACCCCCAGCATGACTCCCTACACTACACAAAAACGGCTGCACTACCCTAAACCCTAAAACACTAACTGATGCAATACCCTAAACCCTAAAACACTACCCCCCGCACGACCCCCTACACTGCCCGAACACCACTGCCCTAAACCCTGAAACACCACCCCCAGCAAGACCACCTAAACTGCCTGAACACCACTGCCCTAAACCCTGAAATACCACCCCCAGCAATACCCCCTACTCTTCCCGAACACCACTGCCCTAAACCCTGAAACACCACCTCCAGCAAGACCCCCTACACTGCCCGAACACCACTGCACTGTCCTAAACCCGAAAACACCACCCCCTGCACAACCACCTACTCTGCCCGAACACCATTGCCCTAAACCCTGAAACACTACCCACAGCAATGCCCCCTACACTGCTCAAACACCACGGCACTGCCCTAAACCCTGAAACACCACCCCCACATGACCCTCAACACTGCCCGAACACCACTGCACTGCCCTAAACCCTGAAACACCACCCCCCAGCATGACCCTATACACTGCTCGAACACCACTGCACTGCCCTAAACCCTGAAACACCACCCCCCCAAAAAGACCCCCTACACTGCCCGAACACCACTGCCCTGCCCTAAACCATTTAACACCAACCCCAGCATGACCCCCTACACTGCCCAAACACCACTGCCCTGCCCTAAACCCTGAAACACCACCCCCAGCACGACCCCCTACACTTCCCGAACACCACTGCCCTGCTCTAAACCCTGAAACACCACCCGAGCAAAACCCCCCTACAATGCCTGAACACCACTGTCCTGCCCTATACCCTGAAACACCACCCCATCACGACCCCCTACCCTCCCTGTACACCACTGCCCTGCCCTAAACCCTGAAACACCACCCCGCATGTCCCGCTACACTGCCCGAACACCACTGCACTGCCCTAAACCCTGAAACACAACCCCCCACACGCCCTACACTGCCGGAACACCAATGCACTGCCCTAAACCCTGAAACACCCCCCCTAGCACGAACCCCTACACTTCCCAAACACCACTGCCCTGCCCTAAACCCTGAAACACCAACCCCAGCACCACACCCTGACACTGGCCGAACACCACTGCCCTGCCCTACACCCTGAAACACAGTCCCCAGCATGACCACCTACACTGCCCGAACACCACTGCCCTGACCTAAACTCTGAAACACCACCCCCATCATGACCCCCTACCCTCCCTGAACACCACTGCCCTGCCCTAAACGCTGGAACACCACACCCAACACGACCCCCTACACTGCCCGAGCACCACTGCACTGCCCTAAACCCTAAAACACCAACCCCAGCACGACCCCCTACACTACCCAAACACTTCTGCACTGCCCTAAACCCTAAAACAGCACACCCAGCACGACCCCCTACAGTACCCAAACACCACTGCACTGCACTCAACCCTACAACACTCCCCCCAACACGACCCCCTACACTAACCAAATACCACTGCACTACCCTAAACCCTAAAACACTACTCCCAGCATGACCCCCTACACTACAAAATCACCACTGCACTGTCCTAAACCCTAAAACACTACCCACAGCAATGCCCCCTACACTGCCCAAACACCACTGCACTGCCCTAAACCCTGAAACACCACCCCAGCACATCCCTCTACACTGCCCGAACACCACTGCACTGCCCTAAACCATGAAACACCACCCCCCTGCACGACCCCCTACACTGCCCGAACACCACTGCACTGCCCTAGACCCTTAAAGACCACCCCCAGCATGTCCCTCTACACTGCCAGAACACCACTGCACTTCCCTAAACCCTGAAACACCCCCAAGCAAGACCCCCTACACTGCCGGAACACCACTACACTGCCCTAAACCCTGCAACACCACCCCGAGCAAGACCCCCTAGACTGGCCGAACACCACTGCACTGCCCTAAACCCTGAAACACCACCCCCAGCACGACACTCTACACTACCCGAACACCACTGATTTGCCCTAAACCCTAAAACACCACCCCCAGCACGACCCCCTACACTACTCGAACACCGCTGCACTGCGCTAAACCCTAAAACACCACCCCCAGCATGACACCCTGCACTACACAAACACCACTGCACTGCCCTAAACCCTAAAACACTACCACAGCACGACCCCTACAATACCCATACACCTCAGCACTGCCCTAAACCCTAAATCTACCCCCAGCATGACCCCTACACTACCCAAACACAGCTGTACTACCCTAACCCAAAATCTATCCCTAGCACGACCACCTACACTACCCAAACACTACTGCCCTACCCTACACCCTAGATCTACCCTCAGCATGACTACCTACACTACCCAAACACCACTGCACTACCCTAAATCCTAAAACACTACCCCAGCACGATCCCCTACACTACCCAAACACCACTGCACTACCATAAACCCTAAAACACGACCCCCGCATGACCCCTACACTACACAAACACCATTGCACTACCCTAAACCCTAAAACACTACCCCTTACACTACACAAACCCCACTGCACTACCCAAACCCTAAAACACCACCCAGCACGATCCCCTAAACTACCAGAACACCACTGCACTGCCCTAAACCCTAAAACACCACCCCCAGCACGACCCCCTACACTACCCAAACACCACTACACTACCCTGAACCCTAAAACACCACCTCCCGCACAACCCCTACACTACCCAAAGACCACAGCATTACCATAAACTCTAAAACACGACCCCCTGCACTACACAAACACAGTTGCACTACCCTAAACCCTAAAACACTACCCCTAGCACTACCGATTGCACTACACAAACACCCCTGCACTACCCTAAACCCTAAAACACTACCCTTACACTACACAAACACTACTGCTCTACCCTAAACCCTAAAACACTACCCACAGCAGTACCCCCTACACTACCCAAACACCACTGCACTACCCTAAACCCTAAAACACTACCCCAGCAGTACCCCTACACTATCCAAACACCATTGCACTACCCTAAACCCTAAAACACTATCCCAGAGGTACCCCCTACACTACCCAAACATCACTGCTCTACCTTAAACCCTAAACAACTACCCCCAGCACGACCCCCTACACTACCCAAACACCACTGCACTACCCTAAACTGTAAAACACTACTGCCAGCACAACCCCCTACACTACCCAAACACCACTGCACTACCCTAAACCCTAAAACACTCCCCCAACACGACTCCCTACACTACCCACACATCACTGCACTACGCTAAACACTAAATCTACCCCCAGCACGACCCCCTACACTACCCAAACACTACTGCACTACCCTACACCCTAAATCTACTCTCAGCATGACACCCTACAGAACCCAAACAACACTGCACTACCCTAAACCCTAAAACACCACCCCAGCCCAACCCCCTACACTACACCAACACCACTGCACTACCCTAAACCCTAAAACACTACCCCAGCACGACACCCTACACTGCACAAACACTATTACACTGCCCTAAAACCTAAAACACTACCCCATCACTACCCCCTTCACTGCCCGAACACTACTGACCTAAACCATGAAACAGCTCCCCCAGCAAAACCCCCTACACTGCCCGAACACCACTGCACTGCCCTAAACCCTGAAACACCACCACCAGCACGACCCCCTGCACTGCCCAAACACCACTGCCCTAAACCCTGAAACACCACCCCAGCACGTCCCTCTACACTGCCCGAACACCACTACACTGCCCTAAACCCTAAAACACCACCCCCAGCACGACCCCCTATACTGCCCAATCACCACTGCACTGCCCTAAACCCTGAAACACCCCTCCAGCACGACCCCCTGCACTGCCCAAACACCACTGCCCTAAACCCTGAAACACCACCCCAGCACGTCCCTCTACACTGCCTGAAAACCACTGCACTGCACTGCCATAAACCCTGAAACACCACCCCTCTGCATGACCCCCTACACTACGCAAACACCAATGCACTGCACTAAACCCTAAAACACTCCCCCCAGCACGACCCCCTACAATAACCAAATACCACTGCACTACCCTAAACCCTAAAACACTAATCCCAGCATGACCCCCTACACTACACAATCACCACTGCACTATCCTAAACCCTAAAACACTACCACCAGCACGACCCCTACACTACACAAACACCACTGCACTACCCTTAACCCTAAATCTACCCCAAGCACAACACCCTATACTACACAAACACCACTGGACCACCATAAACCCTAAAACACCAGCACAAGCACAACCCCCTACACTGCCTGAACACCACTGCACTGCCCTAAACCCTGAAACACCAGCCCCAGCACAACCCCTTATACTGCCCGAACACCACTGCACTGCCCTAAACCCTGAAACACCACCCCCAGCAAGACCCCCTACACTGCCCGAACACCACTGCCCTAAACCCTGAAACACCACCCCCAGCAAGACACCCTACACTGCCTGAACACCACTGCCCTAAACCCAGAAACACCACCTCCAGCAAGACCCCCTACACTGACCGAACACCACTGCACAGTCCTAAACCCTAAAACACCACCCCCTGCTTGACCCCCTACTCTGCCCGAACACCACTGCCCTAAACCCTGAAACACCACCCACAGCAAGACCCCCTACATTGCCCGAACACCACTACACTGCCCTAAACCCTAAAACACCAGCCCCAACACGACCCCATACGCTGCCCAATCACCACTGCACTGCCCTAAACCAAGAAACACCACTCACAGCACAACCCCCTGCACTGCCCAGACACCACTGCCCTAAACCCTGAAACACCACCCCCAACACATCCTTCTACTCTGCCCGAACACCACTGCACTGCCCTAAACCCTAAAACACAATCCCCCTACATGACCCCCTACACTGCCCGAACACCACTGCACTGCCCTAAACCCTGAAACACCACCCCCAGCAAGAAACCCTACACTGCTGGAACACCACTGCATTACCCTAAACCCTGAAACACGACCCCCAGCAAGACCGCCTACACTGCCCGAGCATCACTGCACTGCCCTAATCCCTGAAACACCACCCCCAGCACGACCCCCTACACTGCCCGAACTCCACTGCTTTGCCCTAAACCCTAAAACACTACCCCCAGCACGACCTCCTACACTGCCCGAAGACCACTGCACTGCCCTAAACCCATAAACACCACCACCAACATGACTCCCTACACTACACAAAAACGGCTGCCCTACCCTAAACCCTAAAACACTAACTGATGCACTACCCTAAACCCTAAAACACTATCCCCCGCACAACCCCCCACACTGCCCGAACACCACTGCCCTAAACCCTGAAACACCACCCCCAGCAATACCCCCTACTCTTCCCGAACACCACTGCCCTAAACCCTGAAACACCACCTCCAGCAAGACCCCCTACACTGCCTGAACACCACTGCCCTAAACCCTGAAACACCACCCCCAGCAATACCCCCTACTCTTCATGAACACCACTGCCCTAAACCCTGAAACACCACCTCCAGCAAGACCCCCTACACTGCCTGAACACCACTGCCCTAAACCCTGAAACACCACCCCCAGCAATACCCCCTACTCTTCCCGAACACCACTGCCCTAAACCCTGAAACACCACCTCCAGCAAGACCCCCTACACTGCCCGAACACCACTGCACTGTCCTAAACCCAAAAACACCACCCCCTGCACAACCCCCTACTCTGCCCGAACACCATTGCCCTAAACCCTGAAACACCACCACCAGCAATGTCCCCTACACTGCCCAAACACCACTGCACTGCCCTAGACTCTGAAACACCACCCCCAGCACATCCCTCTACACTGCCCGAACACCACTGCACTGCCCTACACCATGAAACACCACCCCCCTGCACGACCCCCTACACTGCCCGAACACCACTGCACTGCCCTAAACCCTAAAACACCACCCCCAGCATGACCCCTGCACTACACAAACACCGCTGCACTGCCCTTAACCCTAAAACACTACCCCAGCATGACCCCCTACACTACCCATTCACTGCAGCACAGCCCTAAACCCTAAAACACCACCCCCAGCATGACCCCCTGTACTGCACAAACACCGCTGCACTACCCTAAACCCGAAACACTAACTGATGCACAACCCTAAACCCTACAACTCTACCCCCGCACGAACCCCTACACTACCCAAACACCACTGCACTACCCTAAACCCTAAAAAACGACCCTGTACACTGCACAAACACCGGTGCACTACCCTAAACCCTAAAACACTACCCCCAGCACAACACCTATACTACACAAACACCACTGCACTACCCTAAACCTTAAAACACTACCCCCAGCACGACCCCCTACACTACACCAACACCACTGCACTACCCTAAACCCTAAAACACTACTACCAGCGCAACCCCCTAAACTACGCAAACACCACTGCACCACCCTAAACCCTGAAACACCAGCCCCAACACGACCCCTTACACTGCCCAAACACCACTGCACTGCCCTAAACCCTGAAGCACCAGCCCCAGCACGACCCCCTACACTGCCGGAACACCACTGCACTGCCTTATACCCTGAAACACCACCCCCAGCAAGACCCCCTACACTGCCCGAACACCACTGCCCTAAACCCTGAAACACCACCCCCAGCAACACCACCTAAACTGCCCGAACACCAGTGCCCTAAACCCTGAAACACCACCCCCAGCAATACCCCCTACACTTCCCGAATAACACTGTCCTAAACACTGAAACACCACCTCCAGCAAGAACCCCTACACTGCCTGAACACCCCTGCACTGTCCTAAACCCGAAAACACCCCCCCCTGCACGACCCCCTAATCTGCCCAAATACCACTGCCCTAAACCCTGAAAAACAACCCACAGCAAGACCCCCTACACTGCCAGAACACCACGGCACTGCCCTCAACCCTGGAACACCACCCCCAGCACATCCCTCTACACTGCCCGAAAACCACTGCACTGCCCTAAACCCTGAAACACCACCCCCCTGCACGACCCCTACACTGCCCGAACATCACTTCACTGCCCTAAACCCTGAAAGACCACCCCCAGCATGTCCCTCTACACTGCCAGAACACTACTGCACTGCCCTAAACCCTGAAACAACCCCCCAAGCAAGACCCCATACACTGCTGGATAGCCACTGCACTGCCCAAAACCCTGAAACACCACCCCCAGCAAGACCCCCTACACTGCCCGAACACCACTGCACTGCCCTAACCCTGAAACACCACAGCCATCACGACCCCCTACACTACCCGAACACCACTGCTTTGCCCTAAACACTAAAACACCACTCCCAGCACGACCCCCACTTTGCCCGAACACCGCTGCACTGCCCTAAACCCTAAAACACCACCCCCAGCATGACCCCCTGCATTACACAAACACCACTGCACTGCTCTAAACCCTAAAACACTACCCCAGCACGACCCCCTACAATACCCATACACTGCAGCACTGCCCTAAACCATAAACACCACCGCCAACATGACTCCCTACACTACAAAAAAACGGCTGCCCTACCCTAAACCCTAAAACACTAACTGATGCACTACCCTAAACCCTAAAACACTACCCCCCGCACGACCCCCTACACTGCCCGAACACCACTGCGCTAAACCCTGAAACACCACCCCCAGCAATAACCCTTACTCTTCCCGAACACCACTGCCTAAACCCTGAAACACCACCTCCAGCAAGACCCCCTACACTGCCTGAACACCACTGCCCTAAACCCTGAAACACCACCCCCAGCAATACCCCCTACTCTTCCCGAACACCACTGCCCTAAACCCTGAAACACCACCTCCAGCAAGACCCCCTACACTGCCCGAACACCACTGCACTGTCCTAAACCCGAAAACACCACCCCCTGCACAACCCCCTACTCTGCCCGAACACCATTGCCCTAAACCCTGAAACACCACCCCCAGCAATACCCCTACTCTTCCCGAACACCACTGCCCTAAACCCTGAAACACCACCTCCAGCAAGACCCCCTACACTGCCCAAACACCACTGCACTGTCCTAAACACGAAAACACCACCCCCTGCACAACCCCCTACTCTGCCCGAACACCATTGCCCTAAACCCTGAAACACTACCCACAGCAATGTCCCCTACACTGCCCAAACACCACTGCACTGCCCTAAACCCTGAAACACCACCCCCAGCACATCCCTCTACACTGCCTGAACACCACTGCACTGCCCTAAACCATGAAACACCACACCCCCTGCACGACCCCCTACACTGCCCGAACACCACTGCAATGCCCTAAACCCTTAAAGACCATCCCCAGCATGTCCCTCTACACTGCCAGAACACCACTGCACTTCCCTAAACCCTGAAACACCCCCAAGCAAGACCCCCTACACTGCCGGAATACCACTACACTGCCCTAAACCCTGAAACACCACCCCCAACAAGACCCCCTAGACTGGCCGAACACCACTGCACTGCCCTAAACCCTGAAACACCACCCCCAGCACGACACTCTACACTACCCGAAAACCACTGCTTTGCCCTAAACCCTAAAACACCACCCCCAGCACGACCCCCTACACTACTCGAACACCGCTGCACTGCCCTAAACCCTAAAACACCACCCCCAGCAGGACACCCTGCACCACACAAACACCACTGCACTGCCCTAAACCCTAAAACACTACCCCAGCAAGACCCCCTACAATACCCATACACCTCAGCACTGCCCTAAACCCTAAATCTACCCCAGCACGACCCTCTACACTACCCAAACACTACTGCCCTACCCTACACCTTAAATCTACCCTCAGCATGACTACCTACACTACCCAAACACCACTGCACTACCCTAAACCCTAAAACACCACCCCAGCACGATCCCCTAAACTACCAGAACACCACTGCACTGCCCTAAACCCTAAAACACCACCCCCAGCACGACCCCCTACACTACCCAAACACCACTATACTACCCTAAACCCTAAAACACCACCCCCGCACAACCCCCTACACTACCAAAGACCACAGCATTACCATAAACTCTAAAACACGACCCCCCTGCACTACACAAACACAGTAGCACTAACCTAAACCCTAAAACACTACCCCCAGCACTACCCATTGCACTACACAAACAGACCTGCACTACCCTAAACCCTAAAACACTACCCTTACACTACACAAACACTACTGCTCTACCCTAAACCCTAAAACACTACCCACAGCAGTACCCCCTACACTACCCAAACACCACTGCACTACCCTAAATCCTAAAACACTACCCCCAGCAGTACCCCCTACACTATCCAAACACCATTGCACTACCCTAAACCCTAAAACACTACCCCAGAGGTACCCCCTACACTACCCAAACATCACTGCTCTACCCTAAACCCTAAACAACTACCCCCAGCACGACCCCCGACACTACCCAAACACCACTGCACTACCCTAAACTGTAAAACTCTACTGCCAGCACAACCCCCTTAACTTCCCAAACACCACTGCACTACCCTAAACCCTAAAACACTCCCCCAACACGACTCCCTACACTACCCAAACATCACTGCACTACGCTAAAAACTAAATCTACCCCCAGCACGACCCCCTACATTACCCAAACACCACTGCACTACCCTAACCCTACATCTACCCCCAGAACAACCCCCTACACTACCCAAACACTACTGCACAACCCTACACCTAAATCTACTCTCAGCATGACACCCTACACTACCCAAACAACACTGCACTACCCTAAACCCTAAAACACCACCCCCAGCACAACCCCCTACACTACACCAACACCACTGCACTACCCTAAACCCTAAAACACTACCCCAGCACGACACCCTACACTGCACAAACACTACTACACTGACCTAAAACATAAAACACTACCCCATCACTACCCCCTTCACTGCCTGAACACTACTGACCTAAACCATGAAACACCACCACCAGCAAGACCCCCTACACTGCCTGAACACCACTGCACTGCCCTAAATGCTGAATCACCACCACCAGCACGACCCCCTGCACTGCCCAATCACCACTGCTCTAAACCCTGAAACACCACCCCAGCACGTCCCTCTACACTGCCCAAACACCACTACGCTGCCCTAAACCCTAAAACACCACCTCCAGCACGACCCCCTACACTGCCCAATCACCACTGCACTGCCCTAAACCCAGAAACACCACCACCAGCACGACCCCCTGCACTGCCCAAACACCACTGCCCTAAACCCTGAAACACCACCCCAGCACGTCCCGCTACACTGCCCGAACACCACTGCACTGCCCTAAACCCTGAAACACCACCCCTCTGCACGACCCCCTACACTGCGCGAACACCACTGCACTGCCCTAAATGCTGAAACACCACCCCCAGTAAGACCCCCCTACACTGCCCGAACAGCACTGCCCTAAACCCTGAAACATCACCCCCAGCAAGACCACCTACACTGCCCGAACACCACTGCCCTAAACCCTAAAACACTACCCTTACACTACACAAACACTACTGCTCTACCCTAAACCCTAAAACACTACCCACAGCAGTACCCTCTACACTACCCAAACACCACTGCACTACCCTAAATCCTAAAACACTACCCCCAGCAGTACCCCCTACACTATCCAAACACCATTGCACTACCCTAAACCCTAAAACACTACCCCAGAGGTACCCCCTACACTACCCAAACATCACTGCTCTACCCTAAACCCTAAACAACTAGCCCCAGCACGACCCCCTACACTACCCAAACACAACTGCACTACCCTAAACTGTAAAACTCTACTGCCAGCACAACCCCCTACACTACCCAAACACCACTGCACTACCCTAAACCCTAAAACACTCCCCCAACATGACTCCCTACACTACCCAAACATCACTGCACTACGCTAAACACTAAATCTACCCCCAGCACGACACCCTACATTACCCAAACACCACTGCACTACCCTAACCCTACATCTACCCCCAGAACGACCCCCTACACTACCCAAACACTACTGCACTACCCTACACCCTAAATCTATTCTCAGCATGACACCCTACACTACCCAAACAACACTGCACTACCCTAAACCCTAAAACACCACCCCCAGCATAACCCCCTACACTACACCAACACCACTGCACTACCCTAAACCCTAAAACACTATCCCAGCATGACACCCTACACTGCACAAACACTACTACACTGACCTAAAACCTAAAACACCACCCCATCACTACCCCCTTCACTGCCTGAACACTACTGACCTAAACCATGAAACACCACCCCCAGCAAGACCCCCTACACTGCCCAATCACCACTGCACTGCCCTAAACCCAGAAACACCACCACCAGCACGACCCCCTGCACTGCCCAAACACCACTGCCCTAAACCCTGAAACACCACCCCAGCACGTCCCTCTACACTGCCCGAACACCACTACACTGCCCTAAACCCTACAACACCACCTCCAGCACGACCCCCTACACTGCCCAATCACCACTGCACTGCCCTAAACCCAGAAACACCACCACCAGCACGACCCCCTGCACTGCCCAAACACCACTGCCCTAAACCCTGAAACACCACCCCAGCACGTCCCTCTACACTGCCCAAACACCACTGCACTGCCCTAAACCCTGAAACACCACCCCTCTGCATGACCCCCTACACTGCGCGAACACCACTGCACTGCCCTAAACGCTGAAACACCACCCCCAGCAAGACCCCCCTACACTGCCCGAACAGCACTGCCCTAAACCCTGAAACACCACCCCCAGCAAGACCACCTACCCTGGCCGAACACCACTGCCCTAAACCCTGAAACACCACCCCCAGCAATACGCCCAACACTGCCCGAACACCACTGCCCTAAACCATGAAACACCACCTCCAGCAAGACCCCCTACATTACCTGAACACCACTGCACTGTCCTCAACCCTAAAACACCACCCCTGCATGTCCCTCTACACTGCCCGAACACCACTACACTGCCCTAAACCCTGAAACACCACCCCCCTGCACAACCCCCTACACTGCGCAAACACCACTGCACTGCCCTAAACCCTGAAAGACCACCCCCAGCTCGTCCCTCTACACTGCCGGAACACCACTGCACTGCCACATGAGTACAAGCCCCAGCTAGGCCTGCAAAATACAAGGGTTCGCCCTTCTGTAACGAAAACTAGAAGGAAGTTGGCACGGAAACTGCAAATACAAAGACAGAGTTTATTAACCCTTAAGGGTGGTCCTACAACATACACAACACTCTTCAGTATTGCATAGAGTAGCACAAAGAACTTGCGTACACGGTCCCCTTTTATACACAACAGAGGGGCTCATAAGTGGGTGGATACAACATAGAGCAAAATTCATTACCATTTATGGACTTTTTCGATACAGGATCAATATAGGGGCGGAGTTAACAATTTCCTGAGCCCGCGAAAACATGGTCAAACAAGGACTAACTGATAACAGATGTGGTCAAGTCTGGGCATGCACCAGACGGACAAAGGAGCTATTTATAGACTGTTACTAGGCAGATTACAAGGGCAACTAGCGAAAAGGTAGGACTCTTCTCGTGCAAAGCACGTGGAGACATGTCAATACAAAATGGAGTCCGGACATTAGTCAACATAAGACAAGAAACACATTTTAACTGTAGAGAATTCATGTCTTCAGTGAATGCTTAATCATATCGCTGTTTTAATTTTCAACAGACGACCCTTTCAGCATTTACTGAAGACATTCGGCTTATTAGGATAATCATCATATATGTCAATTTTCATCATCTCTTCCACCTCTTTGTTTAAATGTTTCTGGTAGGTGACATTGGCAATAGCTTTCTTATCAGGAATACAAAATGACACACATAAAGAACAGAGTAAAGGACCACACTGAACACAGATGCAACAGGAAAACAGAACTGCTACAATAATACAGAGCAGTACAAAAGGGGGTGGTGATGGACGGAGCATCAGAACCAATCAAACACTCACACCCAGTCAACAGATCTGGGTTTGATTCATCACCGTTCTTTAGCCCACTCTGCCACCCCAGTTCAGACATGGCCATATGCAAATCAGTCTGACCCTGTGCCTCATGGGAACAGTCCAGCCCGAACTGCCAAGCCATGCCTTCCCTGGACCGGAAACAAGCTTCCTAGAACCGGTTTCTGGCATTTCAGCCGTCTTCAGCCAGGCTTGCTTAAATCCAGTGGCAAAGTGAGCAAGGGACTCACGTCTGAGCATACCCTGCCAACTTATGGCGAACAAAGCAGTACAAAAGGGGGTGGTGATGGACGGAGCATCAGAACCAATCAAACACTCACACCCAGTCAACAGATCTGGGTTTCATTCATCACCGTTCTTTAGCCAACTCTGCCACCCCAGTTCAGACATGGCCATATGCAAATCAGTCTGACCCTGTGCCTCATGGGAACAGTCCAGCCCGAACTGCCAAGCCATGCCTTCCCTGGACCGGAAACAAGCTTCCTAGAACCGGTTTCTAGCATTTCAGCCGTCTTCAGCCAGGCTTGCTTAAATCCAGTGGCAAAGTGAGCATGGGACTCACGTCTGAGCATACCCTGCCAACTTATGGCGAACAAAGCAGTACAACAGGGGGTGGTGATGGACGGAGCATCAGAACCAATCAAACACTCACACCCAGTCAACAGATCTGGGTTTGATTCATCACCGTTCTTTAGCCCACTCTGCCACCCCAGTTCAGACATGGCCATATGCAAATCAGTCTGACCCTGTGCCTCATGGGAACAGTCCAGCCCGAACTGCCAAGCGATGTCTCCCCTGGACCGGAAACAAGCTTCCTAGGACCGGTTTCTGGCATTTCAGACGTCTTCAGCCAGGCTTGCTTAAATCCAGTGGCAAAGTGAGCAAGGGACTCACGTCTGAGCATACCCTGCCAACTTATGGCGAACAAAGCAAAACCATAGGAAACCCAGATCTGTTGACTGGGTGTGAGTGTTTGATTGGTTCTGATGCTCCGTCCATCACCACCCCCTTTTGTACTGCTTTGTTCGCCATAAGTTGGCAGGGTATGCTCAGGCGTGAGTCCCTTGCTCACTTTGCCACTGGATTTAAGCAAGCCTGGCTGAAGACGGCTGAAATGCCAGAAACCGGTCCTAGGAAGATTGTTTCCGGTCCAGGGGAGACATCGCTTGGCAGTTCGGGCTGGACTGTTCCCATGAGGCACAGGGTCAGACTGATTTGCATATGGCCATGTCTGAACTGGGGTGGCAGAGTGCGCTAAAGAACGGTGATGGATTAAACCCAGATCAGTTGACTGGGGGTGAGTGCTTGCAATGATCAACACTCCATCCATCATTTCCTTTGGTTTTGCTTTGTTCGCCATAAGTTGGCAGGGTATGCTCAGACGTGAGTCCCTTGCTCACTTTGCCACTGGATTCAAGCAAGCCTGGCTGAAGACGGCTGAAATGCCAGAAACCGGTCCTAGGAAGCTTGTTTCCGGTCCAGGGGAGACATCGCTTGGCAGTTCGGGCTGGACTGTTCCCATGAGGCACAGGGTCAGACTGATTTGCATATGGTCATGTCTGAACTGGGGTGGCAGAGTGGGCTAAAGAACGGTGATGGATTAAACCCAGATCAGTTGACTGGGGGTGAGTGCTTGCAATGATCAACACTCCGTCCATCATTTCCTTTGGTTTTGCTTTGTTTGCCATAAGTTGGCAGGGTATGCTCAGACGTGAGTCCCTTGCTCACTTTGCCACTGGATTCAAGCAAACCTGGCTGAAGACGGCTGAAATGCCAGAAACCGGTCCTAGGAAGCTTGTTTCCGGTCCAGGGGAGACATCGCTTGGCAGTTCGGGCTGGACTGTTCCCATGAGGCACAGGATCAGACTGATTTGCATATGGCCATGTCTGAACTGGGGTGGCAGAGTGGGCTAAAGAACGGTGATGGATTAAACCCAGATCAGTTGACTGGGGGTGAGTGCTTGCAATGATCAACACTCCGTCCATCATTTCCTTTGGTTTTGCTTTGTTCGCCATAAGTTGGCAGGGTATGCTCAGACGTGAGTCCCTTGCTCACTTTGCCACTGGATTCAAGCAAGCCTGGCTGAAGACGGCTGAAATGCCAGAAACCGGTCCTAGGAAGCTTGTTTCCGGTCCAGGGGAGACATCGCTTGGCAGTTCGTGCTGGACTGTTCCCATGAGGCACAGGGTCAGACTGATTTGCATATGGCCATGTCTGAACTGGGGTGGCAGAGTGGGCTAAAGAACGGTGATGGATTAAACCCAGATCAGTTGACTGGGGGTGAGTGCTTGCAATGATCAACACTCCGTCCATCATTTCCTTTGGTTTTGCTTTGTTCGCCATAAGTTGGCAGGGTATGCTCAGACGTGAGTCCCTTGCTCACTTTGCCACTGGATTCAAGCAAGCCTGGCTGAAGACGGCTGAAATGCCAGAAACCGGTCCTAGGAAGCTTGTTTCCGGTCCAGGGGAGACATCGCTTGGCAGTTCGGGCTGGACTGTTCCCATGAGGCACAGGGTCAGACTGATTTGCATATGGCCATGTCTGAACTGGGGTGGCAGAGTGGGCTAAAGAACGGTGATGGATTAAACCCAGATCAGTTGACTGGGGGTGAGTGCTTGCAATGATCAACACTCCGTCCATCATTTCCTTTGGTTTTGCTTTGTTCGCCATAAGTTGGCAGGGTATGCTCAGACGTGAGTCCCTTGCTCACTTTGCCACTGGATTCAAGCAAGCCTGGCTGAAGACGGCTGAAATGCCAGAAACCGGTCCTAGGAAGCTTGTTTCCGGTCCAGGGGAGACATCGCTTGGCAGTTTGGGCTGGACTGTTCCCATGAGGCACAGGGTCAGACTGATTTGCATATGGCCATGTCTGAACTGGGGTGGCAGAGTGGGCTAAAGAACGGTGATGGATTAAACCCAGATCAGTTGACTGGGGGTGAGTGCTTGCAATGATCAACACTCCGTCCATCATTTCCTTTGGTTTTGCTTTGTTCGCCATAAGTTGGCAGGGTATGCTCAGACGTGAGTCCCTTGCTCACTTTGCCACTGGATTCAAGCAAGCCTGGCTGAAGACGGCTGAAATGCCAGAAACCGGTCCTAGGAAGCTTGTTTCCGGTCCAGGGGAGACATCGCTTGGCAGTTCGGGCTGGACTGTTCCCATGAGGCACAGGGTCAGACTGATTTGCATATGGCCATGTCTGAACTGGGGTGGCAGAGTGGGCTAAAGAACGGTGATGGATTAAACCCAGATCAGTTGACTGGGGGTGAGTGCTTGCAATGATCAACACTCCGTCCATCATTTCCTTTGGTTTTGCTTTGTTCGCCATAAGTTGGCAGGGTATGCTCAGACGTGAGTCCCTTGCTCACTTTGCCACTGGATTCAAGCAAGCCTGGCTGAAGACGGCTGAAATGCCAGAAACCGGTCCTAGGAAGCTTGTTTCCGGTCCAGGGGAGACATCGCTTGGCAGTTCGGGCTGGACTGTTCCCATGAGGCACAGGGTCAGACTGATTTGCATATGGCCATGTCTGAACTGGGGTGGCAGAGTGGGCTAAAGAACGGTGATGGATTAAACCCAGATCAGTTGACTGGGGGTGAGTGCTTGCAATGATCAACACTCCGTCCATCATTTCCTTTGGTTTTGCTTTGTTCGCCATAAGTTGGCAGGGTATGCTCAGACGTGAGTCCCTTGCTCACTTTGCCACTGGATTCAAGCAAGCCTGGCTGAAGACGGCTGAAATGCCAGAAACCGGTCCTAGGAAGCTTGTTTCCGGTCCAGGGGAGACATCGCTTGGCAGTTCGGGCTGGACTGTTCCCATGAGGCACAGGGTCAGACTGATTTGCATATGGCCATGTCTGAACTGGGGTGGCAGAGTGGGCTAAAGAACGGTGATGGATTAAACCCAGATCAGTTGACTGGGGGTGAGTGCTTGCAATGATCAACACTCCGTCCATCATTTCCTTTGGTTTTGCTTTGTTCGCCATAAGTTGGCAGGGTATGCTCAGACGTGAGTCCCTTGCTCACTTTGCCACTGGATTCAAGCAAGCCTGGCTGAAGACGGCTGAAATGCCAGAAACCGGTCCTAGGAAGCTTGTTTCCGGTCCAGGGGAGACATCGCTTGGCAGTTCGGGCTGGACTGTTCCCATGAGGCACAGGGTCAGACTGATTTGCATATGGCCATGTCTGAACTGGGGTGGCAGAGTGGGCTAAAGAACGGTGATGGATTAAACCCAGATCAGTTGACTGGGGGTGAGTGCTTGCAATGATCAACACTCCGTCCATCATTTCCTTTGGTTTTGCTTTGTTCGCCATAAGTTGGCAGGGTATGCTCAGATGTGAGTCCCTTGCTCACTTTGCCACTGGATTCAAGCAAGCCTGGCTGAAGACGGCTGAAATGCCAGAAACCGGTCCTAGGAAGCTTGTTTCCGGTCCAGAGGAGACATCGCTTGGCAGTTCGGGCTGGACTGTTCCCATGAGGCACAGGGTCAGACTGATTTGCATATGGCCATGTCTGAACTGGGGTGGCAGAGTGGGCTAAAGAACGGTGATGGATTAAACCCAGATCAGTTGACTGGGGGTGAGTGCTTGCAATGATCAACACTCCGTCCATCATTTCCTTTGGTTTTGCTTTCTTCGCCATAAGTTGGCAGGGTATTCTCAGACGTGAGTCCCTTGCTCACTTTGCCACTGGATTCAAGCAAGCCTGGCTGAAGACGGCTGAAATGCCAGAAACCGGTCCTAGGAAGCTTGTTTCCGGTCCAGGGGAGACATCGCTTGGCAGTTCGGGCTGGACTGTTCCCATGAGGCACAGGGTCAGACTGATTTGCATATGGCCATGTCTGAACTGGGGTGGCAGAGTGGGCTAAAGAACGGTGATGGATTAAACCCAGATCAGTTGACTGGGGGTGAGTGCTTGCAATGATCAACACTCCGTCCATCATTTCCTTTGGTTTTACAATAATACAGAGACCAGTTAAAACTTTCCATCCCCATGTAGTGATCAATGCCCAAAACCATCCAGAAAAGGTCCAAGTGCCATTTTCTGTATGGATCTCAGCTGCGATTTTATGCAATTTATTAATAGCGTTATAGACTGATGGCGTGTGGTCAGGAATAAATACACAACAGCTACTTCCGATAATCCTACATGCTCCACCTCTGTCTGCTAACATAACATCTAATACCATACGATTCTGTAACGCAACAATTCTAGTGATTTGCAATTCTTCCGTAAGATTCCCAAGAGCAGCAGCAGCTTGATTTGTTACAGCCTCTACAACTCTCGTTAATTGTCGAACCTTCCTACTATTCAGAGCAGCTCCAACAAAGAAAAACAATCCTAAGTTAAAATCAACATACTGCTGTAAGCTAGTGTCAGTTTGGTCAACATCATCAATAGATAGAGTACGTTTATACCTATTTACAGTTACATTATTCAATAACTTCAAATCTTTATGATAGGATGCAGGCGCTAAGAATACAGGGGGTAATAAGAACGCTACATAACATACTCCGGACCAGCCGGCTGGTAAGCGATAATAACCCTTATTCCCACATACGAAGTACGTATTATGGGAAGCTAAGAAAGTACTATTATTTAATCCATCTATATTCAACACAATAATACACCAACAGGAATATTACCCACACTCTGAACACACAGGTCTGCTTGAGCTTGTGCCACTTGAATTACAAATTGTTCATTTCCGACAATGTCTCTAGTGTTCGTGAAGATGCAGGGGATCGATTCATTATCTGGTCGATATTCTTCCCACTCCCATATTGTCCCATTCGCTTGTGGATAGCCTTATTTATCTTGATGACATTCCCTATTAAGTCTAAAAAGTAGTCGTCCCACTGTAGGTTTCCGTGTGGCAAAAAGCAAAGTGTACCATGCTCTACAAGAGCCATTATGAGAGAAATGAAGAGGTATAAACGGCGTTCCTCCTTTCTTCTGATGAGCTGGCATCATACCACATATCCAACAGTTCGCAGCATTTGTAGCAACATGGGTATGATGCAACATCTGGATAAAAGTATTATTCAAATAAGACTGACGATGCTTCAATTCTTGATACGGAAGGGTGTAAAAGTAGTGCTCCTCAGGCACTGGAGTAGTCAAAACAAGTAACTCACGGGCAGGAGTCACATCCTCAACAAACCACGTGGTTATACCAACAATGGCTACAATGATAATAAAACTTGTCGCACAAAAAATCTTCTTCTTCTCCATTTTGTAGTAAAAGTCAATATCTTCCTGAAACTAAAAGGTTGTCAGAACTCTTCCCCTTAGGCAGCCGTTGATTTCTCCACCAGCGTGCCAAGACGGGTGTCGCTACACTAATGCAGGGCTGATCCCCCCCCCCTTGCCTCATTGGCTCTCCGTTTCACTAACCTAAGGGCCGTTCTGACAATGTGTCCTGATACAGAAAGAAATCACTTCCTCGGTCTGAGATGATATCTTCTTCCTCCAGGAATTGCTTGGTCCGGGAAGAGCTCCTCAGTGTCGTTCGGCTCCACAGCACGGCCTTTCTCTGCAGTCAGGATTTCTCTATGGTCGGTCAATACAGCAGGCTCCACTAATCCAGGCGGCACTTTACGACAGTGCAAGGAGTGGATCTAGTTCTTCCGATTGGAGACTCGCACAGCTGTCCTCGTTGCGAGCAAGACTTGCTCAGGACCAACCCATCTCGGCTCCAGACTGTTCGTCCTTTCAAACACCTTGATCATAACATGGTCTCCAGGCCGGAGGTTATGTCCTTCACCTGTGGACCGATCAGGGAGCGCTTCTCGAACCTGTTGATGAATAGAAACCAAATTATCCGTTAACTGTGCCAGATAATCATTCATCATTACACAAGGTACATCATACACTGACTTCGGTTTCGGTGGACCCCAAATATTCATTGGGCGTCCAAACACGATCTCAAATGGCGTGAGACCGGTCCGAGAATGCGGTATCGATCTAATTGACAATAAGGCCAGCGGTAAAGCGTCTGGCCAAGTCAATGAAGTCGAAGCTTGGATCTTAGCGATCTTAAGCTTCAAAGTACCGTTATATTTCTCAACCAATCCCGCAGACTGAGGGTGAAACACTGCATGAAATTTCTGGGTAATTCCCAGTCCTTTCAGGACATACTTGATAACGTCTGCTATAAAATGAGGTCCGTTATCACTCCACAACAATCTACAAACACCATATCGAGGGAAGAACTCCTTCAATAGCATCTTAGCTGTAGTCATTGCAGTATTGTCTTTCGTAGGGTATGCCTCAACCCATTTACTGAAGGCACAAACCACTACTAGAACATACTTCAGATTGTTACAGCGCTCAAGCTGAATGTAATCCATCTGCAAAACCTCAGAGGGTGCAGTAGGTGTTGCAAATCCTCCTGCTGGAGTTCGTGTACCCTTTCCTGGGTTATACTTCAGGCAAATCATGCAAGTGTGCACTACCCTCTTTGCCGTGCTAGCGATCTCCGGATGCTCCCAAACTCGTGTGAGTAATTTTACAATTGCGGAAGCTCCGACATGCGCTAGTCCATGTGCCATCTGAACCATAGGTTGTACGAAAGCTGTGGGTAACTTCCATTTATCCATCTGCTTATTTCTCCAACACCCTTCATCATCTACGTCTCCATCATTGGACCATTGCTCCCGTTCCTTATCGGAAGCGGTCCTCTGTATCTCCAGCACTTCTCTCCTAGCATCGTGCCACCTTTCTGCCTGTGACTTCACAACATACATTGCAGTAGAGTCAGGCTGCATCGCAGTCTCTCGTGCCACCCGGTCTGCCAAAGCATTCCCTTCTCCAATTTTATCAACCACCTTTTTATGGGCACTACATTTAACTATAGCAATCTTCTTTGGATATGTTAATGCAGTCAAAAGGTTGTGAACTAACTCTCCATACATTATCTGCGCTCCATGTGACGTTAGAAACCCTCTCTCCTTCCAGAGTAGGCCAAAGTCATGCGCTACTCCGAAGGCATAGCGGCTATCTGTATAAACATTCACACACAATCCTGCACTGAGCTCACATGCTCGTGTTAATGCTATCAGTTCCGCTGCCTGAGCTGATTTCTGCGGTATGCGTGCTGTCTCCACTATTGTTTGTAATGTGGTAATTGCATACGCTGCTGAAGTCGTACCATCTGGTAGCTTCAGGCATGATCCGTCCACCCATAGTTCTCCATCTACATCTGTAAAGGGCGTATCCTGGAGATCAATACGACCCTTTGTCTGTTCCTCAGTCACAAGAATACAGTCGTTTGCTTTTCGTGCTTCAGACTGAGTTTCCGGGAACGGCAACAATGTGGCTGGATTTAACGTTGCACACCTCTTTAACGTAATATGAGGAGCCAAAAGCGTCAACTCATATCCCGTTAAACGAGCACTGGTCAAATGCTGCGTCTTTGTCTGACTAAGCAGGGCATCAACAGCATGGGGAACTAATACCAACAGCTTATGAGATAACACAATTCCCTCACTTTGGCGTATTGACACAGCTGTCGCCGCAACCGAGCGAAAACAACCAGGCAATGCTCGGGCAACAGGATCAAGAACGGCCGAAAAATAGGCACAAGGGTGCTGCTTGTCGCCGTGCATCTGCACTAAAACTGATAATGCACATCCATCTTTCTCATGTACATACAATGTAAAAGGCTTCGTATAATCAGGGGTACCTAACACTGGTGCTGAACAAAGGGCTTGCCGCAATTGCGGCAATTTCTCACTCATTTGGCCAGGGAAGAGGAATTGGGGTATCTTTTGTCAAAAGTGCTAACAATGGTTTAACTATATATGAAAACCCCAATATCCATTGCCTACAAAAAGAAGCAAGACCCAAAAATGCACGCACGTCCTTCTGTGTGGAAGGTACTGGCATGTCCAAAATTGCTTGAATACGATCTGGTGTGAGTGCACGCCCCTCCTTAGACAAAAGGTGACCCAAATAAGTCACCTTTGGTCTACAAAATTGCAATTTCTTCTTCGACACTTTGTGATTGTGAGATGCCAAAAAGGAAAGCAAGGATAACGTGCACGTCTCACACAGCTCAGGAGTGTCGGCCGCCAACAAGATGTCGTCGACATATTGTATAAGGGCTACACCATCAGGCAGAACAAAGGAATCCAATTGTCTTTTCAATGCTTGACTGTAAATACTAGGACTCTCTGTATAACCCTGAGGGACTCTACAAAATCTGTAGGACCGATTATTCAAAGTGAAGCCGAAAAGGTACCGGCTATCAGGATGAACAGGAATCGAAAAGAAAGCATTTTACAAATCGATAACCGAGAATATGGTCGCCGTGGGCGGGACTAGAGTAAGCAACGTCGTGATATCAGAAACCACTGGATACTGAGGTATCACTATCTTATTCACCTCCCTCAAGTCAATAATAAAACGATAAACCCTAGTATCGGTATCTTTCTTCAAAATGGGTAAAATAGGACTGTTGCAGACGTTGTAGGGAACTTCCTCCACTACCCCCACCTTGATCAAATCCTGCACAATCTGTATGAGTGCCTCCTCCCCCTCCTGGGAAATACGATACTGAGGGAGGCGTGGTAACACAGCACCCTCCTGGACACTAATGTGGACAGGCAGAATCACCATCTGTCCCACATCAGTATCCGAAGTGGCCCACAAAGTACAAGGGAGAGAAGCTAATACAGTATCCTCTGCAACCACACACATCCGTTCTGACATAGGGTGATTGTCATTCAATATCACACGTACTCCAGTAGGGGAGCAGCGGATCGTAGCTCTGAAGTGCTTAAGCATATCAAGACCCATAATGTTGTCAGGCGTGTTCGGAGCAAGCAAAAACGGACAAGGTGCAGAAAATTGGTCAACATGAAATACAAAGGGTTGGGATAGAGGGCTTCGAGAGAGTGTACCATCAAACCCTACTGATGTAACCATTAAGCCAGATGGGGGAGCCCTCGGAACCAATTGTTTGGACAGCGCACTGCGAGTAGCTCCTGTATCAACTAGGAACCGATCAGGAGAACCCAGAACACTTGCTGTAACATAAGGACCCTTCTGATCAACTGGCACTTCAACTGATTCCAACCCCCACCCAACGCAATCCTACGCATGCTGCGAATCATGGTACCCAGAGCGGTCATTCCCAGCCATTTGATACTGATTTTGCCGATCAAACACATTAGGTCTATCTCGTTGCTGCACGGTAGGCTCAAAGCGAGCACGATCATTGGAGTTCCCTCTAAAATTCGAAAAGCCCCCTCTACCTCTCGGCGGTCCCTGACCACGTCCCTGACGGGATGCATATAATACCGGACAATCCCTGGCCCAATGACCCAACTGTTTGCAATACGCACATTGATTTCTATTAACATCCGACCGACCCGAAGGGGGACCATAAAATCCTCCTCTACCTCTCTCAACACCCCGATGAGGCGGACCATACACTTGTGCTAACATCACCTTAGTTTTCAAATCTTTCGATTTCTTCTCCTCATGCCCTTTCGCTTCTTGTTCCTGACGCTCATAATACTGAGCCATAGTCAGGAGGGATGCCGGAGACGAGGTGGACCAAGAACTTTCACTCGCTTTTAAACGAGCTGCTATTCCCGGTAATAAATTTGCCACATATTTATCAACAAAAAGATGTCGACCCGTATCATTCGTAAGTGACTGGCCACTGAAATCATGAAATGTTTCCTCAAAACGCGTAAAGAAGTCTGAAACTGATTCATCAACCTTCTGTTTACACGAGGCTAACATATTCCAGTCAATCTTTTTAGGGGGAATAATCGTTTTCAACTTAGTCAAGATAGCAGCAGGAAGATCTAAAATAAGCTGGGGTGGTTTTTGCGCGGGCTTTCTCTCCCTATCCTCATCCTCAATCTCAGACCATTTGGCCTTAAAAACGGCTTGATCATCCACCTTCCGCACAGATCGCCACATATCCGGTGGTAAAATAAGCCCAAAGAACAAATCTATATCTGCTAAAGTCATAGTACAAGAATTCAAGGCCCCTTCGACCTCTTCATAAAAGGCCGCTGGATTCTTGCGGGGGTCAGGCAATGCATTTTTCAATGCCATAACATCAGTCCTATGCCAGGGAGTATAAACCCAATTATACACAAAATATCCCCTAGCATCAGGGGAAGACATGTCTGAACTAGTTCCAGCTCCTTTAGGAGGAACATACAAAGGTGCCGCCTCTCGCATCGGTTTAGCATGCACTAGTTCGCTCTTATCTGAATGGGAGGTAGACAATTGTTTCCCGCCGACGTGTGAATCCGTTTGCTCCTTCTCCCCTGTCTTTTGGCGTGCTTTCTCTTGCAGTTCAAACGCCGCGTCCCACAATGCAAACAGCCGTCGGACCGCATCGGGTACCTTAGAGGGAGAAAAGACACCATTACGTAATGCTTTAGAATCTGATACTACATCATCAGGCTCAAAAACATCAGAATATTTCCGAAAGGCAGTAATCACTTCATCAGAAAAAGTTTCAACAAAATACAACTTTTCTCTATCCTGCCAACTTTCCAAAAATTCCAATAATTCAGTAAGAGATAGATTTCCCTTAAGCGCACGAAAATAAATTTTCCGAAGCTCACCCATACGATCAGTTGATAACATGGACCGCGTGTCTACCTTATCCGAAACCGATCCAGAATCCTGTGACCTCGGGGCAGACGCGCCAACATAAGGGTGCGGAGAGCGATCTAATAAATGAAAATCATCTTCAAGATTAGTAAGGACAGGATAAAGTGGCTGGCGGACAGCATATTGACCCTATACTTGCAGCCTACGCTCCTTCTCTTGTCTCTCCGCCAGTTCTCTTTCCTCCCGACGCTTCGCTTCCTGTGCTCTCACATGATCATTTTTCCGTTGCTCTTTATCAATAAGCGCTTTCTCACGTTTCTCCCGCTCACGCACTTCCTTCACCCATAACCGTACACATTCAAACATGTCTTTCCGAGCACGCCGTTTACACATACACTGTTCCACATACTCAATCTTACGCATATCAAATGATCCATACAAAGGCCATCGTAACTCAGGATCCTTTTTGGTGTATTTCCTCCACACTGTGCTGTACATTATAGAGGAAAGACCATGCTTCACATACATATCCCTATTAGGAGTCCCCTCTGGGGGGGCTGGAGCGGATTCCTCAAGATTTAACCGGTTTCCAAAGCAGCAGCACCACTTACGGAGTGCGCTAAAAGCAGGTATGCTAAAAAATAATGCAAAATATGCAGTATTATCAAAAATGGCACTTAAACGGTGCGCCGTTCAAATTTAAACAACTCCGGAGAAATATCTCCACATTACCTGCCTATATGTGTTGCAACGCATATATTCTCACAGCAATCAATACAAAATATGACCGGTCATCACAAATCAAACTTAAATAGCCAACCCAGGCTTCAAAACTCGGAGCAAGTACCGTACAACAGTTCTTACCAATCAAGAGTGTCCAGATTCCAACTGCCAAGTTCCAAAACTCGCCCAAACGGCTATCACGCGGCAAACCGACAGAAGAGGTCTCAGTCAAGGACCGGCGCCACCCAGATGGTCAGCTCGGAAGGGAAAGAAGAAACCTTGGGATGCCAGGACTAAAAGACGCCGCTGGCAGTGATCACATCCCCGGCCAAATTCCTCACCTTCGTCGCGACCAGTCCTTCGAGCATCCGAGTCACCGATGAGCCCCACGTGACGGGCGCCAATTGATGAGTACAAGCCCCAGCTAGGCCTGCAAAATACAAGGGTTCGCCCTTCTGTAACGAAAACTAGAAGGAAGTTGGCACGGAAACTGCAAATACAAAGACAGAGTTTATTAACCCTTAAGGGTGGTCCTACAACCTACACAACACTCTTCAGTATTGCATAGAGTAGCACAAAGAACTTGCGTACACGGTCCCCTTTTATACACAACAGAGGGGCTCATAAGTGGGTGGATACAACATAGAGCAAAATTCATTACCATTTATGGACATTTTCGATACAGGAACAATATATGGGCGGAGTTAACAATTTCCTGAGCCCGCGAAAACATGGTCAAACAAGGACTAACTGATAACAGATGTGGTCAAGTCTGGGCATGCACCAGACGGACAAAGGAGCTATTTATAGACTGTTACTAGGCAGATTACAAGGGCAACTAGCGAAAAGGTAGGACTCTTCTCGTGCAAAGCACGTGGAGACATGACAATACAAAATGGAGTCCGGACATTAGTCAACATAAGACAAGAAACACATTTTAACTGTAGAGAATTCATGTCTTCAGTGAATGCTTAATCATATCGCTGTTTTAATTTTCAACATGCCCTAAATCCTGAAACACCACCCCCAGCAAGACCCCCTACACTGCCGGAACACCACTGCACTGCCCTAAACCCTAAAACACCACCCCTAGCAAGACCCCCTACACTGCACGAACACCACTGCACTGTCCTAATCCCTGTAAAACCATCCCCAGCACGACCCCCTAAACTACCCGAACACCACTGCACTGCCCTAAACCCTGAAACACCCCCCAGCACGATGCCCTACACTGCCCGAACACCACTACTTTGCCCTAAACCCTAAAACACTGCCCCCAGCACGACCCCCTACACTGCCCGAACACCGATGCACTGCCCTAAACCCTAAAACACCACCCCCAGCACGACCCCCTGTACTACACAAATACCACTGCACTGCCTTAAACCCTAAAACACTACCCCAGCACGACCCCCTACACTACCCATACACCGCAGCACTGCCCTAAACCCTAAAACTCCACCCCTAGCATGACCCCCTACACTACACAAACACAGGTGCACTACCCTAAACCCTAAAACACTAACTGATGCACTGCCTTAAACCCTAAAACACCACCCCCAGCATGACACCCTGCACGACACAAACACCACTGCACTGCCCTCAACCCTAAAACACTACCCCAGCACGACTCCCTACAATACCCATACACCTCAGCACTGCCCTAAACCCTAAATCTACCCCCAGCACGACCCCTACACTACCCAAACACCGCTGCACTACCCTAACCCAAAATCTATCCCCAGCACGACCCCCTATACTACCCAAACACTACTGACCTACCCTACACCACCCTAAATCTACCCTCAGCATGACTACCTCCACTACCCAAACACCACTGCACTACCCTAAATCCTAAAACACTACCCCAGCACGATCCCCTACACTACCCAAACACCACTGCACTACCATAAACCCTAAAACACGACCCCCGCATGACCCCTACACTACACAAACACCACTGCACTACCCTAAACCCTAAAACACTACACCTTACACTACACAAACCCCACTGCACTACCCAAACGCTAAAACACCACCCCAGCACTATCCCCTAAACTACCAGAACACCACTGCACTGCCCTAAACCCTAAAACACTACCCCCAGCACGACCCCCTACACTACCCAAACACCCCTATACTACCCTAAACCCTAAAACACCACCCCCTCACAACTCCCTACACTACCCAAAGACCACAGCATTACCATAAACTCTAAAACACGACCCCCTGCACTACACAAACACAGTTGCACTACCATAAACCCTAAAACACTACCCCCAGCACTACCCCCTGCACTACACACACACCCCTGCACTACCCTAAACCCTAAAACACTACCCCTACACTACACAAACACTACTGCTCTACCCTAAAGCCTAAAACACTACCCCAGAGGTACCCCCTACACTACCCAAACATCACTGCTCTACCTGAAACCCTAAACAACTACCCCCAGCACTACCCCCTACACTACAATAAACACCATTGCACTACCCTAAACTGTAAAACACTACTGCCAGCACAACCCCTACATTACTGAAACACCACTGCACTACCCTAAATACTAAAACACTCCCCCAGCACGACTCCCTACACTACCCAAACATCACTGCACTACGCTAAACACTAAATCTACCCCCAGCACGATCCACTACATTACCCAAACACCACTTCACTACCCTAACCCTACACCTAACCCCAGAATGACCCCCTACACTACCCAAACACTACTGCACTACCCTACACCCTAAATCTACCCTCAGCATGACACCCTACACTACCCAAACAACACTGCACTCCCCTAAACCCTAAAACACTACCCCCAGCACAACCCCCTACACAACACAACTGCACTACCCTAAACCATAAAACACTACCCCAGCACGACACCCTACACTAAACGAACACTACTAAACTGCCCTAAAACCTAAAACACTACCCCATCACTACCCCCTTCACTGCCCGAACACTACTGACCTAAATCCTGAAACACCACCCCCAGCAAGACCCCCTACACTGCCCGAACACCACTGCCCTAAACGCTGAAACACCACCCACAGCAAGACCCCCTACATTGCCCGAACACCACTACACTGCCCTAAACCCTAAAACACCACCACCAGCACGACCCTCTGCACTGCCCAAACACCACTGCCCTAAACCCTGAAACACCACCCCCAGCTTGTCCCTCTACACTGCCCGAGCACCACTGCACTGCCCTAAACCCTGAAACACCACCCCTCTGCACGACCCCCTACACTGCGCGAACACCACTGCACTGCCCTAAACCCTGAAACACCACCCCCAGCAAGACCCCCTACACTGCCCGAACACCACTGCCCTAAACCCTGAAACACCACCCCCAGCAAGACCACCTACATTGCCCGAAAGCCGCTGCCCTAAACCCTGAAACAGCACCCCCAGCAATACGCCCAACACTGCCCGAAAACCACTGCCCTAAACCATGAAACACCACCTCCAGCAAGACCCCCTACACTGCCTGAACACCACTGCACTGTCCTAAACCCTAAAACACCACCTCTGCATGTCCCTCTGCACTGCCCGAACACCACTGCACTGCCCTAAACCCTGAAAGACCACCCCCAACTCGTCCCTCTACACTGCCGGAACACCACTGTACTGCCCTAAATCCTGAAACACCACCCCCAGCAAGACCCCCTACACTGCCAGAACACCACTGCACTGCCCTAAACCCTAAAACACCACCCCCAGCAAGACCCCCTACACTGCACGAACACCGCTGCACTGTCCTAATCCCTGAAAAACCATCCCCAGCACGACCCCCTACACTACCCGAACACCACTTCACTGCCCTAAACCCTGAAACAACTCCCAGCACGATGCCCTACACTGCCCGAACACCACTACTTTGCCCTAAACCCTAAAACACCACCCCCTGCACGACCCCCTGTACTACACAAACACAGCTGCCCTACCCTAAACCCTAAAACACTAACTGATGCACTACCCTAAACAGTAAAACACTACCCCCCGCACGACCCCCTACACTACCCAAACACCACTGCACTACCATAAACCCTAAAACACGACCCCCCGCAAGACCCCTACACTGCACAAACACCACTGCACTACCCTAAACCGTAAAACACTACCCCTGCAAGACCCCTACACTGCACAAAAACCACTGCACTATCCAAACCCTAAAACACCACCCCAGCACGATCCCCTACAGTACCAGAACACCACTGCACTGCACTGCCCAAACCCTAAAACACCACCCCAGCATGACCCCCTACACTACCCAAACATCACTACACTACCCTGAACCCTAAAACACCACCCCCCGCACAAACCCCTACACTACCCATAGACCACAGCATTACCATAAACCCTAAAACACGACCCCCTACACTACACAAACACAGCTGCACTACCCTAAACCCTAAAACACTACCCCCAGCACTACCCCTACACTACACAAAGACCCCTGCACTACCCTAAACCCTAAAACACTAACCCCTACACTACACAAACACCACTGCACTACCCTAAACCCTAAAACACTACCACAGCACGACCCCCTACACTACCCTAACACCATCGCACTACCCTAAACCCTAAATCACTACCCCCAGCAGTACCCCCTACACTACCCAAACACCACTGCACTACCCTAAAACCTAAAACACTACCCCCAGCAGTACCCCTACACTATCCAAACACCATTGCACTACCCTATACCCCAAAACACTACCCCAGAGGTACCCCCTACACTACCCAAACATCACTGCTCTACCCTAAACCCTAAACAACTACCCCCAGCACGACCCCCTACACTACCCAAACACCACTGCACTACCCTAAACTGTAAAACACTACCGCCATCACGACCGCCTACACTACACCAACACCACTGCACTACCCTAAACCCTAAATCTAACCCAAACACAACCCCCTACACTACACAAACACCACTGCACTACCCTAAACCCTAAAACACTACCCCCAGCACGACCCCCTACACTACACCAACCCCACTGCACTACCCTAAACCCTAAATCTAACCCAAACACAACCCCCTACACTACACAAACATCACTGCACTACCCTAAACCCTAAAACACTACTACCAGCGCAACCCCCTAAACTACACAAACACCACTGCACCACCCTAAACCTGAAACACCAGCCCCAACACGACCCCCTACACTGCCCAAACACTACTGCACAGCCCTAAATCCTGAAGCACCAGCCCCAGCACGACCCCCTACACTGCCCGAACACCACTGCACTGCCTTAAACCCTGAAACACAACCCCCAGCAAGACCCCCTACACTGCCCGAACACCACTGCCCTACACACTGAAACACCACCCCCAGCAAGACCACCTAAACTGCCCGAACACCACTGCCCTAAACCCTGAAACACCACCCCCAGCAATACCCCCTACACTTCCCGAACACCACTGCCCTAAACCCTGAAACACCACCTCCAGCAAGACCCCCTACACTGCCTGAACACCACTGCACTGTCCTAAACCCGAAAACACAACCCCCTGCACGACCCCCTAATCTGCCCAAACACCACTGCCCTAAACCCTGAAACACTACCCACAGCAAGATCCCCTACACTGCCCAAACACCACTGCACTGCCCTAAACCCTGAAACACCACCCCCAACACATCCCTCTACACTGCCCGAACACCACTGCACTGCCCTAAACCCTGAAACACCACCCCTCCTGCATGACCCCTACACTGCCCGAACACCACAGCACTGCCCTAAACCCTGAAAGACCACCCCAGCACGTCCCTCTACACTGCCAGAACACCACTGCACTGCCCTAAACCCTGAAACAACCCCCCAAGCAAGAACCCATACACTGCTGAATCACCACTGCACTGCCCTAAACCCTGAAACACCACCCCCAGCAAGACCCCCTACACTGCCCGAACACCACTGCACTGCACTAACCCTGAAACACCACAGCCAGCACGACACCCTACACTACCCGAACACCACTGCTTTGCCCTTAACCCTAAAACACCACTCCCAGCACGACCCCCTACACTGCCCGAACACCGCGGCACTTGCCCTAAACCCTAAAACACCACCCCCAGCACAACCCCCTGCACTACACAAACACCACTGCACTACTCTAAACCCTAACACACTATGCCAGCACGATCCCCTACACTACCCATACACCGCAGCACTGCCCTAAACCATAAACACCACCCCCAGCATGACCCCCTACACTACACAAAAACCACTGCCCTAACCTACACCCTAAAACACTAACTGATGCACTACCCTAAACCCTAAAACACTACCCCCCGCACGACCCCCTACACTGCCCGAACACCACTGCCCTAAACCCTGAAACACCACCTCTAGCAAGACCACCTAAACTGCCCGAATACCACTGCCCTAAACCCTGAAACACCACCCCCAGCAATACCCCCTACTATTCCCGAACACCACTGCCCTAAACCCTGAAGCACCAGCCCCAGCACGACCCCCTACACTGCTCGAACACCACTGCACTGCCTTAAACCCTGAAACACAACCCCCAGCAAGACCCCCTACACTGCCCGAACACCACTGCCCTAAACACTGAAACACCACCCCCAGCAAGACCACCTAAACTGCCCGAACACCACTGCCCTAAACCCTGAAACACCACCCCCAGCAATACCCCCTACACTTCCCGAACACCACTGCCCTAAACCCTGAAACACCACCTCCAGCAAGACCCCCTACACTGCCTGAACACCACTGCACTGTCCTAAACCCAAAAACACAACCCCCTGCACGACCCCCTAATCTGCCCAAACACCACTGCCCTAAACCCAGAAACACTACCCACAGCAAGATCCCCTACACTGCCCAAACACCACTGCCCTAAACCCTGAAACACCACCCCCCGCACATCCCTCTACACTGCACGAACACCATTGCACTGCCCTAAACCCTGAAACATCCACCCCTCCTGCACGACCCCTACACTGCCCGAACACCACAGCACTGCCCTAACCCCTGAAAGACCACCCCCAGCACGTCCCTCTACACTGCCAGAACACCACTGCACTGCCCTAAACCCTGAAACAACCCCCCAAGCAAGAACCCATACACTGCCGAATCACCACTGCACTGCCCTAAACCCTGAAACACCACCCCCAGCAAGACCCCCTACACTGCCCGAACACAACTGCACTGCCCTAACCCTGAAACACCACAGCCAGCACAACACCCTACACTACCCGAACACCACTGCTTTGCCCTTAACCCTAAAACACCACTCCCAGCACGACCCCCTACACTGCCCGAACACCGCGGCACTGCCCTAAACCCCAAAACACCACCACCAGCACAACCCCCTGCACTACACAAACACCACTGCACTACTCTAAACCCTAACACACTACCCCAGCATGACCCCCTACACTACCCATATACCGCAGCACTGCCCTAAACCATAAACACCAACCCCAGCATGACCCCCTACACTACACAAAAACCACTGCCCTACCCTAAACCCTAAAACACTAACTGATGCACTACCCTAAACCCTGAAACACCACCCCTAGCAAGACCACCTAAACTGCCACTGCCATAAACCCTGAAACACCACCCCCAGCAATACCCCCTACTATTCCTGAACACCACTGCCCTAAACCCTGAAACACCACCTCCAGCAAGACCCCCTACACTGCCCGAACACCACTGCACTGTCCTAAACCCAAAAACACCACCCCCTGCACGACCCCCTACTCTGCCCGAACACCACTGCCCTAAACCCTGAAACACTACCCACAGCAAGACCCCCTACACTGCCCAAACACCACTGCACTGCCCTAAACCCTGAAACACCACCCCAGCACATCCGTCTACACTGCCCGAACACCACTGCACTGCCCTAAACCATGAAACACCACCCCCCTGCACGACCCCCTACACTGCCCGAACACCACTGCACTGCCCTAAGCCCTGAAAGACCACCCCCAGCATGTCCCTCTACACTGCCAGAACACCACTGCACTGCCATAAACCCTAAAACACCACCCCCCGCAAGACCCCCTACACTGCCGGAACACCACTGCACTGCCCTAAATCCTGAAACACCACCCCCAGCAAGACACCCTACACTGCCCAAACACCACTGCACTGCCCTAATCCCTAAAACACCACCCCCGGCACAACCCCCTACACTGCCCGAATACCACTGCACTGCCAAAAACCCTAAAACACCACCCAGCACGATCCCCTAAACTACCAGAACACCACTGCACTGCCCTAAACCCTAAAACACCACCCGCAGCACGACCCCCTACACTACCCAAACACCACTACACTACCCTAAACCCTAAAACACCACCCCCCGCACAACCCCCTACACTACCCAAAGACCACAGCATTACCATAAACCCTAAAACACGACCCCCTACACTACACAAACACAGCTGCACTACCCTAAAACCCTAAAACACTACCCCAGCACTACCCCTACTCTACACAAACCCCCTTCACAGCCCGAACACCACTGCCCTAAACCCTGAAACACCACCCCCAGCAAGACCCCCTACACTGCAAGAACGCCACTGCCCTAAACCCTGAAACTCCACCTCCACCAAGACACCCTACACTGCCTGAACACCACTGCACTGCCCTAAATCCTGAAACACCACCCCCAGCAAGACCCCCTAGACTGCCGGAACACCACTGCACTGTCCTAAACCCTAAAACACCACCCCCTGCACGACACCCAACTCTGCCCGCAAACCACTGCCCTAAACCCTGAAACACCAGCCACAGCAAGACCCCCTACACTGCCCTAACACCACTACACTGCCCTAAACCCTATGACACCACCCCCAGCATGACCCCCTACACTGCCCGATCACCACTGCACTGCCCTAAACCATGAAACACCACCCCCAGCACAACCCCCTACACTGCCTGATCACCACTGCACTGCCCTAAACCCTGAAACACCACCCAAATCATGACACCGTGCACTGCCCAAACACCACTGCACTGCCCTAAACCCTAAAACCCCACTCCCAGCACGACACCCTGCACTACACAAACACCGCTGCAATGCCCTAAACCCTAAAACACTTCCCCAGCACGACCCCCCACACAAACCATACACTGCATAACTGCCCTAAACCCTAAAAAACCACTCCCATCATGACCCCCTACACTACACAAACACCGCTGCACTACCCTAATCCCTAAAACACTAACTGATGCACTACCCTAAACCCTAAAACACTACCCCCGCACGACCCCCTACTCTACCCAAACACCACTGCACTACCCAAAACCCTAAACCACGAACCTTGTACACTGCACAAACACCGCTGCACTACCCTAAAACCTTAAACATTACCCCCAGCATGACCCCTACACTACACAAACACCACTGCACTACCCTAAACCCTAAAACACAACCCCCTACACTACACAAACACCACTGCACTACCCTAAACACTAAAACACCACCCCAGCACGATCCCCTACACTACCAGAACATCACTGCACTGTCCTAAACCCTAAAACACCACCCCCAGCACGACCCCCTATACTACCCAGACACCACTACACTACCCTAAACCCTAAAACACAACCCCCCACATAACCCCATACACTACCCAAACACCACAGCACTACCCTAAACCCTAAAACACCACCCCCTACACTACACAAACACTGCTGCACTACCCTAAACCCTAAAACACTGCCCCCAGCACTACCCCCTACACTACACAAATACCCCTGCACTAACCTAAACCCTAAAACACTCCCCCTACACTACACAAACACCACTGCACTACCCCAAATCCTAAAACACCACCCCAAGGATGACCCCCTACACTACCCAAACGCCACTACACCACCCTGAACCCTAAAACATCAACGCTGCACAAACCCCTAGACTACCCAAAGACCACAGCATTACCATAAACCCTAAAACACGACCCCGTACACTACACAAACACAGCTGCACTACCCTAAACCCTAAAACACTACCCCCAGCACTACCCCTACACTACACAAACACCCCTGCACTACCCTAAACCCTAAAACACTAACCCCTACACTACTCAATCACCGCTGCACTACCCTAAACCCTAAAACACTACCCCCAGCACGACCCCCTATACTACCCTAACACCACTGCACTACCCTAAACCCTAAAACACTACCCCCAGCAGTACCCCCTACACTACCCAAACGCCACTGCACTACCCTAAACCCTAAAACACTACCCCAGCAGTACCCCTACCCTATCCAAACACCATTGCACTACCCTATATCCCAAAACACTATCCCAGAGGTACCCCCTTTACTACCCAAACATCACTGCTCTACCCCAAACCCTAAAACACTCCCACCAGCACGACTCCCTACAATACCAAAACATCACTGCACTACGCTAAGCCCTAAATCCACCCCCAGCATGACTCCCTACACTACCCAAACATCACTGCACTACCCTAAATCCTAAAACACTACCCCCAGCACCACCCCCTACACTACACCAACACCACTGCACTACCCTAAACCCTAAAACACTACCCCAGCACAACCCCCTACACTAACCAAACACCACTGCATTACCATAAACCCTAAAACACTACCCCAGCATGACCCCCTACACTACCCAAAAACTACTGCACTACCCTAAACACTAAATCACTACCCCAACATGACACCCTACACTGCACGAACACCACTGCACTGCCCTAAACTCTAAAACGCTACCCCATCACGACCCCCTTCACTGCCCGAACACCACTGCCCTAAACCCTGAAACACCACCCCCAGCAAGACCCCCTACACGGCCCAAACACCACTGCCCTAAACCCTGAAACACCACCTCCAGCAAGACACCCTACACTGCCCGAACACGACTGCACTGTCCTAAACCCTAAAACACCACCCCCTGCACAACACCCAACTCTGCCCGCAAACCACTGCCCTAAACCCTGAAACACCAGCCACAGCAAGACCCCCTAAACTGCCCGATCACCACTGCACTGCCCTAAACCATGAAACACCACCCCCAGCAGGACCCCCTACACTGCCTGATCACCACTGCACTGCTCTAAACCCTGAAACACCACCCCCTGCACATTCCTCTACACTGCCGGAACACCACTGCACTGCCATAAACCCTAAAACACCACCCACAGCAAGACCCCCTACACTGCCGGAACACCACTGCACTGCCCTACATCCTGAATCACCACCCCCAGCAAGACACCCTACACTGCCCAAACACCACTGCACTGCCCTAATCCCTAAAACACCACCCCCGGCACAACCCCCTACACTGCCCGAATACCACTGCACTGCCAAAAACCCTGAAACACCACCCCAGCACGACCCCCTACACTGCCCGAACACCACTGCTTTGCCCTAAACTCTGAAACACCACCCCCAGATTGACCCCCTACACTGCCCGAACACCACTGCACTGTCCTAAACCCTAAAACACCACTCCCAGCACAACACCCTGCACTACACAAACATCGCTGCACTGCCCTAAACCCTAAAACACTTCCCCAGCACGACCCCCCACACAACCCATACACCGCATAACTGCCCTAAACCCTAAAAAACCACTCCCATCATGACCCCCTACACTACACAAACACCGCTGCACTACCCTAATCCCTAAAACACTAACTGATGCACTACCCTAAACCCTAAAACACTACCCCCGCACGACCCCCTACTCTACCCAAACACCACTGCACTACCCAAAACCCTAAACCACGACCCTTGTACACTGCACAAACACCGCTGCACTACCCATAACCCTTAAACATTACACCCAGCACAACCCCTACACTACACAAACACCACTGCACTACCCTAAACCCTAAAACACTACCCCCAGCAGTACCCCTACACTATCCAAACACCATTGCACTACCCTATACCCCAAAACACTACCCCAGAGGTACCCCCTACACTACCCAAACATCACTGCTCTACCCTAAACCCTAAACAACTACCCCCAGCACGACCCCCTACACTACCCAAACACCACTGCACTACCCTAAACCGTAAAACACTACCGCCATCACGACCACCTACACTACCCAAACACCACTGCACTACCCTAAACCCTAAAACATTCCCACCAGCACGACTCCCTACACTACCCAAACATCACTCAACTACGCTAAGCCCTAAATCTACCCCCAGCATGACCCCCTTACACTACCCAAACACCACTGCACTACCCTAACCCTAGATTTACCCCAGAACAACCCCCTACACTACACAAACACTACTGCACTACCATACACCCTAAATCTACCCTCAGCATGACTCCCTACACTACCCAAACACCTCTGCACTACCCTAAATCCTAAAACACTACCCCCAGCACCACCCCCTCCACTACACCAACACTACCCCTTACACTACACAAACCCCACTGCACTACCCAAACCCTAAAACACCACCTCAGCACGATACCCTAAACTACCAGAACACCACTGCACTGCCCTAAACCCTAAAACACCACCCCCAGCATGACCCCTACACTACCCAAACACCACTACACTACCCTAAACCCTAAAACACCACCCCCGCACAACCCCCTACACTACCCAAAGACCACAGCATTACCATAAACTCTAAAACACGACCCCCCTGCACTACACAAACACAGTTGCACTACCCTAAACCCTAAAACACTACCCCCAGCACTACCCCCTGCACTACACAAACACCCCTGCACTACCCTAAACCCTAAAACACTACCCCTACACTACACAAACACTACTGCACTACCCTAAACCCTAAAACACTACCCCCAGCAGTACCCCTACACTATCCAAACACCATTGCACTACCCTAAACCCTAAAACACTACCCCAGAGGTACTCCCTACACTACCCAAACATCACTGCTCTACCATAAACCCTAAATAACTACCCCCAGCACGACCCCCTACTCTACCCAAACATCACTGCATTACCCTAAACTGTAAAACACTACTGTAGGAGAGTAGGGTCTGCTATCCTATGGTCACCCCAAATTTTTGCTTTTTGCTTCACTGGTTTTTGACATATTGAGGCTGTGGGCCTGCCAATCAGACCCCCAGCCTGCTGTTCTCTCTACTAAATTAAAAGTATGCACCCTAGGTGCATAACCAATTGGAAGTGGATCACCCTGTCAGCCCCTGTACCAGTGTACACTAGGTACCCAGGGCATTGGTGTACCCAAGGCCTGCCAAGGGCTGCAGCATGTATTATGCCACCCCAGGCTTGGCCTAACAATCTGACACAACTGGCTGATCACTCAGCTGGGGTAAGTTGGTGTAATCACCTCTTACTTAGGTGTAGTATACCTATACCTAACCTTAAATGGGACACCTGGTAACCTATAAGTCACTCCTATGGCAGGCCTTAACAATCCTGAAGGCAGAGTGCTTGGTTCCATGTGAGATGGTGCTCTGGCATGAGCTGAGCCTGTCTGCAGTGGTCGGAACAACTTCCTTCTACTGTTTCCAGATATCGTCATACCATATACTCTTAAGTGCATTATGAACCTCGCGGTTAAATGCTATCTTTGGTTTGGCTTTATCAAAACATGTCGAGTAAGGTGTCATATGAATTGGAATACTAACCCCTCGCCAATTCTGGCGACGGGGTTAGCATTCCACCCTTCTAGAGGGACACGACATGTACAGTGCCTGAAACCCGGGTAAAATCAGACATAGCCTCAGCTCCACAAAATGGATGCTGCCACCACAGACACAAGTCTGCCCTCCTGCTGCTGGGAGTCCTTCCAGCTTGGGAGGTGTGGACAAAGGGTTTCCTGCCAGGGGAGGTGCGTGCACCACCCCAGACAGGATTTTGTGTATTGGTCAGGTAGGGCTTGAAAGAAACCAGACATGCCTGTGGCTCACAAGGAGCCTCGGTGCATATGCCAGTTCAAACCGGTCCTGGGGCACACCAGTCCCGGGCCTGGGGCGAGCTGGACAAAGGATTGGGGGTGTAACCACCCCCCTTCCTGGTCCCACCCATAGGGAGGGACCTAGCAGGTAGTCCGGCCCCTAGAATCCGCTTAAAGGTAGGAGCTGTGTCCTAAGACTTCAGACATCCTGAAATCAACTTAACACTAAGAAGAAGACGGGAACTTCGACGCTCTGCTGCACAGAGGACTGAAGCCAATCTCCCCTGTGGTCAGGGAGTGACCACCTTGCTAACGCAAGCACCATCCAGCGCATCAACGTCTGCTTTGCCGCCGCCTCCCGCCGGAGCCCGAGCCCAGAGACTGACAAGACCTGTACCTCCAGACCTCTCACCGCCCGATCCACAGTCCCTGAGAAGAGGAGACCCGTGGAGGCACCGAGACACGTGGAGCCAGCCATCTTGGAACGACTACGACAGGCTGACAAGTGCAACAACCGAGGCTCCCTCCAAGTTGTGCTTTGGGATCTGAGAAGCCCAACCCCCGAGCAGCATCTGCACCAAAGGTGAGCCCTCCAGCATCTCCACGATCTGCGTGGGGCCCTTCTGCATTTTGCCACTCGATGCGCCTAACCGGTTGCTGGCCCGCTGGCTAGTAGCCATCTTGGCGACGAACTCTACGAAATACACAGCTGGTCTGGTTGCTCCAGACTGGCCCTTGCTCCTCTCCAAAGGAGCAATCCCTCTGACCTTGCTGGTCAGAACCAACAGCTGATTTCCGAATCCTCCTACAATTGCTTTTGCCAAGGCTTGTTTGCTTCGACCAAGTCGCCGACACCGCCGACAGCGAGAGCCTGCGTGGGACAGCTCGTGAGCCGACTCCTGGACGTCGTCGACCTTCAGGGACCACGTGGCTGCGGAGACAAGCTACCCCTCATCACCTGTTTGCACCCGACATCGCCTGGTACCCACCTGGTGCCACGCTGGTCACTGGCTAGTGACTGTGAACACTGTCCCCTCTGCTTACAGGTCTTCAACATCTCCGATCCACTCTTGGATCCACTGCATCTCTCCCGGACCGACCGCCTGCAGCATCTTTGTCTTCAAGCTCCACGGAACAGATAGAAGAAACCCGACGCACTTCGAGGCCTATGCACCCGCTTCCTGTGGGTGAGGTAAAGCTGGCACACCTGTGCCCAAGTGTAGTATTACATCTCTAGTGCCTGTGTTCCAAATCTTGAGTTCCTAGTCCATCCGGAAGATCCTCTTTGCAGTAACTTTGTACTTTTTACGCACCCATTGAAACCTATGGGAGCACGCGTGTGACTATTTGCTCTGCACACGCCACCCGTGGACCTCCTGGTCACTAACTGACGTTAGCTCCTTGTAGGCCCAGCGATTCTAGAGGCCCTAGGCCTTTTCCCTTTTTTGTTCGTGGTACTTATACCACTATTTTAGTATATGGTTTGAGTGGCCACCAGGGCCTATCCATATAACGTGCAACTTCTGTGTATTCTGTGATAATCTTGTTTGACGATTTGTGCTCCTGTGCTCATAAAGAGACTAGGGGTTACTTTGAGAAATAAATACATATATATTTTGAATATATATCTGTGTGGTGTCCTTTCATTGGTATAAAAGGGGGTTGCATTTGGTAAAACAGCTGGCTTAACACGCTTCACGAGTTTAGCCTCAAAGACTGCTTAGCCTACGCTACCACTAGGGCAGCTAGTCCGAAAAGGTTGACTTACAACCACACCATAAGGGTTGCTTGGCATGGTACAAGGTGATCACTTTAACTAGTGAGCATCATATACCAGGCCAACTTCTCACATTGGTGAGCAGCGGTTGGATTTGAGCTTGCTGTGTTTTACCATTGTAATCTCTTGGTTACCAATTGAAAGATCACATAGGTACCTGTAGGTACATATAAAACAAGATTAGATATACATAAGTTCTACTGAACTTAGTTGTTGTAGAGCAAAGGGAGTAGCACACCCTGACTACAACTACTAGATAGGTTTAGTAGGTAAACACAAGTGTAGGTAGATTGCAACACATCCACCCACACTTAAGAGCAATGGCCGGGGCAGAGGGGTCCACTGTACCCATCTCTGTTGAGAGTGACCCCCAGAGGGCAACATCCAGCTTTGCTACCCTTAATCAGAATGAGCTCAGGCATTTGGCAACTCTTAGAGGCCTTAAACAGCCCAAGAACCCAAACTCTGCTGAGCTCAGAGAGCTCTTACAGAATGATGAGAATCAGAGAGCACTCAAGAAAGCTTCCCAGTTAGCCCCCTTAGGGTCAGGAACAGGAGGCCCCCCTTCTGAAGATACTACAGAGGTACCCAGTTCCAATAGCCATCCCTTAGATGAGAACCATACTACAGGGGAGGAAAGTGGTGAGGATACAGAAAGTAGTGATGATGAAGGGAGAACTAGCCCAGTGCCAAGCATTATACTTGGCCCAGCTAAACTAAGGCTATTGGGGACTGACAATGGGTTCACCCCATTGGATCTCCCCAGTGGACTTAACACAGGGCTTGGGAGGCAAAGGAATCGCTCAGGTGACTCCAATGCTTCTCATGGCTCTAGAGGCTCTCAAGGTCACTCCAGGAAAAGGATGACCACCCCTCAGAGGAGGGAACATGAGGCCAGAATGCAGGAAGCCCAGCTGAGGATCAGGAAGCAGGAGCTAGAAGTAGCCCTGATGGAAGAAAAACTGAACAAGGCTAGGCAACCTAGAGAGAGTGGGTCTATACCCACTGGTGGCAGCATTGTCCCTAAGGACAAAGATAGGGTCTTTGATAATAGGAACCTGTCTAAGGTTGTGCCCCCCTACAAAAGTGGGGATGACATCCACAAATGGATAACTGCTCTTGAGAGAGCCTGCAAAGTACAGCAGGTTCCTGAAGACCAGTGGGCAGCAATCCTCTGGCTCTCCTTTGAAGGAAGAGGCAGAGACAGACTCCTCACTGTTAGAGAAGAGGATGTCAGAAACTACAGAGTCCTGAAGAGTGTTCTGGTAGATGGGTTAGGCTTAACCACTGAACAGTACAGGTTAATGTTCAGAGACACCCAAAAGACACAGACTCAGGACTGGTCTGAATATGTTGAATGTGCCACTAAGGCTTTGGAGGGTTGGTTGCTGGGAAGTAAGGTATCTGATTTTACAGGATTGTATAATTTGATGATGAGAGAACAGATTTTAAATAACTGTCAAAACCAGCAACTGCATCAACACTTGGTTGACTCTGATCTGACCTCTCCCCAAGAATTGGGAAAGAAGGCAGACAAATGGGTCAGAACCAGGGTTAAGCAAAAGAACCAGAACCAGGGCCAAGGGGGTGATCAGAAGAAAACAGACCAAAAGGGTGGAGATCAGAAACCTAAAGACCAGAAGTCTTCAACAGGGCCCCAAACTACTGCTAAGGAGGGTGGGTCCCAACAGTCCAAGAAGAAGAAAGAAGGTCAGAAGAAACCCTGGTGCAATCATTGTAAAAATACAACTCACTGGACTAGTGATTGCAAAAAGGGTGGAGCCCCCAACACTGTTGCCCCTAAGGCACCTGCTCCCAGTACTACTGTTAGCAGTGTTGGTCCCCAGACAAAGGGTGTAGTGGGAATCACTATGGGAACTGAAGGAGATTCTGACTTAGACAGAACCCTTACACAGGCAGTCTTGATCTGTGATGGGGACATTGATTTGTCCCTGACTGTGAGCCCCAGTAACCTGGGCAAGTACAGACAGACTCCTTTAATTAATGACAAAGTGGCTCAAGCCTACAGGGACACATGTGTCAGTGTCACTATGGTGACACCAGGCTTTGTGGACCCTGGACAGTACATACCAGGTGAGAACTACCTGGTGACCAATGCCAGCAATGCCACTACTTCACATAGTGTGGCAGTTGTTAACTTCTCATGGGGAGGGGTAACTGGCCTCAAAAGGGTTGTGGTTAGTGCAGACCTCCCAGTAGAATGTTTGTTGGGCAATGACCTAGAGAGTTCTCTATGGTCAGAAGTGGAGTACAGGACTCATGCAGAGATGTTAGGTATATCATCACATGTCCTTGCTGTGACCAGGTCACAGGCCAAAAAGTGCCTCACTGAACCTCAGGTCTTGGATCCTGGAACAATGGACCAAGCACCTACCAAGAAGAAGAACAGGAGGGTCAAGGCTGTGCCTTCCCCCCTGCCTCAGAGTGATGATCAGCCTTCCCAGGAAGCTGATCTAGAGGACCCTGAAGGAACTGTCCCTGAAGAGCTTGAACCTGATCAGGTTGAGTTTCTGGGGACAGGGGGACCTTCAAGGGCTGACTTGAGGCAGGCTCAGTTATCCTGTCCCTCTCTTGAACCCCTCAGACAGCTGGCTGCTGCTGAGGCTGCTGGGAATGCTCAAGGTACCCATAAAGTGTATTGGGATGAAGGGCTCCTTTATTCAGAGGCTAGAGACCCCAAGCCTGGTGCTACCAGGAGGTTGGTCATACCTCTGCAATTTAGGGGCTTCCTTCTTACCTTGGCCCATGACATTCCTTTAGCAGGACACTTAGGCCAGAACAAGACTTGGGACAGGCTTGTCCCTCACTTTCACTGGCCTCATATGAATGAAGATACAAAGGAGTTTTGTCGCTCCTGTGTCACCTGCCAAGCCAGTGGCAAATCAGGTGGCACAACAAAGGCCCCCCTAATCCCACTACCTGTGGTGGGGGTCCCCTTTGAAAGAGTGGGAATAGACATAGTGGGTCCCATGGATCCTCCCACTGCATCTGGGCACAGATTTATACTGGTGGTAGTGGATCATGCCACCAGGTACCCAGAGGCAATTCCCCTTAGGACCACTACAGCACCTGTTGTGGCCAGGGCCCTGCTGGGAGTATTCTCCAGAGTGGGGTTTCCTAAGGAGGTAGTATCTGACAGAGGTACCAACTTTATGTCAGGATACTTGACAGCTATGTGGAAGGAATGTGGTGTCAACTACAAGTTCACCACCCCTTATCACCCACAATGCAATGGGCTTGTTGAGAGATTCAACAAGACCCTAAAGGGTATGATCAAAGGATTACCTGAAAAGCTCAGGCGAAGATGGGACATCCTTCTACCCTGCCTTCTGTTTGCTTACAGAGAGGTCCCACAAAAAGGAGTTGGCTACAGCCCCTTTGAATTGTTGTTTGGGCACCCTGTGAGAGGCCCACTGTGTTTGGTGAAGGAAGGATGGGAGTTACCTCTCAAAAAGCCTAAGCTAGACATAGTGGACTATGTACTTGGTCTCCGCTCCAGGATGGCTGAGTATATGGAGAAGGCATCCAAAAACCTTGAGGCAAGCCAGGCCTTACAGAAAGCTTGGCATGACCAAAAGGCTGTCTTGGTTGAGTATCAGCCAGGACAGAAGGTATGGGTGTTGGAGCCAGTGGCCCCAGCAGCACTCCAAGACAAATGGTCTGGACCCCATACAATCCTGGAAAAGAAGGGGGAGGTCACCTACTTGGTGGACCTAGGAACTCCCAGGAGTCCCCACCGGGTACTCCATGTTAACAGGCTTAAAGCATATGTTGACAGGGCAGACATGGGCTTGCTCATGGCTACAGATGAGGGACAGGAGGAAGAGAGTGACCCTCTCCCAGACCTGTTGTCTCAGAACCCTGAAGATGGCTCAGTTGAAGGAGTGACCCTTGGAGGCAACCTCACTGCCCATCAGCAGACTGAATGTAGACAGGTTCTACAATCATTTTCACATATGTTTTCCTTGATACCTAGTCAAACTGACTGGTGTACCCATGTGGTGGACACTGGTGACAGTCTGCCTGTAAAGAACAAGCTTTACAGACAACCTGACCACGTCAGGGACTGTATAAAGGCTGAGGTACATAAAATGCTGGAATTAGGTGTCATTGAACCCTCAGAGAGCCCATGGGCTAGCCCAGTGGTTCTGGTCCCCAAACCTCACACCAAAGATGGCAAGAGAGAGATGAGGTTCTGTGTGGATTACAGAGGACTCAATGCTGTCACCAGGACAGATGCACACCCTATTCCAAGGGCAGATGAGCTCATAGACAAACTAGCTTCTGCAAAGTTTTTGAGCACATTTGACTTAACAGCTGGCTATTGGCAAATCAGATTAGCTGAGGAGTCTAAGGCCAAAACAGCATTCTCAACCCCAGGTGGGCACTACCAGTTTGTGGTGATGCCCTTTGGTCTGAAGAATGCACCTGCCACCTTCCAAAGGCTGGTGAACCAAGTCCTTACTGGGTTGGATGACTTTTGTGCAGCATATCTGGATGACATTGCTGTCTTTAGCTCCACCTGGGAGGATCACCTGATCCACCTGAAGAAGGCTCTTGAGGCTCTGCAAAGGGCAGGCCTCACTATCAAGGCTACTAAGTGCCAGATAGGGCAGAGTAAGGTTGTATATTTGGGCCACCTTGTAGGTGGAGGCCAAGTTCAACCACTGGAGAGTAAGATACAATCCATCAAGGACTGGTCCCCTCCAACCACCCAGACTCAAGTTCGAGCTTTCTTGGGCTTGACTGGGTACTACAGGAAGTTTGTTAAGAACTATGGGTCCATTGTGACTCCTCTTAATGATCTGACATCCAAGAAGATGCCCAAAAAGGTTCAGTGGACAGTAAGCTGTCAAAAGGCATTTGATGACCTGAAGAAGGCCATGTGCTCTGCACCTATCCTGAAAAGTCCTGACTACTCCAAAGAGTTTATTGTCCAAACAGATGCTTCTGAGTTGGGTGTGGGAGCTGTGCTGTCACAACTTAATGTAGATGGTCAAGACCAACCCATTGCTTTTATTAGCAGAAGGTTGACCCCCAGAGAGAAGAATTGGTCAGCTATTGAGAGGGAGGCCTTTGCTGTGGTGTGGGCCCTGAAGAAGCTGAGGCCATACTTGTTTGGCACTCACTTCAAGATTCAGACCGACCATAAGCCCCTCTTGTGGCTAAATCAGATGAAGGGTGAAAACCCCAAACTGCTTAGGTGGTCCATTTCCCTACAGGGGATGGACTTTACAGTGGAGCACCGGCCAGGTACTGACCATGGGAATGCAGATGGTCTCTCCAGGTACTTCCACTTAGGACATGAAGACGAGACTGGTCAAGGCTAGTTTAATGTCCCAGCGTTTGGGGGGGGGTTGTGTAGGAGAGTAGGGTCTGCTATCCTATGGTCACCCCAAATTTTTGCTTTTTGCTTCACTGGTTTTTGACATATTGAGGCTGTGGGCCTGCCAATCAGACCCCCAGCCTGCTGTTCTCTCTACTAAATTAAAACTATGCACCCTAGGTGCATAACCAATTGGAAGTGGATCACCCTGTCAGCCCCTGTACCAGTGTACACTAGGTACCCAGGGCATTGGTGTACCCAAGGCCTGCCAAGGGCTGCAGCATGTATTATGCCACCCCAGGCTTGGCCTAACAATCTGACACAACTGGCTGATCACTCAGCTGGGGTAAGTTGGTGTAATCACCTCTTACTTAGGTGTAGTATACCTATACCTAACCTTAAATGGGACACCTGGTAACCTATAAGTCACTCCTATGGCAGGCCTTAACAATCCTGAAGGCAGAGTGCTTGGTTCCATGTGAGATGGTGCTCTGGCATGAGCTGAGCCTGTCTGCAGTGGTCGGAACAACTTCCTTCTACTGTTTCCAGATATCGTCATACCATATACTCTTAAGTGCATTATGAACCTCGCGGTTAAATGCTATCTTTGGTTTGGCTTTATCAAAACATGTCGAGTAAGGTGTCATACGAATTGGAATACTAACCCCTCGCCAATTCTGGCGACGGGGTTAGCATTCCACCCTTCTAGAGGGACACGACATGTACAGTGCCTGAAACCCGGGTAAAATCAGACATAGCCTCAGCTCCACAAAATGGATGCTGCCACCACAGACACAAGTCTGCCCTCCTGCTGCTGGGAGTCCTTCCAGCTTGGGAGGTGTGGACAAAGGGTTTCCTGCCAGGGGAGGTGCGTGCACCACCCCAGACAGGATTTTGTGTATTGGTCAGGTAGGGCTTGAAAGAAACCAGACATGCCTGTGGCTCACAAGGAGCCTCGGTGCATATGCCAGTTCAAACCGGTCCTGGGGCACACCAGTACCGGGCCTGGGGCGAGCTGGACAAAGGATTGGGGGTGTAACCACCCCCCTTCCTGGTCCCACCCATAGGGAGGGACCTAGCAGGTAGTCCGGCCCCTAGAATCCGCTTAAAGGTAGGAGCTGTGTCCTAAGACTTCAGACATCCTGAAATCAACTTAACACTAAGAAGAAGACGGGAACTTCGACGCTCTGCTGCACAGAGGACTGAAGCCAATCTCCCCTGTGGTCAGGGAGTGACCACCTTGCTAACGCAAGCACCATCCAGCGCATCAACATCTGCTTTGCCACCGCCTCCCGCCGGAGCCCGAGCCCAGAGACTGACAAGACCTGGACCTCCAGACCTCTCACCGCCCGATCCACAGTCCCTGAGAAGAGGAGACCCGTGGAGGCACCGAGACACGTGGAGCCAGCCATCTTGGAACGACTATGACAGGCTGACAAGTGCAACAACCGAGGCTCCCTCCAAGTTGTGCTTTGGGATCTGAGAAGCCCAACCCCCGAGCAGCATCTGCACCAAAGGTGAGCCCTCCAGCATCTCCACGATCTGCGTGGGGCCCTTCTGCATTTTGCCACTCGACGCGCCTAACCGGTTGCTGGCCCGCTGGCTAGTAGCCATCTTGGCGACGAACTCTACAAAATACACTGCTGGTCTGGTTGCTCCAGACTGGCCCTTGCTCCTCTCCAAAGGAGCAATCCCTCTGACCTTGCTGGTCAGAACCAACAGCTGATTTCCGAATCCTCCTACAATTGCTTTTGCCAAGGCTTGTTTGCTTCGACCAAGTCGCCGACACCGCCGACAGCGAGAGCCTGCGTGGGACAGCTCGTGAGCCGACTCCTGGACGTCGTCGACCTTCAGGGACCACGTGGCTGCGGAGACAAGCTACCCCTCATCACCTGTTTGCACCCGACATCGCCTGGTACCCACCTGGTGCCACGCTGGTCACTGGCTAGTGACTGTGAACACTGTCCCCTCTGCTTACAGGTCTTCAACATCTCCGATCCACTCTTGGATCCACTGCATCTCTCCCGGACCGACCGCCTGCAGCATCTTTGTCTTCAAGCTCCACGGAACAGATAGAAGAAACCCGACGCACTTCGAGGCCTATGCACCCGCTTCCTGTGGGTGAGGTAAAGCTGGCACACCTGTGCCCAAGTGTAGTATTACATCTCTAGTGCCTGTGTTCCAAATCTTGAGTTCCTAGTCCATCCGGAAGATCCTCTTTGCAGTAACTTTGTACTTTTTACGCACCCATTGAAACCTATGGGAGCACGCGTGTGACTATTTGCTCTGCACACGCCACCCGTGGACCTCCTGGTCACTAACTGACGTTAGCTCCTTGTAGGCCCAGCGATTCTAGAGGCCCTAGGCCTTTTCCCTTTTTTGTTCGTGGTACTTATACCACTATTTTAGTATATGGTTTGAGTGGCCACCAGGGCCTATCCATATAACGTGCAACTTCTGTGTATTCTGTGATAATCTTGTTTGACGATTTGTGCTCCTGTGCTCATAAAGAGACTAGGGGTTACTTTGAGAAATAAATACATATATATTTTGAATATATATCTGTGTGGTGTCCTTTCATTGGTATAAAAGGGGGTTGCATTTGGTAAAACAGCTGGCTTAACACGCTTCACGAGTTTAGCCTCAAAGACTGCTTAGCCTACGCTACCACTAGGGCAGCTAGTCCGAAAAGGTTGACTTACAACCACACCATAAGGGTTGCTTGGCATGGTACAAGGTGATCACTTTAACTAGTGAGCATCATATACCAGGCCAACTTCTCACATTGGTGAGCAGCGGTTGGATTTGAGCTTGCTGTGTTTTACCATTGTAATCTCTTGGTTACCAATTGAAAGATCACATAGGTACCTGTAGGTACATATAAAACAAGATTAGATATACATAAGTTCTACTGAACTTAGTTGTTGTAGAGCAAAGGGAGTAGCACACCCTGACTACAACTACTAGATAGGTTTAGTAGGTAAACACAAGTGTAGGTAGATTGCAACACATCCACCCACACTTAAGAGCAATGGCCGGGGCAGAGGGGTCCACTGTACCCATCTCTGTTGAGAGTGACCCCCAGAGGGCAACATCCAGCTTTGCTACCCTTAATCAGAATGAGCTCAGGCATTTGGCAACTCTTAGAGGCCTTAAACAGCCCAAGAACCCAAACTCTGCTGAGCTCAGAGAGCTCTTACAGAATGATGAGAATCAGAGAGCACTCAAGAAAGCTTCCCAGTTAGCCCCCTTAGGGTCAGGAACAGGAGGCCCCCCTTCTGAAGATACTACAGAGGTACCCAGTTCCAATAGCCATCCCTTAGATGAGAACCATACTACAGGGGAGGAAAGTGGTGAGGATACAGAAAGTAGTGATGATGAAGGGAGAACTAGCCCAGTGCCAAGCATTATACTTGGCCCAGCTAAACTAAGGCTATTGGGGACTGACAATGGGTTCACCCCATTGGATCTCCCCAGTGGACTTAACACAGGGCTTGGGAGGCAAAGGAATCGCTCAGGTGACTCCAATGCTTCTCATGGCTCTAGAGGCTCTCAAGGTCACTCCAGGAAAAGGATGACCACCCCTCAGAGGAGGGAACATGAGGCCAGAATGCAGGAAGCCCAGCTGAGGATCAGGAAGCAGGAGCTAGAAGTAGCCCTGATGGAAGAAAAACTGAACAAGGCTAGGCAACCTAGAGAGAGTGGGTCTATACCCACTGGTGGCAGCATTGTCCCTAAGGACAAAGATAGGGTCTTTGATAATAGGAACCTGTCTAAGGTTGTGCCCCCCTACAAAAGTGGGGATGACATCCACAAATGGATAACTGCTCTTGAGAGAGCCTGCAAAGTACAGCAGGTTCCTGAAGACCAGTGGGCAGCAATCCTCTGGCTCTCCTTTGAAGGAAGAGGCAGAGACAGACTCCTCACTGTTAGAGAAGAGGATGTCAGAAACTACAGAGTCCTGAAGAGTGTTCTGGTAGATGGGTTAGGCTTAACCACTGAACAGTACAGGTTAATGTTCAGAGACACCCAAAAGACACAGACTCAGGACTGGTCTGAATATGTTGAATGTGCCACTAAGGCTTTGGAGGGTTGGTTGCTGGGAAGTAAGGTATCTGATTTTACAGGATTGTATAATTTGATGATGAGAGAACAGATTTTAAATAACTGTCAAAACCAGCAACTGCATCAACACTTGGTTGACTCTGATCTGACCTCTCCCCAAGAATTGGGAAAGAAGGCAGACAAATGGGTCAGAACCAGGGTTAAGCAAAAGAACCAGAACCAGGGCCAAGGGGGTGATCAGAAGAAAACAGACCAAAAGGGTGGAGATCAGAAACCTAAAGACCAGAAGTCTTCAACAGGGCCCCAAACTACTGCTAAGGAGGGTGGGTCCCAACAGTCCAAGAAGAAGAAAGAAGGTCAGAAGAAACCCTGGTGCAATCATTGTAAAAATACAACTCACTGGACTAGTGATTGCAAAAAGGGTGGAGCCCCCAACACTGTTGCCCCTAAGGCACCTGCTCCCAGTACTACTGTTAGCAGTGTTGGTCCCCAGACAAAGGGTGTAGTGGGAATCACTATGGGAACTGAAGGAGATTCTGACTTAGACAGAACCCTTACACAGGCAGTCTTGATCTGTGATGGGGACATTGATTTGTCCCTGACTGTGAGCCCCAGTAACCTGGGCAAGTACAGACAGACTCCTTTAATTAATGACAAAGTGGCTCAAGCCTACAGGGACACATGTGTCAGTGTCACTATGGTGACACCAGGCTTTGTGGACCCTGGACAGTACATACCAGGTGAGAACTACCTGGTGACCAATGCCAGCAATGCCACTACTTCACATAGTGTGGCAGTTGTTAACTTCTCATGGGGAGGGGTAACTGGCCTCAAAAGGGTTGTGGTTAGTGCAGACCTCCCAGTAGAATGTTTGTTGGGCAATGACCTAGAGAGTTCTCTATGGTCAGAAGTGGAGTACAGGACTCATGCAGAGATGTTAGGTATATCATCACATGTCCTTGCTGTGACCAGGTCACAGGCCAAAAAGTGCCTCACTGAACCTCAGGTCTTGGATCCTGGAACAATGGACCAAGCACCTACCAAGAAGAAGAACAGGAGGGTCAAGGCTGTGCCTTCCCCCCTGCCTCAGAGTGATGATCAGCCTTCCCAGGAAGCTGATCTAGAGGACCCTGAAGGAACTGTCCCTGAAGAGCTTGAACCTGATCAGGTTGAGTTTCTGGGGACAGGGGGACCTTCAAGGGCTGACTTGAGGCAGGCTCAGTTATCCTGTCCCTCTCTTGAACCCCTCAGACAGCTGGCTGCTGCTGAGGCTGCTGGGAATGCTCAAGGTACCCATAAAGTGTATTGGGATGAAGGGCTCCTTTATTCAGAGGCTAGAGACCCCAAGCCTGGTGCTACCAGGAGGTTGGTCATACCTCTGCAATTTAGGGGCTTCCTTCTTACCTTGGCCCATGACATTCCTTTAGCAGGACACTTAGGCCAGAACAAGACTTGGGACAGGCTTGTCCCTCACTTTCACTGGCCTCATATGAATGAAGATACAAAGGAGTTTTGTCGCTCCTGTGTCACCTGCCAAGCCAGTGGCAAATCAGGTGGCACAACAAAGGCCCCCCTAATCCCACTACCTGTGGTGGGGGTCCCCTTTGAAAGAGTGGGAATAGACATAGTGGGTCCCATGGATCCTCCCACTGCATCTGGGCACAGATTTATACTGGTGGTAGTGGATCATGCCACCAGGTACCCAGAGGCAATTCCCCTTAGGACCACTACAGCACCTGTTGTGGCCAGGGCCCTGCTGGGAGTATTCTCCAGAGTGGGGTTTCCTAAGGAGGTAGTATCTGACAGAGGTACCAACTTTATGTCAGGATACTTGACAGCTATGTGGAAGGAATGTGGTGTCAACTACAAGTTCACCACCCCTTATCACCCACAATGCAATGGGCTTGTTGAGAGATTCAACAAGACCCTAAAGGGTATGATCAAAGGATTACCTGAAAAGCTCAGGCGAAGATGGGACATCCTTCTACCCTGCCTTCTGTTTGCTTACAGAGAGGTCCCACAAAAAGGAGTTGGCTACAGCCCCTTTGAATTGTTGTTTGGGCACCCTGTGAGAGGCCCACTGTGTTTGGTGAAGGAAGGATGGGAGTTACCTCTCAAAAAGCCTAAGCTAGACATAGTGGACTATGTACTTGGTCTCCGCTCCAGGATGGCTGAGTATATGGAGAAGGCATCCAAAAACCTTGAGGCAAGCCAGGCCTTACAGAAAGCTTGGCATGACCAAAAGGCTGTCTTGGTTGAGTATCAGCCAGGACAGAAGGTATGGGTGTTGGAGCCAGTGGCCCCAGCAGCACTCCAAGACAAATGGTCTGGACCCCATACAATCCTGGAAAAGAAGGGGGAGGTCACCTACTTGGTGGACCTAGGAACTCCCAGGAGTCCCCACCGGGTACTCCATGTTAACAGGCTTAAAGCATATGTTGACAGGGCAGACATGGGCTTGCTCATGGCTACAGATGAGGGACAGGAGGAAGAGAGTGACCCTCTCCCAGACCTGTTGTCTCAGAACCCTGAAGATGGCTCAGTTGAAGGAGTGACCCTTGGAGGCAACCTCACTGCCCATCAGCAGACTGAATGTAGACAGGTTCTACAATCATTTTCACATATGTTTTCCTTGATACCTAGTCAAACTGACTGGTGTACCCATGTGGTGGACACTGGTGACAGTCTGCCTGTAAAGAACAAGCTTTACAGACAACCTGACCACGTCAGGGACTGTATAAAGGCTGAGGTACATAAAATGCTGGAATTAGGTGTCATTGAACCCTCAGAGAGCCCATGGGCTAGCCCAGTGGTTCTGGTCCCCAAACCTCACACCAAAGATGGCAAGAGAGAGATGAGGTTCTGTGTGGATTACAGAGGACTCAATGCTGTCACCAGGACAGATGCACACCCTATTCCAAGGGCAGATGAGCTCATAGACAAACTAGCTTCTGCAAAGTTTTTGAGCACATTTGACTTAACAGCTGGCTATTGGCAAATCAGATTAGCTGAGGAGTCTAAGGCCAAAACAGCATTCTCAACCCCAGGTGGGCACTACCAGTTTGTGGTGATGCCCTTTGGTCTGAAGAATGCACCTGCCACCTTCCAAAGGCTGGTGAACCAAGTCCTTACTGGGTTGGATGACTTTTGTGCAGCATATCTGGATGACATTGCTGTCTTTAGCTCCACCTGGGAGGATCACCTGATCCACCTGAAGAAGGCTCTTGAGGCTCTGCAAAGGGCAGGCCTCACTATCAAGGCTACTAAGTGCCAGATAGGGCAGAGTAAGGTTGTATATTTGGGCCACCTTGTAGGTGGAGGCCAAGTTCAACCACTGGAGAGTAAGATACAATCCATCAAGGACTGGTCCCCTCCAACCACCCAGACTCAAGTTCGAGCTTTCTTGGGCTTGACTGGGTACTACAGGAAGTTTGTTAAGAACTATGGGTCCATTGTGACTCCTCTTAATGATCTGACATCCAAGAAGATGCCCAAAAAGGTTCAGTGGACAGTAAGCTGTCAAAAGGCATTTGATGACCTGAAGAAGGCCATGTGCTCTGCACCTATCCTGAAAAGTCCTGACTACTCCAAAGAGTTTATTGTCCAAACAGATGCTTCTGAGTTGGGTGTGGGAGCTGTGCTGTCACAACTTAATGTAGATGGTCAAGACCAACCCATTGCTTTTATTAGCAGAAGGTTGACCCCCAGAGAGAAGAATTGGTCAGCTATTGAGAGGGAGGCCTTTGCTGTGGTGTGGGCCCTGAAGAAGCTGAGGCCATACTTGTTTGGCACTCACTTCAAGATTCAGACCGACCATAAGCCCCTCTTGTGGCTAAATCAGATGAAGGGTGAAAACCCCAAACTGCTTAGGTGGTCCATTTCCCTACAGGGGATGGACTTTACAGTGGAGCACCGGCCAGGTACTGACCATGGGAATGCAGATGGTCTCTCCAGGTACTTCCACTTAGGACATGAAGACGAGACTGGTCAAGGCTAGTTTAATGTCCCAGCGTTTGGGGGGGGGTTGTGTAGGAGAGTAGGGTCTGCTATCCTATGGTCACCCCAAATTTTTGCTTTTTGCTTCACTGGTTTTTGACATATTGAGGCTGTGGGCCTGCCAATCAGACCCCCAGCCTGCTGTTCTCTCTACTAAATTAAAACTATGCACCCTAGGTGCATAACCAATTGGAAGTGGATCACCCTGTCAGCCCCTGTACCAGTGTACACTAGGTACCCAGGGCATTGGTGTACCCAAGGCCTGCCAAGGGCTGCAGCATGTATTATGCCACCCCAGGCTTGGCCTAACAATCTGACACAACTGGCTGATCACTCAGCTGGGGTAAGTTGGTGTAATCACCTCTTACTTAGGTGTAGTATACCTATACCTAACCTTAAATGGGACACCTGGTAACCTATAAGTCACTCCTATGGCAGGCCTTAACAATCCTGAAGGCAGAGTGCTTGGTTCCATGTGAGATGGTGCTCTGGCATGAGCTGAGCCTGTCTGCAGTGGTCGGAACAACTTCCTTCTACTGTTTCCAGATATCGTCATACCATATACTCTTAAGTGCATTATGAACCTCGCGGTTAAATGCTATCTTTGGTTTGGCTTTATCAAAACATGTCGAGTAAGGTGTCATACGAATTGGAATACTAACCCCTCGCCAATTCTGGCGACGGGGTTAGCATTCCACCCTTCTAGAGGGACACGACATGTACAGTGCCTGAAACCCGGGTAAAATCAGACATAGCCTCAGCTCCACAAAATGGATGCTGCCACCACAGACACAAGTCTGCCCTCCTGCTGCTGGGAGTCCTTCCAGCTTGGGAGGTGTGGACAAAGGGTTTCCTGCCAGGGGAGGTGCGTGCACCACCCCAGACAGGATTTTGTGTATTGGTCAGGTAGGGCTTGAAAGAAACCAGACATGCCTGTGGCTCACAAGGAGCCTCGGTGCATATGCCAGTTCAAACCGGTCCTGGGGCACACCAGTACCGGGCCTGGGGCGAGCTGGACAAAGGATTGGGGGTGTAACCACCCCCCTTCCTGGTCCCACCCATAGGGAGGGACCTAGCAGGTAGTCCGGCCCCTAGAATCCGCTTAAAGGTAGGAGCTGTGTCCTAAGACTTCAGACATCCTGAAATCAACTTAACACTAAGAAGAAGACGGGAACTTCGACGCTCTGCTGCACAGAGGACTGAAGCCAATCTCCCCTGTGGTCAGGGAGTGACCACCTTGCTAACGCAAGCACCATCCAGCGCATCAACATCTGCTTTGCCACCGCCTCCCGCCGGAGCCCGAGCCCAGAGACTGACAAGACCTGGACCTCCAGACCTCTCACCGCCCGATCCACAGTCCCTGAGAAGAGGAGACCCGTGGAGGCACCGAGACACGTGGAGCCAGCCATCTTGGAACGACTATGACAGGCTGACAAGTGCAACAACCGAGGCTCCCTCCAAGTTGTGCTTTGGGATCTGAGAAGCCCAACCCCCGAGCAGCATCTGCACCAAAGGTGAGCCCTCCAGCATCTCCACGATCTGCGTGGGGCCCTTCTGCATTTTGCCACTCGACGCGCCTAACCGGTTGCTGGCCCGCTGGCTAGTAGCCATCTTGGCGACGAACTCTACAAAATACACTGCTGGTCTGGTTGCTCCAGACTGGCCCTTGCTCCTCTCCAAAGGAGCAATCCCTCTGACCTTGCTGGTCAGAACCAACAGCTGATTTCCGAATCCTCCTACAATTGCTTTTGCCAAGGCTTTTTTGCTTCGACCAAGTCGCCGACACCGCCGACAGCGAGAGCCTGCGTGGGACAGCTCGTGAGCCGACTCCTGGACGTCGTCGACCTTCAGGGACCACGTGGCTGCGGAGACAAGCTACCCCTCATCACCTGTTTGCACCCGACATCGCCTGGTACCCACCTGGTGCCACGCTGGTCACTGGCTAGTGACTGTGAACACTGTCCCCTCTGCTTACAGGTCTTCAACATCTCCGATCCACTCTTGGATCCACTGCATCTCTCCCGGACCGACCGCCTGCAGCATCTTTGTCTTCAAGCTCCACGGAACAGATAGAAGAAACCCGACGCACTTCGAGGCCTATGCACCCGCTTCCTGTGGGTGAGGTAAAGCTGGCACACCTGTGCCCAAGTGTAGTATTACATCTCTAGTGCCTGTGTTCCAAATCTTGAGTTCCTAGTCCATCCGGAAGATCCTCTTTGCAGTAACTTTGTACTTTTTACGCACCCATTGAAACCTATGGGAGCACGCATGTGACTATTTGCTCTGCACACGCCACCCGTGGACCTCCTGGTCACTAACTGACGTTAGCTCCTTGTAGGCCCAGCGATTCTAGAGGCCCTAGGCCTTTTCCCTTTTTTGTTCGTGGTACTTATACCACTATTTTAGTATATGGTTTGAGTGGCCACCAGGGCCTATCCATATAACGTGCAACTTCTGTGTATTCTGTGATAATCTTGTTTGACGATTTGTGCTCCTGTGCTCATAAAGAGACTAGGGGTTACTTTGAGAAATAAATACATATATATTTTGAATATATATCTGTGTGGTGTCCTTTCATTGGTATAAAAGGGGGTTGCATTTGGTAAAACAGCTGGCTTAACACGCTTCACGAGTTTAGCCTCAAAGACTGCTTAGCCTACGCTACCACTAGGGCAGCTAGTCCGAAAAGGTTGACTTACAACCACACCATAAGGGTTGCTTGGCATGGTACAAGGTGATCACTTTAACTAGTGAGCATCATATACCAGGCCAACTTCTCACAACTACTGACAGCACAATCCCCTACACTACCCAAACACCACTGCACTACCCTAAACCCTAAAACACTCCCCCAGCAAGACTCCCTACGCTACCCAAACAACACTGCACTACCCTAAACCCTAAAACACTACCCCCAGCACAGCCCCCTACACTACACCAACACCACTGCACTACCCTAAACCCTAAAACACTACCCCAGCACGACACCCTACACTGCACGAACACCACTACACTGCCATAAAACCTAAAACACTACCCCATCACTACCCCTTCACTGCCCGAACACTACTGACCTAAACCCTGAAACACCATCCCCAGCAAGACCCCCTACACTGCCCGAACACCACTGACCTAAACCCTGAAACACCACCCACAGTAAGACCCACTACATTGCCCGAACACCACTACACTGCCCTAAACCCTAAAACACCACCCCCAGCACGACCCCCTACACTGCCCAATCACCACTGCACTGACCTAAACCCTGAAACACCACCATCAGCACAACCCCCTGCACTGCCCAAACACCACTGACCTAAACCCTGAAACACCACCCCCAGCACGTCCCTCTACACTGCCCGAACACCACAGCCCTAAACCCTGAAACACCACCCCCAGCACATCCCTCCACACTGCCCGAACACCACTGCACTGCCCTAAACCCTGAAACACCACCCCTCTGCACGACCTCCTCCACTGCGCGAACACCACTGCACTGCCCTAAACCCTTAAACACCACCCCCCAGCACGACCCTTACACTGCCCAAACACCACTACACTACCCTAAACCCTAAAACACCACCCCCGCACAACCCCCTACACTACCCAAAGACCACAGCATTACCATAAACTCTAAAACACGACCCCCCTGCACTACACAATCACAGTTGCACTACCCTAAACCCTAAAACACTACCCCAGCACTAACCCCTGCACTACGCAAACACCCCTGCACTACCCTAAACACTAAAACACTACCCCTACACTACACAAACACTACTGCTCTACCCTAAACCCTAAAACACTACCCCAGCAGTACCCCATACACTACCCAAACACTACTGCACTACCCTAAACCCTAAAACACTACCCCCAGCAGTACCCCCTACCCTATCCAAACACCATTGCACTACCCTAAACCCTAAAAAACGACCCAGAGGTACCACTACACTACCCAAACATCACTGCTCTAACCCTAAACCCTAAACAACTACCCCCAGCACGACCCCCTACTCTACCCAAACACCACTGTACTACCCTAAACTGTAAAACACTACTGCCAGCACAACCCCCTACACTACCCAAACACCACTGCACTACCCTAAACCCTAAAACACTCCCCCAGCACGACTCCCTACGCTACCCAAACATCACTGCACTACGCTAAACACTAAATCTACCCCCAGCATGACCCCTACATTACCCAAACACCACTGCACTACCCTAACCCTACATCTACCCCCAGAACAACCCCCTACACTACCCAAACACTACTGCACTACCCTACACCTGAAATCTACCCTCAGCATGACACCCTACACTACCCAAACAACACTGCACTATCCTAAACCCTAAAACACTACCCCCAGCACAACCCCCTACACTACACCAACACCACTGCACTACCCTAAACCCTAAAACACTACCCCAACACGACACCCTACACTGCACGAACACCACTATACTGCCCTAAAACCTAAAACACTACCCCATCACTACCCCCTTCACTGCCCGAACACTACTGACCTAAACCCTAAAACACCATCCCCAGCAAGACCCCTACACTGCCCGAACACCACTGCCCTAAACCCTGAAACACCACCCACAGCAAGACCCCCTACATTGCCCGAACACCACTACACTGCCCTAAACCCTAAAACACCACCCCCCAGCACGACCCCCTACACTGCCCAATCACCACTGCCCTGACCTAAACCCTGAAACACCACCACCAGCATGACCCCCTGCACTGTCCAAACACCACTGACCTAAACCCTGAAACACCACCCCCAGCACGTCCCTCTACACTGCCCGAACACCAATGCACTGCCCTAAACCCTGAAACACCACCCCTCTGCACGACCTCCTCCACTGCGCGAACACCACTGCACTGCCCTAAACACTGAAACACCACCCCCAGCAAGACCCCCTACACTGCCCGAACACAACTGCCCTAAACCCTGAAACACCACCCCCAGCAAGACCACCTACACTGCCCGAACACCACTGCACTAAACCCTGAAACACCACCCCCAGCAATACGCCCAACACTGCCCGAACACCACTGCCCTAAACCATGAAACTCCACCTCCAGCAAGACCCCCTACACTGCCTGAACACCACTGCACTGCCCTAAATCCTGAAACACCACCCCCATCAAGACCCCCTACACTGCCGGAACACCACTGCACTGCCCTAAACCCTAAAACACCACCCCCAGCATGACCCCCTACACTGCCCGAACACCGATGCACTGCCCTAAACCCTAAAACACTAACCCAGCATGACCCCCTACACTACCCATAGACAGCACTGCCCTAAACCCTAAAACTCCACCCCTAGCATGACCCCCTACACTACACAAACACAACTGCACTACCCTACACCCTAAAACACTAACTGATACACTACCCTAAACCCTAAAACACTACCCCCCGCACGACCCCCTACACTACCCAAACACCACTGCACTACCCTAAACCATAAAACACTACCCCTTACACTACACAAACATCACTGCACTATCCAAACCCTAAAACAACCACCCCAGCACGATCCCCTACACTACCAGAACACCACTGCACTGCCCAAACCCTAAAACACCACCACCAGCATGACCCCCTATACTACCCAAATGCCACTACACTACCCTGAACCCTAAAACACCACCCCTGCACAAACCCCTACACTACCCAAAGACCACAGCATTACCATAAACCCTAAAACATGACCCCCTACACTACACAAACACAGCTGCACTACCCTAAAACCCTAAAACACTACCCCCAGCACTACCCCTACACTACACAAACACCCCTGCACTACCCTAAACCCTAAAACACTAACCCCTACACTACACAAACACCACTGCACTACCCTAAACCCTAAAACACTACCCCCAGCACGACCCCCTACACTACCCCAACACCACTGCACTACCCTAAACCCTAAAACACTACCCCCAGCAGTACCCCCTACACTACTCAAACACCACTGCACTACCTTAAACCCTAAAACAGTTCCCCCAGCAGTACCCCTACACTATCCAAACACCATTGCACTACCCTATACCCCAAAACACTACCCCAGAGGTACCCCCTACACTACCCAAACATCACTGCTCTACCCTAAACCCTAAACAACTACCCCAGCACGACCCCCTACACTACCCAAACACCACTGCACTACCCTAAACCGTAAAACACTACCGCCATCACGACCGCCTACACTACCCAAAAACCACTGCACTACCCTAAACCCTAAAACACTCCCACCAGCACGACTCCCTACACTACCCAAACATCACTCAACTATGCTAAGCCCTAAATCTACCCCCAGCACGACCCCCTACACTACCCAAACACCACTGCACTACCCTAAACCGTAAAACACTACCGCCATCACGACCACCTACACTACACAAACACCACTGCACTACCCTAAACCCTAAAACATTCCCACCAGCACGACTCCCTACACTACCCAAACATCACTCAACTACGCTAAGCCCTAAATCTACACCCCAGCATGACCCCCTTACACTACCCAAACACCACTGCACTACCCTAACCCTAGATTTACCCCAGAACAACCCCCTACACTACACAAACACTACTGCACTACCATACACCCTAAATCTACCCTCAGCATGACTCCCTACACTACCCAAACACCTCTGCACTACCCTAAATCCTAAAACACTACCCCCAGCACCACCCCCTCCACTACACCAACACCACTGCACTACCCTAAACCCTAAAACACTACCCCTTACACTACACAAACCCCACTGCACTACCCAAACCCTAAAACACCACCTCAGCACGATACCCTAAACTACCAGAACACCACTGCACTGCCCTAAACCCTAAAACACCACCCCCAGCATGACCCCTACACTACCCAAACACCACTACACTACCCTAAACCCTAAAACACCACCCCCGCACAACCCCCTACACTACCCAAAGACCACAGCATTACCATAAACTCTAAAACACGACCCCCCTGCACTACACAAACACAGTTGCACTACCCTAAACCCTAAAACACTACCCCCAGCACTACCCCCTGCACTACACAAACACCCCTGCACTACCCTAAACCCTAAAACACTACCCCTACACTACACAAACACTACTGCACTACCCTAAACCCTAAAACACTACCCCCAGCAGTACCCCTACACTATCCAAACACCATTGCACTACCCTAAACCCTAAAACACTACCCCAGAGGTACTCCCTACACTACCCAAACATCACTGCTCTACCATAAACCCTAAATAACTACCCCCAGCATGACCCCCTACTCTACCCAAACATCACTGCATTACCCTAAACTGTAAAACACTACTGACAGCACAATCCCCTACACTACCCAAACACCACTGCACTACCCTAAACCCTAAAACACTCCCCCAGCAAGACTCCCTACGCTACCCAAACAACACTGCACTACCCTAAACCCTAAAACACTACCCCCAGCACAGCCCCCTACACTACACCAACACCACTGCACTACCCTAAACCCTAAAACACTACCCCAGCACGACACCCTACACTGCACGAACACCACTACACTGCCCTAAAACCTAAAACACTACCCCATCACTACCCCCTTCACTGCCCGAACACTACTGACCTAAACCCTGAAACACCATCCCCAGCAAGACCCCCTACACTGCCCGAACACCACTGACCTAAACCCTGAAACACCACCCACAGTAAGACCCACTACATTGCCCGAACACCACTACACTGCCCTAAACCCTAAAACACCACCCCCAGCACGACCCCCTACACTGCCCAATCACCACTGCACTGACCTAAACCCTGAAACACCACCATCAGCACAACCCCCTGCACTGCCCAAACACCACTGACCTAAACCCTGAAACACCACCCCCAGCACGTCCCTCTACACTGCCCGAACACCACAGCCCTAAACCCTGAAACACCACCCCCAGCACATCCCTCCACACTGCCCGAACACCACTGCACTGCCCTAAACCCTGAAACACCACCCCTCTGCACGACCTCCTCCACTGCGCGAACACCACTGCACTGCCCTAAACCCTTAAACACCACCCCCCAGCACGACCCTTACACTGCCCAAACACCACTACACTACCCTAAACCCTAAAACACCACCCCCGCACAACCCCCTACACTACCCAAAGACCACAGCATTACCATAAACTCTAAAACACGACCCCCCTGCACTACACAATCACAGTTGCACTACCCTAAACCCTAAAACACTACCCCAGCACTAACCCCTGCACTACGCAAACACCCCTGCACTACCCTAAACACTAAAACACTACCCCTACACTACACAAACACTACTGCTCTACCCTAAACCCTAAAACACTACCCCAGCAGTACCCCATACACTACCCAAACACTACTGCACTACCCTAAACCCTAAAACACTACCCCCAGCAGTACCCCCTACCCTATCCAAACACCATTGCACTACCCTAAACCCTAAAAAACTACCCAGAGGTACCACTACACTACCCAAACATCACTGCTCTAACCCTAAACCCTAAACAACTACCCCCAGCACGACCCCCTACTCTACCCAAACACCACTGTACTACCCTAAACTGTAAAACACTACTGCCAGCACAACCCCCTACACTACCCAAACACCACTGCACTACCCTAAACCCTAAAACACTCCCCCAGCACGACTCCCTACGCTACCCAAACATCACTGCACTACGCTAAACACTAAATCTACCCCCAGCATGACCCCTACATTACCCAAACACCACTGCACTACCCTAACCCTACATCTACCCCCAGAACAACCCCCTACACTACCCAAACACTACTGCACTACCCTACACCTGAAATCTACCCTCAGCATGACACCCTACACTACCCAAACAACACTGCACTATCCTAAACCCTAAAACACTACCCCCAGCACAACCCCCTACACTACACCAACACCACTGCACTACCCTAAACCCTAAAACACTACCCCAACACGACACCCTACACTGCACGAACACCACTACACTGCCCTAAAACCTAAAACACTACCCCCTCACTACCCCCTTCACTGCCTGAACACTACTGACCTAAACCCTGAAACACCATCCCCAGCAAGACCCCTACACTGCCCGAACACCACTGCCCTAAACCCTGAAACACCACCCACAGCAAGACCCCCTACATTGCCCGAACACCACTACACTGCCCTAAACCCTAAAACACCACCCCCCAGCATGACCCCCTACACTGCCCAATCACCACTGCACTGACCTAAACCCTGAAACACCACCACCAGCATGACCCCCTGCACTGTCCAAACACCACTGACCTAAACCCTGAAACACCACCCCCAGCACGTCCCTCTACACTGCCCGAACACCAATGCACTGCCCTAAACCCTGAAACACCACCCCTCTGCACGACCTCCTCCACTGCGCGAACACCACTGCACTGCCCTAAACACTGAAACACCACCCCCAGCAAGACCCCCTACACTGCCCGAACACAACTGCCCTAAACCCTGAAACACCACCCCCAGCAAGACCACCTACACTGCCCGAACACCACTGCACTAAACCCTGAAACACCACCCCCAGCAATACGCCCAACACTGCCCGAACACCACTGCCCTAAACCATGAAACTCCACCTCCAGCAAGACCCCCTACACTGCCTGAACACCACTGCACTGCCCTAAATCCTGAAACACCACCCCCATCAAGACCCCCTACACTGCCGGAACACCACTGCACTGCCCTAAACCCTAAAACACCACCCCCAGCATGACCCCCTACACTGCCCGAACACCGATGCACTGCCCTAAACCCTAAAACACTAACCCAGCATGACCCCCTACACTACCCATAGACAGCACTGCCCTAAACCCTAAAACTCCACCCCTAGCATGACCCCCTACACTACACAAACACAACTGCACTACCCTACACCCTAAAACACTAACTAATACACTACCCTAAACCCTAAAACACTACCCCCCGCACGACCCCCTACACTACCCAAACACCACTGCACTACCCTAAACCGTAAAACACTACCCCTTACACTACACAAACATCACTGCACTATCCAAACCCTAAAACAACCACCCCAGCACGATCCCCTACACTACCAGAACACCACTGCACTGCCCAAACCCTAAAACACCACCACCAGCATGACCCCCTATACTACCCAAATGCCACTACACTACCCTGAACCCTAAAACACCACCCCTGCACAAACCCCTACACTACCCAAAGACCACAGCATTACCATAAACCCTAAAACATGACCCCCTACACTACACAAACACAGCTGCACTACCCTAAAACCCTAAAACACTACCCCCAGCACTACCCCTACACTACACAAACACCCCTGCACTACCCTAAACCCTAAAACACTAACCCCTACACTACACAAACACCACTGCACTACCCTAAACCCTAAAACACTACCCCCAGCACGACCCCCTACACTACCCTAACACCACTGCACTACCCTAAACCCTAAAACACTACCCCCAGCAGTACCCCCTACACTACCCAAACACCACTGCACTACCTTAAACCCTAAAACAGTTCCCCCAGCAGTACCCCTACACTATCCAAACACCATTGCACTACCCTATACCCCAAAACACTACCCCAGAGGTACCCCCTACACTACCCAAACATCACTGCTCTACCCTAAACCCTAAACAACTACCCCCAGCACGACCCCCTACACTACCCAAACACCACTGCACTACCCTAAACCGTAAAACACTACCGCCATCACGACCGCCTACACTACCCAAAAACCACTGCACTACCCTAAACCCTAAAACACTCCCACCAGCACGACTCCCTACACTACCCAAACATCACTCAACTATGCTAAGCCCTAAATCTACCCCCAGCATGACCCCCTAAACTACCCAAACACCACTGCACTACCCTAACCCTAAATTTACCCCATAACAGCCCCCTACACTACTCAAACACTACTGGACTACCATACACCCTAAATCTACCCTCAGCATGACTCCCTACACTACCCAAACACCACTGCACTACCCTAAATCCTAAAACACTACCCCCAGCACCACCCCCTACACTACACCAACACCACTGCACTACCCTAAACCCTAAAACACTACCCCAGCACGACCCCCTACACTACCCAAACACCACTGCATTACCATGAACCCTAAAACACTACCCCCAGCATGACCCCCTACACTACCCAAAAACTACTGCCCTACCCTAAACACTAACACACTACCCCAGCATGACACCCTACACTGCACGAACACCACTGTACTGCCCTAAACCCTAAAACACTACCCCATCACGACCCCCTTCACTGCCCGAACACCACTGCCCTAAACCCTGAAACACCACCCCCAGCAAGACCCCCTACACTGCCCAAATGCCACTGCCCTAAACCCTGAAACTCCACCTCCAGCAAGACACCCTACACTGCCCGAACACCACTGCACTGTCCTAAACTCTAAAACACCACCCCCTGCATGACACCCAACTCTGCCCGCAAACCACTGCCCTAAACCCTGAAACACCAGCCACAGCAATACCCCCTACACTGCCCGAACACCACTACACTGCCCTAAACCCTAAAACACCACCCCCAGCACGACCCCTACAATGCCCGATCACCACTGCACTTCCCTAAACCATGAAACACCACCCCCAGCACGACCCCCTACACTGCCTGATCACCACTGCACTGCCCTAAACCCTGAAACACCACCCAAATCATGAGACCGTGCACTGCCCAAACACCACTGCACTGCCCTAAACCCTGAAAAACCAACCCCAGCACATCCCTCTACACTGCACAAACACCACTGCACTGCCCTAAACCTTGAAACACCACCCCCCCCTGCACGACCACCTACACTGCCCGAACACCACTGCACTGCCCTAAACCCTGAAAGACCACCCCCAGCACATTCCTCTACACTGCCGGAACACCACTGCACTGCCCTAAACCCTAAAATACCACCCCTAGCAAGACCCCCTGAACTGCCGGAACACCACTGCACTGCCCTAAACCCTGAAACACCACCCCCAGCAAGACCCCCTACACTGCCCAAACACCACTGCACTGCCCTAATCCCTAAAACACCACCCCCGGCACGACCCCCTACACTGCCCGAACACCACTGCACTGCCAAAAACCCTGAAACACCACCCCAGCACGACCCCCTACACTGCCCGAACACCACTGCACTGCCCTAAACCCTGAAACACCACCCCCAGCACGACCCCCTACACTGCCTGATCACCACTGCACTGCCCTAAACCCTGAAACACCACCCAAATCATGACACCGTGCACTGCCCAAACACCACTGCACTGCCCTAAACCCTGAAAAACCAACCCCAGCACATCCCTCTACACTGCACAAACACCACTGCACTGCTCTAAACCTTGAAACACCACCCCCCCCTGCACGACCACCTACACTGCCCGAACACCACTGCACTGCCCTAAACCCTGAAAGACCACCCCCAGCACATTCCTCTACACTGCCGGAACACCACTGCACTGCCCTAAACCCTGAAACACCACCCCCAGCAAGACCCCCTACACTGCCCAAACACCACTGCACTGCCCTAATCCCTAAAACACCACCCCCGGCACAACCCCCTACACTGCCCGAACACCACTGCACTGCCAAAAACCCTGAAACACCACCCCAGCACGACCCCCTACACTGCCCGAACACCACTGCACTGCCCTAAACCCTGAAACACCACCCCCAGCAAGACCCCCTACACTGCCCAAACACCACTGCACTGCCCTAATCCCTAAAACACCACCCCCGGCACGACCCCCTACACTGCCCGAACACCACTGCACTGCCAAAAACCCTGAAACACCACCCCAGCATGACCCCCTACACTGCCCGAACACCACTGCTTTGCCCTAAACCCTAAAACACCACCCTCAGAATGACCCCCTACACTGCCCGAACACTGCTGCACTGCCCTAAACCCTAAAACACCACTCCCAGCACGACACCCTGCAATACACAAACACCGCTGCACTGACCTAAACCCTAAAACACTACCCCAGCACGACCCCCTACACTACCCATACACCGCATAACTGCCCTAAACCCTAAATCACTACCCCAACATGACACCCTACACTGCACGAACACCACTGCACTGCCCTAAACCCTAAAACGCTACCCCATCACGACCCCCTTCACTGCCCGAACACCACTGCCCTAAACCCTGAAACACCACCCCCAGCAAGACCCCCTACACTGCCCAAATGCCACTGCCCTAAACCCTGAAACTCCACCTCCAGCAAGACACCCTACACTGCCCGAACACCACTGCACTGTCCTAAACTCTAAAACACCACCCCCTGCATGACACCCAACTCTGCCCGCAAACCACTGCCCTAAACCCTGAAACACCAGCCACAGCAAGACCCCCTACACTGCCCGAACACCACTACACTGCCCTAAACCCTAAAACACCACCCCCAGCACGACCCCTACAATGCCCGATCACCACTGCACTTCCCTAAACCATGAAACACCACCCCCAGCACGACCCCCTACACTGCCTGATCAACACTGCACTGCCCTAAACCCTGAAACACCACCCAAATCATGACACCGTGCACTGCCCAAACACCACTGCACTGCCCTAAACCCTGAAAAACCAACCCCAGCACATCCCTCTACACTGCACAAACACCACTGCACTGCCCTAAACCTTGAAACACCACCCCCCCCTGCACGACCACCTACACTGCCCGAACACCACTGCACTGCCCTAAACCCTGAAAGACCACCCCCAGCACATTCCTCTACACTGCCGGAACACCACTGCACTGCCCTAAACCCTAAAATACCACCCCTAGCAAGACCCCCTGAACTGCCGGAACACCACTGCACTGCCCTAAACCCTGAAACACCACCCCCAGCAAGACCCCCTACACTGCCCAAACACCACTGCACTGCCCTAATCCCTAAAACACCACCCCTGGCACGACCCCCTACACTGCCCGAACACCACTGCACTGCCAAAAACCCTGAAACACCACCCCAGCACGACCCCCTACACTGCCCGAACACCACTGCACTGCCCTAAACCCTGAAACACCACCCCCAGCACGACCCCCTACACTGCCTGATCACCACTGCACTGCCCTAATCCCTGAAACACCACCCAAATCATGACACCGTGCACTGCCCAAACACCACTGCACTGCCCTAAACCCTGAAAAACCAACCCCAGCACATCCCTCTACACTGCACAAACACCACTGCACTGCTCTAAACCTTGAAACACCACCCCCCCCTGCACGACCACCTACACTGCCCGAACACCACTGCACTGCCCTAAACCCTGAAAGACCACCCCCAGCACATTCCTCTACACTGCCGGAACACCACTGCACTGCCCTAAACCCTGAAACACCACCCCCAGCAAGACCCCCTACACTGCCCAAACACCACTGCACTGCCCTAATCCCTAAAACACCACCCCCGGCACGACCCCCTACACTGCCCGAACACCACTGCACTGCCAAAAACCCTGAAACACCACCCCAGCACGACCCCCTACACTGCCCGAACACCACTGCACTGCCCTAAACCCTGAAACACCACCCCCAGCAAGACCCCCTACACTGCCCAAACACCACTGCACTGCCCTAATCCCTAAAACACCACCCCCGGCACGACCCCCTACACTGCCCGAACACCACTGCACTGCCAAAAACCCTGAAACACCACCCCAGCATGACCCCCTACACTGCCCGAACACCACTGCTTTGCCCTAAACCCTAAAACACCACCCTCAGAATGACCCCCTACACTGCCCGAACACTGCTGCACTGCCCTAAACCCTAAAACACCACTCCCAGCACGACACCCTGCAATACACAAACACCGCTGCACTGACCTAAACCCTAAAACACTACCCCAGCACGACCCCCTACACTACCCATACACCGCATAACTGCCCTAAACCCTAAAACACTACCCCCGCACGACCCCCTACACTACACAAACACCACTGCACTACCCAAAACCCTAAACCACGACCCTTGTACACTGCACAAACACCGCTGCACTACCCTAAAACCTTAAACATTACCCCCAGCACGACCCCTTCACTACACAAACACCACTGCACTACCCTAAACCCTAAAACGCTACCCCCTACACTACACAAACACCAACGCACTACCCTAAACCCTAAAACACCACCCCAGCACGATCCCCTACACTACCAGAACACCACTGCACTGCCCTAAACCCTAAAACACCACCCCCAGCACGACCCCCTACACTACCCAAACACCACTACACTACCCTAAACCCTAAAACACAACCCCCCACATAACCCCATACACTACCCAAAGACCACAGAGCTACCCTAAAACACCACCCCATACACTACACAAACACTGCTGCACTACCCTAAACCCTAAAACACTGCCCCCAGCACTACCCCCTACACTACACAAACACCCCTGCACTACCCTAAACCCTAAAACACCACCCCTTGCACTACACAAACACCACTGCACTTCCCTAAACCCTAAAACACTACCCCCAGCAGTACCCCCTACACTACCCAAACTCCACTGCTCTACCCTAAACCCTAAACAACTACAACCAGTACAACCACCTACACTACCCAAACACCACTGCACTACCCTAAACCGTAAAACACTACCGCCAGCATGACCCCCTACACTACCCAAACACTACTGCACTACCCTAAACCCTAAATCACTCCCGAAGCACGACTCCCTACATTACCCAAACACCACTGCACTATGCTAAACCCTCAATCTACCCCAAGCAAAACCACCTACACTACCCGAACACCACTGCTCTGCCCTACACCCTAACTCTACCCTCAGCATGACTACCTATACTACCCAAACACCACTGCACTAACCTAAACCGTAAAACACTACCCCAGCATGACCCCTACACTACACCAACACCACTGCACTACCCTAAACCCTAAAACACTACCCCAGCATGACCCCCTACACTGCATGAACACCACTGCACTACCCTAAACCCTAAAACACTAACTGATGCACTACCCTAAACCCTAAAACACTACCCCCGCATGACCCCCTACACTACCCAAACACCACTGCACTATCATAAACCCTAAAACACGACCCCCGCAAGACCCCTACACTGCACAAACACCACTTCACTACCCTAAACCCTAAAACACTGCCCCTTACACTACACAAACATCAAAGCACTATCCAAACCCTAAAACACCATCCCAGCACGATCCCCTACACTACCAGAACACCACTGCACTGCCCAAACCCTAAAACACCACCCCAGCATGACCTCCTACACTACCCAAACGCTACTACACTACCCTGAACCCTAAAACACCACCCCCGTACAAACCCCTACACTACCCAAAGACCACAGCATTACCATAAACCCTAAAACACGACCCCCTACACTACACAAACACAGCTGCACTACCCTAAAACCCTAAAACAATACCCCCAGCCCTACCCCTACACTACACAAACACCCCTGCACTACCCTAAACCCTAAAACACTAAACCCTACACTACACAAACACCAGTGCACTACCCTAAACCCTAAAACACTACCCCCAGCACGACCCCCTACACTACCCTAACACCACTGCACTACCCTAAACCCTAAAACACTACCCCCAGCAGTACCCCCTACACTACCCAAACACCACTGCACTACCTTAAACCCTAAAACACTACCCCCAACAGTACCCCAACACTATCCAAACACCATTGCACTACCATATGCCCCAAAACACTACCCCAGAGGTACCCCCTACACTACCCAAACATCACTGCTCTACCCTAAACCCTAAACAACTACCCCCAGCATGACCCCCTACACTACCCAAACACCACTGCACTACCCTAAACCGTAAAACACTACCACCATCACGACCGCCTACACTACCCAAACACCACTGCACTACCCTAAACCCTAAAACACTCCCACCTGCATGACTCCCTACACTACCCAAACATCACTCAACTACGCTAAGCCCTAAATCTACCCCCAGCATGACCCCCTACACTACCCAAACACCACTGCACTACCCTAACCCTAAAGTTACCCCAGAACAACCCCCTACACTACCCAAACACTACTGCACTACCATACACCCTAAATCTACCGTCAGCATGACTCCCTACACTACCCAAACACCACTGCACTACCCTAAATCCTAAAACACTACCCCCAGCACCACCCCCTACACTACACCAACACCACTGCACTACCCTAAACCCTAAAACACTACCCCAGTAGGACCCCCTACACTACCCAAACACCACTGCATTACCATAAACCCTAAAACACTACCCCCAGCACGACCCCTACACTACCCAAACACCACTGCACTACCCTAAACCGTAAAACACTACCGCCATCACGACCGCCTACACTACCCAAACACCACTGCACTACCCTAAACCCTAAAACACTCCCACCAGCACGACTCCCTACACTACCCAAACATCACTCAACTACACTAAGCCCTAAATCTACCCCCAGCATGACCCCCTACACTACCCAAACACCACTGCACTACCCTAACCCTAAAGTTACCCCAGAAAACCCCCTACACTACCCAAACACTACTGCACTACCATACACCCTAAATCTACCCTCAGCATGACTCCCTACACTACCCAAACACCACTGCACTACCCTAAATCCTAAAACACTACCCCCAGCACCACCCCCTACACTACACCAACACCACTACACTACCCTAAACACTAAAACACTACACCAGTACGACCCCCTATACTACCCAAACACCACTGCATTACCATAAACCCTAAAACACTAGCCCCAGCATGACCCCCTACACGACCCAAAAACTACTGCACTACCCTAAACACTAAAACACTACCCCAGCATGACAACCTACACTGCACGAACACCACTGCACTGCCCTAAACCCTAAAACACTACCCCATCACGACCCCCTTCACTGCCCGAACACCACTGCCCTAAACCCTGAAACACCACCCCATCAAGACCCCCTACACTGCCCGAACGCCACTGCCCTAAACCCTGAAACTCCACCTCCAGCAAGACACCCTACACTGCCCGAACACCATTGCACTGTCCTACACCCTAAAACACCACCCACTGCACGACCCCCAACTCTGCCCGCAAACCACTGCCCTAAACCCTGAAACACCAGCCACAGCAAGATCCCCTACACTGCCTGAAAACAACTACACTGCCCTAAACCCTAAAACACCACCCCCAGCACGACCCCCTACACTGCCCGATCACCACTGCACTGCCCTAAACCATGAAACACCACTCCCAGCACGACCCCCTACACTGCCTGATCACCACTGCACTGCCCTAAACCCTGAAACACCACCCAAATCATGACCCCGTGCACTGCCCAAACACCACTGCACTGCCCTAAACCCTGAAAAACCAACCCCAGCACATCCCTCTACACTGCACAAATACCACTGCACTGCTCTAAGCCTTGAAACACCCCCCCGCACGACCACCTACACTGCCCGAACACCACTGCACTGCCCTAAACCCTGAAATACCACCCCCAGCACATTCTTCTACCATGCCGGAACATCACTGCAATGCCCTAAACCCTAAAACACCACCCCCAGCAAGACCCCCTGAACTGCCGAACACCACTGCACTGCCCTAAACCCTGAAACACCACCCCCAGCAAGACCCCCTACACTGCCCAAACACCACTGCACTGCCAAAAACCCTGAAACACCACCCCAGCACGACCCCCTACACTGCCCGAACACCACTGCTTTGCCCTAAACCCTAAAACACCACCCCCAGAACGACCCCCTACACTGCCCGAACACTGCTGCACTGACCTAAACCCTAAAACACCACTCCCTGCACAACCCCCTACACTACCCATACACCGCATAACTGCCCTAAACCCTAAAACACCACTCCCATCATGACCCCCTACACTACACAAACACCGCTGCACTGCCCTAATCCCTAAAACACTAACTGATGCACTATCCTAAACCCTAAAACACTACCCCGCACGACTTCCTGCTCTACCCAAACACCACTGCACTACCCAAAACCCTAAACCACGACCCTTGTACACTGCACAAATACCGCTGCACTACCCTAAACCCTTAAACATTACACCCAGCACAACCCCTACACTACACAAACACCACTGCACTACCCTAAACCCTAAAACACTACCCCCTACAATACACAAACACCACTGCACTACCCTAAACCCTAAAACACCACCCCAGCACGATCCCCTACACTACCAGAACATCACTGCACTGCCCTAAACCCTAAAACACCACCCCCAGCATGACCCCCTATACTACCCAGACACAACTACACTACCCTAAACCCTAAAACACAACCCCCCACATAACCCCATACACTACCCAAAGACCACAGCACTACCCTAAACCCTAAAACACCACCCCCTACACTACACAAACACTGCTGCACTACCCTAAACCCTAAAACACTGCCCCCAGCACTACCCCCTACATTACACAAACACCCCTGCACTAACCTAAACCCTAAAACACTACCCCCTACACTACACAAACACCACTGCACTACCCCAAATCCTAAAACACCACCCCCAGCATGACCCCCTACACTACCCAAACACCACTACACCACCCTGAACCCTAAAACATCACCCCCGCACAAACCCCTACACTACCCAAAGACCACAGCATTACCATAAACCCTAAAACACGACCCCGTACACTACACAAACACAGCTGCACTACCCTAAACCCTAAAACACTACCCCCAGCACTACCCCTACACTACACAAACACCCCTGCACTACCCTAAACCCTAAAACACTAACCCCTGCACTACTCAAACACCACTGCACTACCCTAAACCCTAAAACACTACCCCCAGCATGACCCCCTACACTACCCTAACACCACTGCACTACCCTAAACCCTAAAACACTACCCCCAGCAGTACCCCCTACACTACCCAAACACCACTGCACTACCCTAAACCCTAAAACACTACCCCAGCAGTACCCCTACACTATCCAAACACCATTGCACTACCCTATATCCCAAAACACTATCCCAGAGGTACCCCCTACACTACCCAAACATCACTGCTCTACCCTAAACCCTAAACAACTACCCCCAGCACGACCTCCTACACTACAAAAACACCACTGCACTACCCTAAACCGTAAAACACTACCGCCATCACGAGCGCCTACACTACCCAAACACCACTGCACTACCCTAAACCCTAAAACACTCCCACCAGCACGCCTCCCTACACTACCCAAACACCACTGCACTACCCTAAATCCTAAAACACTACCCCCAGCACCACCCCTACTCTACACCAACACCACTGCACTACCCTAAGCCCTAAAACACTACCCCAGCACGACCCCCTACACTACCCAAACACCACTGCTTTGCCCTAAACCCTAAAACACCACCCCCAGAACCACCCCCTACACTGCCCGAACACCACTGCACTGCCCTAAACCCTAAAACACCACTCCCAGCATGACACCCTGCAATACACAAACACCGCTGCACTGCCCTAAACCCTAAAACACTACCCCAGCACGACCCCCCACACTACCCATACACCGCATAACTGCATTAAACCCTAAAAAAACACTCCCATCATGACCCCCTACACTACACAAACACCACTGCACTACCCAAATCCCTAAAACATAAACTTATGCACTACCCTAAACCCTAAAACACTATCCCCGCACGACCCCCTACTCTACCCAAATACCACTGCACTACTCAAAACCCTAAACCACGACCCTTGTACACTGCACAAACACTGCTGCACTACCCTAAACCCTTAAACATTACCCCCAGCACGACCCCTACACTACACAAACACCCCTGCACTACCCTAAACCCTAAAACACTATCCCCTACACTACACAAACACCACTGCACTACCCTAAACCCTAAAACACCACCCCAGCACGATCCCCTACAGTACCAGAACACCACTGCACTGCCCTAAACCCTAAAACACCACCCCCAGCACGACCCCCTACACTACCCAGACACCACTGCACTACCCTAAACCCTAAAACACAACCCCCCACATAACCCCATACACTACCCAAAGACCACAAAACTACCCTAAACCCTAAAACACCACCCCCTACACTACACAAACACTGCTGCACTACCCTAAACCCTAAAACACTGCCCCCAGCACTACCCCCTACACTACACAAACATCCCTGCACTACCCTAAACCCTAAAACACTGCCCCTACACTACACAAACATCACTGCACTACCCTAAACCCTAAAACACTACCCCCAGCACGACCCCCCTACACTACGCAAACACCACTGCACTACCCTAAACCCTAAAACACTACCCCCAGCAGTACCCCTTCACTACCCAAACACCACTGCACTACCTTAAACCCTAAAACACTACCCCCAGCAGTACCCCCTATCCTACCAAAACACCATTGCACTACCATCAACCCTAAAACACTACCCCCAGAGGTACCCCCTACACTACCCAAACTCCACTGCTCTACCCTAAACCCTAAACAACTACAACCAGCACAACCACCTACACTACCCAAACACCACTGCACTACCCTAATCCGTAAAACACTACCGCCAGCACGACCCCCTACACTACCCAAACGCTACTGCACTACACTAAACCCTAAATCACTCCCGAAGCACGACTCCCTACATTACCCAAACACCCCTGCACTAACCTAAACCCTAAAACACTACCCCTACACTACCCAAACGCCACTACACCACCCTGAACCCTAAAACATCACCCCCGCACAAACCCCTACACTACCCAAAGACCACAGCATTACCATAAACCCTAAAACACGACCCCGTACACTACACAAACACAGCTGCACTACCCTAAACCCTAAAACACTACCCCGACACTACACAAACACCCCTGCACTACCCTAAACCCTAAAACACTAACCCCTGCACTACTCAAACACCACTGCACTACCCTAAACCCTAAAACACTACCCCCAGCACGACCCCCTACACTACCCTAACACCACTGCACTACCCTAAACCCTAAAACACTACCCCCAGCAGTACCCCCTACACTACCCAAACACCACTGCACTACCCTAAACCCTAAAACACTACCCCAGCAGTACCCCTACACTATCCAAACACCATTGCACTACCCTATATCCCAAAACACTATCCCAGAGATACCCTAAACCCTAAACAACTACCCCCAGCACGACCTCCTACACTACAAAAACACCACTGCACTACCCTAAACCGTAAAACACTACCGCCATCACGAGCGCCTACACTACCCAAACACCACTGCACTACCCTAAACCCTAAAACACTCCCACCAGCACGACTCCCTACACTACCAAAACATCACTGCACTACGCTAAGCCCTAAATCCACCCCCAGCATCACTCCCTACACTACCCAAACACCACTGCACTACCCTAAATCCTAAAACACTACCCCCAGCACCACCCCTACTCTACACCAACACCACTGCACTACCCTAAGCCCTAAAACACTACCCCAGCACGACCCCTACACTACCCAAACACCACTGCATTACCATAAACCCTAAAACACTACCCCCAGCATGACCCCCTACACTACCCAAAAACTACTGCACTACCCTAAACACTAAAACATTACCCCAGCATGACACCCTACACTGCACGAACACCACTGCACTGCCCTAAACCCTAAAACACTACCCCATCATGACCCCCGTCACTGCCCGAACACCACTGCCCTAAACCCTGAAAAACACCACCCCCAGCAAGACCCCCTACACGGCCCAAACACCACTGCCCTAAACCCTGAAACACCACCTCCAGCAAGACACCCTACACTGCCCGAACACCACTGCACTGTCCTAAACCCTAAAACACCACCCCCTGCACAACACCCAACTCTGCCCGCAAACCACTGCCCTAAACCCTGAAACACCAGCCACAGCAAGACCCCCTACACTGCCCGAACACCACTACACTGCCCTAAACCCTAAAACACCACCCCCAGCATGACCCCCTACACTGCCCGATCACCACTGCACTTCCCTAAACCATGAAACACCACCCCCAGCACGACCCCCTACACTGCCCGAACACCACTGCAGTGCCCTAAGCCCTGAAACACGAATCCCTACACTGCCCGAATACCACTGCCCTGCCCTAATCCCTGAAACACCACCCACCGCACGACCCCCTAAACTGACCGAACACCACTGCACTGCCCTAAACCCTGAAACAACACAACCCCTGCACGACCCCTTCACTGCCCGAACCCCACTGCAATGCCCTAAACCCTGAAACACCACTCCCCACATGACCCCCTTCACTGTCCGAACACCACTGCACTGACCTAAACCCTGAAACACCACCCCCACACGACCCTCTACACTGCCTGATCACCACTGCACTGCCCTAAACCCTGAAACACCACCCAAATCATGACCCCCTGCACTGCCCAAACACCACTGCACTGCCCTAAACCCTGAAAAACCAACCCCAGCACATCCCTCTACACTGCACAAACACCACTGCACTGCTCTAAACCCTGACACACCACCCCCCTGCACGACCACCTACACCGCCCGAACACCACTGCACTGCCCTAAACCCTGAAAGACAACCCACAGCACATTCCTCTACACTGCCGGAACACCACTGCACTGCCCTAAACCCTAAAACACCACCCCCAGCAAGACCTCCTGCACTGCCGGAACACCACTGCACTGCCCTAAACCCTGAAACACCACCCCCAGCAAGACCCCCTACACTGCCCAAACACCACTGCACTGCCCTAATCCCTAAAACACCACCCCCGGCACAACCCCCTACACTGCCCGAATACCACTGCACTGCCAAAAACCCAGAAACACCACCCCAGCACGACCCCCTACACTGCCCGAACACCACTGCTTTGCCCTAAACCCTAAGACACCACCCCCAGAACCACCCCCAATACTGCCCGAACACCACTGCACTGCCCTAAACCCTAAAACACCACTCCCAGCATGACACCCTGCAATACACAAACACCGCTGCACTGCCCTAAACCCTAAAACACTACCCCAGCACGACACCCCACACTACCCATACACCGCATAACTGCATTAAACCCTAAAAAACCACTCCCATCATGACCCCCTACACTACACAAACAACACTGCACTACCCAAATCCCTAAAACATTAACTTATGCACTACCCTAAACCCTAAAACACTATCCCCGCACGACCCCCTACTCTACCCAAATACCACTGCACTACTCAAAACCCTAAACCACGACCCTTGTACACTGCACAAACACTGCTGCACTACCCTAAACCCTTAAACATTACCCCCAGCACGACCCCTACACTACACAAACACCCCTGCACTACCCTAAACCCTAAAACACTATCCCCTACACTACACAAACACCACTGCACTACCCTAAACCCTAAAACACCACCCCAGCATGATCCCCTACAGTACCAGAACACCACTGCACTGCCCTAAACCCTAAAACACCACCCCCAGCATGACCCCCTACACTACCCAGACACCACTGCACTACCCTAAACCCTAAAACACAACCCCCCACAAAACCCCATACACTACCCAAAGACCACAAAACAACCCTAAACCCTAAAACACCACCCCCTACACTACACAAACACTGCTGCACTAACCTAAACCCTAAAACACTGCCCCCAGCACTACCCCCTACACTACACAAACATCACTGCACTACCCTAAACCCTAAAACACTACCCCCAGCACGACCCCCCTACACTACGCAAACACCACTGCACTACCCTAAACCCTAAAACACTACCCCCAGCAGTACCCCCTTCACTACCCAAACACCACTGCACTACCTTAAACCCTAAAACACTACCCCCAGCAGTACCCCCTATCCTACCAAAACACCATTGCACTACCATAAACCCTAAAACACTACCCCCAGAGGTACCCCCTACACTACCCAAACTCCACTGCTCTACCCTAAACCCTAAACAACTACAACCAGCACAACCACCTACACTACCCAAACACCACTGCACTACCCTAATCCGTAAAACACTACCGCCAGCACGACCCCCTACACTACCCAAACGCTACTGCACTACACTAAACCCTAAATCACTCCCGAAGCACGACTCCCTACATTACCCAAACACCACTACACTATGCTAAACCCTCAATCTACCCCAGCAAGACCACCTACACTACCCGAACACCACTGCAGTACCCTACACCCTAACTCTACCCTCAGCATGGCTACCTATACTACCAAAACAGCACTGCACTACCCTAAACCGTAAAACACTACCCCAGCATGACCCCTACACTACACCAACACCACTGCACTACCCTAAACCTTAAAACACTACCCCAGCACGACCCCCTGCACTACCCAAACACCACTGCACTACCATAAACCCTAAAACACTATCCCCAGCATGACCCCCTACACTGCATGAACACCCCTGCACTACCCTAAACCCTAAAACACCACTCCAGCACGATCCCCTACAGTACCAGAACACCACTGCACTGCCCTAAACCCTAAAACACCACCCCAGCATGACTCCCTACACTACCCAGACACCACTAAACTACCCTAAACCCTAAAACACAACCCCCCACATAACCCCATACACTACCCAAAGACCACAGAACTACCCTAAACCCTAAAACACCACCCCCTACACTACACAAACACTGCTGCACTACCCTAAACCCTAAAACACTGCCCCCAGCACTACCCCCTGCACTACACAAACACCCCTGTACTACCCTAAACCCTAAAACACTACCCCCAGCACGACCCCCTACACTACGCAAACACCACTGCACTACCCTAAACCCTAAAACACTAGCCCCAGCAGTACCCCCTACACTACCCAAACACCACTGCACTACCTTAAACCCCTAAGCACTACCCCCAGCAGTACCCCCTACCCTACCAAAACACCATTGCACTACCGTAAACCCTAAAACACTACCCCCAGAGGTACCTCCTACACTACCCAAACTCCATTGCTCTACCCTAAACCCTAAACAACTACCCCCAGCACAACCACCTACACTACCCAAACACCACTGCACTATCCTAAACCGTAAAACACTACCGCCAGCACGACCCCCTACACTACCCAAACACTACTGCACTACCCTAAACCCTAAATCACTCCCGAAGCACGACCCCCTACATTACCCAAACACCACTGCACTATGCTAAACCCTCAATCTACCCCCAGCATGACTACCTATACTACCCAAACACCTCTGCACTACCCTAAACCGTAAAACACTACCCCAGCACGACCCCTACACTACACCAACACCACTGCACTACCCTAAACCCTAAAACACTACCCCAGCACGACTCCCTGCAGTACCCAAACACCACTGCACTACCATACCCCCTAAAACACTATCCCCTACACTGCATGAACACCACTGCACTGCCCTAACCCTAAAACACTACCCCAGCATGACCCCCCTCACTGCCACACACCAGTGTACTTCCCTAAACCCTATAATACTACCCCCAGCATAACCGCTTACACTGCCCGAACACCAATGCACTACCCGAAACCCTGTAACACCACCCCCAGCATGAGCCCCACACTGCACGAACACCACTGCTCTGCCCCAAACCCTTAACCCCTAGCCCCAGCATGACCCCCTACACTGCCTGAACACCACTGCACTGTCCTAAACCCTGACACACCACTCCCCGCATGACCCCCTACACTGCCCGAACACCACTGCACTGCCCTAAACCCTGAAACACAAAACCCTTCACTGCCTGAACACCACTGCACTGCCCTAATCCCTGAAACACCACCCACTGTACGACCCCCTACACTGCCCGAACACCACTGCACTGCCTAAACCCTGAAATACCACCACCCCTGCATGACCCCCTACACTGCCCGAACACCACTGCAATGCCCTAAACCCTGAAACACCACCCCTCGCATGAGCCCCTACACTGTCCGAACACCACTGCACTTCCCTAAACCCTGAAACACCACCCAGCACGACCCTCAACACTGCCCAAACACCACTGCACTGCCCTAAACCCTGAAACACCACCCCTGCATGACCCGCAACACTGCCTGAACACCACTGCACTGCACTGCCCTAAACCCTGAAACACCACCCCCAGCATTACCCTATACACTGCTCGAACACCACTGCACTGCCCTAAACCCTGAAACACCATCCCCCCAATAAGACCCCCTACACTGCCAGAACACCACTGCCCTGCCCTATACCATGAAACACCAACCCCCAGCATGACCCCCTACATTGCCCAAACACCACTGCCCTGCCCTAAACCCTGAAACACCATCCCCAGCACGACCCCCTACACTGCCCGAACACCACTGCCCTGCCCTAAACCCTGAAACACCACCCCAGCAAAGACACCCTACAATGCCCGAACACCACTGCCCTGCCCTATACCCTGGAACACCGCACCCAGCACGACACCCTACACTGCCCGAGCACCACTGCACTGCGCTAAACCCTAAAACACCACCACCAGCATGACCCCCTACACTGCCCGAACACCACTGCCCTGCCCTAAACCCTGAAACACCACCCCAGCAAAGACCCCCTACAATGCCCGAACACCACTGCCCTGCCATATACCCTGAAACACCACCCCCGGCACGACCCCCTACCCTCCATGTACACCACTGCCCTGCCCTAAACCCTGAAACACCACCCCCGCATGACCCGCTACACTGCCCGAACACCACTGCACTGCCCTAAACACTGAAACACAACCCCGCACGACCCCCTACACTGCCCGAACACCAATGCACTGCCCTAAACCCTGAAACACCACCCCTAGCACGACCCCCTACACTTCCCGAACACCACTGCCCTGCCCTAAACCCTGAAACACCACCCCCAGGCAAAACACCCTACACTGCCCAAACACCACTGCCCTGCCCTAAACCCTGAAACCCCACCCCCAGCACTACCCCTGACACTGGCCGAACACCACTGCACTGCCCTAAACCCTGAAACACAGTCCCCAGCATAACCCCCTACACTGCCTGACCACCACTGCCCTGACCTAAACCCTGAAACACCACCCCCATCATGACCACCTACACTCCCTGAACACCACTGCCCTGCCCTAAACCCTAAAACTGCACACCCAGCACGACCCCCTCCACTACCCAAAGACCACTGCACTGCACTAAACCCTAAAACACTACCCACAGCACGACCCCTACACTAACCAAATACCACTGCACTACCCTAAACCCTAAAACACTAATCCCAGCACGACCCCCTACACTACACAATCACCACTGCACTGTCCTAAAACCTAAAACACTACCCCCAGCACGACCCCCTACACTACACAAACACCACTGCACTACCCTAAACCCTAAATCTACCCCAAGCACAACCCCCTACACTACACAAACATCACTGCACTACCCTACACCCTAAAACACTACCACCAGCACAACCCCCTGCACTGCCCAAACACCACTGCCCTAAACCCTGAAACACCACCCCCAGCACGTCCTTCTACACTGCCCAAACACCACTGCACTGCCCTAAACCCTGAAACACCATCCCCCTACATGACCCTCTACACTGCCCGAACACCACTGCACTGCCCTAAACCCTGAAACACCACCCCCAGCAAGAAACCCTACACTGCTGGAACACCACTGCACTGCCCAAAACCCTGAAACACCACCCCCAGCAAGACCGCCTACACTGCCCGAACATCACTGCACTGCCCTAATCCCTGAAACACCACCCCCAGCACGACCCCCTACACTGCCCGAACTCCACTGCTTTGCCCTAAACCCTAAAACACCACCCCAGCACGACCCCCTACACTGCCCGAACACCACTGCACTGCCCTAAACCCTAAAACACCACCCCAGCACGACCCCCTGCACTACACAAACACTGCAGCACTGCCCTAAACCCTAAAACACCACCCCCAGCATGACCCCTATACTGCACAAACACCGCTGCACTACCCTAAACCCTAAAACACTAACTGATGCACTACCCTAAAACCTACAACATTACCCCTGCATGAACCCCTACACTACCCAAACACCACTGCACTACCATAAACCCTAAAACATGACCCCGTACACTACACAAACACCGCGGCACTGCCCTAAACCCTAAAACACTACCCCCGGCATGACCTCTACACTACACAAACACCAATGTACTACCCTAAACCCTAAAACACTACCCCAAGCATGACCCCCTACACTACACCAATACCACTGCACTACCCTAAACCCTAAATCTAACCCAAACACAACCCCCTACACTACACAAACATCACTGCACTACCCTAAACCCTAAAACACAACTACCAGCGCAACGCCCTAAACTACACAAACACCACTGCACCACCCTAAACCCTGAAACACCAGCCCCAACATGACCCCCTACACTGCCCAAACACTACTGCACTGCCCTAAACCCTGAAGCACCAGCCCCGGCACGACCCCCTACCCTGCCAGAACACCACTGCACTGCCTTAAACCCTGAAACACCACCCCCAGCAAGACCCCCTACACTGCTCGAACACCACTGCCCTAAACCCTGAAACACCACCCCCAGCAAAACCACCTAAACTGCCCGAACACCACTGCTCTAAACCCTGAAACACCACCCCCAGCAATACCCCCTACACTTCCCGAACACCACTGCCCTAAACCCTGAAACACCACCTCCAGCAAGACCCCCTACAATGCCTGAACACCACTGCACTGTCCTAAACCCGAAAACACCACCCCCTGCACGACCCCCTACTCTGCCCAAACACCACTCCCCTAAACCCTGAAACACTACCCACAGCAAGACGCCCTACACTGCCCAAACAGCACTGCACTGCCCTAAACCCTGAAAGACCACCCCCAGCAAGTCCCTCTACACTGCCAGAACCCCACTGCACTGCCCTAAACCCTGAAACACCCCCCAAGCAAGACCCCATACACTGCCGGATAACCACTGCACTGCCCTAAACCCTGAAACACCAACCCCAAGCAAGACCCCTACACTGCCCGAACACCACTGCACTGCCCTAACCCTGAAACACCACCCCCAGCATGACCCCCTGCACTACACAAACACTGTTGCACTGCCCTAAACCCTAAAACACTACCCCAGCATGACCCCCTACACTACCCGAACACCACTGCTTTGCCCTAAACCCTAAAACACCACCCCCAGCATGACCCCCTACACTGCCCGAACACCGCTGCACTGCCCTAAACCCTAAAACACCACCCCCAGCACGACCCCCTGCACTACACAAACACCACTACACTGCCCTAAACCCTAAAACACTACCCCAGCATGACCCCCTACACTACCCATACACCACAGCACTGCCCTAAACCATAAACACCACCCCCAGCATGACCCCCTACACTACACAAAAACCGCTGCCCTACCATAAACCCTAAAACACTAACTGATGCACTACCCTAAACCCTAAAACACTATCCCCCGCACGACCCCCTACACTGCTCGAACACCAGTGCCCTAAACCCTGAAACACCACCCCCAGCAGGTCCACCTAAACTGCCCGAACACCACTGCCCTAAACCCTGAAACACCACCCCCAGCAATACCCTCTACTCTTCCGAAACAACACTGCCCTAAACCATCATGACACCCTACACTGCCCGAACAGCACTGCACTGTCCTAAACCCAAAAACACCTCCCGCTGCACGACCCCCTACTCTGCCCGAACACCACTGCCCTAAACTCTGAAACACTAACCACAGCAAGACCCCCTACACTGCCCAAACACCACTGCACTGCCCTAAACCCTGAAACACCACCCCCAGCACATCCCTCTACACTGCCTGAACACCACTGCACCGCCCTAAACCAAGAAAGACCACCCCCAGAACATCCCTCTACACTGCCAGAACACCACTGCACTACCCTAAACCCTGAAACACCCCCCAAGCAAGATCCCCTACACTGCCGGAACACCACTACACTGCCCTTAACCCTGAAACACCACCCCCAGCAAGACCCCCTAGACTGCCCGAACACCACTGCACTGCCCTAAACCCTGAAACACCACCCCCAAAACGACCCTCTACACTACACAAACACCACTGCTTTGCCCTAAACACTAAAACATCACCCCCAGCATGACCCCCTACTCTACTCGAACACCGCTGCACTGCCCTAAACCCTAAAACACCATCCCCAGCATGACCCCCTGCACTACACAAACAACACTGCAATGCCCTAAATCCTAAAACACTACCCCAGCACGACCCCTACACTACCCATACACTGCAGCACTGCCCTAAACCCTAAATCTACCCCCAGTACGACCCCTACACTACCCAAACAATACTGCCCTACCATACACCCTAAATCTACCCTCAGCATGACTACCTACACTACCCAAACACCACTGCACTACCCTAAATTCTAAAACACTACCCCAGCACGATCCCCTACACTACCCAAACAGCACTGCACTACCATAAACCCTAAAACACGACCCCGCATGACCCCTACACTACACAAACACCACTGCACTACTCTAAACCCTAAAACAATACCCCTTACACTACACAAGCCCCACTGCACTACCCAAACCCTAAAACACCACCCCAGCACGATCCCCTAAACTACCAGAACACCACTGCACTGCCCTAAACCCTAAAACACCACCCCCAGCACGACCCCCTACACTACCCAAACACCACTACACTACCCTAAACCCTAAAACATCACCCCCGCACAACCCCCTACACTACCCAAAGACCACTGCACTGCCCTAAACCCTGAAACACGACCCCCAGCAAGACCGCTTACACTGCCCCAACATCACTGCACTGCCCTAATCCCTGAAACACCACCCCCAGCACGACCCCCTACACTGCCCGAACTCCACTGCTTTGCCCTAAACCCTAAAACACCACCCCAGCACGACCCCTCACACTGCCCGAACACCACTGCACTGCCCTAAACCCTAAAACACCACCCCCAGCACGACCCCCTGCACTACACAAACACTGCAGCACTGCACTAAACCCTAAAACACCACCCCCAGCATGACCGCTATACTGCACAAACACCGCTGCACTACCCTAAACCCTAAAACACTAACTGATGCACTTCCCTAAAACCTACAACACTACCCCTGCACGAACCCCTACACTACCCAAACACCACTGCACTACCATAAACCCTAAAACACGACCCCGTACACTACACAAACACCGCGGCACTGCCCTAAACCCTAAAACACTACCCCCAGCATGACCCCTACACTACACAAACACCAATGCACTACCCTAAACCCTAAAACACTACCCCCAGCATGACCCCCTACACAACACCAATACCACTGTACTACCCTAAACCCTAAATCTCACCCAAACACAACCCCCTACACTACACAAACATCACTGCACTACCCCAAACCCTAAAACACTACTACCAGCGCAACACCCTAAACTACACAAACACCACTGCACCACCCTAAACCCTGAAACACCAGCCCCAACATGACCCCCTACACTGCCCAAACACTACTGCACTGCCCTAAACGCTGAAGCACCTGCCCCGGCACGACCCCCTACCCTGCCAGAACACCACTGCACTGCCTTAAACCCTGAAACACCACCCCCAGCAAGACCCCCTACACTGCCCGAACACCACTGCCCTAAACCCTGAAACACCACCCCCAGCAAGACCACCTAAACTGCCCGAACACCACTGCCCTAAACCCTGAAACACCACCCCCAGCAATACCCCCTACACTTACCGAACACCACTGCCCTAAACCCTGAAACACCACCTTCAGCAAGACCCCCTACAATGCCTGAACACCACTGCACTGTCCTAAACCCGAAAACACCACCCCCTGCACGACCCCCTACTCTGCCCAAACACCACTCCCCTAAACCCTGAAACACTACCCACAGCAAGACGCCCTACACTGCCCAAACACCACTGCACTGCCCTAAACCCTGAAACACCACCCCAGCACATCCCTCTACACTGCCCAAACACCACTGCACTGCCCTAAACCCTGAAACACCCCCCCAAGCAAGACCCCATACACTGCCGGATAACCACTGCACTGCCCTAAACCCTGAAACACCAACCCCAGCAAGACCCCCTACACTGCCCTAACACCACTGCACTGTCCTAACCCTGAAACACCACCCCCAGCATGACCCCCTGCACTACACAAACACCGTTGCACTGCCCTAAACCCTAAAACACTACCCCAGCATGACCGCCTACACTACCCAAACACCACTGCTTTGCCCTAAACCCTAAAACACCACCCCCAGCATGACCCCCTACACTGCCCGAACACCGCTGCACTGCCCTAAACCCTAAAACACCACCCCCAGCACGACCCCCTGCACTACACAAACACCACTACACTGCCCTAAACCCTACAACACTACCCCAGCATGACCCCCTACACTACCCATACACCACAGCACTGCCCTAAACCATAAACACCACCCCCAGCATGACCCCCTACACTACACAAAAACTGCTGCCCTACCATAAACCCTAAAACACTAACTGATGCCCTACCCTAAACCCTAAAACACTATCCCCCGCACGACCCCCTACACTGCTCGAACACCAGTGCCCTAAACCCTGAAACACCACCCTCAGGAGGACCACCTAAACTGCCCGAACACCACTGCCCTAAACCCTGAAACACCACCCCCAGCAATACCCTCTACTCTTCCCGAACAACACTGCCCTAAACCATCATGACACCCTACACTGCCCGAACAGCACTGCACTGTCCTAAACCCAAAAATGCCTCCCCCTGCACGACCCCCTACTCTGCCCGAACACCACTGCCCTAAACTCTGAAACCCTACCCACAGCAAGACCCCCTACACTGCCCAAACACCACTGCACTGCCCTAAACCCTGAAACACCACCCCCAGCACATCCCTCTACACTGCCCGAACACCACTGCACTGCCCTAAACCATGAAAGACCACCCCCAGAACGTCCCTCTAAACTGCCAGAACACCACTGCACTACCCTAAACCCTGAAACACCCCCCAAGCAAGATCCCCTACACTGCCGGAACATCACTACACTGCCCTTAACCCTGAAACACCACCCCCAGCAAGACCCCCTAGACTGCCCGAACACCACTGCACTGCCCTAAACCCTGAAACACCACCCCCAAAACGACCCTCTACACTACACAAACACCACTGCTTTGCCCTAAACACTAAAACACCACCCCCAGCACGACCCCCTACTCTTCTCGAACACCGCTGCACTGCCCTAAACCCTAAAACACCATCTCCAGCATGACCCCCTGCACTACACAAACACCACTGCAATGCCCTAAATCCTAAAACACTACCCCAGCACGACCCCTACACTACCCATACACCGCAGCACTGCCCTAAACCCTAAATCTACCCCCAGTACGACCCCTATACTACCCAAACAATACTGCCCTACCCTACACCCTAAATCTACCCTCAGCATGACTACCTACACTACCCAAACACCACTGCACTACCCTAAATTCTAAAACACTACCCCAGCACGATCCCCTACACTACCCATACACCACAGCACTGCCCTAAACCATAAACACCACCCCCAGCATGACCCCCTACACTACACAAAAAACGCTGCCCTACCATAAACCCTAAAACACTAACTGATGCACTACCCTAAACCCTAAAACACTATCCCCCGCACGACCCCCTACACTGCTCGAACACCAGTGCCCTGAACCCTGAAATACCACCCCCAGCAGGTCCACCTAAACTGCCCGAACACCACTGCCCTAAACCCTGAAACACCACCCCCAGCAATACCCTCTACTCTTCCCGAACAACACTGCCCTAAACCATCATGACACCCTACACTGCCCGAACAGCACTGCACTGTCCTAAACCCAAAAACACCTCCCTGTGCACGACCCCCTACTCTGCCCGAACACCACTGCCCTAAACTCTGAAACACTACCCACAGCAAGACCCCCTACACTGCCCAAACACCACTGCACTGCCCTAAACCCTGAAACACCACCCCCAGCACATCCCTCTACACTGCCTGAACACCACTGCACTGCCCTAAACCAAGAAAGACCACCCCCAGAACGTCCCTCTACACTGCCAGAACACCACTGCACTACCCTAAACCCTGAAACACCCCCCAAGCAAGATCCCCTTCACTGCCGGAACACCACTACACTGCCCTTAACCCTGAGACACCACCCCCAGCAAGACCCCCTAGACTGCCCGAACACCACTGCACTGCCCTAAACCCTAAAACACCACCCCCAAAATGACCCTCTACACTACACAAACACCACTGCTTTGCCCTAAACACTAAAACATCACCCCCAGCATGACCCCCTACTCTACTCGAACACCGCTGCACTGCCCTAAACCCTAAAACACCATCCCCAGCATGACCCCCTGCACTACACAAACACCACTGCAATGCCCTAAATCCTAAAACACTACCCCAGCACGACCCCTACACTACCCATACACTGCAGCACTGCCCTAAACCCTAAATCTACCCCCAGTACGACCCCTACACTACCCAAACAATACTGCCCTACCATACACCCTAAATCTACCCTCAGCATGACTACCTACACTACCCAAACACCACTGCACTACCCTAAATTCTAAAACACTACCCCAGCACGATCCCCTACACTACCCAAACACCACTGCACTACCATAAACCCTAAAACACGACCCCGCATGACCCCTACACTACACAAACACCACTGCACTACCCTAAACCCTAAAACAATACCCCTTAACACTACACAAGCCCCACTGCACTACCCAAACCCTAAAACACCACCCCAGCACAATCCCCTAAACTACCAGAACACCACTGCACTGCCCTAAACCCTAAAACACCACCCCCAGCACGACCCCCTACACTACCCAAACACCACTACACTACCCTAAACCCTAAAACACCACCCCCGCACAACCCCCTACACTACCCAAAGACCACTGCACTGCCCTAAACCCTGAAACACCACCCCCAGCACGACCCCCTACACTGCCCGAACTCCACTGCTTTGCCCTAAACCCTAAAACACCACCCCAGCACGACCCCTCACACTGCCCGAACACCACTGCACTGCCCTAAACCCTAAAACACCACCTCCAGCACGACCCCCTGCACTACACAAACACTGCAGCACTGCCCTAAACCCTAAAACACCACCCCCAGCATGACCCCTATACTGCACAAACACCGCTGCACTACCCTAAACCCTAAAACACTAACTGATGCACTACCCTAAAACCTACAACACTACCCCTGCACGAACCCCTACACTACCCAAACACCACTGCACTACCATAAACCCTAAAACACGACCCTGTACACTACACAAACACCGTGGCACTGCCCTAAACCCTAAAACACTACCCCCAGCATGACCCCTACACTACACAAACACCAATGCACTACCCTAAACCCTAAAACACTACCCCCAGCATGACCCCTACACAACACCAATACCACTGTACTACCCTAAACCCTAAATCTCACCCAAACACAACCCCCTACACTACACAAACATCACTGCACTACCCTAAACCCTAAAACACTACTACCAGCGCAACGCCCTAAACTACACAAACACCACTGCACCACCCTAAACCCTGGAACACCAGCCCCAACATGACCCCCTACACTGCCCAAACACTACTGCACTGCCCTAAACCCTGAAGCACCTGCCCCGGCACGACCCCCTACCCTGCCAGAACACCACTGCACTGCCTTAAACCCTGAAACACCCCCCCAGCAAGACCCCCTAAACTGCCCGAACACCACTGCCCTAAACCCTGAAACACCACCCCCAGCAAGACCACCTAAACTGCCCGAACACCACTGCCCTAAACCCTGAAAGACCACCCCCAGCAATACCCCCTACACTTCCCGAACACCACTGCCCTAAACCCTGAAACACCACCTCCAGCAAGACCCCCTACAATGCCTGAACACCACTGCACTGTCCTAAACCCGAAAACACCACCCCCTGCACGACCCCCTACTCTGCCCAAACACCACTCCCCTAAACCCTGAAACACTACCCACAGCAAGACGCCCTACACTGCCCAAACACCACTGCACTGCCCTAAACCCTGAAACACCACCCCAGCACATCCCTCTACACTGCCCAAACACCACTGCACTGCCCTAAACCCTGAAACACCCCCCAAGCAAGACCCCATACACTGCCGGATAACCACTGCACTGCCCTAAACCCTGAAACACCAACCCCAGCAAGACCCCCTACACTGCCTGAACACCACTGCACTGTCCTAACCCTGAAACACCACCCCCAGCATGACCCCCTGCACTACACAAACACCGTTGCACTGCCCTAAACCCTAAAACACTACCCCAGCATGACCCCCTACACTACCCGAACACCACTGCTTTGCCCTAAACCCTAAAACACCACCCCCAGCATGACCCCCTACACTGCCTGAACACCGCTGCACTGCCCTAAACCCTAAAACACCACCCCCAGCATGACCCCCTGTACTACACAAACACCACTACACTGCCCTAAACCATAAACACCACCCCCAGCATGACCCCCTACACTACACAAAAACCGCTGCCCTACCATAAACCCAGAACACTAACTGATGCCCTACCCTAAACCCTAAAACACTATCCCCCGCACGACCCCCTACACTGCTCGAACAACAGTGCCCTAAACCCTGAAACACCACCCTCAGGAGGACCACCTAAACTGCCCGAACACCACTGCCCTAAACCCTGAAACACCACCCCCAACAATACCTTCTACTCTTCCCGAACAACACTGCCCTAAACCATCATGACACCCTACACTGCCCGAACAGCACTGCACTGTCCTAAACCCAAAAACGCCTCCCCCTGCACAACCCCATACTCTGCCCGAACACCACTGCCCTAAACTCTGAAACACTGCCCACAGCAAGACCCCCTACACTGCCCAAACACCACTGCACTGCCCTAAACCCTGAAACACCACCCCCAGCACATCCCTCTACACTGCCCGAACACCACTGCACTGCCCTAAACCATGAAAGACCACCCCCAGAACGTCCCTCTACACTGCCAGAACACCACTGCACTACCCTAAACCCTGAAACACCCCCCAAGCAAGATCCCCTACACTGCCGGAACATCACTACACTGCCCTTAACCCTGAAACACCACCCCCAGCAAGACCCCCTAGACTGCCCGAACACCACTGCACTGCCCTAAACCCTGAAACACCACCCCCAAAACGACCCTCTACACTACACAAACACCACTGCTTTGCCCTAAACACTAAAACACCACCCCCAGCACGACCCCCTACTCTACTCGAACACCGCTGCACTGCCCTAAACCCTAAAACACCATCCCCAGCATGACCCCCTGCACTACACAAACACCACTGCAATGCCCTAAATCCTAAAACACTACCCCAGCACGACCCCTACACTACCCATACACCGCAGCACTGCCCTAAACCCTAAATCTACCCCCAGTACGACCCCTATACTACCCAAACAATACTGCCCTACCCTACACCCTAAATCTACCCTCAGCATGACTACCTACACTACCCAAACACCACTGCACTACCCTAAATTCTAAAACACTACCCCAGCACGATCCCCTACACTACCCAAACACCACTGCACTACCATAAACCCTAAAACACGACCCCGCATGACCCCTACACTACACAAACACCACTGCACTACCCTAAACCCTAAAACAATACCCCTTACAATACACAAGCCCCACTGCACTACCCAAACCCTAAAACACCACCCCAGCACGATCCCCTAAACTACCAGAACACCACTGCACTGCCCTAAACCCTTAAACACCACCCCCAGCACGACCCCCTACACTACCCAAACACCACTACACTACCCTAAACCCTAAAACACCACCCGCACAACCCCCTTCACTACCCAAAGACCACAGCATTACCATAAACTCTAAAACACGACCCCCCTGCACTACACAAACACAGTTGCACTACCCTGAACCCTAAAACACTACCCCCAGCACTACCCCCTACACTACACAAACACCCCTGCACTACCCTATACCCTAAAACACTACCCCTACACTACACAAACACTACTGCTCTACTCTAAACCCTAAAACACTACCCCCAGCAGTACCCCCTACACTACCCAAACACCACTGCACAACCCTAAACCCTAAAACACTACCCCCAGCAGTACCCCTACACTATCCAAACATCACTGCTCTACCCTAAACCCTAAACAACTACCCCAAGCACGGCCCCCTACACTACCCAAACACCACTGCACTACCCTAAACCGTAAAACACTACTGCCAGCACAACCCCCTACTCTACCCAAACACCACTGCACTACCCTAAACCCTAAAACACTCCCCCAGCATGACTCCCTACACTACCCAAACATCACTGCACTACGCTAAACCCTAAATCTTCCCCCAGCACGACACCCTACATTACCCAAACACCACTACACTACCCTAACCCTAAATCTACCCTCAGCATGACACCCTACACTACCCAAACAACACTGCACTACCCTAAACCCTAAAACACTACACCCAGCACAACCCCCTACACTACACCAACACCACTGCACTACCCTAAACTCTAAAACACTACCCCAGCACGACACCCTACAGTGCACGATCACCACTACACTGCCCTAAAACCTAAAACACTACCCCATCACTACCCCCTTCACTGCCCGAACACTACTGCCTTAAACCCTGAAACACCACCCCCAGCAAGACCTCCTACACTGCCCGAACACCACTGCCCTAAACCCTGAAACACCACCTCCAGCAAGACCCCATACACTGCCCGAACACCAGTGCACTGTCCTAAACCCTAAAACACCACCCCATGCACGGCCCTCTACTCTGCCCAAAAACCACAAACCTAAACCCTGAAACACCACCCACAGCAAGACCCCCTACACTGCCCGAACACCCCTACACTGCCCTAAACCCTAAAACACCACCACCAGCACGACCCCCTGCACTGCCCAAACACCACTGCACTGCCCTAAACCCTGAAAAAACCAACCCCAGCACGTCCCGCTAAACTGCCCAAACACCACTGCACTGCCCTAAACCCTGAAACACCACCCCCCCTGCATGACCGCCTACACTGTCCGAACACCACTGCACTGCCCTAAACCCTGGAAGACCACCCCCAGCACGTTCCTCTATACTGCCGGAACACCACTGCACTGCCCTAAACCCTAAAACACCACCCACAGCAAGACCTCCTACACTGCCGGAACACCACTGATCTGCCCTAAATCCTGAAACACCAACCTCAGCAAGATCCACTACACTATCCGAACACCACTGCACTGCCCTTATCCCTGAAACACCACCCCCAGCACAACCCCCTACACTCCCCGAAGACCACTGACTACTGAAAACGCTGAAACACCACCCCCAGCATGACCCCCTTCACTGCCCGAACACCACTGCTTTGCCCTAAACCCTAAAACACCACCCCCAGAACGACCCTCTACACTGCACGAACACCGCTGCACTGCCCTAATCCCTAAAACACCACCCCAGCACGATCACCTGCACTACACAAACACCGCTGCACTGCCCTATAACCTAAAACACTACCCCAGTATGACCCCCTACACTACCCATACATCGCATAACTGCCCTGAACCCTAAAACACCATCCCCATCATGACCCCCTACACTACACAAACACCGCTGCACTACACTAAACCTTAAAATATTAACTGATGCACTGCCCTAAACCCTAAAACACTACCCCACGCATGACCCCCTACACTACCCAATGACCACTGAACTACCCTAAATCCTAAACCACGACACTGTATACTGCACAAACACCGCTGCACTACCCTAAACCCTAAAACACTAACCCCAGCACGACCCCTACACTACACAATCAACACTGCTCTACCCTAAACCTTAAAACACTACCCCCTACACTACACAATCACCACTGCACTACCCTAAACCCTAAAACACCACCCCAGCACGATCCCCTACACTACCAGAACACCACTGCACTGCCCTAAACCCTAAAACACCACACCCAGCACGACCCCCTACACTACCCAAACATTACTACACTACCCTAAACCCTAAAACACCACCCCCCACAAAACCCCATAAACTACCCAAACACCACAGCACTACCCTAAACCCTAAAACACTACCCCCTACACTACACAAACACCCCTGCACTACCATAAACCCTAAAACACTACCCCTACACTACACAAACACCACTGCACTACCGTAAACCCTAAAACACTACCCCCAGCACGACCCCCTACACTACGCAAACAGCACTGCACTACCCTAAACCCTAAAACACTTCCCCCAGCAGTACCCCCTACACTGCCTAAACACCACTGCACTACCCTAAACCCTAAAACACTACCCCCAGAGGTACCCCCTACACTACCCAAACTCCACTGCTCTACCCGAAACCCTAAACAACTACCCCCAGCACAACCCCCTACACTACCCAAACACCACTGCACTATCCTAAACCATAAAACACTACCGCCAGCACGACCCCCTACACTACCAAAACACTACTGCACTACCCTAAACCCTAAAACACTCCCCCAGCACGACTCCCTACACTACCCAAACACCACTGCACTACGCTCAACTCTAAATCTACCCCAAGCACAACCTCCTACACTACACAAACATAACTGCACTACCCTAAACCCTAAAACACTACCACCAGCACGACCCCTACACTACACAAACACCACTGCACCACCATAAACCCTGAAACACCAGCACAAGCACAACCCCCTACACTGCCTGAACACCACTGCACTGCCCTAAACCCTGAAACACCACCCCAGCAAGACCCCCTACACTGCCCGAACACCACTGCCCTAACCCCTGAAACACCACCCCCCGCAAGACCCCCTACACTGCCCGAACACCACTATACTGCCCTAAACCCTAAAACACCACCCCAGCACGACCCCCTACACTGCCCAATCACCACTGCACTGCCCTAAACCAAGAAACACCACCCCCAGCACGACCCCCTACACTGCCTGATCACCACTGCACTGCCCTAAACCCTGAAACACCACCACCAGCACGACCCCCTGCACTGCCCAAACACCATGGCCCTAAACCCTGAAACACCACCAACAGCTTGTCCTTCTACACTGCCCGAACACCACTGCACTGCCCTAAACCCTGAATCACCATCCCCATACACTGCCCGAACACCACTGCACTGCCCTAGACCCTGAAACACCACCCCCAGCAAGAAACCCTACACTGCTGGAACACCACTGCACTGCTCTAAACCCTGAAACACAACCCCCAGCAAGACCGCCTACACTGCCCGAACATCACTGCACTGCCCTAATCCCTGAAACACCACCCCCAGCACGACCCCCTACACTGCCCGAACTCCACTGCTTTGCCCTAAACCCTAAAACACCACCCCCAGCACGACCCCCTACACTGCCTGAACACTTCTGCACTGCCCTAAACCCTAAAACACCACCCCCAGCACGACCCCCTGCACTACACAAACACCGCTGCACTGCCCTAAACCCTAAAACACTACCCCAGCATGACCCCCTACACTGCCCGAACACCACTGCTTTCCAATAAACCCTAAAACACCACCCCCAGAATGACCCCCTACACTGCACGAACACCTCTGCACTGCCCTTAACCCTAAAACACCACCCCCAGCACGACCACCTGCACTACACAAACACCGCTGCTCTGCCCTATAACCTAAAGCACTACCCCAGTATGACCCCCTACACTACCCATACACCGCATAACTGCCCTAAACCCTAAAACACCATCCCCATCATGACCCCCTACACTACACAAACACCGCTGCACTACACTAAACCTTAAAATATTAACTGATGCACTGCCCTAAACCCTAAAACACTACCCCACGCATGACCCCCTATACTACCCAATGACCACTGAACTACCCTAAATCCTATACCAAGACCCCGTATACTGCACAAACACCGCTGCACTACCCTAAACCCTAACACACTAACCCCATCACGACCCCTACACTACACAATCAACACTGCACTACCCTAAACCCTAAAACACTACCCCCTATACTACACAAACACCACTGCACTACCCTAAACCCTAAAACACCACCCCCAGCACGATCCCCTACACTACCAGAACACCACTGCACTGCCCTAAACCGTAAAACACCACCCCCAGCACGACCCCTTACACTACCCAAACATCACTACACTACCATAAACCCTGAAACACCACCCCCCACAAAACCCAATAAACTACCCAAAGACCACAGCACTACCCTAAACCCTAAAACACTACCCCCTACACTAAACAAACACCCCTGCACTACCATACACCCTAAAACACTACCCCCTACACTACACAAACACCACTGCACTACCGTAAACCCTAAAACACTACCCCCTACACTACGCAAACACCACTGCACTACCCTAAACCCTAAAACACTTCCCCCAGCAGTACCCCTACACTGCCCAAACACCACTGCACTACCCTAAACCCTAAAACACTATCCCCAGAGGTACCCCCTACACTACCCAAACTCCACTGCTCTACCCGAAACCCTAAACAACGACCCCAGCGCAACCCCCTACACTACCCAAACACCACTGCACTACGCTAAACCCTAAATCTACCCCAAGCACAACCTCCTACCCTACACAAACATAACTGCACTACCCTAAACCCTAAAACACTACCACCAGCACGACCCCTACACTACACAAACACCACTACACAACCATAAACCCTCGAAACACCAGCACAAGCACAACCCCCTACACTGCCTGAACACCACTGCACTGCCCTAAAAACTGAAACACCAGCCCCAGCACAACCCCCTACACTGCCCGAACACCAGTGCACTGCCCTAAACCCTGAAACACCACCCACAGCAAGACCCCCTACACTGCCCGAACACCACTGCCCTAAACCCTGAAACACCACCCCCAGCAAGACCCCCTACACTGCCCGAACACCACTGCCCTAAACCCTGAAACACCACCTCCAGCAAGACCCCCTACACTTCCCGAACACCACTGCACTGTCCTAAACCCTAAAACACCACCCCCTGCTTGACCCCCTACTCTGCCCGAACACCACTGCCCTAAAAACTGAAACACCACCCACAGCAAGCCACCCTACATTCCCCGAACAGCACTAGACTGCCCTAAACCCTAAAACACCACCCCCAGCACGATACCCTACACTGCCCAATCACCACTGCACTGCCCTAAACCCTGAAACACCACCACCAGCACAACCCCCTGCACTGCCCAAACACCACTGCCCTAAACCCTGAAACACCACCCCAGCACGTCCTTCTACACTGCCCGAACACCACTGCACTGCCCTAAACCCTGAAACACCATCCCCCTACATGATCCCATACACTGCCCGAACACCACTGCACTGCCCTAAACCCTGAAACACCACCCCCAGCAAGAAACCCTACACTGCTGGAACACCACTGCACTGCTATAAACCCTGAAACACCACCCCCAGCACATCCCCCTACAATGCCCGAACTCCACTGCTTTGCCCTAAACGCTAAAACACCACCCCCAACACGACCCCATACACTGCCCGAACACTACTGCACTGCCCTAAACCCTAAAACACCACCCCCAGCACGACCCCCTGCACTACACAAACACCGCTGCACTGCTCTAAACCCTAAAACACTACCCCAGCATGACCCCCTAGACTACCCATTCACTGCAGCACTGCCCTAAACCCTAAAACACCACCCCCAGCATGACCCCCTATACTGCACAAACACCGCTGCACTACCCTAAACCCTAAAACACTAACTGATGCACAACCCTAAACCCTGCAACACTACCCCCGCACGAAGCCCTACAAAACCCAAACACCACTGCACTACCATAAACCCTAAAACACGACCCCCCGCACGACCCCCTATAATCCCCAAAGACCACTGCACTACCCTAAACCCTAAAACATGACCCTGTATACTACACAAACACCTCGGAACTACCCTAAACCCTAAAACACTACCCCCAGCATGACCCCTACACTACAAAAACACCAGTGCACTACCCTAAACCCTAAAACACTACTCCCAGCACGACCCCCTACACTACACCAACACCACTGCACTACCCTAAACCCTAAAACACTACTACCAGCACGACCCCTACACTACACAAACACCACTGCACCACCATAAACCTTGAAACACCAGCACAAACACAACCCCCTACACTGCCTGAACACCACTGCACTGCCCTAAACCCTGAAACACCAGCCCCAGCACAACCCCCTACACTGCCCGAACACCAGTGCACTGCCGTAAACCCTGAAACACCACCCCCAGCAAGACCCCCTACACTGCCCGAACACCACTGCCCTGAACCCTGAAACACCACCCCCAGCAAGACCCCCTACACTGCCCGAACACCACTGCCCTAAACCCTGAAACACCACGTCCAGCAAGACCCCTACACTGCCCGAACACCACTGCACTGTCCTAAACCCTAAAACACCACCCCCTGCTTGACCCCCTACTCTGCCCATACACCACTGCCCTAAACCCTGAAACACCACCCCCAGCAATTAACCCTACACTGCTGGAACACCACTGCACAGCTCTAAACCCTGAAACACGACCCCCAGCAAGACCGCCTACACTGCCCGAACATCACTGCACTGCCCTAATCCCTGAAACACCACCCCCAGCACGACCCCCTACATTGCCCGAACTCCACTGCTTTGCCCTAAACCCTAAAACACCACCCCCAGCATGACCCCCTACACTGCCCGAACACCACTGCACTGCCCTAAACCCTAAAACACCACCCCTAGCACGACCCCCTGCACTACACAAACACCGCTGCACTGCCCTAAACCCTAAAACAATACCCCAGTATGACCCCCTACACTACCCATTCACTGCAGCACTGCCCTAAACCCTAAAACACCACCCCCAGCATGACCCCCTATACTGCACAAACACCGCTGCACTACCCTAAACCCTAAAACACGAACTGATGCACTACCCTAAACCCTACACCACTACCCCCGCACAAACCCCTACACTACCCAAACACCACTGCACTACCATAAACCCTAAAACACGACCCCCCGCACGACCCCCTATAATCCCCGAAGACCACTGCACTACCCTAAACCCTAAAACATGACCCCGTACACTAAACAAACACTGCAGCACTACCCTAAACCCTAAAACACTACCCCCAGCACGATCCCTACACTACACAAACACCACTGCACTACCCTAAACCCTAAAACACTACCCCAGCACGACCCCCTACACTACACCAACACCACTGCACTACCCTAAACCCTAAATCTAACACAAACACAACCCCCTACACTACACAAACATCACTGCACTACCCTAAACACTAAAACACTATTACCAGCGCAACCCCCTGAACTACACAAACACCACTGCACCACCCTAAACCCTGAAACACCAGCCCCAACACAACCCCCTACACTACCCAAACACTACTGCATTGCCCTAAACCCTGAAGCACCAGCCCCAGCACGACCCCCTACACTGCCCGAACACCACTGCACTGCCTTAAACCCTGAAACACCACCTCCAGCAAGACCCCCTACACTGCCCGAACACCACTGCCCTAAAACCTGAAAAAACACCCCCAGCAAGACCACCTAAACTGCCCGAACACCACTGCCCTAAACCCTGAAACACCACCCCCAGCAATACCCCATACACTTTCCGAACACCACTGCCCTAAACCCTGAAACACCACCTCCAGCAAGACCCCCTACACTGCCTGAACACCACTGCACTGTCCTAAACCCGAAAACACCAGCCCCTGCACGACCCCCTACTCTGCCCGGACACCACTGCCCTAAACCCTGAAACACTACCCACAGCAAGACCCCTACACTGCCCAAACACCACTGCACTGCCCTAAACCCTGAAACACCACCCACAGCAAGACCCCCTACATTGCCCGAACACCACTACACTGCCCTAAACCCTAAAACACCCCCCCAGCACGACCCCCTACACTGCCCAATCACCACTGCACTGCCCTAAACCAAGAAACACCACCCCCAACACGACCCCCTACACTGCCTGATCACCACTGCACTGCCCTAAACCCTGAAACACCACCACCAGCACGACCCCCTGCACTGCCCAAACACCACTGCCCTAAACCCTGAAACACCACCCCCAGCACGTCCTTCTACACTGCCCGAACACCACTGCACTGCCCTAAACCCTGAAACACCATCCCCCTACATGACCCCCTACACTGCCGTATCACCACTGCACTGCCCTAAACCCTGAAACACCACCTCCAGCAAGACCCCCTACACTGCCCGAACACCACTGCACTGCCCTAATCCCTAAAACACCACCCTCAGCACGACCCCTACACTGCCCGAACACAGCTGCACTGCCCTAAACCCTAACACACTACCCCCAGCACGACCCCCTGCACTACACAAACACCACTGCACTGCCCTAAACCCTAAAACACGACCCCAGCACGACCCCCTACAGTACCCATACACCGCAGCACTGCCCTAAACCATAAACACCACCCCCAGCATGACCCCCTACACTACACAAAAACAGCTGCCCTACCCTAAACCCTAAAACAATAACTGATGCACTACCCTAAACCCTAAAACACTACCCCCCGCACGACGCCCTACACTGCCCGAACACCACTGCCCTAAACCCTGAAACACCACCCCCAGCAAGACCACCTAAACTGCCCGAACAACACTGCCCTAAACCCTGAAACACCACCCCCAGCAATACCCCCTACACTTTTCGAACACCACTGCCCTAAACCCTGAAACACCACCTCCAGCAAGACCCCCTACACTGCCCGAACACCACTGCACTGTCCTAAACCCGAAAACACCACCCCCTGCACGACCCCCTACTCTGCCCGAACACCACTGCCCTAAACCCTGAAACACAACCAACAGCAACACCCCCTACTCTGCCCAAACACCACTGCACTGCCCTAAACCCTGAAACACCACCCGCCCTGCACGACCCCCTACACTGCCCGAACACCACTGCACTTCGCTAAACCCTGAAAGACCACCCCCAGCACATCGCTCTACAATGCCAGAACACCACTGCACTGCCCTAAACCCTGAAACACCCCCCAAGCAAGACCCCCTACGCTGCCGGAACACCACTACACTGCCCTAAACCCTGAAACACCACCCCCAGCAAGACCCCCTAGACTGCCCGAACACCACTGCACTGCCCTAAACCCTGAAAAACCACCCCCAACATGACCCCCTACACTACCCGAACACCACTGCTTTGCCCTAAACCCTAAAACCCCACACCTAGCATGACCCCCTGCACTACACAAACACCACTGCACTGCCCTAAACCTTAAAACACTACCCAAGCACAACCCGCTACACTACCCATACACCGCAACACTGCCCTAAACCCTAAATCTACCCCCAGCACGACCCCTACACGACCCAAACACCACTGCAATACCCTAACCCTAAATCTACCCCCAGCACAACCTCCTACACTACCCACACACTACTGCCCTACACTACACCCTAAATCTACCCTCTGCATGACTACCTACTCTACCCAAACACCACTGCACTACCCTAAATCCTAAAACACTACCCCTGCACGATCCCCTACACTACCCAAACACCACTGCACTACCATAAACCCTAAAACACGACCCCCAGCATGACCCCTACACTACTCAAACACCACTGCACTGCCCTAAACCCTAAAACACCACCCCCAGCACGACCCCCTACACTACCCGAACACCACTACACTACTCTAAATCCTAAAACACTACCCCCGCACAACCCCCTACACTACCCAAAGACCACAGCATTATCATAAACTCTAAAACACGACCCCCCTGCACTACACAAACACAGTTGCACTACCCTGAACCCTAAAACACTACCCCAGCACTACCCCGTACACTACACAAACACCCCTGCACTACCCTAAACCCTAAAACCCTACCCCTACACTACACAAACACTACTGCTCTACCCTAAACCCTAAAAAACTACCCCCAGCAGTACCCCCCACACTACCCAAACACCACTGCACTACCCTAAACCCTAAAACATTAACCCCAGCAGTACCCCCTACACTATCCAAACACTATTGCACTACCCTAAACCCTAAAACACTACCCCAGAGGTACCCCCTACACTACCCAAACATCACTGCTCTACCCTAAACCCTAAACAACTACCCCCAGGACGACCCCCTACACTACCCAAACACCACTGCACTACCCTAAACCGTAAAACACTACTGCCAGCATGATCCCCCACACTACCCAAACACCACTGCACTACCCTAAACCCTAAAACACTCCCCCAGCATGACTCCCTACACTACCCAAATATCACTGCACTACGCTAAACCCTAAATCTACCCCCAGCACGACCCCCTACATTACCCAAACACCACTCCACTACCCTAACCCTACATCTACCCCAGAACGACCCCTTACACTACCCAAACACTACTGCACTACCCTACACCCTAAATCTACCCTCAGCATGACTCCCTACACTACCCAAACACCACGGCACTACCCTAAACCCTAAAACACTACCCCCAGCACAACCCCCTACAATACACCAACACCACTGCACTACCCTAAACCCTAAAACAATAACTGATGCACTACCCTAAACCCTAAAACACTACCCCCGCACGACCCCCTACACTGCCCGAACAGCACTGCCCTAAACCCTGAAACACCACCTCCAGCAAGACCACCTAAACTGCCCGAACAACACTGCCCTGAACCCTGAAATACCACCCCCAGCAATACCCCCTACACTTCCCGAACACCACTGCCCTAAACCCTGAAACACCACCTCCAGCAAGACCCCCTAGACTGCCCGAATACCACTGCACTGTCCTGAACCCGAAAACACCACCCCCTGCACGACCCCCTACTCTGCCCGAACACCACTGCCCTAAACCCTGAAACACTACCCACAGCAACACCCCTACTCTGCCCAAACACCACTGCACTGCCCTAAACCCTGAAACACCACCCCGAGCACATCCCTCTACACTGCCCGAACACCACTGCACTGCCCTAAACCATGAAACACCACCCCCCCTGCACGACACCCTATACTGCCCGAACACCACTGCACTTCCCTAAACCCTGAAAGACCCCCCCCAGCACATCGCTCTTCAATGCCAGAACACCACTGCACTGCCCTAAACCCTGAAACACCCCCCAAGCAAGACCCCCTACAATGCCGGAACACCACTACACTGCCCTAAACCCTGAAACACCACCCCCAGCAAGACCCCCTAGACTGCCCGAACACCACTGCACTGCCCTAAACCCTGGAACACCACCCCCAACATGACCCCCTACACTACCCGAACACCACTGCTTTGCCCTAAACCCTAAAACACCACACCCAGCATGACCCCCTGCACTACACAAACACCACTGCACTGCCCTAAACCCTAAAACACTACCCAAGCACGACCCGCTACACTACCCATACACCGCAACACTGCCCTAAACCCTAAATCTACCCCCAGCACGACCCCTACACTACCCAAACACCACTGCAATACCCTAACCCTAAATCTACCCCCAGCACAACCTCCTACACTACCCAAACACTACTGCCCTACCCTACACCCTAAATCTACCCTCTGCTTGACTACCTACACTACCCAAACACCACTGCACTACCCTAAATCCTAAAACACTACCCCTGCACGATCCCCTACACTACCCAAACACCACTGCACTACCATAAACCCTAAAACACGACCCCCAGCACGACCCCTACACTACTCAAACACCACTGCACTGCCCTAAACCCTAAAACACCACCCCCAGCACGACCCCCTACACTACCCAAACACCACTACACTACTCTAAATCCTAAAACACCACCCCCGCACAACCCCCTACACTACCCAAAGACCACAGCATTACCATAAACTCTAAAACACGACCCCCCTGCACTACACAAACACAGTTGCACTACGCTAAACCCTAAAACACTACCCCCAGCACTACCCCCTACACTATACAAACACCCCTGCACTTCCCTAAACCCTAAAACCCTACCCCTACACTACACAAACACTACTGCTCTACCCTAAACCCTAAAAAACTATCCCCAGCAGTACCCCCCACACTACCCAAACACCACTGCACTACCCTAAACCCTAAAACATTAACCCCAGCAGTACCCCTTACACTATCCAAACACTATTGCACTACCCTAAAGCCTAAAACACTACCCCAGAGGTACCCCCTACACTACCCAACCATCACTGTTCTACCCTAAACCCTAAACAACTACCCCCAGCATGACCCCTTACACTACCCAAACACCACTGCACTACCCTAAACCGTAAAACACTACTGCCAGCATGATCCCCCACACTACCCAAACACCACTGCACTACCTTAAACCCTAAAACACTCCCCCAGTACGACTCCCTACACTACCCAAATATCACTGCACTACGCTAAACCCTAAATCTTCCCCCAGCACGACCCCCTACATTACCCAAACACCACTCCACTACCATAACCCTACATCTACCCCAAGAACGACCCCTTACACTACCCAAACACCACTGCACTACCCTAAACCGTAAAACACTACTGCCAGCATGATCCCCCACACTACCCAAACACCACTGCACTACCCTAAACCCTAAAACACTCCCCCAGTACGACTCCCTACACTACCCAAATATCACTGCACTACGCTAAACCCTAAATCTTCCCCCAGCACGACCCCCTACATTACCCAAACACCACTCCACTACCATAACCCTACATCTACCCCCAGAACGACCCCTTACACTACCCAAATACTACTGCACTACACTACACCCTAAATCTACCCTCAGCATGACTTCCTACACTACCCAAACACCACGGCACAGCCCTAAACCCTAAAACACTACCCCCAGCACAACTCCCTACACTACACCAACACCACTGCACTACCCTAAACCCTAAAACACTACCCCAGCATGACACCCTACACTGCACGAACACCACTACACTGCCCTAAAACCTAAAACACTACCCCATCACTACCCCCTTCCCTGCCCGAACACTACTGCCCTAAACCCTGAAACACCACCCCCAGAAGGACCCCCTAATCTGCCCGAACACCACTGCCCTAAACCCTGAAACACCACCTCCAGCAAGACCCCATACACTGCCCGAACACCAGTGCACTGTCCTAAACCATAAAACACCACCCCCTGCACGACCCCCTTTTCTGCCCGAAAACCACAACCCTATACCCTGAAACACCACCCACAGCAAGACCCCCTACACTGCCTGATCACCACTGCACTGCCCTAAACCCTGAAACACCACAACCAGCACGACCCCCTGCACTGCCCAAAAACCACTGCACTGCCCTAAATCCTGAAAGACCAACCCCAGCACATCCCTCTAAACTGCCCAAACACCACTGCACTGCCCTAAACCCTGAAACACCACCACCCCTGCACGACCACCTACACTGTCCGAACACCACTGCACTGCCCTAAACCCTGAAAGACCACCCCCAGCACATTCCTCTATACTGCCGGAACACCACTGCACTGCCATAAACTCTAAAGCACCACCCACAGCAAGACCCTCTACACTGCCGGAACACCACTGCAGTGCCCTAAACCCTGAAATACCACCCCCAGCAAGACCCCCTACACTATCCGAACACAACTGCACTGCCCTTATCCCTGAAACACCACGCACAGCACAACCCCCTACATTCCCCGAACACCACTGCATTGCTGAAAATGCTGAAACACCACCCCCAGCATGACCCCTTTCACTGCCCGAACACCACTGCTTTGCCTAAACCATAAAACACCACCCTCAGAACGACCCCCTACACTGCACGAACACCGCTGCACTGCCCTAAACCCTAAAACACCACCCCCAGCACGACCACCTGCACCACACAAACACCACTGCACTGCCCTAAACCCTAAAACACTACCCAAGCACAACCCGCTACACTACCCATACACCGCAACACTGCCCTAAACCCTAAATCTACCCCCAGCACGACCCCTACACTACCCAAACACCACTGCAATACCCTAACCCTAAATCTACCCCCAGCACAACCTCCTATACTACCCACACACTTCTGCCCTACCCTACACCCTAAATCTACCCTCTGCATGACTACCTACACTACCCAAACACCACTGCACTACCCTAAATCCTAAAACACTACCCCTGCACGATCCCCTACACTACCCAAACACCATTGCACTACAATAAACCCTAAAACACGACCCCCAGCATGACCCCTACACTACTCAAACACCACTGCACTGCCCTAAACCCTAAAACACCACCCCCAGCACGACCCCGAACCCTACGCGAACACCACTACAGTACTCTAAATCCTAAAACACCACCCCCCGCACAACCCCCTACACTACCCAAAGACCACAGCATTACCATAAACTCTAAAACATGACGCCCCTGCACTACACAAACACAGTTGCACTACCCTGAACCCTAAAACACTACCCCCAGCACTACCCCCTACACTACACAAACACCCCTGCACTACCCTAAACCCTAAAACCCTACCCCTACACTACACAAACACTACTGCTCTACCCTAAACCCTAAAAAACTACCCCCACCAGTACCCCCCACACTACCCAAACACCACTGCACTACCCTAAACCCTAAAACATTAACCCCAGCAGTACCCCCTACACTATCCAAACACTATTGCACTACCCTAAACCCTAAAACACTACCCCAGAGGTACCCCCTACACTACCCAAACATCACTGCTCTACCCTAAACCCTAAACAACTACACCCAGCACGATCCCCTACCCTACCCAAACACCACTGCACTACCCTAAACCGTAAAACACTACTGCCAGCATGATCCCCCACACTACCCAAACACCACTGCACTACCCTAAACCCTAAAACACTCCCCCAGCACGACTCCCTACACTACCCAAATATCACTGCACTACGCTAAACCCTAAATCTACCCCCAGCACGACCCCCTACATTACCCAAACACCACTCCACCACCCTAACCCTACATCTACCCCCAGAACGACCCCTTACACTACCCAAACACTACTGCACTACCCTACACCCTAAATCTACCCTCAGCATGACTCCCTACACTACCCAAACACCACGGCACTACCCTAAACCCTAAAACACTACCCCCAGCACAACCCCCTACACTACACCAACACCACTGCACTACCCTAAACCCTAAAACAATAACTGATGCACTACCCTAAACCCTAAAACCCTCCCCCCCGCATGACCCCCTACACTGCCCGAAAACCACAGCCCTAAACCCTGAAACACCACCTCCAGCAAGACCACCTAAACTGCCCGAACAACACTGCCCTAAACCCTGAAACACCACCCCCAGCAATACCCCCTACACTTCCCGAACACCACTGCCCTAAACCCTGAAACACCACCTCCAGCAAGACCCCCTACACTGCCCGAACACCACTGCACTGTCCTAAACCCGAAAACACCACCCCCTGATTGACCCCCTACTCTGCCCGAACACCACTGCCCTAAACCCTGAAACACTACCCACAGCAGCACCCCCTACTCTGCCCAAACACCACTGCACTGCCCTAAACCCTGAAACACCACCCCAAGCACATCCCTCTACACTGCTCGAACACCACTGCACTGCCCTAAACCATGAAACACCACCCCTCCTGCACTACCCCCTACACTGCCCGAACACCACTGCACTTCCCTAAACCCTGAAAGACCACCCCAGTACATCACTCTACAATGCAGGAACACCACTGCACTGCCCTAAACCCTGAAACACCCCCCAAGCAAGACCCCCTACAATGCCGGAACACCACTACACTGCCCTAAACCCTGAAACACCACCCCCAGCAAGACCCCCTAGACTGCCCGAACACCACTGCACTGCCCTAAACCCTAAAACACCCCCCCCAACATGACCCCCTACACTACCCGAACACCACTGCTTTGCCCTAAACCCTAAAACACCACAACCAGCATGACCCCCTGCACTACACAAACACCACTGCACTGCCCTAAACCCTAAAACACTACCCAAGCACGACCCGCTACACTACCCATACACCGCAACACTGCCCTAAACCCTAAATCTACCCCCAGCACGACCCCTACACTACCCACACACCACTGCAATACCCTAACCCTACATCTACCCCAGCACAACCTCCTACACTACCCAAACACTACTGCCCTACCCTACACCCTAAATCTACCCTCTGCATGACTACCTACACTACCCAAACACCACTGCACTACTCTAAATCCTAAAACACTACCCCTGCACGATCACCTACACTACCCAAACACCACTGCACTACCATAAACCCTAAAACACGACCCCCAGCACGACCCCTACACTACTCAAACATCACTGCACTGCCCTAAACCCTAAAACACCACCCCCAGCACGACCCCCTACACTACTCAAACACCACTACACTACTCTCAATCCTAAAACACCACCACTGCACAACCCCCTACACTACCCAAAGACCACAGCATTACCATAAACTCTAAAACACGACCCCCCTGCACTACACAAACACAGTTGCACTACCCTAAACCCTAAAACACTACCCCCAGCACTACCCCCTACACTACACAAACACCCCTGCACTACCCTAAACCCTAAAACCCTACCCCTACACTACACAAACACTACTGCTCTACCCTAAACCCTAAAAAACTACCCCCAGCAGTACCCCCCACACTACCCAAACACCACTGCACTACCCAAACCCTAAAACATTAACCCCAGCAGTACCCCCTACACTATCCAAACACTATTGCACTACCCTAAAGCCTAAAACACTACCCCAGAGGTACCCCCTACACTACCCAACCGTCACTGCTCTACCCTAAACCCTAAACAACTACCCCCAGCATGACCCCCTACACTACCCAAACACCACTGCACTACCCTAAACCGTAAAACACTCCTGCCAGCATGATCCCCCACACTACCCAAACACCACTGCACTACCCTAAACCCTAAAACACTCCCCCAGCACGACTCCCTACACTACCCAAATATCACTGCACTACGCGAAACCCTAAATCTATCCCCAGCACGACCCCCTACATTACCCAAACACCACTCCACTACCATAACCCTACATCTACCCCCAGAACGACTCCTTACACTACCCAAACACTACTGCACTACCCTTCACCCTAAATCTACCCTCAGCATGACTCCCTACACTACCTAAACACCACGGCACAGCCCTAAACCCTAAAACACTACCCCCAGAACAACCCCCTATACTACATCAACACCACTGCACTACCCTAAAGCCTAAAACACTACCCCAGCACGACACCCTACACTGCACGAACACCACTACACTGCCCTAAAACCTAAAACACTACCCCATCACTACCCCCTTCCCTGCCCGAACACTACTGCCCTAAACCCTGAAACAACACCCCCAGAAAGACCCCATACACTGCCCGAACACCAGTGCACTGTCCTAAACCATAAAACACCACCCCCTGCACGACCCCCTTCTCTGCCTGAAAACCACAACCCTATACCCTGAAACACCACCCACAGCAAGACCCCCTACACTGCCTGATCACCACTGCACTGCCCTAAACCCTGAAACACCACAACCAGCACGACCCCCTGCACTGCCCAAAAACCACTGCACTGCCCTAAATCCTGAAAGACCAACCCCAGCACGTCCCTCTAAACTGCCCAAACACCACTGCACTGCCCTAAACCCTGACACACCACCACCCCTGCACGACCACCTACACTGTCCGAACACCACTGCACTGCCCTAAACCCTGAAAGACCACCCCCAGCACATTCCACTATACTGCCGGAACACCACTGCACTGCCATAAACTCTAAAGCACCACCCCCAGCAAGACCCCCTACACTATCCGAACACAACTGCACTGCCCTTATCCCTGAAACACCACGCACAGCTCAACCCCCTACACTCCCCGAACACCACCGCACTGCTGAAAATGCTGAAACACCACCCCCAGCATGACCCTTTTCACTGCCCGAACACCACTGCTTTGCCTAAACCATAAAACATCACCCCCAGAACGACCCCCTACACTGAACGACATCGCTGCACTGCCCTAAACCCTAAAACACCACCCCCAGCACGACCACCTGCACTACACAAACACCGCTGCACTGCCCTAAAACCTAAAACACTACCCCAGTACGACCCCCTACACTACCCATACACCGCATAACTGCCCTAAACCCTAAAACACCACCCCCATCATGACCCCCTACACTACACAAACACCGCTGCACTACACTAAACCTTAAAATATTAACTGATGCACTGCCCTAAACCCTAAAACACTACCCCCCGGACGACTCCCTACACTACCCAATGACCACTGCACTACCCTCAATCCTAAACCAAGACCCGTACACTGCACAAACACCGCTGCACTACCCTAAACCCTAAAACACAACCCCCAGCACAACCCCAACACTACACAATCAACACTGCACTACCCTAAACCCTAAAACACTACCCCCTACACTACACAGACATCACTGGACAACCCTAAACCCTAAAACACTACCCCTACACCACACAAACACTACTGCCCTACCCTACACCCTAAATCTACCCTCAGCATCACTACCTAGACTACCCAAACACCACTGCACTACCCTAAATCCTAAAACACTACCCCAGCACGATCCCCTATACTACACCAACACCACTGCACTACCCTAAACCCTAAAACACTACCCCAGCACGACATCCCTACACTACCCAAAACCCACTGCACTACCATAAACCCTAAAACACTACCCCCAGCATGACCCCCTACACTGAATGAACACCACTGCAGTGCCCTAAACCCTAAAACACTACCCCAGCACAACCCCCTCACTGCCTGAACACCACTGCACTGCCATAAAGCCTAAAATACTACCCCCAGCACGACTCCCTTCACTGCCCGAACACCACTGCTCTGCCCAAAACCCTGAAACACCAGCCCCAGCACAACCCCCTTCACTGCCCGAACACCACTGCACTGCCCTAAACCCTGAAACACTAGCCCCAGCACGACCCCCTACACTGCCCGAACACCACTGCACTGTCCAAAACCCTGAAACACCACCCCTGCACGACCCCCAACACTGCCTGAACACCACTGCACTGCCCTAAGCCCTGAAACACGAACCTCTACACTGCCAGAACAACACTGCCCTGCCCTAATTCCTGAAACACCACCAACCGCATGACCCCCTAAACTGCCCGAACACCACTACACTGCCCTAAACCCTGAAACACCACCACCCCTGCACAACCCCCTACACTGTCCGAACACCACTGCACTGCCCTAAACCCTGAAAGACCACCCCAGCACATCACTCTACAATGCAGGAACACCACTGCACTGCCCTAAACCCTGAAACACCCCCCAAGCAAGACCCCCTACAATGCCGGAACACCACTACACTGCCCTAAACCCTGAAACACCACCCCCAGCAATAATAATAATAATAATAATAATAATACTGAATTTTATAAAGCGCGAACAGCTACCTCTCGAGGAGGTGTCCCGGCGCTAGAGGAACCACAGAAGTCCTGGGGCGGAAATAGAAGACCTAGCGTGGCTGGGAGAAGAGCCAGGTCTTTAGCATCTTCTTAAAGCAGGGTTCAGATGGAGCCTGCTGGATTGCTTGAGGTAGAGAGTTCCACAGAACGGAGACGTTTGCTGAAAAGGTACGACCGCCAAGGCGGGCCTTTTTTGCTCGAGGGACGACCAGTAGGACACGGTCATTTGACCGTAATGCGCGGCTTTGGGAATATCTTGGAAGGCGTTTTTTTAGGTAAAGTGGGCAGGAGCCATGCAAAGATCTGAACGCAAGCGTCAGAGCTTTGAATTTTATCCGGTTGACCACAGGAAGCCAGTGCAGGGTTCGAAGATGCGGAGAGACTGACTGCTTGAAAGGAATCCGCAGTAGCAACCTCGCAGCCGCGTTTTGAACTACCTGCAGTTTATGGGTTAGGAATTTTGGGAGGCCCAGGTAAAGACCATTAGCATAGTCAAGCCGTGAGGTGACCGTTGCATGGACTACCATTTTTCTACAGCTCTCTGGTAGAAGTTTAAGAAATTTTCGGAGGTTTCTTAGTTTACTTAAACAGCAACCAGCCACTTGTTGGATATGGGAAGTGAAAGACATTTTATTATCCCATCTCACTCCAAGGTTTTTTGCCGAGTGACTGGGCAAAGGGGGGGGGCCCATCTCCACCGGCCACCATAGCTCTGGGGCGGGGGTGGGACCTTTACCGAAAAAGATAACTTCGGTTTTATTGGCATTTAGTTTTAGTTTGTTAGTATTCATCCAGTGAGCAATGTCCTGGAGACAGCCTTTAAAGTTTGCGAAGGATTCCTGTGTCATCTCAGAGTATGGAAATACCAACTGGGTGTCGTCGGCATAAGAAATTGCCTTAACACCCCAGTTGGCAATTAGCGTAAAAAGGGGGGCCAGATAGATATTGAACAAGAGAGGGCTGAGGGCCGAGCCCTGCGGGACTCCACAGTTGAGGGTTTTAGGTGTGGAAGAAATCGTCCCAAGTGCCACCTTCTGCGTTCTCTGAGATAGGTAGGAGTTTATCCACCACAACGCGTTGTCCTGAATGCCTATCTCTGCCAGCCGGCTGAGTAGTCTAGCGTGGTCCACCGTATCGAAGGCGGCCGACAGATCCAGGAGTACCAGCATAGCTGAACTTCCTGCATCCGTTGACCACCTCACTGACTCGGCTACCTCTAGGAGCGCTGTTTCTGTGCTGAAACCGGGTCGAAAGCCAGATTGAGTTTCATGGAGAATGTTGTTGGTTTCAAGACCCCCTAGACTGCCCGAACACCACTGCACTGCCCTAAACCCTGAAACACCCCCCCAACATGACCCCCTACACTACCCGAACACCACTGCTTTGCCCTAAACCCTAAAACACCACAACCAGCATGACCCCCTGCACTACACAAACACCACTGCACTGCCCTAAACCCTAAAACACTACCCAAGCACGACCCGCTACACTACCCATACACCGCAACACTGCCCTAAACCCTAAATCTACCCCCAGCACGACCCCTACACTACCCAAACACCACTGCAATACCCTAACACTACATCTACCCCAGCACAACCTCCTACACTACCCAAACACTACTGCCCTACCCTACACCCTAAATCTACCCTCTGCATGACTACCTACACTACCCAAACACCACTGCACTACCCTAAATCCTAAAACACTAACCCTGCACGATCACCTACACTACCCAAACACCACTGCACTACCATAAACCCTAAAACACGACCCCCAGCACGACCCCTACACTACTCAAACATCACTGCACTGCCCTAAACCCTAAAACACCACCCCCAGCACGACCCCCTACACTACTCGAACACCACTACACTACTCTAAATCCTAAAACACCACCACCGCACAACCCCCTACACTACCAAAAGACCACAGCATTACCATAAACTCTAAAACACGACCCCCCTGCACTACACAAACACAGTTGCACTACCCTAAACCCTAAACCACTACCCCCAGCACTACCCCCTACACTACACAAACACCCCTGCACTACCCTAAACCCTAAAACCCTACCCCTACACTACACAAACACTACTGCTCTACCCTAAACCCTAAAAAACTACCCCCAGCAGTACCCCCCACACTACCCAAACACCACTGCACTACCCTAAACCAGTGGTTCCCAAAGTGTGCGCCGCGGCACCCCGGTGCGCCGCGATTAGAAGCCAGGGGCGCCGCGCCGCCGTGCAGGATGTGGGAGATTGCAGCCGCAGCTCAGATCCCCAGCAGCATTGGAGAGGCACAGCGGGATGGCAACACTCACACCTTCAGCCCCGTCATGAGCTGTTAAGTCGTGTTTGAAGGTGACTGAGAGGGAGGGGCTGCAGCTTCGGTCACAGGGGCATCTTTTCAGATGCAAACAACCCTGAATGCGTCGTGTCATGTCCCTGCAATTTAGAGGGGCCTCACACATTCCCTTCCTGCCCAGGGCCATAAAAATCGTAGAACAGGCCCTGATTACACCGAGGCAGCACGTGGTTCTCTCCACAGAGTTTAATTCATGTTACTAAATTGTAAGAAAACCTCGGTTCTTCAAACATGCAGTCTAAAATGTAATAAAATAAAGACATGGCACAATCGCACACACACTGATTAACAAAGTATGGAGGAAAATCTGTTAAATCAGTTCTCCTTTAAGTACTGTACATCACAGTGGGGGATGGCAAAACTAACATTTTTGACAGAGACCCTGTCGTCTCGTTGTCTTGTCCAGGAGGGGGTGAGGAGCCCTACCCCACCCTGGAAGAGACAAAGATGATACTAGAATACTGCATGCCCACCCCTGTGCCCACCCTGGTGGATCCTGTTCCCCCTCATGTGATGGCTCCTGCCCCCCTCGTGATGGCTCCTGTCCCCCCCCCGCCCAAAACCTGTGATGGCTCCTGTCCCCCCCCCTATGGTGGATCCTGTCTCCGCCCTGGGTGGTTTCTGTCCCAGTCCTGGAATGGCTCCTGCAGCGAGGGTGAAGTTCTTGATGGGCCTCTTCTCAAAAAGGCTCAGCTCAAAATTAATATGAAACGGTGAGCGAGTGAGTAAGTGAAGGGATGGGTGGATGGCTGGATGAATTAGTGAAAGGGTGAATGGATGAATGAAAGATTGAATAGACGGAGAATGAGAGGATGGATGGATGGATGAGTGAGTGGAAGGATGGATGAGAGAAAAGGTAAATAGCTGGATGTATGGGTCGAAGGGTTGCTGGATGGGTAAAAGGGTGGATGGATGAGTGAAGGGATGGATGAGTGAAAGGATGGATGTGTGAAAAGGTGGATGATGAGTGAGTAAGTGGGAGGATGGAGGTGTGAAATTATGGATGGATTGATGAATTTATAAGTGCAAGGGTGAATGGATGGATGGATGGATGAGTGAAAGGGTGGATGTAAGGATGGATGGATGGGTGGGTGAGTGAAAGGGAGGGTAGGTGGACAAAAGGATGAATAGATGAGTGAAGGAGTGAAAGGATAAATGGATGAGAGAAAGGATGGATGAGTGATCGGGTCAATGGATGGATTAATGAGTGGATGAGTAGATGGGTGGGTGGGTGGATGGATGGAAGGATGGCTAAGTGAAAGGGTCGATGGAGAGAGAAAGGGAGGGAGGATGGATGGATTGATGACTGAAAGGGTGGATGGGTGGAAGGATGAGTGACTGGGTGGATGGATGAGTAAGTGACAGGATGGCTGGATGGGTGAAAGGGTAAATGGCTGGATGGATGAGTGAATGGATGGATGGGTAGAAGAGTGGATGGATGCGTATACAGATGGATAGGGTGAAAGGGTGGATGGATGGATAATGGATGGATGAGTGAAAGGATGGATGAAGGGATTGATGAGTGAAATGATAGATGGAAGGATACATGATGGATAGGTTTGCAAATGGTTGAATATGTTTGGATATGGCTGGCCTTACTTATGTACTACTGCGCGACCTCCTCTGATGTGTCTGTAAAACTTACCTATTGTCCTGACACCTGCCTTTTAGAACTGCACCAGCAGGACCCAGCACACTTAAAACACTGGGTAGAGGGGATCTGGTGAGCCATCTTGGGTTCATCAGAGCCCACCCCATGTAAACTTCTTGTAACGCCACAGAGCTCCTTGAGCCTTTCTCTAGCAATTGAGATGTACTTTATAAGATCTTTTTGATTGCAAATAAAGTTTTATGATTGGATGTCTACTCTCTGAATCCTTCATCACGTCTAGGCTTGATTTTTCATGTAGACCAGTGGTTCCCAAACTGTGCGCCGCGGCACCCCGGTGCGCCGCTAAAAAAATGGTGGGGAGCCACGGCCAACTGCCAAGTGGGTCAAGGGAGCCATGGGTCAAAAAGTTTGGGAACCACTGCCCTAAACCCTAAAACATTAACCCCAGCAGTACCCCCTACACTATCCAAACACTATTGCACTACCCTAAAGCCTAAAACACTACCCCAGAGGTACCCCCTACACTACCCAACCGTCACTGCTCTACCCTAAACCCTAAACAACTACCCCCAGCATGACCCCCTACACTACCCAAACACCACTGCACTACCCGAAACCGTAAAACACTACTGCCAGCATGATCCCCCACACTACCCAAACACCACTGCACTACCCTAAACCCTAAAACACTCCCCCAGCACGACTCCCTACACTACCCAAATATCACTGCACTACGCGAAACCCTAAATCTACCCCCAGCACGACCCCCTACATTACCCAAACACCACTCCACTACCATAACCCTACATCTACCCCCAGAACGACCCCTTACACTACCCAAAAACTACTGCACTACCCTACACCCTAAATCTACCCTCAGCATGACTCCCTACACTACCCAAACACCACGGCACAGCCCTAAACCCTAAAACACTACCCCCAGCACAACCCCCTATACTACATCAACACCACTGCACTACCCTAAAGCCTAAAACACTACCCCAGCACGACACCCTACACTGCACGAACACCACTACACTGCCCTAAAACCTAAAACACTACCCCATCACTACCCCCTTCCCTGCCCGAACACTACTGCCCTAAACCCTGAAACACCACCCCCAGAAAGACCCCTACACTGCCCGAACACCACTACCCTAAACCCTGAAACACCACCTCCAGCAAGACCCCATACACTGCCCGAACACCAGTGCACTGTCCTAAACCATAAAACACCACCCCCTGCACGACCCCCTTCTCTGCCTGAAAACCACAACCCTATACCCTGAAACACCACCCACAGCAAGACCCCCTACACTGCCTGATCACCACTGCACTGCCCTAAACCCTGAAACACCACAACCAGCACGACCCCCTGCACTGCCCAAAAACCACTGCACTGCCCTAAATCCTGAAAGACCAACCCCAGCACGTCTCTCTAAACTGCCCAAACACCACTGCACTGCCCTAAACCCTGACACACCACCACCCCTGCATGACCACCTACACTGTCCGAACACCACTGCACTGCCCTAAACCCTGAAAGACCACCCCCAGCACATTCCTCTATACTGCCAGAACACCACTGCACTGCCATAAACTCTAAAGCACCACCCCCAGCAAGACCCCCTACACTATCCGAACACAACTGCACTGCCCTTATCCCTGAAACACCACGCACAGCTCAACCCCCTACACTCCCCGAACACCACTGCACTGCTGAAAATGCTGAAACACCACCCCCAGCATGACCCCTTTCACTGCCCGAACACCACTGCTTTGCCTAAACCATAAAACATCACCCCCAGAACGACCCCCTACACTGAACGACATCGCTGCACTGCCCTAAACCCTAAAACACCACCCCCAGCACGACCACCTGCACTACACAAACACCGCTGCACTGCCCTAAAACCTAAAACACTACCCCAGTACGACCCCCTACACTACCCATACACCGCATAACTGCCCTAAACCCTAAAACACCACCCCCATCATGACCCCCTACACTACACAAACACCGCTGCACTACACTAAACCTTAAAATATTAACTGATGCACTGCCCTAAACCCTAAAACACTACCCCCCGGACGACCCCCTACACTACCCAATGACCACTGCACTACCCTCAATCCTAAACCAAGACCCGTACACTGCACAAACACCGCTGCACTACCCTAAACCCTAAAACACAACCCCCAGCACAACCCCTACACTACACAATCAACACTGCACTACCCTAAACCCTAAAACACTACCCCCTACACTACACAGACATCACTGGACAACCCTAAACCCTAAAACACTACCCCTACACCACACAAACACTACTGCCCTACCCTACACCCTAAATCTACCCTCAGCATCACTACCTAGACTACCCAAACACCACTGCACTACCCTAAATCCTAAAACACTACCCCAGCACGATCCCCTATACTACACCAACACCACTGCACTACCCTAAACCCTAAAACACTACCCCAGCGCGACATCCCTACACTACCCAAAACCCACTGCACTACCATAAACCCTAAAACACTACCCCCAGCATGACCCCCTACACTGAATGAACACCACTGCAGTGCCCTAAACCCTAAAACACTACCCCAGCACAACCCCCTCACTGCCTGAACACCACTGCACTGCCCTAAAGCCTAAAATACTACCCCCAGCACGACTCCCTACACTGCCCGAACACCACTGCTCTGCCCAAAACCCTGAAACACCAGCCCCAGCACAACCCCCTTCACTGCCCGAACACCACTGCACTGCCCTAAACCCTGAAACACTAGCCCCAGCACGACCCCCTACACTGCCCGAACACCACTGCACTGTCCAAAACCCTGAAACACCACCCCCACACGACACCCAACACTGCCTGAACACCACTGCACTGCCCTAAGCCCTGAAACACGAACCTCTACACTGCCAGAACAACACTGCCCTGCCCTAATTCCTGAAACACCACCAACCGCATGACCCCCTAAACTGCCCGAACACCACTGCACTGCCCTAAACCCTGAAACACCACCACCCCTGCACAACCCCCTACACTGTCCTAACACCACTGCACTGCCCTAAAACCCTGAAACACTACCCACCACACGGCCCTCTACACTGCCCAAACACCACTGCACTGCCCTAAACCCTGAAACACCACCCTGCATGACCCCCTACACTGCCCGAACACCACTGCACTGCCCTAAACCCTGAAACACCGCCCCCAGCAAGCCCTTCTATACTGCCTGAACACCACTGCCCTCACCTAAACCCTGAAACACCACCCCCATCATGACCCCCTACACTCCCTGAACACCACTGCACTGTCCTAAACCCTGGAACACCACACCCAGCATGACCCCCTACACTGCCCGAGCACAACTGCACTGCCCTAAACCCTAAAACACCACCCGCAGGACGACCCCCTACACTACCAGAACACCACTGGACTGCTCTTAACCCTGAAACAACACCCCCAGCATGACCTACAACACTGCCCAAACATCACTGCACTGCCCTAACCCCTAAACACCACCCCCATCACGACATCCTTCACTGCCCAAACACGACTGCACTACCCTAAACCCTAAATCATTATCCCCAGCAGTACCCCCTACACTATCCAAACACTATAGCACTACCCTAAACCCTAAAACACTAACCCAGAGGTACCCCCTACACTACCCAAACATCACTGCTCTACCCTAAACCCTAAACAACTACCCCCAGCACGACCCCCTACACTACCCAAACACCACTGCACTACCCTAAACCGTAAAACACTACTGTCAGCATGATCCCCCACACTACCCAAACACCACTGCACTACCCTAAACCCTAAAACACTCCCCCAGCACGACTCCCGACACTACCCAGATATCACTGCACTACGCTAAACCCTAAATCTACCCCCAGCACGACCCCCTACATTACCCAAACACCACTCCACTACCCTAACCCTACATCTACCCCCAGTACAACCCCTTACACTACCCAAACACTACTGCACTACCCTACACCCTAAATCTACCCTCAGCATGACTCCCTACACTACCCAAACACCACTGCACTACCCTAAACCCTAAAACACTACCCCCAGCACAACCCCCGACATTACACCAACACCACTGCACTACACTAAACCCTAAAACACTACCCCGCATGACCCCCTACACTGCCCGAACACCACTGCACTGCCCTAAACCCTAAAACACCACCCCCCAGCAAGCCCCCTATACTGCCTGAACACCACTGCCCTCACCTAAACCCTGAAACACCACCCCCATCATGACCCCCTACACTCCCTGAACACCACTGCCCTGTCCCAAACCCTGGAACACCACACGCAGCATGACCCCCCTACACTGCCCGAGCACCACTGCACTGCCCGAAACCCTAAAACACCACCCCCAGGACGACCCCCTACACTACCCAAACACCAATGCACTGCTCTTAACCCTGAAACAACACCCCCAGCATGACATACTACACTGCCCGAACATCACTGCACTGCCCTAACCCCTAAACACCACCCCCATCACGACATCCTTCACTTCCCAAACACGACTGCACTACCCTAAACCTTAAAACATTACCCCCAGCAGTACCCCCTACACTATCCAAACACTATTGCACTACCCTAAACCCTAAAACACCACCCCCAGCACGACCCCCTACACTACTCGAACACCACTACACTACTCTAAATCCTAAAACACCACCACCGCACAACCCCCTACACTACCCAAAGACCACAGCATTACCATAAACTCTAAAACACGACCCCCCTGCACTACACAAACACAGTTGCACTACCCTAAACCCTAAAACACTACCCCCAGCACTACCCCCTACACTACACAAACACCCCTGCACTACCCTAAACCCTAAAACCCTACCCCTACACTACACAAACACTACTGCTCTACCCTAAACCCTAAAAAACTACCTCCAGCAGTACCCCCCACACTACCCAAACACCACTGCACTACCCTAAACCCTAAAACATTAACCCCAGCAGTACCCCCTACACTATCCAAACACTATTGCACTACCATAAAGCCTAAAACACTACCCCAGAGGTACCCCCTACACTATCCAACCATCACTGCTCTACCCTAAACCCTAAACAACTACCCCCAGCATGACCCCCTACACTACCCAAACACCACTGCACTACCCTAAACCGTAAAACACTCCCCCAGCACGACTCCCTACACTACCCAAATATCACTGCACTACGCTAAACCCTAAATCTACCCCCAGCACGACCCCCTACATTACCCAAACACCACTCCACTACCATAACCCTACATATACCCCCAGAACGACCCCTTACACTACCCAAACACTACTGCACTACACTACACCCTAAATCTACCCTCAGCATGACTCCCTACACTACCCAAACACCACGGCACAGCCCTAAACCCTAAAACACTACCCCCAGCACAACCCCCTATACTACATCAACACCACTGCACTACTCTAAACCCTAAAACACTATCCCAGCACGACACCCTACACTGAACGAACACCACTACACTGCCCTAAAACCTAAAACACTACCCCATCACTACCCCCTTCCCTGCCCGAACACTACTGCCCTAAACCCTGAAACACCACCCCCAGAAAGACCCCCTACACTGCCCGAACACAACTACCCTAAACCCTGAAACACCACCTCCAGCAAGACCCCATACACTGCCCGAACACCAGTGCACTGTCCTAAACCATAAAACACCACCCCCTGCACGACCCCCTTCTCTGCCTGAAAACCACAACCCTATACCCTGAAACACCACCCACAGCAAGACCCCCTACACTGCCTGATCACCACTGCACTGCCCTAAACCCTGAAACACCACAACCAGCACGACCCCCTGCACTGCCCAAAAACCACTGCACTGCCCTAAATCCTGAAAGACCAACCCCAGCACGTCCCTCTAAACTGCCCAAACACCACTGCACTGCCCTAAACCCTGACACACCACCACCCCTGCACGACCACCTACACTGTCCGAACACCACTGCACTGCCCTAAACCCTGAAAGACCACCCCCAGCACATTCCTCTATACTGCCGGAACACCACTGCACTGCCATAAACTCTAAAGCACCACCCCCAGCAAGACCCCCTACACTATCTGAACACAACTGCACTGCCCTTATCCCTGAAACACCACGCACAGCTCAACCCCCTACACTCCCCGAACACCACTGCACTGCTGAAAATGCTGAAACACCACCCCCAGCATGACCCCTTTCACTGCCCGAACACCACTGCTTTGCCTAAACCATAAAACATCACCCCCAGAACGACCCCCTACACTGAACGAACACCGCTGCACTGCCCTAAACCCTAAAACACCACCCACAGCACGACCACCTGCACTACACAAACACCACTGCACTGCCCTAAAACCTAAAACACTACCCCAGTACGACCCCCTACACTACCCATACACCGCATAACTGCCCTAAACCCTAAAACACCACCCCCATCATGACCCCCTACACTACACAAACACCGCTGCACTACACTAAACCTTAAAATATTAACTGATGCACTGCCCTAAACCCTAAAACACTACCCCCCGGACGACCCCCTACACTACCCAATGACCACTGCACTACCCTCAATCCTAAACCAAGACCCGTACACTGCACAAACACCGCTGCACTACCCTAAACCCTAAAACACAACCCCCAGCACAACCCCTACACTACACAATCAACACTGCACTACCCTGAACCCTAAAACACTACCCCCTACACTACACAGACATCATTGCACTACCCTAAACCCTAAAACACTACCCCTACACCACACAAACACTACTGCCCTACCCTACACCCTAAATCTACCCTCAGCATCACTACCTAGACTACCCAAACACCACTGCACTACCCTAAATCCTAAAACACTACCCCAGCACGATCCCCTATACTACACCAACACCACTGCACTACCCTAAACCCTAAAACACTACCCCAGCACGACCCCCTACACTACCCAAAACCCACTGCACTACCATAAACCCTAAAACACTACCCCCAGCATGACCCCCTACACTGCATGAACACCACTGCAGTGCCCTAAACCCTAAAATAATACCCCAGCACGACCCCCTCACTGCCTGAACACCCCTGCACTGCTCTAAAGCCTAAAATACTACCCCCAGCACGACTCCCTACACTGCCCGAACACCACTGCTCTGCCCAAAACCCTGAAACACCAGCCCCAGCACAACCCCCTTCACTGCCCGAACACCACTGCACTGCCCTAAACCCTGAAACACTAGCCCCAGCACGACCCCCTACACTGCCCGAACACCACTGCACTGTCCAAAACCCTGAAACACCACCCCCGCACGACCCCCAACACTGCCTGTACACCACTGCACTGCCCTAAGCCCTGAAACACGAACCTCTACACTGCCAGAACAACACTGCCCTGCCCTAATTCCTGAAACACCACCAACCGCATGACCCCCTAAACTGCCCGAACACCACTGCACTGCCCTAAACCCTGAAACACCACCACCCCTGCACAACCCCCTACAATGTCCGAACACCACTGCACTGCCCTAAAACCCTGAAACCCTACCCACCAAACGGCCCTCTACACTGCCCAAACACCACTGCACTGCCCTAAACCCTGAAACACCACCCTGCATGACCCCCTACACTGCCCGAACACCACTGCACTGCCCTAAACCCTGAAACACCGCCCCCAGCAAGCCCTTCTATACTGCCTGAACACCACTGCCCTCACCTAAACCCTGAAACACCACCCCCATCATGACCCCCTACACTCCCTGAACACCACTGCACTGTCCTAAACCCTGGAACACCACACCCAGCATGACCCCCTACACTGCCCGAGCACAACTGCACTGCCCTAAACCCTAAAACACCACCCGCAGGATGACCCCCTACACTACCCGAACACCACTGGACTGCTCTTAACCCTGAAACAACACCCCCAGCATGACATACTACACTGCCCAAACATCACTGCACTGCCCTAACCCCTAAACACCACCCCATCACGACATCCTTCACTGCCCAAACATGACTGCACTACCCTAAACCCTAAATCATTATCCCCAGCAGTACCCCTACACTATCCAAACACTATTGCACTACCCTAAACCCTAAAACACTAGCCCAGAGGTACCCACTATACTACCCAAACATCACTGCTCTACCCTAAACCCTAAACAACTACCCCCAGCACGACCCCCTACTTTACCCAAACACCACTGCACTACCCTAAACCGTAAAACACTACTGTCAGCATGATCCCCCACACTACCCAAACACCACTGCACTACCCTAAACCCTAAAACACTCCCCCAGCACGACTCCCTACACTACCCAAATATCACTGCACTACGCTAAACCCTAAATCTACCCCCAGCACGACCCCCTATATTACCCAAACACCACTCCACTACCCTAACCCTACATCTACCCCCAGAACAACCCCTTACACTACCCAAACACTACTGCACTACCCTACACCCTAAATCTACCCTCAGCATGACTCCCTACACTACCCAAACACCACTGCACTACCCTAAACCCTAAAACACTACCCCCAGCACAACCCCCGACACTACACCAACACCACTGCACTACCCTAAACCCTAAAACACTACCCCAGCACGACACCCTACACTGCACGAACACCACTACACTGCCCTAAAACCTAAAACATTACCCCATCACTACCCCCTTCACTGCCCGAACACTACTGCCCTAAACCCTGAAACACCACCTCCAGCAAGACCCCATACACTGCCCGAACACCAGTGCACTGTCCTAAACCATAAAACACCACCCCCTGCACGACCCCCTACTCTGCCCGAAAACCACAACCCTAAACCGTGAAACACCACCCACAGCAAGACCCCCTACACTGCCTGATCACCACTGCACTGCCCTAAACCCTGAAACACCACACCCAGCACGACCCCCTGCACTGCCCAAAAACCACTGCACTGCCCTAAATCCTGGAAAACCAACCCCAGCACATCCCTCTAAACTGCCCAAACACCACTGCACTGCCCTAAACCCTGAAACACCACCACCCCTGCATGACCACCTACACTGTCCGAACACCACTGCACTGCCCTAAACCCTTAAAGACCACCCCAGCACGTTCCTCTATACTGCTGGAACACCACTGCACTGCCATAAACTCTAAAACACCACCCACAGCAAGACCCCCTACACTGCCGGAACACCACTGCACTGCCCTAAACCCTGAAACACCACCCCCAGCAAGACCCCCTACACTATCTGAACACAACTGCACTGCCCTTATCCCTGAAACACCACCCTCAGCACAACCCCCTACACTCCCCGAACACCACTGCACTGCTGAAAATGCTGAAACACCACCCCCAGCATGACCCCTTTCACTGCCCGAACACCACTGCTTTGCCTAAACCCTAAAACACCACCCCTGGAATGACCCCCTACACTGCACGAACACCGCTGCACTGCCCTAAACCCTAAAACACCACCCTCAGCACGACCACCTGCACTACACAAACACCGCTGCACTGCCCTAAAACCTAAAACACTACCCCAGTACGACCCCCTATACTATCCATACACCGCATAACTGCCCTAAACCCTAAAACACCACCCCCATCATGACCCCCTACACTACACAAACACCACTGCACTACACTAAACCTTAAAATATTAACTGATGCACTGCCCTAAACCCTAAAACACTACCCCCGCACGACCCCCTACACTACCCAATGACCACTGCACTACCCTCAATCCTAAACCAAGACCTAGTACACTGCAGAAACACCGCTGCACTACCCTAAACCCTAAAACACAACCCCTACACTACACAATCAACACTGCACTACCCTAAACCCTAAAACACTACCCCCTACACTACACAAACACCATTGCACTACCCTAAACCCTAAAACACTACCCCTACACCACACAAACACTACTGCCCTACCCAACACCCTAAATCTACCCTCAGCATCACTACCTAGACTACCCAAACACCACTACAATACCCTAAATCCTAAAACACTACCCCAGCACGATCCCCTATACTACGCCAACACCACTGCACTGTCCTAAACCCTGAAACACCACCCCCGCACGACCCCCAACACTGCCTGAACACCACTGCACTGCCCTAAGCCCTGAAGCACGAACCTCTACACTGCCTGAACACCACTGCCCTGCCCTAATTCCTGAAACACCACCCACCGCACGACCCCCTAAACTGCCCGAACACCACTGCACTGCCCTAAACCCTGAAACACCACCACCCCTGCACAACTCCCTACACTGTCCGAACACCACTGCACTGCCCTAAAGCCCTGAAACACCACCCCCCACACCACCCCCAACACTGCCCGAACACCACTGCACTGCCCTAAACCCTGAAACACCACCCCGCATGACCCCCTACACTGCCCGAACACCACTGCACTGCCCTAAACCCTAAAACACCACCCCCCAGCAAGCCCCCTATACTGCCTGAACACCACTGCCCTCACCTAAACCCTGAAACACCACCCCCATCATGACCCCCTACACTCCCTGAACACCACTGCCCTGTCCCAAACCCTGGAACACCACACGCAGCATGACCCCCTAAACTGCCCGAGCACCACTGCACTGCCCGAAACCCTAAAACACCACCCCCAGGACGACCCCCAACACTACCCAAACACCACTGCACTGCTCTTAACCCTGAAACAACACCCCCAGCATGACCTACTACACTTCCCGAACATCACTGCACTGCCCTAACCCCTAAACACCACCCCCATCACGACATCCTTCACTGCCCAAACACGACTGCACTACCCTAAACCTTAAAACATTACCCCCAGCAGTACCCCCTACACTATCCAAACACTATTGCACTACCCTAAACCCTAAAACACTACCCCAGAGGTACCCCCTACACTACCCAAACATCACTGCTCTTCCCTAAACCCTAAACAACTACCCCCAGCACGACCCCCTACACTACCCAAACACCACTGCACTACCCTAAACCATAAAACACTACTGCCAGCATGATCCCCCACATTACCCAAACACTACTGCACTACCCTAAACCCTAAAACACTCCCCCAGCACGACTCCCTACACTACCCAAATATCACTGCACTACGCTAAACCCTAAATCTACCCCCAGCACGACCCCCTACATTACCCAAACACCACTCCACTACCCTAACCCTACATCTACCCCCAGAACAACCCCTTACACTACCCAAACACTACTGCACTACCCTACACCCTAAATCTACCCTCAGCATGACTCCCTGCACTACCCAAACACCACGGCACTACCCTAAACCCTAAAACACTACCCCCAGCACAACCCCCAACACTACACCAACACCACAGCACTACCCTAAACCCTAAAACACTACCCCAGCACGACACACTACACTGCACGAACACCACTACACTGCACTAAAACCTAAAACACTACCCCATCACTACCCCCTTCACTGCCCGAACACTACTGCCCTAAACCCTGAAAAACCATCCCCAGAAAGACCCCCTACACTGCCGGAACACCACTGCCCTAAACCCTGAAACACCACCTCCAGCAAGACCCCATACACTGCCCGAACACCAGTGGACTGTCCAAAACCATAAAACACCACCCCCTGCACGACCCACTACTCTGCCCGAAAACCACAACCCTAAACCCTGAAACACCACCCACAGCAAGACCCCCTACACTGCCTGATCACCACTGCACTGCCCTAAACCCTGAAACACCACACCCAGCACGACTCCCTGCACTGCCCAAAAACCACTGCACTGCCCTAAATCCTGAAAAACCAACCCCAGCACGTCCCTCTAAACTGCCCAAACACCACTGCACTGCCCTAAACCCTCAAACACCACCACCCCTGCATAACCATCTACATTGTCCGAACACCACTGCACTGCCCTAGACCCTGAAAGACCACCCCCAGCACGTACCTCTATACTGCCGGAACACCACTGCACTGCCATAAACTCTAAAACACCACCCACAGCAAGACCCCCTACACTGCAGGAACACCACTGCACTGCCCTAAACCCTGAAACACCACCCCCAGCAAGACCCCCTACACTCCCCGAACACCACTGCACTGCTGAAAATGCTGAAATACCACCCCCAGCATGACCCCTTTCACTGCCCGAACACCACTGCTTTGCCTAAACTCTAAAACACCACCCCCAGAACAACCCCCTACACTGCACGAACACCGCTGCACTGCCCTAAACCCTAAAACACCACCCCCAGAACGACCACCTGCACTACACAAACACCGCTGCACTGCCCTAAAACCTAAAACACTACCCCAGTACGACCCCCTACACTGCCCATACACCGCATAACTGCCCTAAACCCTAAAACACCACCCCCATCATGACCCCCTACACTACACAAACACAGCTGCACTACACTAAACCTTAAAATATTAACTGATGCACTGCCCTAAACCCTAAAACACTACCCCCCTCACGACCCCCTACACTACCCAATTAACACTGCACTACCCTCAATCCTAAACCAAGACCCCTTACACTGCACAAACACCGCTGCACTACCCTAAACCCTAAAACACAACCCCTACACTACACAATCAACACTGCACTACCCTAAACCCTAAAACACTACCCCCTACACTACACAAACACCACTGCACTACCCTAAACCCTAAAACACTACCCCTACACCACACAAACACTACTGCCCTACCCTACACCCTAAATCTACCCTCAGCATCACTACCTAGACTACCCAAACACCACTGCACTACCCTAAATCCTAAAACACTAGCCCAGAACGATCCCCTATACTACACCAACATCACTGCACTACCCTAAACACTAAAACACTACCCCAGCACGACCCCCTACACTACCCAAACACCACTGCACTACCATAAACCCTAAAACACTACCCCCAGCACGACCCCCTACACTGCATGAACACCACTGCAGTGCCCTAAACCCTAAAACACTACCCCAGCACAACCCCCTCACTGCCTGAACACCACTGCACTGCCCTAAAGCCTAAAATACTACCCCCAGCATGACTCCCTTCACTGCCCAAACACCACTGTTCTGCCCAAAACCCTGAAACACCAGCCCCAGCACAACCCCCTTCACTGCCCAAACACCACTGCACTGCCCTAAACCCTGAAACACTAGCCCCAGCGCGACCCCCTACACTGCCCGAACACCACTGCACTGTCCTACACCCTGAAACACCACCCCCGCACGACCCCCAACACTGCCTGAACACCACTGCACTGCCCTAAACCCTGAAACACCACCCCGCATGACCCCCTACACTGCCCGAACACCACTGCACTGCTCTAAACCCTGAAACACCACCCCCCAGCAAGCCCCCTATACTGCCTGAACACCACTGCCCTCACCTAAACCCTGAAACACCACCCCCATCATGACCCCCTACACTCCCTGAACACCACTGCCCTGTCCTAAACCCTGGAACACCACACCCAGCATGACCCCCTACACTGCCCGAGCACCACTGCCCTGCCCGAAACCCTAAAACACCACCCCCAGGACGACCCCCTACACTACCCAAACACCACTGCACTGCTCTTAACCCTGAAACAACACCCCCAGCATGACCTACTACACTGCCCGAACATCACTGCACTGCCCTAAACCCTGAAACACCACCCCTCCTGCATGACCACCTACACTGTCCAAACACCACTGCACTGCCCTAAACCCTGAAAGACCACCCCAGCACGTTCCTCTATACTGCTGGAACACCACTGCACTGCCATAAACTCTAAAACACCACCCACAGCAAGACCCCCTACACTGCCGGAACACCACTGCACTGCCCTAAACCCTGAAACACCACCCCCAGCAAGACCCCCTACACTATCTGAACACAACTGCACTGCCCTTATCCCTGAAACACCACCCTCAGCACAACCCCCTACACTCCCCGAACACCACTGCACTGCTAAAAATGCTGAAACACCACCCCCAGCCTGTCCCCTTTCACTGCCCGAACACCACTGCTTTGCCTAAACCCTAAAACACCACCCCTAGAATGACCCCCTACACAGCACGAACACCGCTGCACTGCCCTAAACCCTAAAACACCACCCCCAGCATGACCACCTGCACTACACAAACACCGCTGCACTGCCCTAAAACCTAAAACACTACCCCAGTACGACCCCCTATACTATCCATACACCGCATAACTGCCCTAAACCCTAAAACACCACCCCATCATGACCCCCTACACTACACAAACACCGCTGCACTACACTAAACCTTAAAATATTAACTGATGCACTGCCCTAAACCCTAAAACACTACCCCCCGCACGACCCCCTACACTACCCAATAACCACTGCACTACCCTCAATCCTAAACCAAGACCTAGTACACTGCAGAAACACCGCTGCACTACCCTAAAAACTAAAACACAACCCCTACACTACACAAACACCATTGCACTACCCTAAACCCTAAAACACTACCCCAACACCACACAAACACTACTGCCCTACCCGACACCCTAAATCTACCCTCAGCATCACTACCTAGACTACACAAACACCACTACACTACCCTAAATCCTAAAACACTACCCCAGCACGATCCCCTATACTACACCAACACCACTGCACTGTCCTAAACCCTGAAACACCACCCCCGCACGACCCCCAACACTGCCCGAACACCACTGCACTGCCCTAAGCCCTGAAGCACGAACCTCTACACTGCCCGAACACCACTGCCCTGCCCTAATTCCTGAAACACCACCCACCGCACGACCCCCTAAACTGCCCGAACACCACTGCACTGCCCTAAACCCTGAAACTCCACCACCCCTGCACAACTCCCTACACTGTCCGAACACCACTGCACTGCCCTAAAACCCTGAAACACCACCCCCCGCACGACCCCCAACACTGCCCGAACACCACTGCACTGCCCTAAACCCTGAAACACCAACCCGCATGACCCCCTACACTGCCTGAACACCACTGCACTGCCCTAAACCCTAAAACACCACCCCCCAGCAAGCCCCCTATACTGCCTGAACACCACTGCCCTCACCTAAACCCTGAAACACCACCCCCATCATGACCCCCTACACTCCCTGAACACCACTGCCCTGTCCCAAACCCTGGAACACCACACGCAGCATGACCCCCTACACTGCCCGAGCACCACTGCACTGCCCGAAACCATAAAACACCACCCCCAGGACAACCCCCTACACTACCCAAACACCACTGCACTGCTCTTAACCCTGAAACAACACCCCCAGCATGACCTACTACACTGCCCGAACATCACTGCACTGCCCTAACCCCTAAACACCACCCCCATCACGACATCCTTCACTGCCCAAACACGACTGAACTACCCTAAACCTTAAAACATTACCCCCAGCAGTACCCCTACACTATCCAAACACTATTGCACTACCCTAAACCCTAAAACACTACCCCAGAGGTACCCCCTACACTACCCAAACATCACTGCTCTACCCTAAACCCTAAACAACTACCCCCAGCACGACCCCCTACACTACCCAAACACCACTGCACTACCCTAAACCGTAAAACACTACTGCCAGCATGATCCCCCACACTACCCAAACACCACTGCACTACCCTAAACCCTAAAACACTGACCCAGCACGACTCCCTACACTACCCAAATATCACTGCACTACGCTAAACCCTAAATCTACCCCCAGCACGACCCCCTACATTACCCAAACACCACTCCACTACCCTAACCCTACATCTACCCCAGAACAACCCCTTACATTACCCAAACACTACTGCACTACCCTACACCCTAAATCTACCCTCAGCATGACTCCCTGCACTACCCAAACACCACGGCACTACCCTAAACCCTAAAACACTACCCCCAGCACAACCCCCTACACTACACCAACACCACAGCACTACCCTAAACCCTAAAACACTACCCCATCACAACACCCTACACTGCACAAACACCACTACACTGCCCTAAAACCTAAAACACTACCCCATCACTACCCCCTTCACTGCCCGAACACTACTGCCCTAAACCCTGAAACACCACCCCCAGAAAGACAACCTACACTGCCCGAACACCACTGCCCTAAACCCTGAAACACCACCTCCAGCAAGACCCCATACACTGCCCGAACACCAGTGCACTGTCCTAAACCATAAAACACCACCCCCTGCACGACCCACTACTCTGCCCGAAAACCACAACCCTAAACCCTGAAACACCACCCACAGCAAGACCCCCTACACTGCCTGATCACCACTGCACTGCCCTAAACCCTGAAACACCACACCCAGCACGACCCCCTGCACTGCCCAAAAACCACTGCACTGCCCTAAATCCTGAAAAACCAACCCCAGCACGTCCCTCTAAACTGCCCAAACACCACTGCACTGCCCTAAACCCTCAAACACCACCACCCCTGCATGACCATCTACACTGTCCGAACACCACTGCACTGCCCTAAACCCTGAAAGACCACCCCCAGCACGTACCTCTATACTGCCGGAACACCACTGCACTGCCATAAACTCTAAAACACCACCCACAGCAAGACCCCCTACACTGCAGGAACACCACTGCACTGCCCTAAACCCTGAAACACCACCCCCAGTAAGACCCCCTACACTCCCCGAACACCACTGCACTGCTGAAAATGCTGAAATACCACCCCCAGCATGACCCCTTTCACTGCCCGAACACCACTGCTTTGCTTAAACTCTAAAACACCACCCCCAGAACGACCCCCTACACTGCACGAACACCGCTGCACTGCCCTAAACCCTAAAACACCACCCCCAGAACGACCACCTGCACTACACAAACACCGCTGCACTGCCCTAAAACCTAAAACACTACCCCAGTACGACCCCCTACACTGCCCATACACCGCATAACTGCCCTAAACCCTAAAACACCACCCCCATCATGACCCCCTACACTACACAAACACAGCTGCACTACACTAAACCTTAAAATATTAACTGATGCACTGCCCTAAACCCTAAAACACTACCCCCTGCACGACCCCCTACACTACCCAATTAACACTGCACTACCCTCAATCCTAAACCAAGACCCCTTACACTGCACAAACACCGCTGCACTACCCTAAACCCTAAAACACAACCCCTACACTACACAATCAACACTGCACTACCCTAAACCCTAAAACACTACCCCCTACACTACACAAACACCACTGCACTACCCTAAACCCTAAAACACTACCCCTATACCACACAAACACTACTGCCCTACCCTACACCCTAAATCTACCCTCAGCATCACTACCTAGACTACCCAAACACCACTGCACTACCCTAAATCCTAAAACACTAGCCCAGCACGATCCCCTCTACTACACCAACATCACTGCACTACCCTAAACCCTAAAACACTACCCCAGCACGACCCCCTATACTACCCAAACACCACTGCACTACCATAAACCCTAAAACACTACCCCCAGCACGACCCCCTACACTGCATGAACACCACTGCAGTGCCCTAAACCCTAAAACACTACCCCAGCACAACCCCCTCACTGCCTGAACACCACTGCACTGCCCTAAAGCCTAAAATACTACCCCCAGCATGACTCCCTTCACTGCCCAAACGCTCTTTCCTGCGGTGTTCCACAGGGGTCCTCTCTCAGCCCTACCCTGTTTAATGTGTATGTTGTTCCGCTGGCCGCCTTGATCAGATCGTTCGGATTCCAGCTGACTTCATACGCGGATGATACACAAATTGTTTTATCCATTAGAAAGGGGGCTGAGGCTGAGATTGGATCCAGTTGCCATAATTGTATGCAGGGGATTTCAGCCTAGATGGCATCTAATTGTTTGAAACTTAATGCTGACAAAACGGAGGTGATCATTTTTGGAAACAATATCAACCTCTGGACTCCAAACTGGTGGCCGTCAGCAATGGGTCAACCCCCCCTACCTGTGGCCCGAGCTAAGAATCTAGGAGTCATTATTGATTCTAAACTCTCTTTTAGTGACCAAATTAGTAGGGTTGCCTCTTCCTGCTTTTTTATCCTAAGAACTCTTAGGAAGATTAAGTTCCTCCTCCCTGAAGATAGCCTGAAGACAGTAGTCACGGCTTTCATTCTATCTAGACTGGACTACTGTAACAGTCTCTATATCCATATTCAGGAGAGACATTTGGCTAGACTCCAAATTGTGCAGAATGCGGCACCCAGGTTGATTACAGGGACACCCAGATTTGTCTCTGTAAGGATGGGTCTTAGGACACTCCACTGGCTGCCTGTTAAACAACTAATCCCGTTTAAAGCATTGTGCATTGTCTTTAAGGCACTAAATGGAGTCGGTCCTGATTTCCTGAAACATGCCTTTCAATGGTATGTACCCGGAAGAGATTTACGCTCGGCCCAGGCTAACTTAGTCATCCTCCCCCGCTTTAATAAAGTCAACTGGGGAGGTAGGAGTTTCTGTCATTGTGCCGCCAAGGCTTGGAATGGCTTGCCTTTTAAGCTTAGGAACATCACAGAGCTCTTTTCCTTTAGGAAAGAATTAAAGACCTGGTTATTCATATAAATTTTCCTTGTCAGCAGTAGATTCAGCTTCTCTTAGGTGGTTAGCATACAGCGCCAGGACACCTCTGGGTAACAGAGCGCTATAGAAGTCTTTTTAACATAACATAACATAACACAAACACCACTGCACTACCCTAAACCCTAAAACACTACCCCTTACACTACACAAACACCACTGCACTACCCAAACCCTAAAACACCACCCTAGCACGATCCCCTACACTACCAGAACACCACTACACTGCCCTAAACCCTAAAACACCACCTCCAGCACAACCTCCTACACTACCCAAAGACCACAGCATTACCATAAACCCTAAATCTACCCTCAGCATGACCCCCTACACTATACAAAAGCCGCTGCCCTACCCTAAACCCTAAAACACTAACTGATGCACTACCCTAAACCCTAAAACACTACCCCACACACGACCCCCTACACTACCCAAACACCACTGCGCTACCATAAACCCTAAAACACCACCCCCAGCACAACCCCCTACACTGCCCGATCACCACTTCACTGCCCTAAACCCTAATACACCACCCCAGCACGATCCCCTACACTGCCTAAACACCACTGCACTGCCCTAAATCCTGAAACACCACCCCCAGCATGTCCCTCTTTACTGCCCGAACACCACTGCACTGCCCTAAACCCTGAAACACCACCCCCCTGCACGACCCCCTACAATGCCCGAACACCACTGCACTGCCCTAAACCCTTAAACACCAACCCCACCACGTCCCTCTACACTGCCCGAACACCACTGCACTGCCCTAAACCCTTAAACACCACCCCCCTGCACGACCCCTAAACTGCCCGAACACCACTGCACTGCCCTAAATGCTGAAACACCACCCCCCTGCACGACCCCCTACACTGCCCGAACACCACTGCACTGCGCTAAACACTGAAACACCACCCCCAGCAAGATCCCCCACACTACACGAACACCACTGCACTGCCCTAAATCCTGAAACACCACCCCCAGAAAGACCCCTTACACTGCCCGAACACCACTGCACTGCCCTAATCCCTGAAACACCATGCCCAGCACGACCACCTACACTGCCCGAACACCACTGCACTGCCCAAAACCCTGAAACACCGCCCCCAGCACAACCCCCAACACAGCCTGAACACCACTGCTTTGCCCTAAACCATAAAACATCACCCCCAGCATGATCCCCTACACTGCCCGAACACCACTGCACTGCCCTAAACCCTAAAACACCACCCCCAGCACGACTCCCTAAAATACACAAACACCACTGCACTGTCCTAAACCCTAAAACACTACCCCAGCACAACCCCCTACACTACACAAACACCGCTGCACTACCCTAAACCCTAAAAGACTACCCCCAGCAAGAGCCCCCACACTGCACGAACACCACTGCACTGCCCTAAATCCTGAAACACCACCCCCAGAAAGACCCCTTACACTGCCCGAACACCACTGCACTGCCCTAATCCCTGAAACACCACGCCCAGCACGACCACCTACACTGCCCGAACACCACTGCACTGCCCGAAACCCTGAAACACCACCCCCAGCACAACCCCCTACACTGCCTGAACACCACTGCTTTGCCCTAAACCATAAAACATCACCCCAGCACGATCCCCTACACTGCCCGAACACCACTGCACTGCCCTAAACCCTAAAACACCACCCCCAGCACGACTCCCTAAAATACACAAACACCGCTGCACTGTCCTAAACCCTAAAACGCTACCCCAGCACAACCCCCTACACTACACAAACACCGCTGCACTACCCTAAACCCTAAAACACTACCCCCCGCATGACCCCCTACACTACACAAACACCGCTGCACTACCCTAAACCCTAAAACACTATCACCCGCACAACCCCCTACACTACCCAAACACCGCTGCACTTCCCTAAACCCTAAAACACTACCCCAGCACGACCCCAACACTACACAAACACCACTGCACTACCCTAAACCCTAAAACACTACCCCCTACACTACACAAACACCACTGCACTACCCTAAACCCTAAAACAGTATCCCAGCACGACCCCCTACACTACCCAAACACCACTGCACTACCCTAAACCCTAAATCACTACCCCAGCAGTACCCCCCTAGAGTACCCAAACACCACTGTACTACCATAAACCCTAAAACACTACCCCCAGCAGTACCCCTACACTACCCAAACACCATTGCACTACCCTAAACCCTAAAGCACTTCAGCCAGCAGTACCCCCTACACCACCCAAACACCACTGCACTACTCTAAACCATAAATCACTATCCCCAGCACGACTCCCTACACTACCCAAACACCACTGCACTACCCTGAACCCTAAAACACTACCCCCAGCAAGACCCCCTACACTACCCAAACACTACTGCACTACCCTAAACCCTAAATCTACCCTCAGCATGTCCCCCTACACTACCAAAACACCACTGCACTACCCTAAACCCTAAAACACTACCCCAGCATGACCCCTACACTACACAAACACCAATGCACTACCCTAGCCCTAAAACACTACCCTAGCACGACCCCATACTACCCAAACACCACTGCACTACCCTAAACCCTAAAACACTACCCCCAGCATGACCCCCTACACTACCCAAACATCACTGCACTGCCCTACACCCTAAAACACTAACCCCAGCACGACCCCCTACTCTACACAAACATCACTGTACTACCCTTAACCCTAAATTACTACCACCAGCATGACCCCCAACACTATCCAAACACCACTGCACAACCCTAAACCCTAAAACACTACCCCCAGCACGACCCCCTACACTACACAAACACCACTGCACTGCCCTAAACCCTAAAACACTACCCCAGCACGTCCCCCTACACTACCCATACACGGCAGCACTGCCCTAAACCATAAACACCACCCCCAGCATGACCCCCTACACTATGCAAAAGCCGCTGCCCTACCCTAAACCCTAAAACACTAACTGATGCACTACCCTAAACCCTAAAACACTACCCCCACACGACCCCCTACACTACCCAAACACCACTGCGCTACCATAAACCCTAAAACACGACCCCCACACGACCCCTACACTACCCAAACACACCTGCACTACCCTAAACCCTAAAACACTACCCCTTACACTACACAAACCCCACTTCACTACCCAAACCCTAACATGCAACCCCAGCACGATCCCCTACACTACCAGAACACCACTGCACTGCCCTAAACCCTAAAACACCACCCCCAGCACAAGCCCCTACACTACCTAAACACCACTACACTTCCCTAAACCCTAAAACACCACCCCCACACAACCCCTACACTACCCAAAGACCACAGCATTACCATAAGCCCTAAAACACGACCCCCCTGCACTACACAAACACAGTTGCACTACCCTAAACCCTAAAACATTACCCCAGCACTATCCCTACAATACACAAACACCCCTGCACTACCCTATACCCTAAAACACTACCCCTACACTACACAAACACCACTGCTCTACCCAAAACCCTAAAACACTACCCCCAGCAGTACCCCCTACACTAACCAAACAACACTGCACTACCCTTAACCCTAAAACACTAGCCCCAGCAGTACCCCCTTCACTATCCAAACACCATTGCACTACCCTAAACCCTAAAACAATACTCCAGAGGTACCCCCTACACTACCCAAACATCACTGCTCTACCCTAAACCCTAAACAACTACCCCCGTACGACCCCTACACTAACCAAACACCACTGCACTACCCTAAACCGTAAAACACTACCGCCAGCACGACCCCCTACACTACCCAAACACCACTGCACTACCCTAAACCCTAAAACACTCCCCCAGCACGACTCCCTACACTACCCAAACATCACTGCACTACGCTAAACCCTAAATTACTACCACAAGCATGACCCCCAACACTTCCCAAACACCTCTGCACTACCCTAAACCCTAAAACACTACCCCCAGCACGACCCCCTACACTACACAAACACCACTGCACTGCCCTAAACCCAAAAAAAACTACCCAAGCACGTCCTCCTACACTACCCATATACCGCAGCACTGCCCTAAACCATAAACACCACCCCCAGCATGACCCCCTACACTATACAAAAGCTGCTGCCCTACCCTAAACCCTAAAACACTAACTGATGCACTACCCTAAACCCTAAAACACTACCCCCCGCACGACCCCCTACACTACCCAAACACCACGGCTCTACCCAAATCCCTAAAACACTACCCCCAGCAGTACCCCCTACACTAACCAAACAACACTGCACTACCCTAAACCCTAAAACACTACCCCCAGCAGTACCCCCTACACTATCCAAACACCATTGCACTACCCTAAACCCTAAAACACTACCCCAGAGGTACCCCCTACACTACCCAAACATCACTGCTCTACCCTAAACCCTAAACAACTACCCCCAGTACGACCACCTACACTAACCAAACACAACTGCACTACCCTAAACCGTAAAACACTACCCCCAGCACGACCCCCTACACTACCCAAACAGCACTGCACTACCCTAACCCTACATCTACCCCAGAACGACCCCCTACACTACCCAAACACTGCTGCACTACCCTACACCCTAAATCTACCCTCAGCATGACTCCCTACACTACCCAAACACCACTACACTATCCTAAACCCTAAAAATCTAAGCCCCAGCACAACTCCCTACACTACACCAACACCACTGCACTACCCGAAACCCTAAAACACTACCCCAGCACGACACCCTACACTGCACAAACACCACTGCACTGCCATAAATCCTAAAACACTACCCCATGACGACCCCCTTCACTGCCCGAACACTACTGCCCTAATCCCTGAAACACCACCCCCAGCACAACCCCCTATACTGCCTGAACACCACTGCATGCCCTAAACCATAAAACACTACCCCCAGCATGACCCCCAACACTACCCAAACACCTCTGCACTACCCTAAACCCTAAAACTCTACCCCCAGCACGACCCCCTACACTACACAAACACCACTGCACTGCTCTAAACCCTTAAACACTACCCCAGCACGTCCCCCTACACTACCCATACACCGCAGCACTGCCCTAAACCATAAACACCACCCCCAGCATGACCCCCTACACTATACAAAAGCCGCTGCCCTACCCTAAACCCTAAAACACTAACTGATGCACTATCCTAAACCCTAAAACACTACCCCCCACACGACCCCCTACACTACCCAAACACCACTGCGCTACCATAAACCCTAAAACACCACCCCAGCACAACCCCCTACACTGCCCGATCACCACTTCACTGCCCTAAACCCTAAAACACCACCCCAGCACGATCCCCTACACTGCCTAAACAGCACTGCACTGCCCTAAATCCTGAAACACCACCCCCAGCATGTCCCTCTTTACTGCCCGAACACCACTGCACTGCCCTAAACCCTGAAACACCACCCCCCTGCACGACCCCCTACAATGCCCGAACACCACTGCACTGCCCTAAACCCTGAAACACCACCCCACAACGTCCCTCTACACTGCCCGAACACCACTGCACTGCCCTAAACCCTTAAACACCACCCCCCTGCACGACCCCCTAAACTGCCCGAACACCACTGCACTGCCCTAAATGCTGAAACACCACCCCCCTGCACGACCCTCTACACTGCCCGAACACCACTGTGCTGCCCTAAACCCTGAAACACCACCCCCAGCAAGATCCCCCACACTACACGAACACCACTGCACTGCCCTAAATCCTGAAACACCACCCCCAGAAAGACCCCTTACACTGCCCGAACACCACTGCACTGCCCTAATCCCTGAAACACCACGCCCAGCACGACCACCTACACTGCCCGAACACCACTGCACTGCCCAAAACCCTGAAACACCGCCCCCAGCACAACCCCCTACACAGCCTGAACACCACTGCTTTGACCTAAACCATAAAACATCACCCCCAGCATGATCCCCTACACTGCCCGAACACCACTGCACTGCCCTAAACCCTAAAACACCACCCCCAGCACGACTCCCTAAAATACACAAACACCGCTGCACTGTCCTAAACCCTAAAACACTACCCCAGCACGACCCCCTACACTACACAAACACCACTGCACTGCTCTAAACCCTTAAACACTACCCCAGCACGTCCCCCTACACTACCCATACACCGCAGCACTGCCCTAAACCATAAACACCACCCCCAGCATGACCCCCTACACTATACAAAAGCCGCTGCCCTACCCTAAACCCTAAAACACTAACTGATGCACTATCCTAAACCCTAAAACACTACCCCCCACACGACCCCCTACACTACCCAAACACCACTGCGCTACCATAAACCCTAAAACACCACCCCAGCACAACCCCCTACACTGCCCGATCACCACTTCACTGCCCTAAACCCTAAAACACCACCCCAGCACGATCCCCTACACTGCCTAAACAGCACTGCACTGCCCTAAATCCTGAAACACCACCCCCAGCATGTCCCTCTTTACTGCCCGAACACCACTGCACTGCCCTAAACCCTGAAACACCACCCCCCTGCACGACCCCCTACAATGCCCGAACACCACTGCACTGCCCTAAACCCTGAAACACCACCCCACAACGTCCCTCTACACTGCCCGAACACCACTGCACTGCCCTAAACCCTTAAACACCACCCCCCTGCACGACCCCCTAAACTGCCCGAACACCACTGCACTGCCCTAAATGCTGAAACACCACCCCCCTGCACGACCCTCTACACTGCCCGAACACCACTGTGCTGCCCTAAACCCTGAAACACCACCCCCAGCAAGATCCCCCACACTACACGAACACCACTGCACCGCCCTAAATCCTGAAACACCACCCCCAGAAAGACCCCTTACACTGCCCGAACACCACTGCACTGCCCTAATCCCTGAAACACCACGCCCAGCACGACCACCTACACTGCCCGAACACCACTGCACTGCCCAAAACCCTGAAACACCGCCCCCAGCACAACCCCCTACACAGCCTGAACACCACTGCTTTGACCTAAACCATAAAACATCACCCCCAGCATGATCCCCTACACTGCCCGAACACCACTGCACTGCCCTAAACCCTAAAACACCACCCCCAGCACGACTCCCTAAAATACACAAACACCGCTGCACTGTCCTAAACCCTAAAACACTACCCCAGCACAACCCCCTACACTACACAAACACCGCTGCACTACCCTAAACCCTAAAAGACTACCCCCAGCAAGAGCCCCCCCACTGCACGAACACCACTGCACTGCCCTAAATCCTGAAACACCACCCCCAGAAAGACCCCTTACACTGCCCGAACACCACTGCACTGCCCTGATCCCTGAAACACCACGCCCAGCACGACCACCTACACTGCCCGAACACCACTGCACTGCCCGAAACCCCGAAAAACCACCCCCAGCACAACCCCCTACACTGCCTGAACACCACTGCTTTGCCCCAAACCATAAAACATCACCCCCAGCACGATCCCCTACACTGCCCGAACACCACTGCACTGCCCTAAACCCTAAAACACCACCCCCAGCACGACTCCCTAAAATACACAAACACCGCTGCACTGTCCTAAACCCTAAAACGCTACCCCAGCACAACCCCCTACACTACACAAACACCGCTGCACTACCCTAAACCCTAAAACACTACCCCCCGCACGACCCCCTACACTACCCAAATACCGCTGCACTACCCTAAACCCTAAAACACTATCACCCGCACGACCCCCTACACTACCCAAACACCGCTGCACTTCCCTAAACCCTAAAACACTACCCCAACACGACCCCAACACTACACAAACACCATTGCACTACCCTAAACCCTAAAACCCTATCCCCTACACTACACAAACACCACTGCACTACCCTAAACCCTAAAACAGTATCCCAGCACGACCCCCTACACTACCCAAACACCTCTGCACTACCCTAAACCCTAAATCACTACCCCAGCAGTACCCCCCTAGAGTACCCAAACACCACTGTACTACCATAAACCCTAAAACACTACCCCCAGCAGTACCCCTACACTACCCAAACACCATTGCACTACCCTAAACCCTAAAGCACTTCAGCCAGCAGTACCCCCTACACCACCCAAACACCACTGCACTACTCTAAACCATAAATCACTATCCCCAGCACGACTCCCTACACTACCCAAACACCACTGCACTACCCTGAACCCTAAAACACTACCCCCAGCAAGACCCCCTACACTACCCAAACACTACTGCACAACCCTAAACCCTAAAACACTCACCCAGCACGACTACCTATACTACCCAAACACCACTGCACTACCCTAAACCCTAAATCTACCCCCAGCATGACACCCTACACTACCCAAACACCACTGCACTACTCTAAACCCTAAATCTACCCTCAGCATGTCCCCCTACACTACCAAAACACCACTGCACTACCCTAAACCCTAAAACACTACCCCAGCATGACCCCTACACTACACAAACACCAATGCACTACCCTAGCCCTAAAACACTACCCTAGCACGACCCCATACTACCCAAACACCACGGCACTACCCTAAACCCTAAAACACTACCCCCAGCACAACCCCCTACACTACACCAACACCACAGCACTACCCTAAACCCTAAAACACTACCCCAGCATGACACCCTACACTGCACGAACACCACTACACTGCACTAAAACCTAAAACACTACCCCATCACTACCCCCTTCACTGCCCGAACACTACTGCCCTAAACCCTGAAACACCATCCCCAGAAAGACCCCCTACACTGCCCGAACACCACTGCCCTAAACCCTGAAACACCACCTCCAGCAAGACCCCATACACTGCCCGAACACCAGTGCACTGTCCTAAACCATAAAACACCACCCCCTGCACGACCCACTACTCTGCCTGAAAACCACAACCCTAAACCCTGAAACACCACCCACAGCAAGACCCCCTACACTGCCTGATCACCACTGCACTGCCCTAAATCCTGAAAAACCAACCCCAGCACGTCCCTCTAAACTGCCCAAACACCACCACCCCTGCATAACCATCTACACTGTCCGAACACCACTGCACTGCCCTAGACCCTGAAAGACCACCCCCAGCACGTACCTCTATACTGCCGGAACACCACTGCACTGCCATAAACTCTAAAACACCACCCCCAGCAAGACCCCCTACACTCCCCGAACACCACTGCACTGCTGAAAATGCTGAAATACCACCCCCAGCATGACCCCTTTCACTGCCCGAACACCACTGCTTTGCCTAAACTCCAAAACACCCCCCCCAGAACAACCCCCTACACTGCACGAACACCGCTGCACTGCCCTAAACCCTAAAACACCACCCCCAGAACGACCACCTGCACTACACAAACACCGCTGCACTGCCCTAAAACCTAAAACACTACCCCAGTACGACCCCCTACACTGCCCATACACCGCATAACTGCCCTAAACCCTAAAACACCACCCCCATCATGACCCCCTACACTACACAAACACAGCTGCACTACACTAAACCTTAAAATATTAACTGATGCACTGCCCTAAACCCTAAAACACTACCCCCTGCACGACCCCCTACACTACCCAATTAACACTGCACTACCCTCAATCCTAAACCAAGACCTCTTACACTGCACAAACACTGCTGCACTACCCTAAACCCTAAAACACAACCCCTACACTACACAATCAACACTGTACTACCCTAAACCCTAAAACACTACCCCCTACACTACACAAACACCACTGCACTACCCTAAACCCTAAAACACTACCCCTACACCACACAAACACTACTGCCCTACCCGACACCCTAAATCTACCCTCAGCATCACTACCTAGACTACCCAAACACCACTGCACTACCCTAAATCCGAAAACACTAGCCCAGCACGATCCCCTATACCACACCAACATCACTGCACTACCCTAAACCCTAAAACACTACCCCAGCACGACCCCCTACACTACCCAAACACCACTGCACTACCATAAACCCTAAAACACTACCCCCAGCACGACCCCCTACACTGCATGAACACCACTGCAGTGCCCTAAACCCTAAAACACTACCCCAGCACAACCCCCTCACTGCCTGAACACCACTGCACTGCCCTAAAGCCTAAAATACTACCCTCAGCATGACTCCCTTCACTGCCCAAACACCACTGCTCTGCCCAAAACCCTGAAACACCAGCCCCAGCACAACCCCCTTCACTGCCCAAACACCACTGCACTGCCCTAAACCCTGAAACACTAGCCCCAGCGCGACCCCCTACACTGCCCGAACACCACTGCACTGTCCTAAACCCTGAAACACCACCCCCCGCACGACCCCCAACACTGCCTGAACACCACTGCACTGCCCTAAACCCTGAAACACCACCCCGCATGACCCCCTACACTGCCCGAACACCACTGCACTGCTCTAAACCCTGAAACACCACCCCCAGCAAGCCCCCATACTGCCTGAACACCACTGCCCTCACCTAAACCCTGAAACACCACCCCCATCATGACCCCCTACACTCCCTGAACACCACTGCCCTGTCCTAAACCCTGGAACACCACACCCAGCATGACCCCCTAAACTGCCCGAGCACCACTGCCCTGCCCGAAACCCTAAAACACCACCCCCAGGACGACCCCCTACACTACCCAAACACCACTGCACTGCTCTTAACCCTGAAACAACACCCCCAGCATGACCTACTACACTGCCCGAACATCACTGCACTGCCCTAAACCCTGAAACACCACCCCTCCTGCATGACCACCTACACTGTCCGAACACCACTGCACTGCCCTAAACCCTGAAAGACCACCCCAGCACGTTCCTCTATACTGCTGGAACACCACTGCACTGCCATAAACTCTAAAACACCACCCACAGCAAGACCCCCTACACTGCCGGAACACCACTGCACTGCCCTAAACCCTGAAACACCACCCCCAGCAAGACCCCCTACACTATCTGAACACAACTGCACTGCCCTTATCCCTGAAACACCACCCTCAGCACAACCCCCTACACTCCCCGAACACCACTGCACTGCTGAAAATGCTGAAACACCACCCCCAGCATGTCCCCTTTTACTGCCCGAACACCACTGCTTTGCCTAAACCCTAAAACACCACCCCTAGAATGACCCCCTACACTGCACGAACACCGCTGCACTGCCCTAAACCCTAAAACACCACCCCCAGCATGACCACCTGCACTACACAAACACCGCTGCACTGCCCTAAAACCTAAAACACTACCCCAGTACGACCCCCTATACTATCCATACACCGCACAACTGCCCTAAACCCTAAAACACCACCCCCATCATGACCCCCTACACTACACAAACACCGCTGCACTACACTAAACCTTAAAATATTAACTGATGCACTGCCCTAAACCCTAAAACACTACCCCCCGCACGACCCCCTACACTACCCAATAACCACTGCACTACCCTCAATCCTAAACCAAGACCTAGTACACTGCAGAAACACCGCTGCACTACCCTAAACCCTAAAACACAACCCCTACACTACACAAACACCATTGCACTACCCTAAACCCTAAAACACTACCCCTACATGACACAAACACTACTGCCCTACCCGACACCCTAAATCTACCCTCAGCATCACTACCTAGACTACCCAAACACCACTACACTACCCTAAATCCTAAAACACTACCCCAGCACGATCCCCTATACTACACCAACACCACTGCACTGTCCTAAACCCTGAAACACCACCCCCGCACGACCCCCAACACTGCCCGAACACCACTGCACTGCCCTAAGCCCTGAAGCACGAACCTCTACACTGCCCGAACACCACTGCCCTGCCCTAATTCCTGAAACACCACCCACCGCACGACCCCCTAAACTGCCCGAACACCACTGCACTGCCCTAAACCCTGAAACTCCACCACCCCTGCACAACTCCCTACACTGTCCGAACACCACTGCACTGCCCTAAAACCCTGAAACACTACCCCCCGCACGACCCCCAACACTGCCCGAACACCACTGCACTGCCCTAAACCCTGAAACACCAACCCGCATGACCCCCTACACTGCCTGAACACCACTGCACTGCCCTAAACCCTAAAACACCACCCCCCAGCAAGCCCCCTATACTGCCTGAACACCACTGCCCTCACCTAAACCCTGAAACACCACCCCCATCATGACCCCCTACACTCCCTGAACACCACTGCCCTGTCCCAAACCCTGGAACACCACACGCAGCATGACCCCTACACTGCCCGAGCACCACTGCACTGCCCGAAACCCTAAAACACCACCCCCAGGACGACCCCTACACTACCCAAAAACCACTGCACTGCTCTTAACCCTGAAACAACACCCCCAGCATGACCTACTACACTGCCCGAACATCACTGCACTGCCCTAACCCCTAAACACCACCCCCATCACGACATCCTTCACTGCCCAAACACGACTGCACTACCCTAAACCTTAAAACATTACCCCCAGCAGTACCCCCTACACTATCCAAACACTATTGCACTACCCTAAACCCTAAAACACTACCCCAGAGGTACCCCCTACACTACCCAAACATCACTGCTCTACCCTAAACCCTAAACAACTACCCCCAGCACGACCCCCTACACTACCCAAACACCACTGCACTACCCTAAACCGTAAAACACTACTGCCAGCATGATCCCCCACACTACCCAAACACCACTGCACTACCCTAAACCCTAAAACACTGACCCAGCACGACTCCCTACACTACCCAAATATCACTGCACTACGCTAAACCCTAAATCTACCCCCAGCACGACCCCCTACATTACCCAAACACCACTCCACTACCCTAACCCTACATCTACCCCCAGAACAACCCCTTACACTACCCAAACACTACTGCACTACCCTACACCCTAAATCTACCCCCAGCATGACTCCCTGCACTACCCAAACACCACGGCACTACCCTAAACCCTAAAACATTACCCCCAGCACAACCCCCTACACTACACCAACACCACAGCACTACCCTAAACCCTAAAACACTACCCCTTCACAAAACCCTACACTGCACGAACACCACTACACTGCCCTAAAACCTAAAACACTACCCCATCACTACCCCCTTCACTGCCCGAACACTACTGCCCTAAACCCTGAAACACCACCCCCAGAAAGACCCCCTACACTGCCCGAACACCACTGCCCTAAACCCTGAAACACCACCTCCAGCAAGACCCCATACACTGCCCGAACACCAGTGCACTGTCCTAAACCATAAAACACCACCCCCTGCACGACTCACTACTCTGCCCGAAAACCACAACCCTAAACCCTGAAACACCACCCACAGCAAGACCCCCTACACTGCCTGATCACCACTGCACTGCCCTAAACCCTGAAACACCACACCCAGCACGACCACCTGCACTGCCCAAAAACCACTGCACTACCCTAAATCCTGAAAAACCAACCCCAGCACGTCCCTCTAAACTGCCCAAACACCACTGCACTGCCCTAAACCCTCAAACACCACCACCCCTGCATGACCATCTACACTGTCCGAACACCACTGCACTGCCCTAAACCCTGAAAGACCACCCCTAGCACGTACCTCTATACTGCCGGAACACCACTGCACTGCCATAAACTCTAAAACACCACCCCCAGAACGACCCCCTACACTGCACGAACACCACTGCACTGCCCTAAACCCTGAAACACTACCCCCAGCAAGACCCCCTACACTCCCCGAACACCACTGCACTGCCCTAAAACCTAAAACACTACCCCAGTACGACCCCCTACACTGCCCATACACCGCATAACTGCCCTAAACCCTAAAACACCACCCCCATCATGACCCCCTACACTACACAAACACAGCTGCACTACACTAAATCTTAAAATATTAACTGATGCACTGCCCTAAACCCTAAAACACTACCCCCCGCACGACCCCCTACACTACCCAATTAACACTGCACTACCCTCAATCCTAAACCAAGACCCCTTACACTGCACAAACACCGCTGCACTACCCTAAACCCTAAAACACAACCCCTACACTACACAATCAACACTGCACTACCCTAAACCCTAAAACACTACCCCCTGCACTACACAAACACCACTGCACTACCCTAAACCCTAAAACACTACCCCCTGCACTACACAAACACTACTGCCCTACCCTACACCCTAAATCTACCCTCAGCATCACTACCTAGACTACCCAAACACCACTGCACTACCCTAAATCCTAAAACACTAGCCCAGCACGATCCCCTATACTACACCAACATCACTGCACTACCCTAAACCCTAAAACACTAACCCAGCACGACCCCCTATACTACCCAAACACCACTGCACTACCATAAACCCTAAAACACTACCCCCAGCACGACCCCCTACACTGCATGAACACCACTGCACTGCCCTAAAGCCTAAAATACTACCCCAGCATGACTCCCTTCACTGCCCAAACGCTCTTTCCTGCGGTGTTCCACAGGGGTCCTCTCTCAGCCCTACCCTGTTTAATGTGTATGTTGTTCCGCTGGCCGCCTTGATCAGATCGTTCGGATTCCAGCTGACTTCATACGCGGATGATACACAAATTGTTTTATCCATTAGAAAGGGGGCTGAGGCTGAGATTGGATCCAGTTGCCATAATTGTATGCAGGGGATTTCAGCCTAGATGGCATCTAATTGTTTGAAACTTAATGCTGACAAAACGGAGGTGATCATTTTTGGAAACAATATCAACCTCTGGACTCCAAACTGGTGGCCGTCAGCAATGGGTCAACCCCCCCTACCTGTGGCCCGAGCTAAGAATCTAGGAGTCATTATTGATTCTAAACTCTCTTTTAGTGACCAAATTAGTAGGGTTGCCTCTTCCTGCTTTTTTATCCTAAGAAGATAGCCTGAAGACAGTAGTCACGGCTTTCATTCTATCTAGACTGGACTACTGTAACAGTCTCTATATCCATATTCAGGAGAGACATTTGGCTAGACTCCAAATTGTGCAGAATTGTCCTTGTCAGCAGTATATTCAGCTTCTCTTAGGTGGTTAGCATACAGCGCCAGGACACCTCTGGGTAACAGAGCGCTATAGAAGTCTTTTTAACATAACATAACATAACACAAACACCACTGCACTACCCTAAACCCTAAAACACTACCCCTTACACTACACAAATACGACTGCACTACCCAAACCCTAAAACACCACCCTAGCACGATCCCCTACACTACCAGAACACCACTACACTGCCATAAACCCTAAAACACCACCTCCAGCACAACCTCCTACACTACCCAAAGACCACAGCATTACCATAAACCCTAAATCTACCCTCAGCATGACCCCCTACACTATACAAAAGCCGCTGCCCTACACTAAACCCTAAAACACTAACTGATGCACTACCCTAAACCCTAAAACACTACCCCCACACGACCCCCTACACTACCCAAACACCACTGCGCTACCATAAACCCTAAAACACCACCCCCAGCACAACCCCCTACACTGCCCGATCACCACTTCACTGCCCTAAACCCTAAAACACCACCCCAGCACGATCCCCTACACTGCCTAAACACCACTGCACTGCCCTAAATCCTGAAACACCACCCCCAGCATGTCCCTCTTTACTGCCCGAACACCACTGCACTGCCCTAAACCCTGAAACACCACCCCCCTGCACGACCCCCTACAATGCCCGAACACCACTGCACTGCCCTAAACCCTGAAACACCACCCCCACCACGTCCCTCTACACTGCCCGAACACCACTGCACTGCCCTAAACCCTTAAACACCACCCCTCTGCACGACCCCCTAAACTGCCCGAACACCACTGCACTGCCCTAAATGCTGAAACACCACCCCCCTGCACGACCCCCTACACTGCCCGAACACCACTGCACTGAGCTAAACCCTGAAACACCACCCCCAGCAAGATCCCCCACACTACACGAACACCACTGCACTGCCCTAAATCCTGAAACACTACCCCCAGAAAGACCCCTTACACTGCCCGAACACCACTGCACTGCCCTAATCCCTGAAACACCACGCCCAGCACGACCACCTACACTGCCCGAACACCACTGCACTGCCCAAAACCCTGAAACACCGCCCCCAGCACAACCCCCAACACAGCCTGAACACCACTGCTTTGCCCTAAACCATAAAACATCACCCCCAGCATGATCCCCTACACTGCCCGAACACCACTGCACTGCCCTAAACCCTAAAACACCACCCCCAGCACGACTCCCTAAAATACACAAACACCGCTGCACTGTCCTAAACCCTAAAACACTACCCCAGCACAACCCCTACACTACACAAACACCGCTGCACTACCCTAAACCCTAAAAGACTACCCCCAGCAAGAGCCCCCACACTGCACGAACACCACTGCACTGCCCTAAATCCTGAAACACCACCCCCAGAAAGACCCCTTACACTGCCCGAACACCACTGCACTGCCCTAATCCCTGAAACACCACGCCCAGCACGACCACCTACACTGCCCGAACACCACTGCACTGCCCGAAACCCTGAAACACCACCCCCAGCACAACCCCCTACACTGCCTGAACACCACTGCTTTGCCCTAAACCATAAAACATCACCCCCAGCACGATCCCCTACACTGCCCGAACACCACTGCACTGCCCTAAACCCTAAAACACCACCCCCAGCACGACTCCCTAAAATACACAAACACCGCTGCACTGTCCTAAACCCTAAAACGCTACCCCAGCACAACCCCCTACACTACACAAACACCGCTGCACTACCCTAAACCCTAAAACACTACCCCCCGCACGACCCCCTACACTACCCAAACACCGCTGCACTACCCTAAACCCTAAAACACTATCACCCGCACGACCCTCTACACTACCCAAACACCGCTGCACTTCCCTAAACCCTAAAACACTACCCCAGCACGACCCCAACACTACAAAAAACACCACTGCACTACCCTAAACCCTAAAACACTACCCCCTACACTACACAAACACCACTGCACAACCCTAAACCCTAAAACAGTATCCCAGCACAACCCCCTACACTACCCAAACACCACTGCACTACCCTAAACCCTAAATCACTACCCCAGCAGTACCCCCCTAGAGTACCCAAACACCACTGTACTACCATAAACCCTAAAACACTACCCCCAGCAGTACCCCTACACTACCCAAACACCATTGCACTACCCTAAACCCTAAAGCACTTCAGCCAGCAGTACCCCCTACACCACCCAAACACCACTGCACTACTCTAAACCATAAATCACTATCCCCAGCACGACTCCCTACACTACCCAAACACCATTGCACTTCCCTGAACCCTAAAACACTACCCCCAGCAAGACCCCCTACACTACCCAAACACTACTGCACTACCCTAAACCCTAAAACACTCACCCAGCACGACTACCTATACTACCCAAACACCACTGCACTACCCTAAACCCTAAATCTACCCCCAGCATGACCCCCTACACTACCCAAACACCACTGCACTACCCTAAACCCTAAATCTACCCTCAGCATGTCCCCCTACACTACCAAAACACCACTGCACTACCCTAAACCCTAAAACACTACCCCAGCATGACCCCTACTGTTAGATGGCGACCTCAGAGGAGCCTGGAAGGGGTTCTGACTACCCTGAGACCCACCCTCGAAGTATCGTAGCCGGGCACTGGCGGGAGACTCCCCAGGGGGAAGAATCTCGTATCTAGGATCGTACTTCTGGCACCACACGACACAGAGTGACCACACCGGGTATTCTTAGAAATCAATCTTTATCAAGTAGGAAGGGGTAGGGGGTAGCGGGACAGTCTCTGGTAAAGGTTCAAGGCAGGGACGTATCCGGCGCACAGCTCACAATCCTCGAGCTGGGGGATACGTTGTTGTAGTCGGGGTCCGGCGGGACCATGAGAGTCTGTTGGAGCCGCGAGTCACTCAGCGGGCTCAGGTACAGGTTCGGAGGTCTTACGAGCTTCAAGGAGCCGCGAGTCACTCAGCAGGCTCAGGCACAAGTTCGGAGGTCTTACGATCTTCAGGGAGCCGCGAGTCACTCAGCAGGCTCAGGTACAAGTTCGGAGGTCTTATGATCTTCAGGGAGCCGCGAGTCACTCAGCAGGCTCAGGTACAAGTTCGGAGGTCTTATGATCTTCAGGGAGCCGCGAGTCACTCAGCAGGCTCAGGAGGGTCCAAGTTTCAGGAGCCGCGACCACGTCGGCAGGCTCTTGTTGTTCCAGCGTCGAATCTGCGGACAGACCCAGAGCACCCCTTGTTATAGGTCGACCCCTCTTTGATGTCCGGAGTCTGTGCAGGCAGGGGTCTTGTCACCTGGGGGTCGCTTGTCGGGATTTCCTGCTATTGTCTTTTGATCCTTTCAGGGCCGGGTCGGGAGGAGTCCCAGACACCCAGCAGGCACGGAAGCCAGCCCTCAGGGAGGCCGGAGGGCTGATCGAAACCCATCGTCCCAGGGGAGTTCAGAGGTGCGATAGAAACTGCTCCTCCCTCTCTCATCCCCTGGAAGCGTGATGTCCTCCAGCCGGAGTGGCGCCTCTAGGCCCGGGTCGCGCTGGGGCCGGGCGGCCATCTTGGTGCATGAAGTGGGCACGCGGGCCCGGGGTGGCCGAAAGGGGAGAGGCCATGGACGGGGATGTCCGGGTCGGTGCGTGTGTCCTGGTGGGGAGGGTCGGCTGGGCCTTGTGCTTGGGGCTGCAGGTACCAGGTTTCGGTGGTGCGGGGGCACGTCGGGCCATTCTACGAGGCCGGGTCCAACACGCGTCCCCCCCAGCTGAAAGCCGGAGAGAACTGCCCATCATCTTGGGGGGTTCTCTTCGCTGAGGCGGAAGAACCGGGAGAGGCCGTCAGCGTTGGCGTGGTCCGTACCAGGGCGGTGTTCTACGGTGAAATCCATCCCCTGGAGGGAGATTGACCACCGCAGTAGCTTGGGGTTTTCTCCTCGCATCTGCATGAGCCATCGCAAGGGCCGATGGTCAGCTTGGACTCTGAAATGGGTGCCGAACAGGTAGGGTCGTAGCTTTTTGAGTGCCCAGACCACGGCAAAGGCTTCGCGCTCTATGGTGCTCCATCTCTGTTCTCGGGGCAACAGCCGCCGACTGAGGAAGGCGACGGGCTGGTCTAGGCCTTGGTCATTCACTTGGGACAGGACGGCCCCAATGCCATGCTCGGAGGCATCGGTCTGGACTATGAACTCCTTGGCGTAGTCGGGAGCCTGGAGGACGGGGGCAGTACACATGGCCTTTTTTAGGGCATCGAAAGCTTCCTGGCAGGCAGCCGTCCACTGCACTTTCTTTGGCTGTCTTTTAGACGTGAGTTCTGTGAGAGGGCCGACAAGGCTGCCATACCCCCGAATGAATCTTCGGTAGTAGCCAGTGAGTCCCAGAAAGGCTCGGACCTCCGTTTGGGTGATGGGTGGTTCCCAGGCCAGGATGGCGTCGATCTTTGGCTGTAGAGGGGCGACCTGGCCGCTCCCGACCTGGTGCCCCAGGTAGACTACGCAGAATCGGAGCTCGGGGGCGACACCGGGGGCCGCTGCCTTCGGGACCAGGACCACGGGGCTGGCCCAGGGACTGTCAGAGGGCTCGATCACCCTCAGGGTCAACATCTTCGAGACTTCAGCTTGAATGCAGGACCGGACCCGGTCAGGAACCCGGTAGGCTCGGTGTCTCACCGGCGGGCTGTCCCCGGTGTCCACGTCATGAACACACCAGTTGGTGACCCGGGGGGTCAGGGAGAAGAGGTCGGAAAATTGTCTTAGGAGCTGGCGGCAGTCCGCTTGTTGCTGGGCAGTGAGGGCTGGGGAGAGGTTCACTCCTTCCACGGAGCCATCCTGCTCCTTGACACACAGGAGGTCCGGGAGGGGATCCGACTCATCTTCGGCCCCGTCATCGGTGGCCAGCAGGAGGCTCAGTTCTGTCCGCACGAAGTGAGGCTTGAGGCGGTTCACGTGCAGGACCCGGAGGGGATCCCGAGGCGACTGGACGTCCACCAAGTATGTGACTTGACTCTTCCGCTCAACCACTTTGTAGGGCCCAGTCCATCGGTCCTGGAGGGCGCCAGGCTTCACGGGGGCCATGACCCACACCTGCTGGCCCGGCTGGAACTCGACCAGAGTGGCATTCTGGTCGTACCAGCGCTTCATCTCTTCTTGACTTGCCTCCAGGTTGGCCTCGGCCAGTTCTCGGAACTTCCTGGTCTGGTTCCGGAGGGCCAGGACGTACTGGAACACATCTCGGGGGTGGTCTGGGGTGCTGCCTCCCACCCTTCCTTAACCAAACTGAGGGGACCTCGGACGGGGTGCCCATAGAGTAATTCAAATGGGCTAAACCCTAAGGACTTCTGGGGGACCTCCCGGTAAGCGAACAAGAGGCAGGGGAGCAGGACGTCCCACTTACGCCGGAGGGGCTCTTCTAGGCCAGCGATCCTCCCTTTCAAAGTCCTATTAAACCTTTCTACTAGGCCGTTCCCTTGGGGATGGTACGGGGTGGTGAACTTATAGGACACCCCACATTGTTGCCACAGGGACGTCATATATTTCGAGATACAATTAGTGCCGCGATCGCTCACGACCTCGCGGGGAAAACCCACCCTGGAAAAGATCCCCATCAGGGCCCGGCCCACCACGGGGGCCGTAATGGTGCGTAGGGGAATAGCCTCAGGATAGCGGGTGGCGTGGTCCACTAGGACCAAGATGAAACGGTGACCTTGGGAGGTGGGGGGGTCCAGTGGTCCCACGACGTCGATTCCGACTCGTTCAAAAGGGGTACTGACGACCGGGAAGGGTTGGAGGGGAGCCTTGTGCTTCCCCCCACTCTTCCCACTAGCCTGGCACGTGGGGCAGGACTTGCAGTGGGCTTCTACCGCTGCTCTCATTCTAGGCCAGTAAAAATGGGTCACAAGACGGCTGTAGGTCTTGTCCTGACCCAGGTGGCCGGCGAGGGGGACGTCATGGGCTAAGCCCAGGAGGAAGTCTCGGAAGCGGAGGGGTACCACCAGTACCCGTCCGGATCCCAGCTCCACCGACTTCTGCACACTGTACAAGATGTTATTTTCCCAATAGATTCGGTGCGTCCCGGTCTGGTCACCTGCGGCTTGGCCCTCGGCCTGGCGCCGCAGCCCGACCAGGGAAGGACAAGTGGCTTGCTCCCGGCAAAATTCTTCCCGGGTGGGCCCGCCCTCGTGGCGCCAATGGGCCAACTCGGGTAGATCTCCCAACTCGGGGACCGGGGCGGGGTCGGATGGTACGGGTTGGTCGCGGGCGACGGACCCTTCTGATGGGGGGACGGGAGGACCCTCGGCGGGGACTGTTCTGATCTCTTCAATCGGGGTGCTTTCGACTTCTCTCCGGGGAGTGAGTCGGGCCGACATAGATCGGGTGGTGGCGCACACCCACTCGGGGAGTCCCATCATTCCTAGGTGGGCCTTGCGCTCGACGTGCTTCCAGGGAGAACTCTCCAGGTCGTTCCCCAAGAGGCAGTCGACCGGCTGGGAGGTTCTTACGGCCACCTTGAGTTTACCTATCACCCCTCCCCACTCAAACGGCACCAGGGCTACCTGACACATACTTTCTCTATTGTCTGCGGATATTACGGGGCAAAAGACGTTGGGGAGGATCTGCTCCTCGGGGACTAGGTGCCTGAGGACACCGGTGATACTGGCCCCGGTGTCCCGCAGGGCCCCTACTTGGTGGCCATTGATTTTGACGAGCTGCCCGTATTTCTGTGTGTTGGAGGGTAGGAGGCTACCAGGGATCATCTCCCTATCTCCCAGGGATACTAGGGCCATCGCTGCGGGTTCCCACTCCTCGGCTTCCTCAACCTCCTCCCCCAGGGCTACGTTGGCTATCTGTCTCGCAGGGGTGGTAGGGGAGACTTGGGTGGCCATGGGGCACTCTGGGTCATTGGCGTAGTGCCCGGGTTTCTGGCAGCGGAAACATGTGACGGTCACCCGGTGTCCCCGTCTCCCAGGGGGCCCTGTCACTGGTGGGGGGGGCGCCGGGAAAGGTGGAGGTTGTGTCTTCGGAGGGCTAGGCTGGGACTCTCTCGGCCCTCCCTGGTTCCCTCCCCCTCTCTGGCGGGGTGGTCCCTGACTGGCTCGGGGGTACTCTCCTACCATGCCCCGGGAGACCCGGGTGTTGGTCCAGCGGTCGGCCTCCACAGCTAGCTTCCGGGGATCTGTGAGCTTGCTGTCAAGCAGATGCTGACGTAGTTCTATGAAGCAGTTCGCAGCCAGGTGTTCCCACAACATGAGGTCAGTGAGTTCGGCAAGGTTGGTGACTTTGCTGCCCTTGATCCACCCATCGAAGGCCCGACTGAAAAAGTTTACATACTCCACCCAGGTGGTGCCCGGGATCTTCCTGCAGTCCCGGAATCGCTGACGGTACATTTCTGGGGTGAGGCCGTATCTTGTGAGTAGAGCCTCTTTCATGTGGCTGTAGGAGGTCTGCAGGGAGAGGGGTAGGTCGAGCAGGGTGTCCCTTCCTTCGCTCAGAAACCGCCCCCACAACCCCGCCCCCCAGTCCTTCTGCGGGATCCGATGGGAGGTCATGGCGACCTCGTAGGTCCTGAACCATTGCTGAATGTCATCGTTTTTATAATATTCCTTGACCACATCCTTAGGGATGTGGACCTTCTGTTCCGCTGGGGAGGCCGTCTCTCGGTTTCCCGGGGGCCTCCCTTCCTCGTTTCTGGCCTTGAGCTCGAGTTCCTTCAAGCTGCGTTCGTGCTCCAGTTGGAGCTTCCTTCCTTCGTGCTCCCGTTGGAGCTTCTTTTCTTCTAGTTCGCCTTGTACACGCATTTGCTCTACTGCTAGCTTTTTTTCCGCTAACTTCAATTCGCCCTCGATTTTGAGTTTGGCTAACTCGAGTTCATGATTGCGACTTCTCTCTCTGTCCGCGAGCTCTTCCGGGAATAGGCCCCCGTCTGGTACGATGCCTCGCACCTGATTGCTGCTGCTTTCACTTTGGGGGGGTTCGGCTTCGTCGGGGCGCTCCCCCGTGCCTTCTGGGCGGGAGGCCCCGGTCTCCACCCAAGTTTTCAGTGCTTTCTGCAAATCTTCTTTAGTGTTGAGACCAGTGGTAGCGATTTTAAGTTCTTTGCAAAATTGCTTTAGCTCTTTGTGTGTGTATTCTTCTAGATGCTCCACCTGGAACACCCTGTTGGCGTTGGTTTCTGCGGGGCTCACGGCGCTTCCTTCTGCCATGTTTGTCGGTAGTGCTTCCGTCGTTCACGGTACGATCTCTAGGTGATGGGCCCGAATCCCGTCGCTTGCCACCAATGTTAGATGGCAACCTCAGAGGAGCCTGGAAGGGGTTCTGACTACCCTGAGACCCACCCTCGAAGTATCGTAGCCGGGCACTGGCGGGAGACTCCCCAGGGGGAAGAATCTCGTATCTAGGATCGTACTTCTGGCACCACACGACACAGAGTGACCACACCGGGTATTCTTAGAAATCAATCTTTATCAAGTAGGAAGGGGTAGGGGGTAGCGGGACAGTCTCTGGTAAAGGTTCAAGGCAGGGACGTATCCGGCGCACAGCTCACAATCCTCGAGCTGGGGGATACGTTGTTGTAGTCGGGGTCCGGCGGGACCATGAGAGTCTGTTGGAGCCGCGAGTCACTCAGCGGGCTCAGGTACAGGTTCGGAGGTCTTACGAGCTTCAAGGAGCCGCGAGTCACTCAGCAGGCTCAGGCACAAGTTCGGAGGTCTTACGATCTTCAGGGAGCCGCGAGTCACTCAGCAGGCTTAGGTACAAGTTCGGAGGTCTTATGATCTTCAGGGAGCCGCGAGTCACTCAGCAGGCTCAGGTACAAGTTCGGAGGTCTTATGATCTTCAGGGAGCCGCGAGTCACTCAGCAGGCTCAGGAGGGTCCAAGTTTCAGGAGCCGCAACCACGTCGGCAGGCTCTTGTTGTTCCAGCGTCGAATCTGCGGACAGACCCAGAGCACCCCTTGTTATAGGTCGACCCCTCTTTGATGTCCGGAGTCTGTGCAGGCAGGGGTCTTGTCACCTGGGGGTCGCTTGTCGGGATTTCCTGCTATTGTCTTTTGATCCTTTCAGGGCCGGGTCGGGAGGAGTCCCAGACACCCAGCAGGCACGGAAGCCAGCCCTCAGGGAGGCCGGAGGGCCGATCGAAACCCATCGTCCCAGGGGAGTTCAGAGGTGCGATAGAAACTGCTCCTCCCTCTCTCATCCCCTGGAAGCGTGATGTCCTCCAGCCGGAGTGGCGCCTCTAGGCCCGGGTCGCGCTGGGGCCGGGCGGCCATCTTGGTGCATGAAGTGGGCACGCGGGCCCGGGGTGGCCGAAAGGGGAGAGGCCATGGACGGGGATGTCCGGGTCAGTGCGTGTGTCCTGGTGGGGAGGGTCGGCTGGGCCTTGTGCTTGGGGCTGCAGGTACCAGGTTTCGGTGGTGCGGGGGCACGTCGGGCCATTCTACGAGGCCGGGTCCAACACGCGTCCCCCCCAGCTGAAAGCCGGAGAGAACTGCCCATCATCTTGGGGGGTTCTCTTCGCTGAGGCGGAAGAACCGGGAGAGGCCGTCAGCGTTGGCGTGGTCCGTACCAGGGCGGTGTTCTACGGTGAAATCCATCCCCTGGAGGGAGATTGACCACCGCAGTAGCTTGGGGTTTTCTCCTCGCATCTGCATGAGCCATCGCAAGGGCCGATGGTCAGCTTGGACTCTGAAATGGGTGCCGAACAGGTAGGGTCGTAGCTTTTTGAGTGCCCAGACCACGGCAAAGGCTTCGCGCTCTATGGTGCTCCATCTCTGTTCTCGGGGCAACAGCCGCCGACTGAGGAAGGCGACGGGCTGGTCTAGGCCTTGGTCATTCACTTGGGACAGGACGGCCCCAATGCCATGCTCGGAGGCATCGGTCTGGACTATGAACTCCTTGGCGTAGTCGGGAGCCTGGAGGACGGGGGCAGTACACATGGCCTTTTTTAGGGCATCGAAAGCTTCCTGGCAGGCAGCCGTCCACTGCACTTTCTTTGGCTGTCTTTTAGACGTGAGTTCTGTGAGAGGGCCGACAAGGCTGCCATACCCCCGAATGAATCTTCGGTAGTAGCCAGTGAGTCCCAGAAAGGCTCGGACCTCCGTTTGGGTGATGGGTGGTTCCCAGGCCAGGATGGCGTCGATCTTTGGCTGTAGAGGGGCGACCTGGCCGCTCCCGACCTGGTGCCCCAGGTAGACTACGCAGAATCGGAGCTCGGGAGCGACACCGGGGGCCGCTGCCTTCGGGACCAGGACCACGGGGCTGGCCCAGGGACTGTCAGAGGGCTCGATCACCCCCAGGGTCAGCATCTTCGAGACTTCAGCTTGAATGCAGGACCGGACCCGGTCAGGAACCCGGTAGGCTCGGTGTCTCACCGGCGGGCTGTCCCCGGTGTCCACGTCATGAACACACCAGTTGGTGACCCGGGGGGTCAGGGAGAAGAGGTCGGAAAATTGTCTTAGGAGCTGGCGGCAGTCCGCTTGTTGCTGGGCAGTGAGGGCTGGGGAGAGGTTCACTCCTTCCACGGAGCCATCCTGCTCCTTGACACACAGGAGGTCCGGGAGGGGATCCGACTCATCTTCGGCCCCGTCATCGGTGGCCAGCAGGAGGCTCAGTTCTGTCCGCACGAAGTGAGGCTTGAGGCGGTTCACGTGCAGGACCCGGAGGGGATCCCGAGGCGACTGGACGTCCACCAAGTATGTGACTTGACTCTTCCGCTCAACCACTTTGTAGGGCCCAGTCCATCGGTCCTGGAGGGCGCCAGGCTTCACGGGGGCCATGACCCACACCTGCTGGCCCGGCTGGAACTCGACCAGAGTGGCATTCTGGTCGTACCAGCGCTTCATCTCTTCTTGACTTGCCTCCAGGTTGGCCTCGGCCAGTTCTCGGAACTTCCTGGTCTGGTTCCGGAGGGCCAGGACGTACTGGAACACATCTCGGGGGGTGGTCTGGGGTGCTGCCTCCCACCCTTCCTTAACCAAACTGAGGGGACCTCGGACGGGGTGCCCATAGAGTAATTCAAATGGGCTAAACCCTAAGGACTTCTGGGGGACCTCCCGGTAAGCGAACAAGAGACAGGGGAGCAGGACGTCCCACTTACGCCGGAGGGGCTCTTCTAGGCCAGCGATCCTCCCTTTCAAAGTCCTATTAAACCTTTCTACTAGGCCGTTCCCTTGGGGATGGTACGGGGTGGTGAACTTATAGGACACCCCACATTGTTGCCACAGGGACGTCATATATTTCGAGATACAATTAGTGCCGCGATCGCTCACGACCTCGCGGGGAAAACCCACCCTGGAAAAGATCCCCATCAGGGCCCGGCCCACCACGGGGGCCGTAATGGTGCGTAGGGGAATAGCCTCAGGATAGCGGGTGGCGTGGTCCACTAGGACCAAGATGAAACGGTGACCTTGGGAGGTGGGGGGGTCCAGTGGTCCCACGACGTCGATTCCGACTCGTTCAAAAGGGGTACTGACGACCGGGAAGGGTTGGAGGGGAGCCTTGCGCTTCCCCCCACTCTTCCCACTAGCCTGGCACGTGGGGCAGGACTTGCAGTGGGCTTCTACCGCTGCTCTCATTCTAGGCCAGTAAAAATGGGTCACAAGACGGCTGTAGGTCTTGTCCTGACCCAGGTGGCCGGCGAGGGGGACGTCATGGGCTAAGCCCAGGAGGAAGTCTCGGAAGCGGAGGGGTACCACCAGTACCCGTCCGGATCCCAGCTCCACCGACTTCTGCACACTGTACAAGATGTTATTTTCCCAATAGATTCGGTGCGTCCCGGTCTGGTCACCTGCGGCTTGGCCCTCGGCCTGGCGCCGCAGCCCGACCAGGGAAGGACAAGTGGCTTGCTCCCGGCAAAATTCTTCCGGGGTGGGCCCGCCCTCGTGGCGCCAATGGGCCAACTCGGGTAGATCTCCCAACTCGGGGATCGGGGCGGGGTCGGATGGTACGGGTTCGTCGCGGGCGACGGACCCTTCTGATGGGGGGACGGGAGGACCCTCGGCGGGGACTGTTCTGATCTCTTCAATCGGGGTGCTTTCGACTTCTCTCCGGGGAGTGAGTCGGGCCGACATAGATCGGGTGGTGGCGCACACCCACTCGGGGAGTCCCATCATTCCTAGGTGGGCCTTGCGCTCGACGTGCTTCCAGGGAGAACTCTCCAGGTCGTTCCCCAAGAGGCAGTCGACCGGCTGGGAGGTTCTTACGGCCACCTTGAGTTTACCTATCACCCCTCCCCACTCAAACGGCACCAGGGCTACCTGACACATACTTTCTCTATTGTCTGCGGATATTACGGGGCAAAAGACGTTGGGGAGGATCTGCTCCTCGGGGACTAGGTGCCTGAGGACACCGGTGATACTGGCCCCGGTGTCCCGCAGGGCCCCTACTTGGTGGCCATTGATTTTGACGAGCTGCCCGTATTTCTGTGTGTTGGAGGGTAGGAGGCTACCAGGGATCATCTCCCTATCTCCCAGGGATACTAGGGCCATCGCTGCGGGTTCCCACTCCTCAGCTTCCTCAACCTCCTCCCCCAGGGCTACGTTGGCTATCTGTCTCGCAGGGGTGGTAGGGGAGACTTGGGTGGCCATGGGGCACTCTGGGTCATTGGCGTAGTGCCCGGGTTTCTGGCAGCGGAAACATGTGACGGTCACCCGGTGTCCCCGTCTCCCAGGGGGCCCTGTCACTGGTGGGGGGGGCGCCGGGAAAGGTGGAGGTTGTGTCTTCGGAGGGCTAGGCTGGGACTCTCTCGGCCCTCCCTGGTTCCCTCCCCCTCTCTGGCGGGGTGGTCCCTGACTGGCTCGGGGGTACTCTCCTACCATGCCCCGGGAGACCCGGGTGTTGGTCCAGCGGTCAGCCTCCACAGCTAGCTTCCGGGGATCTGTGAGCTTGCTGTCAAGCAGATGCTGACGTAGTTCTATGAAGCAGTTCGCAGCCAGGTGTTCCCACAACATGAGGTCAGTGAGTTCGGCAAGGGTGGTGACTTTGCTGCCCTTGATCCACCCATCGAAGGCCCGACTGAAAAAGTTTACATACTCCACCCAGGTGGTGCCCGGGATCTTCCTGCAGTCCCGGAATCGCTGACGGTACATTTCTGGGGTGAGGCCGTATCTTGTGAGTAGAGCCTCTTTCATGTGGCTGTAGGAGGTCTGCAGGGAGAGGGGTAGGTCGAGCAGGGTGTCCCTTCCTTCGCTCAGAAACCGCCCCCACAACCCCGCCCCCCAGTCCTTCTGCGGGATCCGATGGGAGGTCATGGCGACCTCGTAGGCCCTGAACCATTGCTGAATGTCATCGTTTTTATAATATTCCTTGACCACATCCTTAGGGATGTGGACCTTCTGTTCCGCTGGGGAGGCCGTCTCTCGGTTTCCCGGGGGCCTCCCTTCCTCGTTTCTGGCCTTGAGCTCGAGTTCCTTCAAGCTGCGTTCGTGCTCCAGTTGGAGCTTCCTTCCTTCGTGCTCCCGTTGGAGCTTCTTTTCTTCTAGTTCGCCTTGTACACGCATTTGCTCTACTGCTAGCTTTTTTTCCGCTAACTTCAATTCGCCCTCGATTTTGAGTTTGGCTAACTCGAGTTCATGATTGCGACTTCTCTCTCTGTCCACGAGCTCTTCCGGGGATAGGCCCCCGTCTGGTACGATGCCTCGCACCTGATTGCTGCTGCTTTCACTTTGGGGGGGTTCGGCTTCGTCGGGGCGCTCCCCCGTGCCTTCTGGGCGGGAGGCCCCGGTCTCCACCCAAGTTTTCAGTGCTTTCTGCAAATCTTCTTTAGTGTTGAGACCAGTGGTAGCGATTTTAAGTTCTTTGCAAAATTGCTTTAGCTCTTTGTGTGTGTATTCTTCTAGATGCTCCACCTGGAACACCCTGTTGGCGTTGGTTTCTGCGGGGCTCACGGCGCTTCCTTCTGCCATGTTTGTCGGTAGTGCTTCCGTCGTTCACGGTACGATCTCTAGGTGATGGGCCCGAATCCCGTCGCTTGCCACCAATGTTAGATGGCAACCTCAGAGGAGCCTGGAAGGGGTTCTGACTACCCTGAGACCCACCCTCGAAGTATCGTAGCCGGGCACTGGCGGGAGACTCCCCAGGGGGAAGAATCTCGTATCTAGGATCGTACTTCTGGCACCACACGACACAGAGTGACCACACCGGGTATTCTTAGAAATCAATCTTTATCAAGTAGGAAGGGGTAGGGGGTAGCGGGACAGTCTCTGGTAAAGGTTCAAGGCAGGGACGTATCCGGCGCACAGCTCACAATCCTCGAGCTGGGGGATACGTTGTTGTAGTCGGGGTCTGGCGGGACCATGAGAGTCTGTTGGAGCCGCGAGTCACTCAGCGGGCTCAGGTACAGGTTCGGAGGTCTTACGAGCTTCAAGGAGCCGCGAGTCACTCAGCAGGCTCAGGCACAAGTTCGGAGGTCTTACGATCTTCAGGGAGCCGCGAGTCACTCAGCAGGCTCAGGTACAAGTTCGGAGGTCTTATGATCTTCAGGGAGCCGCGAGTCACTCAGCAGGCTCAGGTACAAGTTCGGAGGTCTTATGATCTTCAGGGAGCCGCGAGTCACTCAGCAGGCTCAGGAGGGTCCAAGTTTCAGGAGCCGCGACCACGTCGGCAGGCTCTTGTTGTTCCAGCGTCGAATCTGCGGACAGACCCAGAGCACCCCTTGTTATAGGTCGACCCCTCTTTGATGTCCGGAGTCTGTGCAGGCAGGGGTATTGTCACCTGGGGGTCGCTTGTCGGGATTTCCTGCTATTGTCTTTTGATCCTTTCAGGGCCGGGTCGGGAGGAGTCCCAGACACCCAGCAGGCACGGAGCCAGCCCTCAGGGAGGCCGGAGGGCCGATCGAAACCCATCGTCCCAGGGGAGTTCAGAGGTGCGATAGAAACTGCTCCTCCCTCTCTCATCCCCTGGAAGCGTGATGTCCTCCAGCCGGAGTGGCGCCACTAGGCCCGGGTCGCGCTGGGGCCGGGCGGCCATCTTGGTGCATGAAGTGGGCACGCGGGCCCGGGGTGGCCGAAACGGGAGAGGCCATGGACGGGGATGTCCGGGTCGGTGCGTGTGTCCTGGTGGGGAGGGTCGGGTGGGCCTTGTGCTTGGGGCTGCAGGTACCAGGTTTCGGTGGTGCGGGGGCACGTCGGGCCATTCTACGAGGCCGGGTCCAACACCTACACTACACAAACACCAATGCACTACCCTAGCCCTAAAACACTACCCTAGCACGACCCCATACTACCCAAACACCACTGCACTACCCTAAACCCTAAAACACTACCCCCAGCATGACCCCCTACACTACCCAAACATCACTGCACTGCCCTACACCCTAAAACACTAACCCCAGCACGACCCCCTACTCTACACAAACATCACTGTACTACCCTTAACCCTAAATTACTACCCCCAGCACGACCCCCTACACTACACAAACACCACTGCACTGCCCTAAACCCTAAATTACTACCCCCAGCAGTACCCCCTACACCACCCAAACACCACTGCACTACTCTAAACCATAAATCACTATCCCCAGCACGACTCCCTACACTACCCAAACACCACTGCACTACCCTGAACCCTAAAACACTACCCCCAGCAAGACCCCCTACACTACCCAAACACTACTGCACTACCCTAAACCCTAAAACACTCACCCAGCACGACTACCTATACTACCCAAACACCACTGCACTACCCTAAACCCTAAATCTACCCCCAGCATGACCCCCTACACTACCCAAACACCACTGCACTACCCTGAACCCTAAATCTACCCTCAGCATGTCCCCCTACACTACCAAAACACCACTGCACTACCCTAAACCCTAAAACACTACCCCAGCATGACCCCTACACTACACAAACACCAATGCACTACCCAAGCCCTAAAACACTACCCTAGCACGACCCCATACTACCCAAACACCACTGCACTACCCTAAACCCTAAAACACTACCCCCAGCATGACCCCCTACACTACCCAAACATCACTGCACTGCCCTACACCCTAAAACACTAACCCCAGCACGACCCCCTACTTTACACAAACATCACTGTACTACCCTTAACCCTAAATTACTACCACCAGCATGACCCCCAACACTATCCAAACACCACTGCACAACCCTAAACCCTAAAACACTACCCCCAGCACGACCCCCTACACTACACAAACACCACTGCACTGCCCTAAACCCTAAAACACTACCCCAGCACGTCCCCCTACACTACCCATACACGGCAGCACTGCCCTAAACCATAAACACCACCCCCAGCATGACCCCCTACACTATGCAAAAGCCGCTGCCCTACCCTAAACCCTAAAACACTAACTGATGCACTACCCTAAACCCTAAAACACTACCCCCCACACGACCCCCTACACTACCCAAACACCACTGCGCTACCATAAACCCTAAAACACGACCCCCACACGACCCCTACACTACCCAAACACACCTGCACTACCCTAAACCCTAAAACACTACCCCTTACACTACACAAACCCCACTGCACTACCCAAACCCTAACATGCAACCCCAGCACGATCCCCTACACTACCAGAACACCACTGCACTGCCCTAAACCCTAAAACACCACCCCAGCACAAGCCCCTACACTACCTAAACACCACTACACTTCCCTAAACCCTAAAACACCACCCCCACACAACCCCTACACTACCCAAAGACCACAGCATTACCATAAGCCCTAAAACACGACCCCCCTGCACTACACAAACACAGTTGCACTACCCTAAACCCTAAAACATTACCCCAGCACTATCCCTACAATACACAAAGACCCCTGCACTACCCTACACCCTAAAACACTACCCCTACACTACACAAACACCACTGCTCTACCCAAAACCCTAAAACACTACCCCCAGCAGTACCCCCTACACTAACCAAACAACACTGCACTACCCTTAACCCTAAAACACTACCCCCAGCAGTACCCCCTTCACTATCCAAACACCATTGCACTACCCTAAACCCTAAAACACTACTCCAGAGGTACCCCCTACACTACCCAAACATCAATGCTCTACCCTAAACCCTAAACAACTACCCCAGTACGACCCCTACACTAACCAAACACCACTGCACTACCCTAAACCGTAAAACACTACCGCCAGCTCGACCCCCTACACTACCCAAACACCACTGCACTACCCTAAACCCTAAAACACTCCCCCAGCACGACTCCCTACACTACCCAAACATCACTGCACTACGCTAAACCCTAAATTACTACCACAAGCATGACCCCCAACACTTCCCAAACACCTCTGCACTACCCTAAACCCTAAAACACTACCCCCAGCACGACCCCCTACACTACACAAACACCACTGCACTGCCCTGAACCCAAAAAAAACTACCCAAGCACGTCCTCCTACACTACCCATACACCGCAGCACTGCCCTAAACCATAAACACCACCCCCAGCATGACCCCCTACACTACACAAAAGCTGCTGCCCTACCCTAAACCCTAAAACACTACCCCCCGCACGACCCCCTACACTACCCAAACACCACGGCTCTACCCAAATCCCTAAAACACTACCCCCAGCAGTACCCCCTACACTAACCAAACAACACTGCACTACCCTAAACCCTAAAACACTACCCCCAGCAGTACCCCCTACACTATCCAAACACCATTGCACTACCCTAAACCCTAAAACACTACCCCAGAGGTACCGCCTACACTACCCAAACATCACTGCTCTACCCTAAACCCTAAACAACTACCCCCAGTACTACCACCTACACTAACCAAACACAACTGCACTACCCTAAACCGTAAAACACTACCCCCAGCACGACCCCCTACACTACCCAAACAGCACTGCACTACCCTAACCCTACATCTACCCCAGAACGACCCCCTACACTACCCAAATACTGCTGCACTACCCTACACCCTAAATCTACCCTCAGCATGACTCCCTACACTACCCAAACACCACTGCACTATCCTAAACCCTAAAACACTACCCCCAGCACAACTCCCTACACTACACCAACACCACTGCACTACCCTAAACCCTAAAACACTACCCCAGCACGACACCCTACACTGCACAAACACCACTGCACTGCCATAAATCCCAAAACACTACCCCATGACGACCCCCTTCACTGCCCGAACACTACTGCCCTAATCCCTGAAACACCACCCCCAGCACAACCCCCTACACTGCCTGAACACCACTGCATGCCCTAAACCATAAAACACTACCCCCAGCATGACCCCCAACACTACCCAAACACCTCTGCACTACCCTAAACCCTAAAACTCTACCCCCAGCACGACCCCCTACACTACACAAACACCACTGCACTGCTCTAAACCCTAAAACACTACCCCAGCACGTCCCCCTATACTACCTATACACCGCAGCACTGCCCTAAACCATAAACACCACCCCCAGCATGACCCCCTACACTATACAAAAGCCGCTGCCCTACCCTAAACCCTAAAACACTAACTGATGCACTACCCTAAACCCTAAAACACTACCCCCACACGACCCCCTACACTACCCAAACACCACTGCGCTACCATAAACCCTAAAACACCACCCCAGCACAACCCCCTACACTGCCCGATCACCACTTCACTGCCCTAAACCCTAAAACACCACCCCAGCACGATCCCCTACACTGCCTAAACACCACTGCACTGCCCTAAATCCTGAAACACCACCCCCAGCATGTCCCTTTTTACTGCCCGAACACCACTGCACTGCCCTAAACCCTGAAACACCACCCCCCTGCACGACCCCCTACAATGCCCGAACACCACTGCACTGCCCTAAACCCTGAAACACCACCCCCACCACGTCCCTCTACACTGCCCGAACACCACTGCACTGCCCTAAACCCTTAAACACCACCCCCCTGCACAACCCCCTAAACTGCCCGAACACCACTGCACTGCCCTAAATGGGGAAACACCACCCCCCTGCACGACCCCCTACACTGCCCGAACACCACTTCGCTGCCCTAAACCCTGAAACACCACCCCCAGCAAGATCCCCCACACTACACGAACACCACTGCACTGCCCTAAATCCTGAAACACCACCCCCAGAAAGAACCCCTTACACTGCCCGAACACCACTGCACTGCCCTAATCCCTGAAACACCACGCCCAGCACGACCACCTACACTGCCCGAACACCACTGCACTGCCCAAAACCCTGAAACACCGCCCCCAGCACAACCCCCTACACAGCCTGAACACCACTGCTTTGACCTAAAACCATAAAACATCACCCCCAGCATGATCCCCTACACTGCCCGAACACCACTGCACTGCCCTAAACCCTAAAACACCACCCCCAGCACGACTCCCTAAAATACACAAACACCGCTGCACTGTCCTAAACCCTAAACACTACCCCAGCACAACCCCCTACACTACACAAACACCGCTGCACTACCCTAAACCCTAAAAGACTACCCCCAGCAAGAGCCCCCACACTGCACGAACACCACTGCACTGCCCTAAATCCTGAAACACCACCCCCAGAAAGACCCCTTACACTGCCCGAACACCACTGCACTGCCCTAATCCCTGAAACACCACGCCCAGCACGACCACCTACACTGCCCGAACACCACTGCACTGCCCGAAACCATGAAAAACCACCCCCAGCACAACCCCCCACACTGCCTGAACACCACTGCTTTGCCCTAAACCATAAAACATCACCCCCAGCACGATCCCCTACACTGCCCGAACACCACTGCACTGCCCTAAACCCTAAAACACCACCCCCAGCACGACTCCCTAAAATACACAAACACCGCTGCACTGTCCTAAACCCTAAAACGCTACCCCAGCACAACCCCCTACACTACACAAACACCGCTGCACTACCCTAAACCCTAAAACACTACCCCCCGCACGACCCCCTACACTACCCAAATACCGCTGCACTACCCTAAACCCTAAAACACTATCACCCGCACGACCCCCTACACTACCCAAACACCGCTGCACTTCCCTAAACCCTAAAACACTACCCCAGCACAACCACAACACTACACAAACACCACTGCACTACCCTAAACCCTAAAACACTACCCCCTACACTACACAAACACCACTGCACTACCCTAAACCCTAAAACAGTATCCCAGCACGACCCCCTACACTACCCAAACACCACTGCACTACCCTAAACCCTAAATCACTACCCCAGCAGTACCCCCCTAGAGTACCCAAACACCACTGTACTACCATAAACCCTAAAACACTACCCCCAGCAGTACCCCTACACTACCCAAACACCATTGCACTACCCTAAACCCTAAAGCACTTCAGCCAGCAGTACCCCCTACACCACCCAAACACCACTGCACTACTCTAAACCATAAATCACTATTCCCAGCACGACTCCCTACACTACCCAAACACCACTGCACTACCCTGAACCCTAAAACACTACCCCCAGCAAGACCCCCTACACTACCCAAACACTACTGCACTACCCTAAACCCTAAAACACTCACCCAGCACGACTACCTATACTACCCAAACACCACTGCACTACCCTAAACCCTAAATCTACCCCCAGCATGACCCCCTACACTACCCAAACACCACTGCACTACCCTAAACCCTAAATCTACCCTCAGCATGTCCCCCTACACTACCAAAACACCACTGCACTACCCTAAACCCTAAAACACTACCCCAGCATGACCCCTACACTACACAAACACCAATGCACTACCCTAGCCCTAAAACACTACCCTAGCACGACCCCATACTACCCAAACACCACTGCACTACCCTAAACCCTAAAACACTACCCCCAGCATGACCCCCTACACTACCCAAACATCACTGCACTGCCCTACACCCTAAAACACTAACCCCAGCACGACCCCCTACTCTACACAAACATCACTGTACTACCCTTAACCCTAAATTACTACCACCAGCAAGACCCCCAACACTATCCAAACACCACTGCACAACCCTAAACCCTAAAACACTACCCCCAGCATGACCCCCTACACTACACAAACACCACTGCACTGCCCTAAACCCTAAAACACTACCCCAGCACGTCCCCCTACACTACCCATATACGGCAGCACTGCCCTAAACCATAAACACCACCCCCAGCATGACCCCCTACACTATGCAAAAGCCGCTGCCCTACCCTAAACCCTAAAACACTAACTGATGCACTACCCTAAACCCTAAAACACTACCCCCCACACGACCCCTACACTACCCAAACACACCTGCACTACCCTAAACCCTAAAACACTACCCCTTACACTACACAAACCCCACTGCACTACCCAAACCCTAACATGCAACCCCAGCACGATCCCCTACACTACCAGAACACCACTGCACTGCCCTAAACCCTAAAACACCACCCCCAGCACAAGCCCCTACACTACCTAAACACCACTACACTTCCCTAAACCCTAAAACACCACCCCCACACAACCCCTACACTACCCAAAGACCATAGCATTACCATAAACCCTAAAACACGACCCCCCTGCACTACACAAACACAGTTGCACTACCCTAAACCCTAAAACATTACCCCAGCACTATCCCTACAATACACAAACACCCCTGCACTACCCTACACCCTAAAACACTACCCCTACACTACACAAACACCACTGCTCTACCCAAAACCCTAAAACACTACCCCCAGCAGTACCCCCTACACTAACCAAACAACACTGCACTACCCTTAACCCTAAAACACTACCCCCAGCAGTACCCCCTTCACTATCCAAACACCATTGCACTACCCTAAACCCTAAAACACTACTCCAGAGGTACCCCCTACACTACCCAAACATCACTGCTCTACCCTAAACCCTAAACAACTACCCCCAGTACGACCCCTACACTAACCAAACACCACTGCACTACCCTAAACCGTAAAACACTACCGCCAGCACGACCCCCTACACTACCCAAACACCATTGCACTACCCTAAACCCTAAAACACTCCCCCAGCACGACTCCCTACACTACCCAAACATCACTGCACTACGCTAAACCCTAAATTACTACCACAAGCATGACCCCCAACACTTCCCAAACACCTCTGCACTACCCTAAACCCTAAAACACTACCCCCAGCACGACCCCCTACACTACACAAACACCACTGCACTGCCCTAAACCCAAAAAAAACTACCCAAGCACGCCCTCCTACACTACCCATACACTGCAGCACTGCCCTAAACCATAAACACCACCCCCAGCATGACCCCCTACACTATACAAAAGCTGCTGCCCTACCCTAAACCCTAAAACACTAACTGATGCACTACCCTAAACCCTAAAACACTACCCCCCGCACGGCCCCCTACACTACCCAAACACCACGGCTCTACCCAAATCCCTAAAACACTACCCCCAGCAGTACCCCCTACACTAACCAAACAACACTGCACTACCCTAAACCCTAAAACACTACCCCCAGCAGTACCCCCTACACTATCCAAACACCATTGCACTACCCTAAACCCTAAAACACTACCCCAGAGGTACCCCCTACACTACCCAAACATCACTGCTCTACCCTAAACCCTAAACAACTACCCCCAGTACGACCACCTACACTAACCAAACCCAACTGCACTACCCTAAACCGTAAAACACTACCCCCAGCACAACCCCCTATACTACCCAAACAGCACTGCACTACCCTAACCCTACATCTACCCCAGAACGACCCCCTACACTACCCAAACACTGCTGCACTACCCTACACCCTAAATCTACCCTCAGCATGACTCCCTACACTACCCAAGCACCACTGCACTATCCTAAACCCTCAAACACTACCCCCAGCACAACACCCTACACTGCACAAACACCACTGCACTGCCATAAATCCTAAAACACTACCCCATGACGACCCCCTTCACTGCCCGAACACTACTGCCCTAATCCCTGAAACACCACCCCCAGCACAACCCCCTACACTGCCTGAACACCACTGCATGCCCTAAACCATAAAACACTACCCCCAGCATGACCCCCAACACTACCCAAACACCTCTGCACTACCCTAAGCCCTAAAACTCTACCCCCAGCACGACCCCATACACTACACAAACACTACTGCACTGCTCTAAACCCTAAAACACTACCCCAGCACGTCCCCCTACACTACCCATACACCGCAGCACTGCCCTAAACCATAAACACCACCCCCAGCATGACCCCCTACACTATACAAAAGCTGCTGCCCTACCCTAAACCCTAAAACACTAACTGATGCACTACCCTAAACCCTAAAACACTACCCCCCACACGACCCCCTACACTACCCAAACACCACTGCGCTACCATAAACCCTAAAACACCACCCCAGCACAACCCCCTACACTGCCCGATCACCACTTCACTGCCCTAAACCCTAAAACACCACCCCAGCACGATCCCCTACACTGCCTAAACACCACTGCACTGCCCTAAATCCTGAAACACCACCCCCAGCATGTCCCTCTTTACTGCCCGAACACCACTGCACTGCCCTAAACCCTGAAACACCACCCCCCTGCACGACCCCCTACAATGCCCGAACACCACTGCACTGCCCTAAACCCTGAAACACCACCCCCACCACGTCCCTCTACACTGCCCGAACACCACTGCACTGCCCTAAACCCTTAAACACCACCCCCCTGCACGACCCCCTAAACTGCCCGAACACCACTGCACTGCCCTAAATGCTGAAACACCACCCCCCTGCACGACCCCCTACACTGCCCGAACACCACTGCACTGCCCTAAACCCTGAAACACCACCGCCAGCAAGATCCCCCACACTACACGAACACCACTGCACTGCCCTAAATCCTGAAACACCACCCCCAGAAAGACCCCTTACACTGCCCGAACACCACTGCACTGCCCTAATCCCTGAAACACCACGCCCAGCACGACCACCTACACTGCCCGAACACCACTGCACTGCCCAAAACCCTGAAACACCGCCCCCAGCACAACCCCCTACACTGCCTGAACACCACTGCTTTGCCCTAAACCATAAAACATCACCCCAAGCATGATCCCCTACACTGCCCGAACACCACTGCACTTCCCTAAACCCTAAAACACCACCCCCAGCACGACTCCCTAAAATACACAAACACCGCTGCACTGTCCTAAACCCTAAAACGCTACCCCAGCACAACCCCCTACACTACACAAACACCGCTGCACTACCCTAAACCCTAAAACACTACCCCCCGCACGACCCCCTACACTACACAAACACCGCTGCACTACCCTAAACCCTAAAACACTATCACCCGCATGACCCCCTACACTACCCAAACACCGCTGCACTTCCCTAAACCCTAAAACACTACCCCAGCACGACCCCAACACTACACAAACACCACTGCACTACCCTAAACCCTAAAACACTACCCCCTACACTACACAAACACCACTGCACTACCCTAAACCCTAAAACAGTATCCCAGCACGACCCCCTACACTACCCAAACACCACTGCACTACCCTCAACCCTAAATCACTACCCCAGCAGTACCCCCCTAGAGTACCCAAACACCACTGTACTACCATAAACCCTAAAACACTACCCCCAGCAGTACCCCTACACTACCCAAACACCATTGCACTACCCTAAACCCTAAAGCACTTCAGCCAGCAGTACCCCCTACACCACCCAAACACCACTGCACTACTCTAAACCATAAATCACTATCCCCAGCACGACTCCCTACACTACCCAAACACCACTGCACTACCCTGAACCCTAAAACACTACCCCCAGCAAGACCCCCTACACTACCCAAACACTACTGCACTACCCTAAACCCTAAAACACTCACCCAGCACGACTACCTATACTACCCAAACACCACTGCACTACCCTAAACCCTAAATCTACCCCCAGCATGACCCCCTACACTACCCAAACACCACTGCACTACCCTGAACCCTAAATCTACCCTCAGCATGTCCCCCTACACTACCAAAACACCACTGCACTACCCTAAACCCTAAAACACTACCCCAGCATGACCCCTACACTACACAAACACCAATGCACTACCCTAGCCCTAAAACACTACCCTAGCACGACCCCATACTACCCAAACACCACTGCACTACCCTAAACCCTAAAACACTACCCCCAGCATGACCCCCTACACTACCCAAACATCACTGCACTGCCCTACACCCTAAAACACTAACCCCAGCACGACCCCCTACTTTACACAAACATCACTGTACTACCCTTAACCCTAAATTACTACCACCAGCATGACCCCCAACACTATCCAAACACCACTGCACAACCCTAAACCCTAAAACACTACCCCCAGCACGACCCCCTACACTACACAAACACCACTGCACTGCCCTAAACCCTAAAACACTACCCCAGCACGTCCCCCTACACTACCCATACACGGCAGCACTGCCCTAAACCATAAACACCACCCCCAGCATGACCCCCTACACTATGCAAAAGCCGCTGCCCTACCCTAAACCCTAAAACACTAACTGATGCACTACCCTAAACCCTAAAACACTACCCCCACACGACCCCCTACACTACCCAAACACCACTGCGCTACCATAAACCCTAAAACACGACCCCCACACGAACCCTACAATACCCAAACACACCTGCACTACCCTAAACCCTAAAACACTACCCCTTACACTACACAAACCCCACTGCACTACCCAAACCCTAACATGCAACCCCAGCACGATCCCCTACACTACCAGAACACCACTGCACTGCCCTAAACCCTAAAACACCACCCCCAGCACAAGCCCCTACACTACCTAAACACCACTATACTTCCCTAAACCCTAAAACACCACCCCCACACAACCCCTACACTACCCAAAGACCACAGCATTACCATAAACCCTAAAACACGACCCCCCTGCACTACACAAACACAGTTGCACTACCCTAAACCCTAAAACATTACCCCAGCACTATCCCTACAATACACAAACACCCCTGCACTACCCTACACCCTAAAACACTACCCCTATACTACACAAACACCACTGCTCTACCCAAAACCCTAAAACACTACCCCCAGCAGTACCCCCTACACTAACCAAACAACACTGCACTACCCTTAACCCTAAAACACTACCCCCAGCAGTACCCCCTTCACTATCCAAACACCATTGCACTACCCTAAACCCTAAAACACTACTCCAGAGGTACCCCCTACACTACCCAAACATCACTGCTCTACCCTAAACCCTAAACAACTACCCCCAGTACGACCCCTACACTAACCAAACACCACTGCACTACCCTAAACCGTAAAACACTACCGCCAGCACGACCCCCTACACTACCCAAACACCACTGCACTACCCTAAACCCTAAAACACTCCTCCAGCACGACTCCCTACACTACCCAAACATCACTGCACTACGCTAAACCCTAAATTACTACCACAAGCATGACCCCCAATACTTCCCAAACACCTCTGCACTACCCTAAACCCTAAAACACTACCCCAGCACAACCCCCTACACTACACAAACACCGCTGCACTACCCTAAACCCTAAAACACTACCCCCCGCACGACCCCCTACACTACACAAACACCGCTGCACTACCCTAAACCCTAAAACACTATCACCCGCATGACCCCCTACACTACCCAAACACCGCTGCACTTCCCTAAACCCTAAAACACTACCCCAGCACGACCCCAACACTACACAAACACCACTGCACTACCCTAAACCCTAAAACACTACCCCCTACACTACACAAACACCACTGCACTACCCTAAACCCTAAAACAGTATCCCAGCACGACCCCCTACACTACCCAAACACCACTGCACTACCCTCAACCCTAAATCACTACCCCAGCAGTACCCCCCTAGAGTACACAAACACCACTGTACTACCATAAACCCTAAAACACTACCCCCAGCAGTACCCCTACACTACCCAAAAACCATTGCACTACCCTAAACCCTAAAGCACTTCAGCCAGCAGTACCCCCTACACCACCCAAACACCACTGCACTACTCTAAACCATAAATCACTATCCCCAGCACGACTCCCTACACTACCCAAACACCACTGCACTACCCTGAACCCTAAAACACTACCCCCAGCAAGACCCCCTACACTACCCAAACACTACTGCACTACCCTAAACCCTAAAACACTCACCCAGCACGACTACCTATACTACCCAAACACCACTGCACTACCCTAAACCCTAAATCTACCCCCAGCATGACCCCCTACACTACCCAAACACCACTGCACTACCCTGAACCCTAAATCTACCCTCAGCATGTCCCCCTACACTACCAAAACACCACTGCACTACCCTAAACCCTAAAACACTACCCCAGCATGACCCCTACACTACACAAACACCAATGCACTACCCAAGCCCTAAAACACTACCCTAGCACGACCCCATACTACCCAAACACCACTGCACTACCCTAAACCCTAAAACACTACCCCCAGCATGACCCCCTACACTACCCAAACATCACTGCACTGCCCTACACCCTAAAACACTAACCCCAGCACGACCCCCTACTTTACACAAACATCACTGTACTACCCTTAACCCTAAATTACTACCACCAGCATGACCCCCAACACTATCCAAACACCACTGCACAACCCTAAACCCTAAAACACTACCCCCAGCACGACCCCCTACACTACACAAACACCACTGCACTGCCCTAAACCCTAAAACACTACCCCAGCACGTCCCCCTACACTACCCATACACGGCAGCACTGCCCTAAACCATAAACACCACCCCCAGCATGACCCCCTACACTATGCAAAAGCCGCTGCCCTACCCTAAACCCTAAAACACTAACTGATGCACTACCCTAAACCCTAAAACACTACCCCCACACGACCCCCTACACTACCCAAACACCACTGCGCTACCATAAACCCTAAAACACGACCCCCACACGAACCCTACAATACCCAAACACACCTGCACTACCCTAAACCCTAAAACACTACCCCTTACACTACACAAACCCCACTGCACTACCCAAACCCTAACATGCAACCCCAGCACGATCCCCTACACTACCAGAACACCACTGCACTGCCCTAAACCCTAAAACACCACCCCCAGCACAAGCCCCTACACTACCTAAACACCACTATACTTCCCTAAACCCTAAAACACCACCCCCACACAACCCCTACACTACCCAAAGACCACAGCATTACCATAAACCCTAAAACACGACCCCCCTGCACTACACAAACACAGTTGCACTACCCTAAACCCTAAAACATTACCCCAGCACTATCCCTACAATACACAAACACCCCTGCACTACCCTACACCCTAAAACACTACCCCTATACTACACAAACACCACTGCTCTACCCAAAACCCTAAAACACTACCCCCAGCAGTACCCCCTACACTAACCAAACAACACTGCACTACCCTTAACCCTAAAACACTACCCCCAGCAGTACCCCCTTCACTATCCAAACACCATTGCACTACCCTAAACCCTAAAACACTACTCCAGAGGTACCCCCTACACTACCCAAACATCACTGCTCTACCCTAAACCCTAAACAACTACCCCCAGTACGACCCCTACACTAACCAAACACCACTGCACTACCCTAAACCGTAAAACACTACCGCCAGCACGACCCCCTACACTACCCAAACACCACTGCACTACCCTAAACCCTAAAACACTCCTCCAGCACGACTCCCTACACTACCCAAACATCACTGCACTACGCTAAACCCTAAATTACTACCACAAGCATGACCCCCAATACTTCCCAAACACCTCTGCACTACCCTAAACCCTAAAACACTACCCCCAGCACGACCCCCTATACTACACAACCACCACTGCACTGCCCTAAACCCAAAAAAAACTACCCAAGCACATCCTCCTACACTACCCATACACCGCAGCACTGCCCTAAACCATAAACACCACCCCCAGCATGACCCCCTACACTATACAAAAGCTGCTGCCCTACCCTAAACCTTAAAACACTAACTGATGCACTACCCTAAACCCTAAAACACTACCCCCCGCACGACCCCCTACACTACCCAAACACCACGGCTCTACCCAAATCCCTAAAACACTACCCCCAGCAGTACCCCTACACTAACCAAACAACACTGCACTACCCTAAACCCTAAAACACTACCCCCAGCAGTACCCCCTACACTATCCAAACACCATTGCACTACCCTAAACCCTAAAACACTACCCCAGAGGTACCCCTACACTACCCAAACATCACTGCTCTACCCTAAACCCTAAACAACTACCCCCAGTACGACCACCTACACTAACCAAACACAACTGCACTACCCTAAACCATAAAACACTACCCCCAGCACGACCCCCTACACTACCCAAACATTACTGCACTACCCTAACCCTACATCTACCCCAGAACGACTCCCTACACTACCCAAACACTGCTGCACTACCCTACACCCTAAATCTACCCTCAGCATGACTCCCTACACTACCCAAACACCACTGCACTATCCTAAACCCTAAAACACTACCCCCAGCACAACTCCCTACACTACACCAACACCACTGCACTACCCTAAACCCTAAAACACTACCCCAGCACGACACCCTACACTGCACAAACACCACTGCACTGCCCTAAATCCTAAAACACTACCCCATGACGACCCCCTTCACTGCCCGAACACTACTGCCCTAATCCCTGAAACATCACCCCCAGCACAACCCCCTACACTGCCTGAACACCACTGCATGCCCTAAACCATAAAACACTACCGCCAGCACGACCCCCTACACTACCCAAACACCACTGCACTACCCTAAACCCTAAAACACTCCCCCAGCACGACTCCCTACACTACCCAAACATCACTGCACTACGCTAAACCCTAAATTACTACCACAAGCATGACCCCCAACACTTCCCAAACACCTCTGCACTACCCTAAACCCTAAAACACTACCGCCAGCACGACCCCCTACACTACCCAAACACCACTGCACTACCCTAAACCCTAAAACACTCCCCCAGCACGACTTCCTACACTACCCAAACATCCCTGCACTACGCTAAACCCTAAATTACTACCACAAGCATGACCCCAACACTTCCCAAACACCACTGCACTGCCCTAAACCCAAAAACACTACCCAAGCACGTCCCCCTACACTACCCATACACCGCAGCACTGCCCTAAACCATAAACACCACCCCCAGCATGACCCCCTACACTATACAAAAGCTGCTGCCCTACCCTAAACCCTAAAACACTAACTGATGCACTACCCTAAACCCTAAAACACTACCACCCCCACGACCCCCTACACTACCCAAACACCACGGCTCTACCCAAATCCCTAAAACACTACCCCCAGCAGTACCCCCTACACTAACCAAACAACACTGCACTACCCTAAACCCTAAAACACTACCCCAGAGGTACCCCCTACACTACCCAAACATCACTGCTCTACCCTAAACCCTAAACAACTACCCCCAGTACAACCACCTACACTAACCAAACACAACTGCACTACCCTAACCCGTAAAACACTACCCCCAGCACGACCCCCCTACACTACCCAAACAGCACTGCACTACCCTAACCCTACATCTACCCCAGAATGACCCCCTACACTACCCAAACACCACTGCACTACCCTAAACCCTAAAACACTCCCCCAGCACGACTCCCTACACTACCCAAACATCACTGCACTACGCTAAACCCTAAATTACTACCACAAGCATGACCCCCAACACTTCCCAAACACCTCTGCACTACCCTAAACCCTAAAACACTACCCCCAGCACGACCCCCTACACTACACAAACACCACTGCACTGCCCTAAACCCAAAAAAAACTACCCAAGCACGTCCTCCTACACTACCCATACACCGCAGCACTGCCCTAAACCATAAACACCACCCCCAGCATGACCCCCTACGCTATACAAAAGCTGCTGCCCTACCCTAAACCCTAAAACACTAACAGATGCACTACCCTAAACCCTAAAACACTACCCTCCGCACGACCCCCTACACTACCCAAACACCACGGCTCTACCCAAACCCTAAAACACTACCCCCAGCAGTACCCCCTACACTAACCAAACAACACTGCACTACCCTAAAACACTACCCCCAGCAGTACCCCCTACACTATCCAAACACCATTGCACTACCCTAAACCCTAAAACACTACCCTAGAGGTACCCCCTACACTACCCAAACATCACTGCTCTACCCTAAACCCTAAACAACTACCCCCAGTACGACCACCTACACTAACCAAACACAACTGCACTACCCTAAACCGTAAAACACTACCCCCAGCACGACCCCCCTACACTACCCAAACAGCACTGCACTACCCTAACCCTACATCTACCCCAGAACGACCCCCTACACTACCCAAACACTGCTGCACTACCCTACACCCTAAATCTACCCTCAGCATGACTCCCTACACTACCCAAACACCACTGCACTATCCTAAACCCTAAAACACTACCCCCAGCACAACTCCCTACACTACACCAACACCACTGCACTACCCTAAACCCTAAAACACTACCCCAGCACGACACCCTACACTGCACAAACACCACTGCACTGCCCTAAATCCTAAAACACTACCCCATGACGACCCCCTTCACTGCCCGAACACTACTGCCCTAATCCCTGAAACAGCACCCCCAGCACAACCCCCTACACTGCCTGAACACCACTGCATGCCCTAAACCATAAAACATCACCCCCAGCACGATCCCCTACACTGCCCGAACACCACTGCACTGCCCTAAACCCTAAAACACCACCCCCAGCACGACTCCCTAAAATACACAAACACCGCTGCACTGTCCTAAACCCTAAAACACTACACCAGCACAACCCCCTACACTACACAAACACCGCTGCACTACCCTAAACCCTAAAACACTCCCCCCGCACGACCCCTACACTACCCCAACACCGCTGCACTACCATAAACCCTAAAACACGAACCGTACACTACACAAACACCGCTACACTACCCTAAACCCTAAAACACTACCCCAGCATGACCCCAACACTACACAAACACCACTGCACTACCCTAAACCCTAAAACACTACCCTCTATACTACACAAACACCACTGCACTACCCTAAACCCTAAAAGAGTACCCCCAGCACGACCCCCTACACTACACAAACACCACTGCACTACCCTAAACCCTAAAACACTACCCCCAGCAGTACCACTACACTACCCAAACACCTTTGCTCTACCCTAAACCCTAAAGCACTTCCCCCAGCAGTACCCCTACACCACCCAAACACCACTGTACTACTCTAAACCATAAATCACTATCCCCAGCACGACTCCCTACACTACCCAAACACCACTGCACTACCCTGAACCCTAAAACACTACCCCCAGCACGACCCCCTACACTACCCAAACACTACTGTACTATCCTAAACCCTAAATCACTCACCCAGCACGACTACCTATACTACCCAAACACCACTGCACTACCCTAAACCCTAAATCTACCCCCAGAATGACCCCCTACACTACCCAAACACCACTGCAAAACACTAAACCCTAAATCTACCCTCAGCATTACCCCCAACACTACCCAAACACCACTGCACTACCCTAAACCCTAAAACACTACCCCAGCATGACCCCTACACTACACAAACACCACTGCACTAAACTAGCCCTAAAACACTACCCCAGCACGACCCCCATGCTACGCAAACACCACTGTACTTCCCTAAACCCTAAAACACTACCCCGTAGCACGACTCCTACACTACCCAAACACCACCGCACTGCCCTACACCCTAAAACACTAACCCCAGCACGACCCCCTACACTACACAACCACAACTGCACTACCCTAAACCCTATATCTACCCCAAACACGACCCCCTACTCTACACAAACATTACTGTACTACCCTAAACCCTAAATTACTACCACCAGCATGACCCCCAACACTACCCAAACACCTCTGCACTACCCTAAAGCCTAAAACACTACCCCCAGCACGACCCCCTACACTACACAGACACCACTGCACTGCCCTAAACCCTAAAACACTACGCCAGCACGTCCCCCTACACTACCCATATACCGCAGCACTGCCCTAAACCATAAACACCACCCCCAGCATGACCCCCTACACTATACAAAAGCCGCTGCCCTACCCTAAACCCTAAAACACTAACTGATGCACTACCCTAAACGCTACAACACTACCCCCCACACGACCCCCTACACTACCCAAACATCACTGCACTACGCTAAACCCTAAATCTACCCCCAGCACGACCCCCTACACTACCCAAACAGCACTGCACTACCCTAACCCTACATCTACCCCAGAACGACCCCCTACACTACCCAAACACTACTGCACTACCCTACACCCTAAATCTACCCTCAGCATGACTCCCTACACTACCCAAACACCACTGCACTACCCTAAACCCTAAAACACTACACCCAGCACAACTCCCTACACTACACCAACACCACTGCACTACCCTAAACCCTAAAACACTACCCCAGCACGACCCCCATACTACCCAAACACCACTGCACTACCCTAAACCCTAAAACTCTACCCCAAGCCGACCCCCTACACTACCCAAACACCACTGCACTGCCCTACACCCTAAAACACTAACCCCAGCACGACCCCCTACACTACACAAACACCACTGCACTACCCTAAACCCGAAATCTACCCCAAGCACGACCCCCTACTCTACAGAAACATCACTGTACTACCCTAAACCCTAAATTACTACCACCAGCATGACCCCCAACACTACCCAAACACCTCTGCACTACCCTAAACCCTAAAACACTACCCCCAGCACGACCCCCTACACTACACAAACACCACTGCACTGCCCCTAACCCTAAAACACTACCCCAGCACGTCCCCCTACACTACCCATACACGGCAGCACTGCCCTAAACCATAAACACCACCCCCAGCATGACCACCTACACTATGCAAAAGCCGCTGCCCTACCCTAAACCCTAAAACACTAACTGATGCACTACCCTAAACGCTAAAACACTACCCCCACATGACCCCCTACACTACCCAAACACCACTGAGCTACCATAAACCCTAAAACATGACCCCCACACGACCCCTACACTACACAAACACACCTGCACTACCCTAAACCCTAAAACACTACCCCTTACACTACACAAACCCCACTGCACTACCCAAACCCTAACATGCAACCCCAGAACGATCCCCTACACTACCAGAACACCACTGCACTGCCCTAAACCCTAAAACACCACCCCCAGCACAAGCCCCTACACTACCTAAACACCACAACACTTCCCTAAACCCTAAAACACCACCCCCACACAACCCCTACACTACCCAAAGACCACAGCATTACCATAAACCCTAAAACACGACCCCCTGCACTACACAAACACAGTTGCACTACCCTAAACCCTAAAACACTACCCCAGCACTATCCCTACAATACACAAACACCCCTGCACTACCCTACACCCTAAAACACTACCCCTACACTACACAAACAACACTGCTCTGCCCAAAACACTAAAACACTACCCCCAGCAGTACCCCCTACACTAACCAAACAACACTGCACTACCCTTAACCCTAAAACACTACCCCCAGCAGTACCCCCTTCACTATCCAAAAACCATTGCACTACCCTAAACCCTAAAACACTACCCCAGAGGTACCCCCTACACTACCCAAACATCACCGCTCTACCCTAAACCCTAAACAACTACCCCCAGTACGACCCCCTACACTAACCAAACACCACTGCACTACCCTAAACCCTAAAACACTCCCCCAGCACGACTCCCTACACTACCCAAACATCACTGCACTACGCTAAACCCTAAATTACTACCACAAGCATGACCCCCAACACTTCTCAAACACCTCTGCACTACCCTAAACCCTAAAACACTACCCCCAGCACGACCCCCTACACTACACAAACACCACTGCACTGCCCTAAACCCAAAAACACTACCCAAGCACGTCCCCCTACACTACCCATACACCGCAGCACTACCCTAAACCATAAACACCACCCCCAGCATGACCCCCTACACTATACAAAAGCTGCTGCCCTACCCTAAACCCTAAAACACTAACTGATGCACTACCCTAAACCCTAAAACACTACCCCCCACAGGACCCCCACACTACCCAAACACCACTGCTCTACCCAAATCCCTAAAACACTACCCCCAGCAGTACCCCCTACACTAACCAAACAACACTGCACTACCCTAAACCCTAAAACACTACACCCAGCAGTACCCCCTACACTATCCAAACACCATTGCACTACACTAAACCCTAAAACACTACCCCAGAGGTACCCCCTACACTACCCAAACATCACTGCTCTACCCTAAACCCTAAACAACTACCCCCAGTACAACCACCTACACTAACCAAACACAACTGCACTACCCTAAACCGTAAAACACTACCCCCAGCACGACCCCTTACACTACCCAAACAGCACTGCACTACCCTAACCCTACATCTACCCCAGAACGACCCCCTACACTACCCAAACACTGCTGCACTACCCTACACCCTAAATCTACCCTCAGCATGACTCCATACACTACCCAAACACCACTGCACTATCCTAAACCCTAAAACACTACCCCCAGCACAACTCCCTTCACTACACCAACACCACTGCACTACCCTAAACCCTAAAACACTACCCCAGCACGACACCCTACACTGCACAAACACCACAGCACTGCCCTAAATCCTAAAACACTACCCCATGACAACCCCCTTCACTGCCCGAACACTACTGCCCTAATCCCTGAAACACCACACCCAGCACGACCACCTACACTGCCCGAACACCACTGCACTGCCCAAAACCCTGAAACACCACCCCCAGCACAACCCCCTACACTGCCTGAACACCACTGCATGCCCGAAACCATAAAACATCACCCCCAGCACGATCCCCTACACTGCCCGAACACCACTGCACTGCCCTAAACCCTAAAACACCACCCCCAGCACGACTCCCTAAAATACACAAACACCGCTGCACTGTCCTAAACCCTAAAACACTACCCCAGCACAACCCCCTACACTACACAAACACCGCTGCACTACCATAAACCCTAAAACACTACCCCCCGCACGACCCCTACAATACCCAAACACCGCTGCACTACCATAAACCCTAAAACACGACCCGTACACTACACAAACACCGCTGCACTACCCTAAACCCTAAAACACTACCCCAGCACGACCCCAACACTACACAAACACCACTGCACTACCCTAAACCCTAAAACACTACACTCTACACTACACAAACACCACTGCACTACCCTAAACCCTAAAAGAGTACCCCCAGCACGACCTCTACACTACACAAACACCACTGCACTACCCTAAACCCTAAAACACTACCCCCAGCAGTACGACTACACTACCCAAACACCATTGCTCTACCCTAAACCCTAAAGCACTTCCCCCAGCAGTACCCCTACACCACCCAAACACCACTGCACTACTCTAAACCATAAATCACTATCCCCAGCACGACTCCCTACACTACCCAAACACCACTGCACTACCCTGAACCCTAAAACACTACCCCCAGCACGACCCCCTACACTACCCAAACACTACTGTACTATCCTAAACCCTAAATCACTCACCCAGCACGACTACCTATACTACCCAAACACCACTGCACTACCCTAAACCCTAAATCTACCCCCAGAATGACCCCCTACACTACCCAAACACCACTGCAAAACACTAAACCCTAAATCTACCCTCAGCATTACCCCCAACACTACCCAAACACCACTGCACTACCCTAAACCCTAAAACACTACCCCAGCATGACCTCTACACTACACAAACACCACTGCACTAAACTAGCCCTAAAACACTACCCCAGCACGACCCCCATACTACGCAAACACCACTGTATTAACCTAAACCCTAAAACACTACCCCCGTAGCACGACCCCCTACACTACCCAAACACCACTGCACTGCCCTACACCCTAAAACACTAACCCCAGCACGACCCCCTACACTACACAACCACCACTGCACTACCCTAAACCCTAAATCTACCCCAAACACGACCCCCTACTCTACACAAACATTAGTGTACTACCCTAAACCCTAAATTACTACCACCAGCAGGACCCCCAACACTACCCAAACACCTCTGCACTACCCTAAAGCCTAGAACACTACCCCCAGCACGACCCCCTACACTACACAGACACCACTGCACTACCATAAACCCTAAAACACGACCCCCCACACGTCCCCCTACACTTCCCATATACCGCAGCACTGCCCTAAACCATAAAACATGACCCCATACACTACACAAACACCGCAGCACTACCCTAAACCCTAAAACACTACACCCGCACGACCCCCTACACTACCCAAACACCACTGCGCTACCATAAACCCTATAACACGACCCCCGCACGACCCCTACACTACACAAACACCCCTGCACTACCCTAAACCCTAAAACACTACCCCTTACACTACACAAACCACACTGCACTACCCAAACCCTAAAGCGCAACCCCAGCACAATCCCCTACATTACCAGAACACCACTGCACTGCCCTTAACCCTAAAACACCACCCCCAGCACAAGCCCCTACACTACCCAAACATCACTACACTTCCCTAAACCCTAAAACACCACCCCTGCACAACCCCCTACACTACCCAAAGACCACAGCATTACCATAAACCCTAAAATACAACCCCCCTGCACTACACAAACACAGTTGCACTACCCTAAACCCTATAACACTACCCCCAGCACTACCCCTACACTACACAAACACCCCTGCACTACCCTAAACCCTAAAACACTACCCCTACACTACACAAACACCAGTGCTCTACCCTAAACCCTAAAACACTACTCCCAGCAGTACCCCCTACACTAACCAAACAACACTGCACTACCCTAAACCCTAAAACACTACCCCCAGCAGTACCCCCTACACTATCTAAACACCATTGCACTACCCTAAACCCTAAAACACTACCCCAGAGGTACCCCCTACACTGCCCAAACATCACTGCTATACCCTAAACCCTTAACAACTACCCCCAGCATGACCCCCTACACTACCCAAACACCACTCCACTACCCTAAACCCTAAAACACTCCCCCAGCACGACTCCCTACACTACCCAAATATCACTGCACTACGTTAAACCCTAAATCTACTCCCAGAACAACCCCCTACACTACCCAAACACTACTGCACTACCCTACACTCGAAATCTACCCTCAGCATGACTCCCTACACTACCCAAACACCACTGCACTACCCTAAACCCTAAAACACTACCCCGAGCACAACTCCCTACACTACACCAACACCACTGCACTACCCTAAACCCTAAAACACTACCCCAGCACGACACCCTACACTGCACGAACAGCACTGCACTGCCCTAAAACCTAAAACACTACCCCATGACGACCCACTTCACTGCCCGAACACTACTGCCCAAAACCCTGAAACACCACCCCCAGCAAGACACCCTACACTGCCCGAACACCACTGCCCTAAACCCCGAAACACCACCTCCAGCAAGACCCCATACACTGCCTGAACACCACTGCACTGTCCTAAACCCTAAAACACCACCCCCTGCACGAGCCCCTACACTGCCCGATCACCACGGCGCTGCCCTAAACCAAAAAACACCACCCCCAGCACGACCCCCTACACTGCCTGATCACCACTGCACTGCCCTAAACCCTGAAAAACCAACCCCAGCTCGTCCCTCTAAACTGCCCAAACACCACTACACTGCCGTCAACCCTGAAACACCACCCCCCCTGCACGACCACCTACACTGTCCGAACACCAGTGCACTGCCCTAAACCCTGAAAGACCACCCCCAGCACGTTCCTCTATACTGCCGGAACACCACTGCACTGCACTAAACCCTAAAACAGAACCCACACCAAGACCCCCTAAACTGCCTGAACACCACTGCACTGCCCTGAACTCTGAAACACCACCCCCAGCAAGACCCCCTACACTACCCGAACACCACTGCACTCCCCTAATCCTTGAAACACCACCCCCAGCACAACCCCCTCCACTGCCCGAACACCACTGCACTGCCGCAAACGCTGAAACACCACCCTCAGCACGACCCCCTGCACTACACAAACACCGCTGCACTGCCCTAAATCCTGAAACACCACCCCCAGTACGACCCCCTACACTACCCATACACCGCATAACTGCCCTAAACCCTAAAACACCACCCCCATCATGACCCCCTACACTACACAAACACCGCTGCACTACCCTAAACCTTAAAATATTAACTGATGCACTGCCCTAAACCCTAAAACACTACCCCCGCACGACCTCCTACACTACCCAAACACCACTGTACTACCATAAACCCTAAAACACGAGACCCCGCACGACCCCCTACACTACCCAATGACCACTGCACTACCCTAAATCCTAAACCACGACCCCGTACACTGCACAAACACCGCTGCACTACCCTAAAACACTACCCCAGCACGACCCCTACACTACACAATCAACACTGCACTACCCTAAACCCTAAAACTCTACCCCCTACACTACACAAGCACCACTGCACTACCGTAAACCCTAAAACACAACCCCAGCACGATCCCCTACACTACCAGAACACCACTGCACTGCCCTAAACCCTAAAACACCACCCCAAGCACGACTCCCTACACTACCCAAACACCACTACACTACCCTAAACCCTAAAACACCACCTCCCATAAAACCTCATACGCTACCCAAAGACCACAGCACTACCCTAAACCCGAAAACACGACCCCCTACACTACACAAACACTGCTGCACTACCCTAAACCCTAAAACACTACCCCCAGCACTACCCCCTACACTACACAAACACCCCTGCACTACCCTAAACCCTAAAACACTACCCCCTACACTACACAAACACCACTGCACTACCCTAAACCCTAAAACACTACCCCCAGCACGACCCCCTACACTACGCAAACACCACTGCACTACCCTAAACCCTAAAACACTACCCCCAGCAGTACCCCCTACACTGCCCAATGACCACTGCACTACCCTAAATCATAAACCACGACCCGTACACTGCACAAACACCGCTGCACTACCCTAAAACACTACCCCCAGCACGACCCCTACACTACACAATCAACACTTCACTACCCTAAACCCTAAAACACTACCCCCTACACTACACAAACACCACTGCACTACCGTAAACCCTAAAACACAACCCCAGCGCGATCCCCTACACTACCAGAACACCACTGCACTGCCCTAAACCCTAAAACACCACCCCAAGCACGACTCCCTACACTACCCAAACACCACTACACTACCCTAAACCCTAAAACACCACCCCCCATAAAACCTCATACGCTACCCAAAGACCACAGCACTACCCTAAACCCGAAAACACGCCCCCCCTACACTACACAAACACTGCTGCACTACCCTAAACCCTAAAACACTACCCCCAGCACTACCCACTACACTACACAAACACCCCTGCACTACCCTAAACCCTAAAACACTACCCCCTACACTACACAAACCCCACTGCACTACCCTAAACCCTAAAACACTACCCCCAGCATGACCCCCTACACTATGCAAACACAACTGCACTACCCTAAACCCTAAAACACTACCCCCAGCAGTACCCCCTACACTGCCCAAACAACACTGCACTACCTTAAACCCTAAAACACCACCCCCAGCAGTACCCCCTATACTTCCCAAACACCATTGCACTACCCTAAACCCTAAAACACTACCCCCAGAGGTACCCCCTACACTACCCAAACTCCACTGCTCTACCCTAAACCCTAAACAACTACCCCCAGCACGACCCCCTACACTACCCAAACACCACTGCACTACCCTAAACCTTAAAACACTACCGACAGCACGACCCCCTACACTACCCAAACACTACGGCACTACCCTAAACCCTAAAACACTCCCCCCAGCACGACTCTCTACGGGGAACAGCCATTACAACGCGGTTTTTACCACGCGCAGCTTTTACATCGCATGCGTTACAACGCATGCGATGTTACAACGCAATGCCATTACAACGCAAGTCTTTAAATCAACTTGCGCTAGATGGCGTGCTAACATTACAAATAGTGTAGTTTACTATCCCAACACCTTCCCTACTGTTACGTGGACTGGAGTTGGAATAGTAAATTACACTTTTCTAATGTTAGCACGCCATCTAGTGCAAGTCGATGTAAAGACTTGCGTTGTAATGGCATAGCGTTGTAACATCGCATGCGTTGTAATGCATGCGATGTAACTGCACGCGTTGCAATGACACGCGTTGTAATGTCATACATCCTCTCTACACTACCCAAACACCACTGCACTACGCTAAACCCTAAATCTACCCCCAGCACGCCACCCTGCACGACGCACACACTACTGCACTACCCTACACCCTAAATCTACCCTCAGCATGACTACCTACACAACCCAAACACCACTGCACTACCCTAAACCCTAAAACACTACCCCAGGACGACTCCTACGCTACACCAACACCACTGCACTACCCTAAACCCTAAAACACTACCCCAGCACAACCACCTACACTACACCAACACCACTGCACTACCCTAAACCCTAAATCTACCCCAAGCACAACCCCCTACACTACACAAACACCACTGCACTACCCTAAACCCTAAAACACTACCCCAGCATGACCCCTACACTACACAAACACCACTGCACTAAACTAGCCCTAAAACACTACCCCAGCACGACCCCCATATTACGCAAACACCACTGTACTTCCCTAAACCCTAAAACACTACCCCCGTAGCACGACCCCCTACACTACCCAAACACCACTGCACTGCCCTACACCCTAAAACACTAACCCCAGCACGACCCCCTACACTACACAACCACCACTGCACTACCCTAAACCCTAAAACACCACCCCCAGCAAGACCCCCTACACTGCCCGAACACCACTGCCCTAAACCCTGAAACACCACCCCCAGCAAGACCACCTACACTGCCCGAACACCACTGCCCTAAACCCTGAAACACCACACCCAGCAATACCCCCTACACTTCCTGAGCACCACTGCCCTAAGCCCTGAAACACTACCCACAGCAAGACCCCCTACAGTGCCCAATCATCTGTCCACTGCCCTAAATCCTGAAGCACCACCCCAGCACGTCCCTCTACACTGCCCGAACACCACTGCACTGCCCTAAACCCTGAAACACCACCCCCCCCTGCACGACCCCCTACAATGCCCGAACACCACTGCACTGCTCTAAACCCTGAAAGACCATATCCAGCACGTCCCACTACACTGCCAGAACACCACTGCACTGCCCTAAACCCTGAAACACCACCCCCAGCAAGACGCCCCACACTGCCGGAACACCACTGCACTGCCCTAAACCCTGAAAGACCACCCCCAGCAAGACCCCCTACACAGCCCGAACACCGCTGCACTGCCCTAATCCCTGAAACACCATCCCCAGCACGACCCCCTACACTGCCCGAACACCACTGCACTGCCCTAAACCCTGAAACACCACCCTCAACACGAACCCGACACTGCCCGAACACCACTGCTTTGCCCTAAACCCTAAAAAACCACCCCCAGCACAACCCCCTACACTCCCTGAACACTGCTGCACTGCCCTAAACCCTAAAACACCAACCCAGCATGACCCCCTGCACTACACAAACACCACTGCACTGCCCTAAACCCTGAAACACCACCCCCAGCAAAACTACCTACACTGCCAGAACACCACTGCACTGCCCTAAACCCTGAAACACCACCCCCAGCAAGACCCCCTACACTGCCCGAACACCACTGCACTGCCCTAATCCCTGAAACACCATCCCCAGCATGACCCCATACACTGCCCGAACACAACTGCACTGCCCTAAACCCTGAAACACCACCTCCAGCAAGACCCCCTACACTGCCCGAACATCACGGCCCTAAACCCTGAAACACCACCCCCAGCAAGACCACCTACACTGCCCGAACACCACTGCCCTAAACCCTGAAATACACACCCAGCAATACCCCCTACAATTCCCGAACACCACTGCCCTAAACCCTGAAACACCACCTCCAGGAAGACCCCCTACACTGCCCAAACACCACTGCACTGTCCTAAACCCTAAAACACCACCCCCTGCACAACCCCCTACTCTTCCCGAACACCACTGCCCTAAACCCTGAAACACTACCCACAGCAAGACCCCCTACACTGCCCAATCACAACTGCACTGCCCTGAACCCTGAAACACCACCCCAGCACGTCCCTCTAAACTGCGCGAACACCACTGCACTGCCCTAAACCTTGAAAGACCACCCCCCTGCACGACCCCCTACACTGCCCGAACACCACTGCAATGCCCTAAACACTGAAAGACCATACCCAGCACATTCTTCTACACTGCCAGAACACCACTGCACTGCCCTAAACCCTGAAACACCACCCTCAGCAAGACCCCCTACACTGCCCGAACACCACTGCACTGCCCTAAACCCTGAAACACCACCCCCAGCAAGACCCCCTACATTGCCCGAACACCACTGCACTGCCCTAATCCCTTAAACACCATCCCCAGCACGACCCCTACACTGCTCGAACACCACTGCACTGCCCTAAACCCTGAAACACCATGCCCAGCACGACCCCCTATACTGCCCGAACGTCACTGCACTGCCCTAAACCCTGAGACACCACCCCTAGCACGACCCCCTACATTGCCTGAACACCACTGCTTTGCCCTAAACCCTAAAACACCATCCCCAGCATGACCCCTACACTCCCCGAACACCGCTGCACTGCCCTAAACCCTAAAACACCACCCCAGCATGACCCTCTGCACTACACAAACATCACTGCACTGCCCAAAACCCTAAAACACTACCCCAGCATGACCCCTACAATACCCATACACCGCAGCACTGCCCTAAACCCTAAAACACCACCCCCAGAATAACCCCCTACACTACACAAACACCACTGCACTACCCTAAACCCTAAAACACTACCCCCCACACGAACCCCTACACTACCCGAACACCACTGCACTACCATAAACCCTAAAACACGATCCCCAGCATGACCCCTACACTGCACAAACACCACTGCACTACCCTAAACCCTAAAACACTACCCCTTATACTACACAAACACCACTGCACTACACAAACCCTAAAACACCACCCCAGCACGATCCCCTACACTACCAGACCACCACTGCACTACCCTAAACCCTAAAACACCACCCCCAGCATGACTCCCTACACTACCCATACACCACTATACTACCCTAAACCCTAAAACACCAAACCCCGGACAACCCCCTACACTACCCAAAGACTACAGCATTACCATAAACCCTAAAACACGACCCCCTACACTGCACAAACACCGCTGCACTGCCCTAAACCCTAAAACACCACCCCAGCACGACCCCCTGCACTACACAAACACCACTGCACTGCCCTAAACCCTAAAACACTACCCCAGCACAACCCCTACAATACCCATACACCGCAGCACTGCCCTAAACCCTAAAACACCACCCCCAGCATAACCCCCTACACTACACGAACACCACTGCACTACCCTAAACCCTAAAACATTACCCCCCGCACGACCCCCTACACTACCCAATCACCACTGCACTACCATAAACCCTAAAACACGACCCCCCCATGACCCCTACACTGCACAAACACCACTGCACTACCCTAAACCCTAAAACACTACCCCTTACACTACACAAACACCACTGCACTACCCAAACTCTAAAACACCACCCCAGCACGATCCCCTGCACTACCAGACCACCACTGCACTGCCCTAAACCCTAAAACACCACCCCCAGCATGACCCCCTACACTACCCATACACCACTATACTACCCTAAACCCTAAAACACCACCCCCCGCACAACCCCCTACACTACCCAAAGACTACAGCATTACCATAAACCCTAAAACACGACCCCCTACACTGCACAATCACCGCTGCACTGCCCTAAACCCTAAAACACCACCCCAGCACGACCCCCTGCACTACACAAACACCACTGCACTGCCCTAAACCCTAAAACACTACCCCAGCACGACCCCTACAATACCCATACACTGCAGCACTGCCCTAAACCCTAAAACACCACCCCAGCATAACCCCCTACACTACACAAACACCACTGCACTACCCTAAACCCTAAAACACTACACCCCGCACGACCCCCTATACTACCCAATCACCACTGCACTACCATAAACCCTAAAACACGACCCCCGCATGACCCCTACACTGCAAAAACACCACTGCACTACCCTAAACCCTAAAACACGACCCCTTACACTACACAAACACCACTGCACTGCCCTAAACCCTAAAACACCACCCCCAGCATGACCCACTACACTACCCATACACCACTATACTACCCTAAACCCTAAAACACCACCCCGCACAACCTCCTACACTACCCAAAGACTACAGCATTACCATAAACCCTAAAACACTACCCCCGCATGACCCCTACAATACCCATACACCGCAGCACTGCCCTAAACCCTAAAACACTACCCCCCGCACGACCCCCTATCAATCAATCAATCAATCAGTGCATTTCTATAGCGCACTACTCTCCCGGAGGGTCTCAAGGCGCTTGGGGAGGGGGGGGGGGGGTCCGCTATTGCTCGAACAGCCCTACACTACCCGAACAGCCCTACACAACCCGAACACCACTGCACTTCCATAAACCCTAAAACAAGACCATCGCATGACACCTACACTGCACAAACACCACTGCACTACCGTAAACCCTAAAACACTATCCCTTACACTACACAAACACCACTGCACTACCCAAACCCTAAAACACCACCCCAGCACGATCCCCTACACTACCAGACCACCACTGCACTGCCCTAAACCCTAAAACACCACCCCCAGCATGACACCCCTACATTACCCATACACCACTATACTACCCTAAACCCTAAAACACCAACCCCTCACAACCCCCTACACTACCCAAAGACTACAGCATTACCATAAACCCTAAAACATGACCCCCTACACTGCACAAACACAGCTGCACTACCCTAAACCATAAAACACTACCCCCAGCACTACCCCTACACTACACAAACACCCCTGCACTACCCTAAACCCTAAAACACTACCCCCTACATTACACAAACACCACTGCACTACCCTAAACCCTAAAACACTATCCCCAGCACGACCCCCTACACTACCCAAACACCACTGCACTACTCTAAACCGTAAAACACTACTGCCAGAACGACCCCCTACCCTACCCAAACATCACTGCACTACACAAACACCGCTGCACTACCCTAAAACACTACCCCAGCACGACCCCCTAAACTACCCATACACCGCATAACTGTCCTAAACCCTAAAACACCAACCCTATCGTGACCCGCTATACTACACAAACACCGCTGCACTACCTTAAACCCTAAAAAGCGAACTGATGCACTACCCTAAACCCTAAAACACTACACCGCATGACCCCTTACACTACCCAAACACCACTGCACTACCATAAACCCTAAAACACGACCCCCCGCACGACTCCCACTCTACCCAAAGACCACTGCACTACCCTAAACCCTAAACCACGACCCCGTACACTGCACAAACACCGCTGCACTACCCTAAACCCTAAAACACTACCCCCAGCACGACCCCTACACTGAATAAACACCACTGCACTACCCTAAACCCTGAAACACTACCCCCTACACTACGCAAACACCACTGCACTACCCTAAACCCTAAAACACCACCCCAGCACGATCCCCTACACTACCAGAAAACCACTGCACTGCCCTAAACCCTAAAACACCACCCACCACACAACACCATACACTACCCAAAGACCACAAGACTACGCTAAACCCTAAAACACAACCCCCTACAACACACAAACACTGCTGCAATACCCTAAACCCTAAAACACTTCCCCCAGCACCACCCCCTACACTACCCAAACACCACTGCTCTACCCTAAATCCTAAAACACTACCCCCAGCAGTACCCCCTACACTACCCAAACACCACTACACTACCTTAAACCCTAAAACACTACCCCCAGCAGTACCCCCTACACTACCCAAACACCATTGCACTACTCTAAACCCAAATCACTACCCCCAGAGGTAACCCCTATACTACCCAAAATCAACTACTCTACCCTTAACACTAAACAACTACCCCCAGCACGACCCCCTACACTACCCAAACACCACTGCACTACCCTAAACCGTAAAACACTAGCCCCAGCACGACCCCCTTCACTGCCCGAACACCACTGCACTGCCCTAAACCCTGAAACACTAGCCCCAGCACGACCCCCCACACTGCCCGAACACGACTGCACTGTCCTAAATCCTGAAACACCACCCCCGCATGACCCCCTGCACTGCCCGAACACCACTGCAGTGCCCTAAGCCCTGAAACACGAACCCCTACACTGCCCGAACACCACTGCCCTACCCTAATCCCTGAAACACCACCCACCGCACGACCACCTAAACTGCCCGAACACCACTGCACTGCCCTAAACCCTAAAACACTACCCCTTACACTAAACAAACACCACTGCACTACACAAACCCTAAAACACCACCCCCAGCACGATCCCCTACACTACCAGACCACCACTGCACTGCCCTAAACCCTAAAACACCACCCCCAGCATGACCCCCTGCACTACCCAAAGACTACAGCATTACCATAAACCCTAAAACACGACCCCCTACACTGCACAAACACTGCTGCACTGCCCTAAACCATAAAACACCACCCCCAGCACGACCCCCTGCACTACACAAACACCACTGCACTGCCCTAAACCCTAAAACACTACCCAAGCACGACCCCTTCAATACCCATACACCACAGCACTGCCCTAAAACCAAAAACACCACCCCCAGCATAACCCCCTACACTACACAAACACCACTGCACTACCCTAAACCCTAAAACACTACCCCCCGCACGACCCCTACACTACCCGAACATCACTGCACTACCATAAACCCTAAAACACTATCCCTTACACTACACACACACCACTGCACTACCCAAACCCTAAAACACCACCCCCAGCACGATCCCCTACACTATCAGACCACCACTGCACTGCCCTAAACCCTAAAACACCACCCCCAGCATGACCCCCTACACTACCCATACACCACTATACTACCCTAAACCCTAAAACACCACCCCCGCACAACCACCTATACTACCCAAAGACTACAGCATTACCATAAACCCTAAAACACGACCCCCTACACTGCACAAACACAGCTTCACTACCCTAAACCATAAAACACTACCCCCAGCACTACCCCTACACTACACAAACACCCCTGCACTACCCTAAACCCTAAAACACTACCCCTACTCTACACAAACACCACTGCACTACCCTAAACCCTAAAACACTACCCCCAGCACGACCCCCTACACTACCCAAACACCACTGCACTACTCTAAACCGTAAAACACTACCGCCAGCACGACCCCCTACCCTACCCAAACATCACTGCACTACACAAACACCGCTGCACTACCCTAAAACACTACCCCAGCACGACCCCCTACACTACCCATACACCGCATAACTGTCCTAAACCCTAAAACACCAACCCTATCGTGACCCCCTACACTACACAAACACCGCTGCACTACCCTAAACCCTAAAAAGCGAACTGATGCACTACCCTAAACCCTAAAACACTACCCCGCACGACCCGTTACACTACCCAAACACCACTGCACTACCATAAACCCTAAAACACGACCCCCCGCACGACCCCCACTCTACCCAAAGACCACTGCACTACCCTAACCCCTAAACCATGACCCCCTACACTGCATAAACACCACTGCACTACCCTAAACCCTAAAACACTACCCCCTACACTACGCAAACACCACTGCACTACCCTAAACCCTAAAACACTACCCCCCGCACGACCCCCTACACTACCCAAACATCACTGCACTACCATAAACCCTAAAACACGACCCTCGCATGACCCCTATACTGCACAAACACCACTGCACTACCCTAAACCCTAAAACACTATCCCTTACACTACACACACACCACTGCACTACCCAAACCCTAAAACACCACCCCCAGCACGATCCCCTACACTACCAGACCACCACTGCACTGCCCTAAACCCTAAAACACCACCCCCAGCATGACCCCCTACACTACCCATACACCACTATACTACCCTAAACCCTAAAACACCACCCCCGCACAACCACCTATACTACCCAAACACTACAGCATTACCATAAACCCTAAAACACGACCCCCTACACTGCACAAACACAGCTTCACTACCCTAAACCATAAAACACTACCCCCAGCACTACCCCTACACTACACAAACACCCCTGCACTACCCTAAACCCTAAAACACTACCCCCTACTCTACACAAACACCACTGCACTACCCTAAACCCTAAAACACTACCCCCAGCGCAACCCCCTACACTACTCAAACACCACTGCACTACTCTAAACCGTAAAACACTACCGCCAGCACGACCCCCTACCCTACCCAAACATCACTGCACTACACAAACACCGCTGCACTACCCTAAAACACTACCCCAGCACGACCCCCTACACTACCCATACACCGCATAACTGTCCTAAACCCTAAAACACCAACCCTATCGTGACCCCCTACACTACACAAATACCGCTGCACTACCCTAAACCCTAAAAAGCGAACTGATGCACTACCCTAAACCCTAAAACACTACCCCCGCACGACCCCTTACACTACCCAAACACCACTGCACTACCATAAACCCTAAAACACGACCCCCCGCACGACCCCCACTCTACCCAAAGACCACTGCACTACCCTAACCCCTAAACCACGACCCCCTACACTGCATAAACACCACTGCACTACCCTAAGCCCTAAAACACTACCCCCTACACTACGCAAACACCACTGCACTACCCTAAACCCTAAAACTCCACCCCAGCACGATCCCCTACACTACGAAAAAACCACTGCACTGCCCTAAACCCTAAATCACCACAACACCATACAATACCCAAAGACCACAGCACTACGCTAAAACACAACCCCCTACAATACAAAAAACACTGCTGCAATACCCTAAACCCTAAAACACTACCCCCAGCACGACCCCCTACACTACCCAAACACCACTGCTCTACCCTAAAGCCTAAAACACTACCCCCAACAGTACCCCCTACACTACCCAAACACCACTACACTACCTTAAACCCTAAAACACTACCCCCAGCAGTACCCCCTACACTACCCAAACACCATTGCACTACTCTAAACCCAAATCACTACCCCCAGAGGTAACCCCTATACTACCCAAACTCCACTACTCTACCCTAAACACTAAACAACTACCCCCAGCACGACCCCCTACACTACCCAAACACCACTGCACTACCCTAAACCGTAAAACACTAGCCCCAGCACGACCCCTTCACTGCCCGAATACCACTGCACTGCCCTAAACCCTGAAACACTAGCCCCAGCACGACCCCCTACAGTGCACGAACACCACTGCAGTGCCCTAAGCCCTGAAACACGAACCCCTGCACTGCCCGAACACCACTGCCCTGCCCTAATCCCTGAAACACCACCCACTGCACGACCCCCTAAACTGCCCGAACACCACTGCACTGCCCTAAACCCTGAAACACCACCACCCCTGCATGACCCCTACACTGCCCGAACACCACTGCAATGCCCTAAACCCTGAAATACCACTCCCCACATGAGCCCCTACACTGTCCGAACACCACTGCACTGCCTTAAACCCTGAAACACCAACCCCCACACAACCCTCTACACTGCCCAAACACCACTGCACTGCCCTAAACCCTGAAACACCACCCTCTGCATGACCCCCTACACTGCCAGAACACCACTGCACTGCCCTAAACCCTGAAACACCACCCCCCAGCATTACCCTATATGCTGCACTACCCAAACCCTAAAACACCACCCCAGCACGATCCCCTACGCTACCAAAACACCACTGCACTGCCCTAAACCCTAAAACACCACCCCCAGCATGACCCCCTACACTACCCATACACCACTACACTACCCTAAACCCTAAAACACCACACCCGGTACAACACCCTACACTACCCAAAGACCACAGCATTACCATAAACCCTAAAACACGACCCCCTACACTGCACAAACACAGCTGCACTACCCTAAACCCTAAAACACTACCCCCTACACTACACAAACACCACTGCACTACCCTAAACCATAAAACACTACACCCAGCACTACCCCCTACACTACACAAACACCCCTGCACTACCCTAAACCCTAAAACACTACCCCCTACACTACACAAACACCACTGCACTACCCTAAACCCTAAAACACTACCCCCAGCACAACCTCCTACATTACCCAAACACCACTGCACTACCCTAAACCCTAAAACGCTACCCCCAGCAGTACCCCCTACACTATGCAAACACCATTGCACTACCCTAAACCCTAAAACACTACCCCAGAGGTACTCCCTACACTACCCAAACATCACTGCTCCACCCTAAACAATAAACAACTACCCCATCATGACCCCCTACACTACCCAAACACCACTGCACCACCCTAACACTAATTCTACCCCCGGAATGACCCCCTACACTACCCAAACACTACTGCACTACCCTAAACCCTATATCTACCCCTCAGCATGACTCCCTACACTACCCAAACATCACTGCACTACCCTAAACCCTAAAACACTACCCCCAGCATGACCCCCTACACTACACCAGCACCACTGCACTACCCTAAACCCTAAAACACTACCCCCTACACTACACAAACACCACTGCACTACCCTAAACCCTAAAACACTACCCCCAGCACGACCCCCTACACTACTCAAACACCACTGCACTACTCTAAACCGTAAAACACTACTGCCAGAACGACCCCCTACCCTACCCAAACATCACTGCACTACACAAACACCGCTGCACCACCCTAAAACACTACCCCAGCATGACCCCCTACACTACCCATACACCGCATAACTGTCCTAAACCCTAAAACACCAACCCTATCGTGACCCCCTACACTACACAAACACCGCTGCACTACCCTAAACCCTAAAAAGCGAACTGATGCACTACCCTAAACCCTAAAACACTACCCCCGCACGACCCCTTACACTACCCAAACACCACTGCACTACCATAAACCCTAAAACACGACCCCCCGCACGACCCCCACTCTACCCAAAGACCACTGCACTACCCTAAACCACGACCCCATACACTGCACAAACACCGCTGCACTACCCTAAACCCTAAAACACTACCCATCGCACGACCCCTACACCGCATAAACACCACTGCACTATCCAAAACCCTAAAACACTACCCCCTACACTACGCAAACACCACTGCACTACCCTAAACCCTAAAACACCACCCCAGCACGATCCCCTACACTACCAGAAGACCACTGCACTGCCCTAAACCCTAAAACACCACCCACCACACAACACCATACACTACCCAAAGACCACAAGACTACGCTAAACCCTAAAACACAACCCCCTACAATACACAAACACTGCTGCAATACCCTAAACCCTAAAACACTAGCCCCACCGACCCCCTCCACTGCCCGAACACCACTGCACTGCCCTAAACCCTGAAACACTAGCCCCAGCATGACCCCCTACACTACCCGAACACCTCTGCACTGTCCTAAACCCTGAAACACCACCCCCGCATGACCCCCTACACTGCCCGAACACCACTGCAGTGCCCTAAGCCCTGAAACACGAACCCCTACACTGCCTGAACACCACTGCCCTGCCCTAATCCCTGAAACACCACCCACTGCACGACCACCTAAACTGCCCGAAAACCACTGCACTGCCCTAAACCCTAAAACACTACCCCTTACACTAAACAAACGCCACTGCACTACACAAACCCTAAAACACCACCCCCAGCCCGATCCCCTACACTACCAGACCACCACTGCACTGCCCTAAACCCTAAAACACCACCCCCAACATGACCCCCTACGCTACCCATACACCACTATACTACCCTAAACCCTAAAACACCACCCCCCGCACAACCCCCTACACTACCCAAAGACTACAGCATTACCATAAACCCTAAAACACGACCCCCTACACTGCACAAACACCGCTGCACTGCCCTAAACCATAAAACACCACCCCCAGCACGACCCCCTGCACTACACAAACACCACTGCACTGCCCTAAACCCTAAAACACTACCCCAGCACGACCCCTACAATACCCATACACTGCAGCACTGCCCTAAACCCTAAAACACCACCCCCAGCATAACCCCCTACACTACACAAACACCACTGCACTGCCCTAAACCTTGAAACACCACCCCCAGCAAAACCACCTACACTGCCAGAACACCACTGCACTGCCCTAAACCCTGAAACACCACCCCCAGCAAGACCCCCAACACTGCCCGAACACCACTGCACTGCCCTAATCCCTGAAACACCATCCCCAGCATGACCCCATACACTGCCCGAACACAACTGCACTGCCCTAAACCCTGAAACACCACCCCCAGCAAGACCCCCTACACTGCCCGAACACCACGGCCCTAAACCCTGAAACATCACCCCCAGCAAGACCACCTACACTGCCCGAACACCACTGCCCTAAACCCTGAAACACACACCCAGCAATACCCCCTACAATTCCCGAACACCACTGCCCTAAACCCTGAAACACCACCTCCAGGAAGACCCCCTACACTGCCCAAACACCACTGCACTGTCCTAAACCCTAAAACTCCACCCCCTGCACAACCCCCTACTCTGCCCGAACACCACTGCCCTAAACCCTGAAACACTACCCACAGCAAGACCCCCTACACTGCCCAATCACCACTGCACTGCCCTAAATCCTGAAACACCACCCCAGCACGTCCCTCTACACTACGCGAACACCACTGCACTGCCCTAAACCCTGAAACACCACCCCCTGCACGACCCCCTACACTGCCCGAACACCACTGCACTGCCCTAAACCCTGAAACACCACGCCCAGCAAGACCTCCTACATTGCCCGAACACCACTGCACTGCCCTAATCCCTTAAACACCATCCCCAGCACGACCCCTACACTGCTCGAACACCACTGCACTGACCTAAACCCTGAAACACCATGCCCAGCACGACCCCCTATACTGCCCGAACACCACTGCACTGCCCTAAACCCTGAGACACCACCCCTAGCACGACCCCCTACATTGCCTGAACACCACTGCTTTGCCCTAAACCCTAAAACACCACCCCCAGCATGACCCCTACACTCCCCGAACACCGCTGCACTGCCCTAAACCCTAAAACACCACCACAGCCCGACCCTCTGCACTACACAAACACCACTGAACTGCCCAAAACCCTAAAACACTACCCCAGCATGACCCCTACAATACCCATACACCGCAGCACTGCCCTAAACCCTAAAACACCACCCCCAGCATAACCCCCTACACTACACAAACACCACTGCACTACCCTAAACCCTAAAACACTACCCCCCGCACGACCCCCTACACTACCCGAACACCACTGCACTACCATAAACCCTAAAACACGACCCCCGCATGACCCCTACACTGCACAAACACCACTGCACTACCCTAAACCCTAAAACACTACCCCTTACACTACACAAACACCACTGCACTACACAAACCCTGAAACACCACCCCAGCACGATCCCCTACACTACCAGACCACCACTGCACTACCCTAAACCCTAAAACACCACCCCCAGCATGACTCCCTACACTACCCATACACCACTATACTACCCTAAACCCTAAAACACCACCCCCGCACAACCCCCTGCACTACCCAAAGACTACAGCATTACCATACACCCTAAAACACGACCCCCTACACTGCACAAACACCGCTGCACTGCCCTAAACCCTAAAACACCACCCCCAGCACGACCCCCTGCACTACACAAACACCACTGCACTGCCCTAAACCGTAAAACACTACCCCAGCACGACCCCTACAATACCCATACACCGCAGCACTGCCCTAAACCCTAAAACACCACCCCCAGCATAACCCCCTACACTACACAAACACCACTGCACTACCCTAAACCCTAAAACACTACCCCTTACACTACACAAACACCACTGCACTACCCAAACCCTAAAACACCACCCCCAGCACGATCCCCTACACTACCAGACCACCACTGCACTGCCCTAAACCCTAAAACACCACCCCCAGCATGACCCCCTACACTACCCATACACCACTATACTACCCTAAACCCTAAAACTTCACCCCCGCACAACCCCCTATACTACCCAAAGACTACAGCATTACCAGAAACCCTAAAACACGACCCCCTACACTGCACAATCACCGCTGCACTGCCCTAAACCCTAAAACACCACCCCCAGCACGACCCCCTGCACTACACAAACACCACAGCACTGCCCTAAACCCTAAAACACTACCCCAGCATGACCCCTACAATACCCAAACACCGCAGCACTGCCCTAAACCCTAAAACACTACCCCCCGCACGACCCCCTACACTACCCGAACACCACTGCACTACCATAAACCCTAAAACACGACCCCCGCATGACCCCTACACTGCACAAACACCACTGCACTACCCTAAACCCTAAAACACTACCCCTTACACTACACAAACACCACTGCACTACACAAACCCTAAAACACCACCCCAGCACGATCCCCTACACTACCAGACCACCACTGCACTACCCTAAACCCTAAAACACCACACCCAGCATGACTCCCTACACTACCCATACACCACTATACTACCCTAAACCATAAAACACCACCCCCGCACAACCCCCTACACTACCCAAAGACTACAGCATTACCATAAACCCTAAAACACGACCCCCTACACTGCACAAATACCGCTGCACTGCCCTAAACCCTAAAACACCACCCCCAGCATGACCCCATACACTACACAAACACCACTGCACTGCCCTAAACCCTAAAACACTACCCCAGCACGACCCCTACAATACCCATACACCGCAGCACTGCCCTAAACCCTAAAACACCACCCCCAGCATAACCCCCTACACTACACAAACACCACTGCACTACCCTAAACCCTAAAATACTACCCCCCGCACGACCCCCTACACTACCCAATCACCACTGCACTACCATAAACCCTAAAACACGACCCCCGCATGACCCCTACACTGCAAAAAACTACTGCACTACCCTAAACCCTAAAACACTACCCCTTACACTACACAAACACCACTGCACTACCCAAACCCTAAAACACCACCCCCAGCACGATCCCCTACACTACCAGACCACCACTGCAGTGCCCTAAACCCTAAAACACCACCCCCAGCATGACCCCCTACACTACCCATACACCACTATACTACCCTGAACCCTAAAACACCACCCCCGCACAACCCCCTACACTACCCAAAGACTACAGCATTACCATAAACCCTAAAACACGACCCCCTACATTGCACAAACACCGCTGCACTGCCCTAAACCCTAAAACACCACCCCCAGCACGACCCCCTGCACTACACAAACACCACTGCACTGCCCTAAACCCTAAAACACTACCCCAGCACGACCCCTACAATACCCATACACCGCAGCACTGCCCTAAACCGTAAAACACTACCCCCCGCACGAACCCCTATCAATCAATCAATCAATCACTGCATTTGTAGATCGCACTACTCACCCGGAGGGTCTCAAGGCGCTTGGGGAGGGGGGGGGGGGGGTCCGCTATTGCTCGAACAGCCCTGCACTATCCGAACAGCCCTACACTACCCGAACACCACTGCACTACCATAACCCCTAAAACAAGACCCTCGCATGACCCCTACACTGCACAAACACCACTGCACTACCCTAAACCCTAAAACACTATCCCTTACACTACACAAACACCACTGCACTACCCAAACCCTAAAACACCACCCCCAGCACGATCCCCTACACTACCAGAACACCACTGCACTGCCCTAAACCCTAAAACACCACCCCCAGCATGACCCCCTACACTACCCATACACCACTACACTACCCTAAACCCTAAAACACCACACCCGGTACAACCCCCTACACTACCCAAAGACCACAGCATTACCATAAACCCTAAAACACGACCCCCTACACTGCACAAACACAGCTGCACTACCCTAAACCATAAAACATTACACCCAGCACTACCCCCTACACTACACAAACACCCCTGCACTACCCTAAACCCTAAAACACTACCCCCTACACTACAAAAACACCACTGCACTACCCTAAACCCTAAAACACTACCCCCAGCACAACCCCCTACATTACCCAAACACCACTGCACTACCCTAAACCCTAAAACACTACCCCCAGCAGTACCCCCTACACTATGCAAACACCATTGCACTACCCTAAACCCTAAAACACTACCCCAGAGGTACTCCCTACACTACCCAAACATCACTGCTCCACCCTAAACAATAAACAACTACCCCATCATGACCCCCTACACTATCCAAACACCACTGCACCACCCTAACACTAATTCTACCCCCGGAATGACCCCCTACACTACCCAAACACTAATGCACTACCCTAAACCCTATATCTACCCCCAGCATGACTCCCTACATTACCCAAACATCACTGCACTACCCTAAACCCTAAAACACTACCCCCAGCATGAACCCCTACACTACACCAACACCACTGCACTACCCTAAACCCTAAAACACTACCCCAGTACGACCCCCTACACTACCCAAAAACCACTGCACTACCCTAAACCCTAAAACACCACCCCCAGCATGACCCCCTACACTACCCATACACCACTATACTACCCTAAACCCTAAAACACCACCCCCTCACAACCCCCTACACTACCCAAAGACTACAGCATTACCATAAACCCTAAAACATGACCCCCTACACTGCACAAACACAGCTGCACTACCCTAAACCATAAAACACTACCCCAGCACTACCCCTACACTACACAAACACCCCTGCACTACCCTAAACCCTATATCTACCCCTCAACATGACTCCCTACACTACCCAAACATCACTGCACTACCCTAAACCCTAAAACACTACCCCCAGCATGACCCCCTACACTACACTAACAGCACTGCACTACCCTAAACCCTAAAACACTACCCCAGCACGACCCACTACACTACCCAAACACCACTGCACTACCCTAAACCCTAAAACACCACCCGCAGCATGACCCCCTACACTACTCATACACCACTATACTACCCTAAACCCTAAAACATCACCCCCTCACAACCCCCTACACTACCCAAAGACTACAGCATTACCATAAACGCTAAAACATGACCCCCTACACTGCACAAACACAGCTGCACTACCCTAAACCATAAAACACTACCCCCAGCACTACCCCTACACTACACAAACACCCCTGCACTACCCTAAACCCTAAAACACTACCCCCTACACTACACAAACACCACCGCACTACCCTAAACCCTAAAACACTACCCCCAGCACGACCCCCTACACTACACAAACACCCCTGCACTACCCTAAACCCTAAAACACTACCCCCTACACTACACAAACACCACTGCACTACTCTAAACTGTAAAACACTACTGCCAGAACGACCCCCTACCCTACCCAAACATCACTGCACTACACTAACACCGCTGCACTACCCTATAACACTACCCCAGCATGACCCCCTACACTACCCATACACCGCATAACTGTCCTAAACCCTAAAACTCCAACCCTATCGTGACCCCCTACACTACACAAACACCGCTGCACTATCCTAAACCCTAAAAAGCGAACTGATGCACTACCCTAAACCCTAAAACACTACCCCCGCACGACCCCTTACACTACCCAAACACCACTGCACTACCATAAACCCTAAAACACGACCCCCCGCACGACCCCCACTCTACCCAAAGACCACTGCACTACCCTAAACCCTAAACCACGACCCCGTACACTGCACAAACACCGCTACACTACCCTAAACCCTAAAACACTACCCATCGCACGACCCCTACACTGCATAAACACCACTGCACTACCCTAAACCCTAAAACACTGCCCCCTACACTACGCAAACACCACTGCACTACCCTAAACCCTAAAACACCACCCCAGCATGATTCCCTACACTACCAGAAAACCACTGCACTGCCCTAAAACCTAAAACACCACCCCCCAGCATTACCCTATACGCTGCACAACCCAAACCCTAAAACACCACCCCAGCACGATCCCCTACGCTACCAGAACACCACTGCACTGCCCTAAAACCTAAAACACCACCCCCAGCATAACCCCCTACACTACCCATACACCACTACACTACCCTAAAACCCTAAAACACCACACCCGGTACAACCCCCTACACTACCCAAAGACCACAGCATTACCAGAGACCCTAAAATACGACCCCCTACACTGCACAAACACAGCTGCACTACCCTAAACCATAAAACACTACACACAGCACTACCCCCTACACTACACAAACACCCCTGCACTACCCTAAAACACTACCCCCTACACTACACAAACACCACTGCACTACCCTAAACCCTAAAACACTACCCCCAGCACGACCCCCTACATTACCCAAACACCACTGCACTACCCTAAACCCTAAAACACTACCCCCAGCAGTACCCCCTACACTATGCAAACACCATTGCACTACCCTAAACCCTAAAACACTACCCCAGAGGTACTCCCTACACTACCCAAACATCACTGCTCCACCCTAAACAATAAACAACTACCCCATCATGACCCCCTACACTACCCAAACACCACTGCACCACCCTAACACTAATTCTACCCCCGGAATGACCCCCTACACTACCCAAACACTACTGCACTACCCTAAACCCTATATCTACCCCCCAGCATGACTCCCTACATTACCCAAACATCACTGCACTACCCTAAACCCTAAAACTCTACCCCCAGCATGAACCCCTACACTACACCAACACCACTGCACTACCCTAACCCTAAAACACTACCCCAGCACGACCCCCTACACTACCCAAACACCACTGCACTACCCTAAACCCTAAAACACCCCCCCCCCAGAATGACCCCCTACACTACCCATACACCACTATACTACCCTAAACCCTAAAACACCACCCCCTCACAACCCCCTACACTACCCAAAGACAACAGCATTACCATAAACCCTAAAACATGACCCCTACACTGCACAAACCCAGCTGCACTACCCTAAACCATAAAACACTACCCCCAGCACTACCCCTACACTACACAAACACCCCTGCACTACCCTAAACCCTAAAACACTACCCCCTACACTACACAAACACCACTGCACTACCCTAAACCATAAAACACTACCCCCAGCACGACCCCCTACACTACCCAAACACCACTGCACTACTCTAAACCGTAAAACACTACTGCCAAAACGACCCCCTACCCTACCCAAACATCACTGCACTGCACAAACACCACTGCACTACCCTAAAACACTACCGCAGCATGACCCCCTACACTACCCATACACCGCATAACTGTCCTAAACCCTAAAACACCAACCCTATCGTGACCCCCTACACTACACAAACACCGCTGCACTACCCTAAACCCTGAAAAGCGAACTGATGCACTACCCTAAACCCTAAAACACTACCCCCGCACAACCCCTTACACTACCCAAACACCACTGCACTACCATAAACCCTAAAACACGACCCCCCGCATGACCCCCACTCTACCCAAAGACCACTGCACTACCCTAAACCCTAAACCACGACCCCGTACACTGCACAAACACCGCTGCACTACCCTAAACCCTAAAACACTAACCATCGCACGACCCCTACACTGCATAAACACCACTGCACTACCCTAAACCCTAAAACACTACCCCCTACACTACGCAAACACCACTGCACTGCCCTAAACCCTAAAACACCACCCCAGCACGATCCCCTACACTACCAGAAAACCACTGCACTGCCCTAAACCCTAAAACACCACCCACCACACAACACCATACACTACCCAAAGACCACAAGACTACGCTAAACCTTAAAACACAACCCCCTACAATACACAAACACTGCTGCAATACCCTAAACCCTAAAACACTTCTCCCAGCACGACCCCCTACACTACCCAAACACCACTGCTCTACCCTAAATCCTAAAACACTACCCCCAGCAGTACCCCCTACACTACCCAAACACCACTACACTACCTTAAACCCTAAAACAATACCCCCAGCAGTACCCCCTACACTACCCAAACACCATTGCACTACTCTAAACCCAAATTACTACCCCCAGAGGTAACCCCTATACTACCCAAAATCCGCTACTCTACCCTAAACACTAAACAACTACCCCCAGCACGACCCCCTACACTACCCAAACACCACTGCACTACCCTAAACCGTAAAACACTAGCCCCAGCATGACCCCCTTCACTGCACGAACACCACTGCACTGCCCTAAACCCTGAAACACTAGCCCCAGCACGACCCCCTACACTGCCCGAACACCACTGCACTGTCCTAAACCCTGAAACACCACCCCCGCATGACCCCCTACACTGCCCGAACACCACTGCACTGTCCTAAACCCTGAAACACTACCCCAGCATGACCCCCTACACTACCCATACAACACTATACTACCCTAAACCCTAAAACACCACCCCCCGCACAACCCCCTACACTACCCAAAGACTACAGCATTACCATAAACCCTAAAACATGACCCCCTACACTGCGCAAACACCGCTGCACTGCCCTAAATCATAAAACACTACCCCCAGCACGACCCCCTGCACTACACAAACAGCACAGCACTGCCCTAAACCCTAAAACACTACCCCATCACGACCCCTACAATACCCATACACCGCAGCACTGCCCTAAACCCTAAAACACCACCCCCAGCATAACCCCCTACACTACACAAACACCACTGCACTACCCTAAACCCTAAAACACTACCCCCGCACGACCCCCTACACTACCCGAACATCACTGCACTACCATAAACCCTAAAACACGACCCTTGCATGACCCCTACACTGCACAAACACCAGTGCACTACCCTAAACCCTAAAACACTATCCCTTACACTACACACACACCACTGCACTACCAAACCCAAAAACACCACCCCCAGCACGATCCCCTACACAACCAGACCACCACTGCACTGCCCTAAACCCTAAAACACCACCCCCAGCATGACCCTCTACACTACCCATACACCACTATACTACCCTAAACCCTAAAACACTACCCCCGCACAACCACCTACACTACCCAAAGACTACAGCATTACCATAAACCATAAAACACGACCCCCTACACTGCACAAACACAGCTGCACTACCCTAAACCATAAAACACTACCCCCAGCACTACCCCTACACTACACAAACACCCCTGCACTACCCTAAACCCTAAAACACTACCCCCTACACTACACAAACACCACTGCACTACCCTAAAACACTACCCCCAGCACGACCCCCTACACTACCCAAACACCACTGCACTACTCTAAACCGTAAAACACTACCGCCAGCACGACCCCCTACCCTACCCAAACATCACTGCACTACACAAACACCGCTGCACTACCCTAAAACACTACCCCAGCACGACCCTCTACACTACCCATACACCGCATAACTGTCCTAAACCCTAAAACACCAACCCTATTGTGACCCCCTACACTACACAAACACCGCTGCACTACCCTAAACCCTAAAAAGCAAACTGATGCACTACCCTAAACCCTAAAACACTACCCCCGCATGACCCCTTACACTACCCAAACACCACTGCACTACAATAAACCCTAAAACACGACCCCCCGCACGACCCCCACTCTACCCAAAGACCACTGCACTACCCTAACCCCTAAACCACGACCCCGTACACTGCACAAACACCGCTGCACTACCCTAAACCCTAAAACACTACCCCCAGCACGACCCCTACACTACACAAACACCCCTGCACTACCCTAAACCCTAAAACACTACCCCCTACACTACACAAACACCACTGCACTACCCTAAACCCTAAAACACTACCCCCAGCACGACCCCCTACACTACCCAAACACCACTGCACTACTCTAAACCGTAAAACACTACTGCCAAAATGACCCCCTACCCTACCCAAACATCACTGCACTGCACAAACACCACTGCACTACCCTAAAACACTACCCCAGCATGACCCCCTACACTACCCATACACCGCATAACTGTCCTAAACCCTAAAACACCAACCCTATCGTGACCCCCTACACTACACAAACACCGCTGCACTACCCTAAACCCTGAAAAGCGAACTGATGCACTACCCTAAACCCTAAAACACTACCCCCGCACAACCCCTTACACTACCCAAACACCACTGCACTACCATAAACCCTAAAACATGACCCCCCGCACGACCCCCACTCTACCCAAAGACCACTGCACTACCCTAAACCCTAAACCACGACCCCGTACACTGCACAAACACCGCTGCACTACCCTAAACCCTAAAACACTACCCATCGCACGACCCCTACACTGCATAAACACCACTGCACTACCCTAAACCCTAAAACACTACCCCCTACACTACGCAAACACCACTGCACTGCCCTAAACCCTAAAACACCACCCCAGCACGATCCCCTACACTACCAGAAAACCACTGCACTGCCCTAAACCCTAAAACACCACCCACCACACAACACCATACACTACCCAAAGACCACAAGACTACGCTAAACCTTAAAACACAACCCCCTACAATACACAAACACTGCTGCAATACCCTAAACCCTAAAACACTTCTCCCAGGACGACCCCCTACACTACCCAAACACCACTGCTCTACCCTAAATCCTAAAACACTACCCCCAGCAGTACCCCCTACACTACCCAAACACCACTACACTACCTTAAACCCTAAAACACTACCCCCAGCAGTACCCCCTACACTACCCAAACACCATTGCACTACTCTAAACCCAAATCACTACCCCCAGAGGTAACCCCTATACTACCCAAAATCCGCTACTCTACCCTAAACACTAAACAACTACCCCCAGCATGACCCCCTACACTACCCAAACACCACTGCACTACCCTAAACCGTAAAACACTAGCCCCAGCATGACCCCCTTCACTGCACGAACACCACTGCACTGCCCTAAACCCTGAAACACTAGCCCCAGCACGACCCCCTACACTGCCCGAACACCACTGCACTGTCCTAAACCCTGAAACACCACCCCCGCATGACCCCCTACACTGCCCGAACACCACTGCAGTGCCCTAAGCCCTGAAACACGAACCCCTACACTGCCCGAACACCACTGCCCTGCCCTAATCCCTGAAACACCACCCACCGCACGACCCCCTACACTGCCCGAACACCAGTGCAGTGCCCTAAGCCCTGAAACACGAACCCCTAAACTGCCCGAACACCACTGCACTGCCCTAAACCCTAAAACACTACCCCTTACACTAAACAAACACCACTGCACTACACAAACCCTAAAACACCACCCCCAGCACGATCCCCTACACTACCAAACCACCACTGCACTGCCCTAAACCCTAAAACACCACCCCCAGCATGACCCCCTACACTACCCATACAACACTATACTACCCTAAACCCTAAAACACCACCCCCCGCACAACCCCCTACACTACCCAAAGACTACAGCATTACCATAAACCCTAAAACATGACCCCCTACACTGCGCAAACACCGCTGCACTGCCCTAAATCATAAAACACCACCCCCAGCACGACCCCCTGCACTACACAAACAGCACAGCACTGCCCTAAACGCTAAAACACTACCCCATCACGACCCCTACAATACCCATACACCGCAGCACTGCCCTAAACCCTAAAACACCACCCCCAGCATAACCCCCTACACTACACAAACACCACTGCACTACCCTAAACCCTAAAACACTACCCCCCGCACGACCCCCTACACTACCCGAACATCACTGCACTACCATAAACCCTAAAATACGACCCTCGCATGACCCCTACACTGCACAAACACCAGTGCACTACCCTAAACCCTAAAACACTATCCCTTACACTACACACACACCACTGCACTACCAAACCCAAAAACACCACCCCCAGCACGATCCCCTACACAACCAGACCACCACTGCACTGCCCTTAACCCTAAAACACCACCCCCAGCATGACCCTCTACACTACCCATACACCACTATACTACCCTAAACCCTAAAACACTACCCCCGCACAACCACCTACACTACCCAAAGACTACAGCATTACCATAAACCATAAAACACGACCCCCTACACTGCACAAACACAGCTGCACTACCCTAAACCATAAAACACTACCCCCAGCACTACCCCTACACTACACAAACACCCCTGCACTACCCTAAACCCTAAAACACTACCCCCTACACTACACAAACACCACTGCACTACCCTAAACCCTAAAACACTACCCCCAGCACGACCCCCTACACTACCCAAACACCACTGCACTACTCTAAACCGTAAAACACTACCGCCAGCACGACCCCCTACCCTACCCAAACATCACTGCACTACACAAACACCGCTGCACTACCCTAAAACACTACCCCAGCACGACCCTCTACACTACCCATACACCGCATAACTGTCCTAAACCCTAAAACACCAACCCTATCGTGACCCCCTACACTACACAAACACCGCTGCACTACCCTAAACCCTAAAAAGCAAACTGATGCACTACCCTAAACCCTAAAACACTACCCCCGCACGACCCCTTACACTACCCAAACACCACTGCACTACAATAAACCCTAAAACACGACCCCCCGCACGACCCCCACTCTACCCAAAGACCACTGCACTACCCTAACCCCTAAACCACGACCCCGTACACTGCACAAACACCGCTGCACTACCCTAAACCCTAAAACACTACCCCCAGCACGACCCCTACACTGCATAAACACCACTGCACTACCCTAAACCCTAAAACACTACCCCCTACACTACGCAAACACCACTGCACTACCCTAAACCCTAAAACTCCACCCCAGCACGATCCCCTACACTACGAGAAAACCACTGCACTGCCCTAAACCCTAAAACACCACAACACCATACACTACCCAAAGACCACAGCACTACGCTAAACCCTAAAACACAACCCCCTACAATACACAAACACTGCTGCAATACCCTAAACCCTAAAACACTACGCCCAGCACGACCCCCTACACTACCCAAACACCACTGCTCTACCCTAAAGCCTAAAACACTACCCCCAACAGTACCCACTACACTACCCAAACACCACTACACTACCTTAAACCCTAAAGCACTACCCCCAGCAGTACCCCCTACACTACCCAAACACCATTGCACTACTCTAAACCCAAATCACTACCCCCAGAGGTAACCCCTATACTACCCAAACTCCACTACTCTACCCTAAACACTAAACAACTACCCCCAGCACGACCCCCTATACTACCCAAACACCACTGCACTACCCTAAACCGTAAAACACTAGCCCCATCACGACCCCATCCACTGCCCGAACACCACTGCGCTGCCCTAAACCCTAAAACACTAGCCCCAGCACGACCCCCTAGACTGCCCGAACACTACTGCACTGTCCTAAACCCTGAAACACCACCCCCGCATGACCCCCTACACTGCACGAACACCACTGCAGTGCCCTAAGACCTGAAACACGAACCCCTACACTGCCCGAACACCACTGCCCTGCCCTAATCCCTGAAACACCACCCACCGCATGACCCCCTAAACTGCCCGAACACCACTGCACTGCCCTAAACCCTGAAACACCACCACCCCTGCACGACCCCTACACTGCCCAAACACCACTGCACTGCCCTAAACCCTGAAACACCACCCTCTGCATGACCCCCTACACTGCCAGAACACCACTGAACTGCCCTAAACCCTGAAACACCACCCCCAGCATTACCCTATACGCTGCACTACCCAAACCCTAAAACACCACCCCAGCACGATCCCCTACGCTACCAGAACACCACTGCACTGCCCTAAACCCTAAAACACCACCCCCAGCATGGCCCCCTACATTACCCAAACACCACTGCACTACCCTAAACCCCAAAACACCACCCCCAGCAGTACCCCCTACACTATGCAAACACCATTGCACTACCCTAAACCCTAAAACACTACCCCAGAGGTACTCCCTACACTACCCAAACATCACTGCTCCACCCTAAACAATAAACAACTACCCCATCATGACCCCCTACATTACCCAAACACCACTCCACCACCCTAACACTAATTCTACCCCCGGAATGACCCCCTACACTACCCAAACACTACTGCACTACCCTAAACTCTATATCTACCCCTCAGCATGACTCCCTACACTACCCAAACATCACTGCACTACCCTAAACCCTAAAACACTACCCCCAGCATGACCCCCTACACTACACCAACACCACTGCACTACCCTAAACCCTAAAACACTACCCCAGCACGGCCCCCTACACTAACCAAACACCACTGCATTACCATAAACCCTAAAACACTACCCCAGCATGACCCCCTACACTACCCAAAAACGACTGCACTACCTAAAACACTAACCCATCACAACACCCTACACTGCACGAACACCACTGCACTGCCCTAAACCCTAAAACACTACCCCATCACGACCCCCTTCACTGCCCGAACAACACTGCCCTAAACCCTGAAACACCCCCTCCAGCAAGAACCCCTACACTGCCCAAACACCACTGCACTGCCCTAAACCCTGAGAAACCAACCCCAGCACATCCCTCTACGCTGCCCAAACACCACTGCACTGCCCTAAACCCTGAAACACAACCCCCCCTGCATGACCACCTACACTGCCCGAACACCACTGCACTGCCCTAAACCCTGAAACACTAGCACCAGCACGACCCCCTACACTGCCCAAACACCACTGCACTGTCCTAAACCCTGAAACACCACCCCCCGCACGACCCCCTACACTGCCCAAACACCACTGCAGTGCCCGAAGCCCTGAAACACGAATCCCTACACTGCCCAAACACCACTGCCCTGCCCTAATCCCTGAAACACCACCCACCGCACGACCCCCTAAACTGCCCGAACACCACTGTACTGCCCTAAACCCTGAAACACCACAACCCGTGCACGACCCCTACACTGCCCGAACCCCACTGCAATGCCCTAAACACTGAAACACCACTCCCCACATGACCCCCTACACTGTCCGAACACCACTGCACTCCCCTAAACCCTGAAACGCCACCCCACAGGACCCTCTACACTGCCCAAACACCACTGCACTGCCCTAAACCCTGAAACACCACCCTCAGCATGACCCCCTACTCTGCCCGAACACCACTGCACTGCCCTAAACCCTGAAACACTACCCCCCAGCATTACCCTAAACACTGCACTACCCAAACCCTAAAACACCACCCCAGCACGATCCCCTACACTACCAGAACACCACTGCAGTACCCTAAACCCTAAAACACTACCCCCTATACTACACAAACACCACTGCACTACCCTAAACCCTAAAACACTACCCCCAGCACGACCCCCTACATTACCCAAACACCACTGCACTACCCTAAACCCCAAAAAACCACCCCCAGCAGTACCCCCTACACTATGCAAACACCATTGCACTACCCTAAACCCTAAAACACTACCCCAGAGGTACTCCCTACACTACCCAAACATCACTGCTCCACCCTAAACAATAAACAACTACCCCATCATGACCCCCTACATTACCCAAACACCACTCCACCACCCTAACACTAATTCTACCCCCGGAATGACCCCCTACACTACCCAAACACTACTGCACTACCCTAAACTCTATATCTACCCCTCAGCATGACTCCCTACACTACCCAAACATCACTGCACTACCCTAAACCCTAAAACACTACCCCCAGCATGACCCCCTACACTACACCAACACCACTGCACTACCCTAAACCCTAAAACACTACCCCAGCAGTACCCCCTACACTACCCAAACACCACTGCACTACCCTAAACCCTAAAACACTACTCCCAGCAGTACCCCCTAAACTATCCAAACACCATTGCACTACCCTAAACCGTAAAACACTACCACAAGCACGACCCCCCACACTACCCAAACATCACTGCACTACCCTAAACCCTAAATCTAGCCCCAGCATGACCCCCTATGCCACCCAAACACCACTGCACCACCCTAACCCTAATTCTACCCCCAGAATGACCTCCTACACTACCCAAACACTACTGCACTACCCTAAACCCTATATCTATCCTCAGCATGACTCCCTACACTAATCAAACATCACTGCACTACCCTAAACCCTAAAACACTACCCCCAGCATGAACCCCTACACTACACCAACACCACTGCACTACCCTAAACCCTAAAACACTACCCCAGCACGGCCCCCTACACTAACCAAACACCACTGCATTACCATAAACCCTAAAACACTACCCCAGCATGACCCCCTACACTACCCAAAAACGACTGCACTACCTAAAACACTACCCCATCACAACACCCTACACTGCACGAACACCACTGCACTGCCCTAAACCCTAAAACACTACCCCATCACGACCCTCTTCACTGCCCGAACAACACTGCCCTAAACCCTGAAACACCCCCTCCAGCAAGAACCCCTACACTGCTCAAACACCACTGCACTGCCCTAAACCCTGAGAAACCAACCCCAGCACATCCCTCTACGCTGCCCAAACACCACTGCACTGCCCTAAACCCTGAAACACAACCCCCCCTGCATGACCACCTACACTGCCCGAACACCACTGCACTTCCCTAAACCCTGAAACACTAGCACCAGCACGACCCCCTACACTGCCCAAACACCACTGCAGTGCCCGAAGCCCTGAAACACGAATCCCTACACTGCCCGAACACCACTGCCCTGCCCTAATCCCTGAAACACCATCCACCGCACGACCCCCTAAACTGCCCGAACACCACTGTACTGCCCTAAACCCTGAAACACCACAACCCGTGCACGACCCCTACACTGCCCGAACCCCACTGCAATGCCCTAAACACTGAAACACCACTCCCCACATGACCCCCTACACTGTCCGAACACCACTGCACTCCCCTAAACCCTGAAACGCCACCCCACAGGACCCTCTACACTGCCCAAACACCACTGCACTGCCCTAAACCCTGAAACACCACCCTCAGCATGACCCCCTACACTGCCCGAACACAACTGCACTGCCCTAAACCCTGAAACACCACCCCCCAGCATTACCCTTAACATTGCACTACCCAAACCCTAAAACACCACCCCAGCACGATCCCCTACACTACCAGAACACCACTGCAATGCCCTAAACCCTAAAACACCACCACCAGCATGACCCCCTACACTACCCATACACCACTACACTACCCTAAACCCTAAAACACCACACCCCGTACAACCCCCTACACTACCCAAAGACCACAGCATTACCATAAACCCTAAAACACGACCCCCTACAATGCACAAACACAGCTGCACTACCCTAAACCATAAAACACTACCCCCAGCACAACCCCTACACTACACAAACACCCCTGCACTACCCTAAACCCTAAAACACTACCCCCTACACTACCCAAACACCACTGCACTACCCTAAACCCTAAAACACTATCCCCAGCAGTAACCCCTACACTGTCCAAACACCACTGCACTAACCTAAACCCTAAAACACTACCCCAGCACGACCCCCTACACTACCCAAACACCACTGCACTACCATAAACTCTAAAACACTACCCCCAGCATGACCCCCTACACTGCATGAACACCACTGCAGTGCCCTAAACCCTAAAACACTATCCCAGCACGACCCTCCTCACTGCCTGAACACCACTGCACTGCCCTAAAACCTAAAATACTACCCCCAGCACGACTCCCTACACTGCCCGAACACCACTGCTCTGCCCAAAACCCTGAAACACTAGCCCCAGCACGACCCCCTACACTGCCCGAACACCACTGCACTGTCCTAAACCCTGAAACACCACCCCCCGCACGACCCCCTACACTGCCCGAACACACTGCAGTGCCCTAAGCCCTGAAACACAAATCCCTACACTGCCCGAACACCACTGCCCTGCCCTAATCCCTGAAATACCACCCACCGCACGACCCCCTAAACTGCTCAAACACCACTGCACTGCCCTAAACCCTGAAACACCACAACCCCTGCACGGCTCCTACACTGCCCGAACCCCACTGCAATGCCCTAAACCCTGAAACACCACTCCCCACATGACCCCCTACACTGTCCGAACACCACTGCACTGCCCTAAACCCTGAAAAACCACCCCCACACGACCCTCTACACTGCCCAAACACCACTGCACTGCCCTAAACCCTGAAACACCAACCTCCGCATGACCCCCTACACTGCCCGAACACCACTGCACTGCCCTAAACCCTGAAACACCACCCCCCAGCCTTACCCTATACACTGCACTACCCAAACCCTAAAACACCACCCCCAGCACGATCCCCTACACTACCAGAACACCACTGCACTGCCCTAAACCCTAAAACACCACCACCAGCATGACCCCCTACACTACCCAAAGACCACAGCATTACCATAAACCCTAAAACACGACCCCCTACACTGCACAAACACAGCTGCACTACCCTAAACCATAAAACACTACCCCCAGCACAACCCCTACACTACACAAACACCCCTTCACTACCCTAAACCCTAAAACACCACCCCCAGCACGACCCCCTACACTACACAAACACCACTGCAATACCCCAGAACGACCCCCAACACTACCCAAACACCACTGCACTACCCTAAACCCTAAAACACTACCCCCAGCAGTACCCCCTACACTATCCAAACACCATTGTACTACCCTAAACCCTAAAACAGTACCCCAGAGGTACTCCCTACAATACCCAAACATCACTGCTCTACCCTAAACCCTAAACAACTACCCCCATCATGACCCCCTACACTACCAAAATACCACTGCCCTACCCTAAACCGTAAAACACTACCGCCAGCATGACCCCCTACACTACCCAAACATCACTGCACTTCGCTAAACCCTAATTCTACCCCCAAAATGATCCCCTACACTACCCAAACACTACTGCACTACCCTAAACCCTATATCTACCCTCAGTATGACTCCCTACACTACCCAAACACCACTGCAGTACCCTAAACCCTAAAACACTACCCCCAGCATGACCCCCTACACTACACCAACACCACTGCAATACCCTAAACCCTAAAACACTACCCCAGCACGACCCCCTACACTAACCAAACACCACTGCATTACCATAAACCCTAAAACACTACCCCAAGCATGACCCCCTACAGTACCCAAAAACTACTGCACTACCTAAAACACTACCCCCAGCACGACCCCCTACACTGCATGAACACCACTGCACTGTCCTAAACCCTGAAACACCACCCCCCGCACGACCCCCTACACTGCCCGAACACCACTGCAGTGCCCTAAGCCCTGAAACACGAATCCCTATACTGCCCGAATACCACTGCCCTGCCCTAATCCCTGAAACACCACCCACCACACGACCCCCTAAACTGCCCGAACACCACTGCACTGCCCTAAACCCTAAAACAATACAACCCCTGCACGACCCCTTCACTGCCAGAACCCCACTGCAATGCCCTAAACCCTGAAACACCACTCCCCACATGACCCCCTTCACTGTCCGAACACCACTGCCTTGACCTAAACCCTGAAACACCACCCCCACACGACCCTCTACACTGCCCAAACACCCCTGCACTACCCTAAACCCTAAAACACTACCCCCTACACTACACAAACACCACTGCACTACCCCCAACATGACCCCCTACACTACCCAAACACCACTGCACTACCCTAAACCCTAAAACACTACCCCCAGCAGTACCCCCTACACTATCCAAACACCATTGTACTACCCTAAAACCTAAAACAGTACCCCAGAGGTACTCCCTACAATACCCAAACATCACTGCTCTACCCTAAACCCTAAACAACTACCCCAATCATGACCCCCTACACTATCAAAACACCACTGCCCTACCCTAAACCGTCAAACACTACCGCCAGCATGACCCCTACACTACCCAAACATCACTGCACTTCGCTAAACCCTAATTCTACCCCCAGAATGACCCCCTACACTACCCAAACACTACTGCACTACCCTAAACCCTATATCTACCCTCAGCATGACTCCCTACACTACCCAAACACCACTGCAGTACCCTAAACCCTAAAACACTACCCCCAGCATGACCCCCTACACTACACCAACACCACTGCACTACCCTAAACCCTAAAACACTACCCCAGCACGACCCCCTACACTAACCAAACACCACTGCATTACCATAAACCCTAACACACTACCCCCAGCATGACCTCATACACTACCCAAAAACTACTGCACTACCTAAAACACTACCCCCAGCACGACCCCCAACACTGCATGAACACCACTGCACTGCCCTAAAGCCTAAAATACTACCCCCAGCACGACTCCCTACACTGCCCGAACACCACTGCTCTGCCCAAAACCCTGAAACGCTAGCCCCAGCAAAACCCCCTTCACTGCCCGAACACCACTGCACTGCCCTAAACCCTGAAACACTAGCCCCAGCACGACCCCTACACTGCCCGAACACCACTACACTGTCCTAAACCCTGAAACACCACCCACCGCGCGACCCCCTACACTGCTCGAACACCACTGCAGTGCCCTAAGCCCTGAAATACGAATCCCTACACTGCCCGAACACCACTGCCCTGCCCTAATCCCTGAAACACCACCCACCGCACGACCCCCTAAACTGCCCGAACACCACTGCACTGCCCTAAACCCTGAAAGACCACAACCCCTGCACGACCCCTACACTGCCCGAACCCCACTGCAATACCCTAAACCCTGAAACACCACTCCCCACATGACCCCCTACACTGTCCGAACACCACTGCACTGCCCTAAACCCTGAAACACCACCCCCACACGACCCTCTACACTGCCCAAACACCACTGCACTGCCCTAAACCCTGAAACACCACCCTTCGCATGACCCCCTACACTGCCTGAACACCACTGCACTGCCCTAAACCCTGAAACACCACCCCAGCACAATCCCCTACACTACCAGAACACCACTGCACTGCCCTAAACCCTAAAACACCACCACCAGCATGACCCCCTACACTACCCATACACCACTACACTACCCTAAACCCTAAAACACCACACCCCTACAACCCCCTACACTACCCAAAGACCACAGCATGACCATAAACCCTAAAACACTACCCCTACACTGCACAAACACAGCTGCACTACCCTAAACCATAAAACACTACCCCAGCACAACCCCTACACTACACAAACACCCCTGCACTACCCTAAACCCTAAAACACTACCCCCTATACTACCCAAACACCACTGCACTACCCTAAACCCGAAAACACTACCCCCAGCAGTACCCCCTACACTATCCAAACACCATTGTACTACCCTAAACCCTAAAACACTACCCCAGAGGTATTCCCTACAATACCCAAACATCACTGCTCTACCCTAAACCCTAAACAACTACCCTCATCATGACCCCCTACACTACCCAAACACCACTGCCCTACCCTAAACCGTAAAACACTATCGCCAGCATGACCCCCTACACTACCCAAACATGACTGCACTTCGCTAAACCCTAATTCTACCCCCAGAATGACCCCCTACACTACCCCTACACTACTGCACTACCCTAAACCCTATATCTACCCTCAGCATGACTCCCTACACTACCCAAACACCACTGCAGTACCCTAAACCCTAAAACACTACCCCCAGCATGACCCCCTATACTACACCAACACCACTGCACTACCCTAAACCCTAAAACACTACCCCAGCACGACCCCCTACACTAACCAAACACCACTGCATTACCATAAACCCTAAAACACTACCCCCAGCATGACCCCCTACACTACCCAAAAACGACTGCACTACCTAATACACTACCCTAGCACAACACCCTACACTGCACGAACACCACTGCACTACCCTAAAACACTACCCCATCACGACCCCCTTCACTGCCAGAACACCACTGCCCTAAACCCTAAAACACCACCCCCAGCAAGACTCCCTACACTGCCCGAACACCACTGCCCTAAACCCTGAAACACCACCTCCAGCAAGGACCACTACACTGCCCAAACACCACTGCACTGCCCTAAACCCTGAGAAACCAACCCCAGCACATCCCTCTACACTGCCCAAACACCACTACACTGCCCTAAACCCTGAAACACAACCCCCCTGCATGACCACCTACACTGCCCGAACACCACTGCACTGCCCTAAACCCTGAAAGACCAGCCCCAGCGTGTTCCTCTACACTGCCAGAACACCACGGCACTGCCCGAAACCCTAAAACAACACCCCCTGCAAGACCCCCTACACTGCCGGAACCCCACTGCACTGCCCTAAACCCTGAAACACCACCCCCAGCACGATCCCCTACACTACCAGAACACCACTGCAATGCCCTAAACCCTAAAACACCACCACCAGCATGACCCCCTACACTACCCATACACCACTACACTACCCTAAACCCTAAAACACCACACCCCGTACAACCCCCTACACTACCCAAAGACCACAGCATTACCATAAACCCTAAAACACGACCCCCTACAATGCACAAACACAGCTGCACTACCCTAAACCATAAAACACTACCCCCAGCACAACCCCTACACTACACAAACACCCCTGCACTACCCTAAACCCTAAAACACTACCCCCTACACTACCCAAACACCACTGCACTACCCTAAACCCTAAAACACTATCCCCAGCAGTAACCCCTACACTGTCCAAACACCACTGCACTAACCTAAACCCTAAAACACTACCCCAGCACGACCCCCTACACTACCCAAACACCACTGCACTACCATAAACCCTAAAACACTACCCCCAGCATGACCCCCTACACTGCATGAACACCACTGCAGTGCCCTAAACCCTAAAACACTATCCCAGCACGACCCTCCTCACTGCCTGAACACCACTGCACTGCCCTAAAACCTAAAATACTACCCCCAGCACGACTCCCTACACTGCCCGAACACCACTGCTCTGCCCAAAACCCTGAAACACTAGCCCCAGCACGACCCCCTACACTGCCCGAACACCACTGCACTGTCCTAAACCCTGAAACACCACCCCCCGCACGACCCCCTACACTGCCCGAACACACTGCAGTGCCCTAAGCCCTGAAACACAAATCCCTACACTGCCCGAACACCACTGCCCTGCCCTAATCCCTGAAATACCTCCCACCGCACGACCCCCTAAACTGCTCAAACACCACTGCACTGCCCTAAACCCTGAAACACCACAACCCCTGCACGGCTCCTACACTGCCCGAACCCCACTGCAATGCCCTAAACCCTGAAACACCACTCCCCACATGACCCCCTACACTGTCCGAACACCACTGCACTGCCCTAAACCCTGAAAAACCACCCCCACACGACCCTCTACACTGCCCAAACACCACTGCACTGCCCTAAACCCTGAAACACCAACCTCCGCATGACCCCCTACACTGCCCGAACACCACTGCACTGCCCTAAACCCTGAAACACCACCCCCCAGCCTTACCCTATACACTGCACTACCCAAACCCTAAAACACCACCCCCAGCACGATCCCCTACACTACCAGAACACCACTGCACTGCCCTAAACCCTAAAACACCACCACCAGCATGACCCCCTACACTACCCAAAGACCACAGCATTACCATAAACCCTAAAACACGACCCCCTACACTGCACAAACACAGCTGCACTACCCTAAACCATAAAACACTACCCCCAGCACAACCCCTACACTACACAAACACCCCTTCACTACCCTAAACCCTAAAACACCACCCCCAGCACGACCCCCTACACTACACAAACACCACTGCAATACCCCAGAACGACCCCCAACACTACCCAAACACCACTGCACTACCCTAAACCCTAAAACACTACCCCCAGCAGTACCCCCTACACTATCCAAACACCATTGTACTACCCTAAACCCTAAAACAGTACCCCAGAGGTACTCCCTACAATACCCAAACATCACTGCTCTACCCTAAACCCTAAACAACTACCCCCATCATGACCCCCTACACTACCAAAATACCACTGCCCTACCCTAAACCGTAAAACACTACCGCCAGCATGACCCCCTACACTACCCAAACATCACTGCACTTCGCTAAACCCTAATTCTACCCCCAAAATGATCCCCTACACTACCCAAACACTACTGCACTACCCTAAACCCTATATCTACCCTCAGTATGACTCCCTACACTACCCAAACACCACTGCAGTACCCTAAACCCTAAAACACTACCCCCAGCATGACCCCCTACACTACACCAACACCACTGCAATACCCTAAACCCTAAAACACTACCCCAGCACGACCCCCTACACTAACCAAACACCACTGCATTACCATAAACCCTAAAACACTACCCCAAGCATGACCCCCTACAGTACCCAAAAACTACTGCACTACCTAAAACACTACCCCCAGCACGACCCCCTACACTGCATGAACACCACTGCACTGTCCTAAACCCTGAAACACCACCCCCCGCACGACCCCCTACACTGCCCGAACACCACTGCAGTGCCCTAAGCCCTGAAACACGAATCCCTATACTGCCCGAATACCACTGCCCTGCCCTAATCCCTGAAACACCACCCACCACACGACCCCCTAAACTGCCCGAACACCACTGCACTGTCCTAAACCCTAAAACAACACAACCCCTGCACGACCCCTTCACGGCCCGAACCCCACTGCAATGCCCTAAACCCTGAAACACCACTCCCCACATGACCCCCTTCACTGTCCGAACACCACTGCCTTGACCTAAACCCTGAAACACCACCCCCACACGACCCTCTACACTGCCCAAACACCCCTGCACTACCCTAAACCCTAAAACACTACCCCCTACACTACACAAACACCACTGCACTACCCCCAACATGACCCCCTACACTACCCAAACACCACTGCACTACCCTAAACCCTAAAACACTACCCCCAGCAGTACCCCCTACACTATCCAAACACCATTGTACTACCCTAAAACCTAAAACAGTACCCCAGAGGTACTCCCTACAATACCCAAACATCACTGCTCTACCCTAAACCCTAAACAACTACCCCAATCATGACCCCCTACACTATCAAAACACCACTGCCCTACCCTAAACCGTCAAACACTACCGCCAGCATGACCCCTACACTACCCAAACATCACTGCACTTCGCTAAACCCTAATTCTACCCCCAGAATGACCCCCTACACTACCCAAACACTACTGCACTACCCTAAACCCTATATCTACCCTCAGCATGACTCCCTACACTACCCAAACACCACTGCAGTACCCTAAACCCTAAAACACTACCCCCAGCATGACCCCCTACACTACACCAACACCACTGCACTACCCTAAACCCTAAAACACTACCCCAGCACGACCCCCTACACTAACCAAACACCACTGCATTACCATAAACCCTAACACACTACCCCCAGCATGACCTCATACACTACCCAAAAACTACTGCACTACCTAAAACACTACCCCCAGCACGACCCCCAACACTGCATGAACACCACTGCACTGCCCTAAAGCCTAAAATACTACCCCCAGCACGACTCCCTACACTGCCCGAACACAGCTGCACTACCCTAAACCATAAAACACTACCCCCAGCACAACCCCTACACTACACAAACACCCCTTCACTACCCTAAACCCTAAAACACCACCCCCAGCACGACCCCCTACACTACACAAACACCACTGCAATACCCCAGAACGACCCCCAACACTACCCAAACACCACTGCACTACCCTAAACCCTAAAACACTACCCCCAGCAGTACCCCCTACACTATCCAAACACCATTGTACTACCCTAAACCCTAAAACAGTACCCCAGAGGTACTCCCTACAATACCCAAACATCACTGCTCTACCCTAAACCCTAAACAACTACCCCCATCATGACCCCCTACACTACCAAAATACCACTGCCCTACCCTAAACCGTAAAACACTACCGCCAGCATGACCCCCTACACTACCCAAACATCACTGCACTTCGCTAAACCCTAATTCTACCCCCAAAATGATCCCCTACACTACCCAAACACTACTGCACTACCCTAAACCCTATATCTACCCTCAGTATGACTCCCTACACTACCCAAACACCACTGCAGTACCCTAAACCCTAAAACACTACCCCCAGCATGACCCCCTACACTACACCAACACCACTGCAATACCCTAAACCCTAAAACACTACCCCAGCACGACCCCCTACACTAACCAAACACCACTGCATTACCATAAACCCTAAAACACTACCCCAAGCATGACCCCCTACAGTACCCAAAAACTACTGCACTACCTAAAACACTACCCCCAGCACGACCCCCTACACTGCATGAACACCACTGCACTGTCCTAAACCCTGAAACACCACCCCCCGCACGACCCCCTACACTGCCCGAACACCACTGCAGTGCCCTAAGCCCTGAAACACGAATCCCTATACTGCCCGAATACCACTGCCCTGCCCTAATCCCTGAAACACCACCCACCACACGACCCCCTAAACTGCCCGAACACCACTGCACTGTCCTAAACCCTAAAACAACACAACCCCTGCACGACCCCTTCACGGCCCGAACCCCACTGCAATGCCCTAAACCCTGAAACACCACTCCCCACATGACCCCCTTCACTGTCCGAACACCACTGCCTTGACCTAAACCCTGAAACACCACCCCCACACGACCCTCTACACTGCCCAAACACCCCTGCACTACCCTAAACCCTAAAACACTACCCCCTACACTACACAAACACCACTGCACTACCCCCAACATGACCCCCTACACTACCCAAACACCACTGCACTACCCTAAACCCTAAAACACTACCCCCAGCAGTACCCCCTACACTATCCAAACACCATTGTACTACCCTAAAACCTAAAACAGTACCCCAGAGGTACTCCCTACAATACCCAAACATCACTGCTCTACCCTAAACCCTAAACAACTACCCCAATCATGACCCCCTACACTATCAAAACACCACTGCCCTACCCTAAACCGTCAAACACTACCGCCAGCATGACCCCTACACTACCCAAACATCACTGCACTTCGCTAAACCCTAATTCTACCCCCAGAATGACCCCCTACACTACCCAAACACTACTGCACTACCCTAAACCCTATATCTACCCTCAGCATGACTCCCTACACTACCCAAACACCACTGCAGTACCCTAAACCCTAAAACACTACCCCCAGCATGACCCCCTACACTACACCAACACCACTGCACTACCCTAAACCCTAAAACACTACCCCAGCACGACCCCCTACACTAACCAAACACCACTGCATTACCATAAACCCTAACACACTACCCCCAGCATGACCTCATACACTACCCAAAAACTACTGCACTACCTAAAACACTACCCCCAGCACGACCCCCAACACTGCATGAACACCACTGCACTGCCCTAAAGCCTAAAATACTACCCCCAGCACGACTCCCTACACTGCCCGAACACCACTGCTCTGCCCAAAACCCTGAAACGCTAGCCCCAGCAAAACCCCCTTCACTGCCCGAACACCACTGCACTGCCCTAAACCCTGAAACACTAGCCCCAGCACGACCCCTACACTGCCCGAACACCACTACACTGTCCTAAACCCTGAAACACCACCCACCGCGCGACCCCCTACACTGCTCGAACACCACTGCAGTGCCCTAAGCCCTGAAATACGAATCCCTACACTGCCCGAACACCACTGCCCTGCCCTAATCCCTGAAACACCACCCACCGCACGACCCCCTAAACTGCCCGAACACCACTGCACTGCCCTAAACCCTGAAAGACCACAACCCCTGCACGACCCCTACACTGCCCGAACCCCACTGCAATACCCTAAACCCTGAAACACCACTCCCCACATGACCCCCTACACTGTCCGAACACCACTGCACTGCCCTAAACCCTGAAACACCACCCCCACACGACCCTCTACACTGCCCAAACACCACTGCACTGCCCTAAACCCTGAAACACCACCCTCCGCATGACCCCCTACACTGCCTGAACACCACTGCACTGCCCTAAACCCTGAAACACCACCCCAGCACAATCCCCTACACTACCAGAACACCACTGCACTGCCCTAAACCCTAAAACACCACCACCAGCATGACCCCCTACACTACCCATACACCACTACACTACCCTAAACCCTAAAACACCACACCCCTACAACCCCCTACACTACCCAAAGACCACAGCATGACCATAAACCCTAAAACACTACCCCTACACTGCACAAACACAGCTGCACTACCCTAAACCATAAAACACTACCCCAGCACAACCCCTACACTACACAAACACCCCTGCACTACCCTAAACCCTAAAACACTACCCCCTATACTACCCAAACACCACTGCACTACCCTAAACCCGAAAACACTACCCCCAGCAGTACCCCCTACACTATCCAAACACCATTGTACTACCCTAAACCCTAAAACACTACCCCAGAGGTATTCCCTACAATACCCAAACATCACTGCTCTACCCTAAACCCTAAACAACTACCCTCATCATGACCCCCTACACTACCCAAACACCACTGCCCTACCCTAAACCGTAAAACACTATCGCCAGCATGACCCCCTACACTACCCAAACATGACTGCACTTCGCTAAACCCTAATTCTACCCCCAGAATGACCCCCTACACTACCCCTACACTACTGCACTACCCTAAACCCTATATCTACCCTCAGCATGACTCCCTACACTACCCAAACACCACTGCAGTACCCTAAACCCTAAAACACTACCCCCAGCATGACCCCCTATACTACACCAACACCACTGCACTACCCTAAACCCTAAAACACTACCCCAGCACGACCCCCTACACTAACCAAACACCACTGCATTACCATAAACCCTAAAACACTACCCCCAGCATGACCCCCTACACTACCCAAAAACGACTGCACTACCTAATACACTACCCTAGCACAACACCCTACACTGCACGAACACCACTGCACTACCCTAAAACACTACCCCATCACGACCCCCTTCACTGCCAGAACACCACTGCCCTAAACCCTGAAACACCACCCCCAGCAAGACTCCCTACACTGCCCGAACACCACTGCCCTAAACCCTGAAACACCACCTCCAGCAAGGACCACTACACTGCCCAAACACCACTGCACTGCCCTAAACCCTGAGAAACCAACCCCAGCACATCCCTCTACACTGCCCAAACACCACTACACTGCCCTAAACCCTGAAACACAACCCCCCTGCATGACCACCTACACTGCCCGAACACCACTGCACTGCCCTAAACCCTGAAAGACCAGCCCCAGCGTGTTCCTCTACACTGCCAGAACACCACGGCACTGCCCGAAACCCTAAAACAACACCCCCTGCAAGACCCCCTACACTGCCGGAACCCCACTGCACTGCCCTAAACCCTGAAACACCACCCCCAGCAAGACCCCCTACACTGCCCGAACACCATTGCACTGCCCTAATCCCTGAAACACCACCCCCAGCATGACCCCCTACACTGCCCGAACACCACTGCTTTGCCCTAAACCCTAAAACACCACCCCCAGAACGAAACTCTACACTGCCCGAACACAGCTGCACTGCCCTAAACCCTAAAACACCACCCCCAGCACGACCCACTGCACTACACAAACACCGCTGCACTGCCCTAAACCCTAATACACTACCCCCTGCATGACCCCCTACACTACCCATACACCGCATAACTTTCCTAAACCCTAAAACACCAACCCCATCATGAACCTCTACACTACACAAACACCGCTGCACTACCCTAAACCCTAAAAAACTAACTGATGCACTACCCTAAACCCTAAAACACTACCCCCCGCACGACACCCTACACTACCCAAACACCACTGCACTACCAACACCACTGCACTACCATAAACACTAAAACATGACCCCCCGCACGACCCCCTACACTACCCAAAGACCACTGCACTACCCTAAAACCTAAACCACGAACCCGTACACTGCACAAACACCGCTGCACTACCCTAAACCCTAAAACACTACCCCAGCACGACCCCTACACTGCATAAACACCACTGCACTACCCTAAACCCTAAAACACTACCCCCTACACTACGCAAACACCACTGCAATACCCTAAACCCTAAAACACCAATCTCCAGCACGATCCCCTACACCACCAGAAAACCACTGCACTGCCCTAAACCCTAAAACACCATCCCCAGCACGACCCCCTATACTACTAAAACACCACTACACTACCCTAAACCCTAAAACACCACCCACCACGCAACACCATACACTACCCAAAGACCACAGCACTACCCTAAACCCTAAAACCCGACCCCTACAGTAAACAAACACTGCTGCAATACCCTAAACCCAAAAACACTACCCCCAGCACTATCCCATACACTACACAAACACCCCTGCTCTACCCTAAAGCCTAAATCACTACCCCCAGCAGTACCCCCTATACTACCCAAACACCACTGCACTACCTTAAACCCTATAACACTACCCCCAGCAGTACCCCCTAAACTACCCAAACACCATTGCACTACTATAAACCCTAAAACACTACCCCCAGAGTTAACCCCTATACTACCCAAACTCCACTACTCTACCCTAAACCCTAAAAATCTACCCCCAGCACGACCCCCTACACTACCCAAACACCACTGCACTACCCTAAACCGTAAAACACTACCGCTAGCATGACCCCCTACACTACCCAAACACGACTGCACTACCCTAAACCCTAAAACACACCCCCAGCACGACTCCCTACACTACCAAAACACCACTGCACTACGCTAAACCCTAAATTTACCCTCAGGACGACCCCTACACTACCCAAACACCACTGCACTGCCCTAACCCTAACTCTATCCCCAGCACGACCCCCTACACTACCCAAACACTACTGCACTACCCTACACCCTAAATCTACCCTCAGCACGACCCCCTAAACTACCCAAACACCACTGCACTACCATAAACCCTAAATCACTACCCCAGCACGACCCCCTACACTGCATGAACACCACTGCAGTGCCCTAAACCCTAAAACACTACCCCAGCACGACCCCCCTCACTGCCCGAACACGACTGCACTGCCCTAAAGCCTAAAATACTACCCCGAGCACGACTCCCTACACTGCCCGAACAACACTGCTCTGCCTAAAACACTGAAACACCAGCCCCAGCACGACCCCCTTCACTGCCCGAACACCACTGCACTGCCCTAAACTCTGAAACACTAGCCACAGCACGACCCCCTACACTGCCCGAACACCACTGCACATTCCAAGCCCTGAAACACCACCCACCGCGCGACCCCCTACACTGCCCGAACACCACTGCAGTGCCCTAAGCCCTGAAACACGAACCCCTACACTCCCCGAACACCACTTCCCTGCCCTAATCCCTGAAACACCACCCACCGCACGACCCCCTAAACTGCCCGAACACCACTGCACTGCCCTAAACCCTGAAACACCACCACCCCTGCATGACCCCCAACACTGCCCGAACACCACTGCAATGCCCTAAACCCTGAAACACCACTCCCGCATGACCCCCTACACTGTCCGAACACCACTGCACTGCCCTGATCCCTGAAACACCACCCCCCAGCATGACCCTATACACTGCCCGAACACCACTGCCCTGCCCTAAACCCTGAAACACCGCCCCCAGCAAGACACCCTACACTGCCCGAACTCCACTGCCCTCACCTAAACCCTGAAACACCACCCCCATCATGACCCCATACACTCCCTGAACACCCCTGTCCTGCCCTAAACCCTGGAACACCACCCCCAGGACGACCCCCTACACTACCCAAACACCACTGCACTGCCCTAAACCCTAAAACAGCACCCCCAGCACGACCCCCTACACTACCCAAACAACACTGCACTGCCCTAAACCCTAAAACACTACCCTCAGCACGACCCTCTACACTACCCAAACACAACTGCACTACCCTAAACCCTAAAGCACTACCCCCGCACGTCCCCCTATACTACCCAAAGACCACTGCACTACCCTAAACCCTAAATCACGACCCCCTGCACTACACAAACACTGCTGCACTACCAAAACCCTAAAACACTACCCCCAGCATGACCCCTACACTACACAAACACCACTGCACTACCCTAAACCCTAAAACACAACCCCTTATACTACACAAACACAGCTGCTCCAAGCTGAACCCTAAAAGACTACCCCCAGCATGACCCCCTTCACTACCCAAACACCACTGCACTACCCTAAATCCTAAAACACTACCCACAGCAGCGCCCCCTACACTACCCAAGCACCACTGCACTACCCTAAACCCTTAAACACTACCCATAGCAGTACCCCCTACACTATCCAAATACCATTGCACTACCCAAAACCCTAAAACACTACCAAAGGAAGTACCCCCTACACAACCCAAACTCCACTGCACTACCCTAAACCCTAAACCACTACCCCCAGCACGACCCCCTACACTACACAAACACCACTGCACTACCATAAACCCTAAAACACTACCCCCAGCATGACCCCCTACACTGCATGAACACCACTGCAGTGCCCTAAACCCTAAAACACTATCCCAGCACGACCCTCCTCACTGCCTGAACACCACTGCACTGCCCTAAAACCTAAAATACTACCCCCAGCACGACTCCCTACACTGCCCGAACACCACTGCTCTGCCCAAAACCCTGAAACACTAGCCCCAGCACGACCCCCTACACTGCCCGAACACCACTGCACTGTCCTAAACCCTGAAACACCACCCCCCGCACAACCCCCTACACTGCCCGAACACACTGCAGTGCCCTAAGCCCTGAAACACAAATCCCTACACTGCCCGAACACCACTGCCCTGCCCTAATCCCTGAAACACCACCAACCGCACGACCCCCTAAACTGCTCAAACACCACTGCACTGCCCTAAACCCTGAAACACCACAACCCCTGCACGGCTCCTACACTGCCCGAACCCCACTGCAATGCCCTAAACCCTGAAACACCACTCCCCACATGACCCCCTACACTGTCCGAACACCACTGCACTGCCCTAAACCCTGAAAAACCACCCCCACACGACCCTCTACACTGCCCAAACACCACTGCACTGCCCTAAACCCTGAAACACCAACCTCCGCATGACCCCCTACACTGCCCGAACACCACTGCACTGCCCTAAACCCTGAAACACCACCCCCCAGCCTTACCCTATACACTGCACTACCCAAACCCTAAAACACCACCCCCAGCACGATCCCCTACACTACCAGAACACCACTGCACTGCCCTAAACCCTAAAACACCACCACCAGCATGACCCCCTACACTACCCAAAGACCACAGCATTACCATAAACCCTAAAACACAACCCCCTACACTGCACAAACACAGCTGCACTACCCTAAACCATAAAACACTACCCCCAGCACAACCCCTACACTACACAAACACCCCTTCACTACCCTAAACCCTAAAACACCACCCCCAGCACGACCACGACCCCCTACACTACACAAACACCACTGCAATACCCCAGAACGACCCCCAACACTACCCAAACACCACTGCACTACCCTAAACCCTAAAACACTACCCCCAGCAGTACCCCCTACACTATCCAAACACCATTGTTCTACCCTAAACCCTAAAACAGTACCCCAGAGGTACTCCCTACAATACCCAAACATCACTGCTCTACCCTAAACCCTAAACAACTACCCCCATCATGACCCCCTACACTACCAAAACACCACTGCCCTACCCTAAACCGTAAAACACTACCGCCAGCATGACCCCCTACACTACCCAAACATCACTGCACTTCGCTAAACCCTAATTCTACCCCCAAAATGATCCCCTACACTACCCAAACACTACTGCACTACCCTAAACCCTATATCTATCCTCAGTATGACTCCCTACACTACCCAAACACCACTGCAGTACCCTAAACCCTAAAACACTACCCCCAGCATGACCCCCTACACTACACCAACACCACTGCACTACCCTAAACCCTAAAACACTACCCCAGCACGACCCCCTACACTAACCAAACACCACTGCATTACCATAAACCCTAACACACTACCCCCAGCATGACCTCATACACTACCCAAAAACTACTGCACTACCTAAAACACTACCCCCAGCACGACCCCCAACACTGCATGAACACCACTGCAGTGCCCTAAACCCTAAAACACTACCCCAACACGACCCCCCTCACTGCCTGAACACCACTGCACTGCCCTAAAGCCTATAATACTACCATCAGCACAACTCCCTACACTGCCCGAACACCACTGCTCTGCCCAAAACCCTGAAACGCTAGCCCCAGCAATACTCCCTTCACTGCCCGAACACCACTGCACTGCCCTAAACCCTGAAACACTAGCCCCAGCACGACCCCCTACACTGCCCGAACACCACTGCACTGTCCTAAACCCTGAAACACCACCCCCCGCACGACCCCCTACACTGCCCGAACACCACTGCAGTGCCCTAAGCCCTGAAACACGAATCCCTACACTGCCCGAATACCACTGCCCTGCCCTAATCCCTGAAACACCACCCACCGCACGACCCCCTAAACTGCCCGAACACCACTGCACTGCCCTAAACCCTGAAACAACACAACCCCTGCACGACCCCTTCACTGCCCGAACCCCACTGCAATGCCCTAAACCCTGAAACACCACTCCCCACATGACCCCCTACACTGTCCGAACATCACTGCACTGCCCTAAACCCTGAAACACCACCCCCACACGACCCTCTACACTGCCCAAACACCACTGCACTGCCCTAAACCCTGAAACACCACCCTCCGCATGACCCCCTACACTGCCTGAACACCACTGCACTGCCCTAAACCCTGAAACACCACCCCAGCACGATCCCCTACACTACCAGAACACCACTGCACTGCCCTAAACCCTAAAACACCACCACCAGCATGACCCCCTACACTACCCATACACCACTACACTACCCTAAACCCTAAAACACCACACCCCTACAACCCCCTACACTACCCAAAGACCACAGCATGACCATAAACCCTAAAACACGACCCCTACACTGCACAAACACAGCTGCACTACCCTAAACCATAAAACACTACCCCCAGCACAACCCCTACACTACACAAACACCCCTGCACTACCCTAAACCCTAAAACACTACCCCCTACACTACCCAAACACCACTGCACTACCCTAATCCCGAAAACACTACCCCCAGCAGTACCCCCTACACTATCCAAACACCATTGTACTACCCTAAACCCTAAAACACTACCCCAGAGGTATTCCCTACAATACCCAAACATCACTGCTCTACCCTAAACCCTAAACAACTACCCTCATCATGACCCCCTACACTACCCAAACACCACTGCCCTACCCTAAACCGTAAAACACTACCGCCAGCATGACCCCCTACACTACCCAAACATGACTGCACTTCGCTAAACCCTAATTCTACCCCCAGAATGACCCCCTACACTACCCCTACACTACTGCACTACCCTAAACCCTATATCTACCCTCAGCATGACTCCCTACACTACCCAAACACCACTGCAGTACCCTAAACCCTAAAACACTACCCCCAGCATGACCCCCTATACTACACCAACACCACTGCACTACCCTAAACCCTAAAATACTACCCCAGCACGACCCCCTACACTAACCAAACACCACTGCATTACCATAAACCCTAAAACACTACCCCCAGCATGAGCCCCTACACTACCCAAAAACGACTGCACTACCTAATACACTACCCTAGCACAACACCCTACACTGCACGAACACCACTGCACTACCCTAAAACACTACCCCATCACGACCCCCTTCACTGCCAGAACACCACTGCCCTAAACCCTGAAACACCACCCCCAGCAAGACCCCCTACACTGCCGGAACACCACTGCCCTAAACCCTGAAACACCACCTCCAGCAAGAACCCCTACACTGCCCAAACACCACTGCACTGCCCTAAACCCTGAGAAACCAACCCCAGCACATCCCTCTACACTGCCCAAACACCACCACACTGCCCTAAACCCTGAAACACAACCCCGCTGCATGACCACCTACACTGCCCGAACACCACTTCACTGCCCTAAACCCTGAAAGACCAGCCCCAGCATGTTCCTCTACACTGCCAGAACACCACGGCACTGCCCGAAAACCTAAAACAACACCCCCTGCAAGACCCCCTACGCTGCCGGAACCCCACTGCACTGCCCTAAACCCTGAAACACCACCCCCAGCAAGACCCCCTACACTGCCCGAACACCATTGCACTGCCCTAATCCCTGAAACACCACCCCCAGCATGACCCCCTACACTGCCCGAACACCACTGCTTTGCCCTAAACCCTAAAACACCACCCCCAGAACGACACTCTACACTGCCCGAACACAGCTGCACTGCCCTAAACCCTAAAACACCACCCCCAGCACGACCCACTGCACTACACAAACACCGCTGCACTGCCCTAAACCCTAAAACACTACCCCCTGCATGACCCCCTACACTACCCATACACCGCATAACTTTCCTAAACCCTAAAACACCAACCCCATCATGAACCTCTACACTACACAAACACCGCTGCACTACCCTAAACCCTAAAAAACTAACTGATGCACTACCCTAAACCCTAAAACACTACCCCCCGCACAACACCCTACACTACCCAAACACCACTGCACTACCAACACCACTGCACTACCATAAACACTAAAACATGACCCCCCGCACGACCCCCTACACTACCCAAAGACCACTGCACTACCCTAAAACCTAAACCACGACCCCGTACACTGCACAAACACCGCTGCACTACCCTAAACCCTAAAACACTACCCCAGCACGACCCCTACACTGCATAAACACCACTGCACTACCCTAAACCCTAAAACACTACCCCCTACACTACGCAAACACCACTGCAATACCCTAAACCCTAAAACACCAATCTCCAGCACGATCCCCTACACCACCAGAAAACCACTGCACTGCCCTAAACCCTAAAACACCATCCCCAGCACGACCCCCTATACTACTAAAACACCACTACACTACCCTAAACCCTAAAACACCACCCACCACGCAACACCATACACTACCCAAAGACCACAGCACTACCCTAAACCCTAAAACCCGACCCCTACAGTACACAAACACTGCAGCAATAGCCTAAACCCAAAAACACTACCCCCAGCACTATCCCATACACTACACAAACACCCCTGCTCTACCCTAAAGCCTAAATCACTACCCCCAGCAGTACCCCCTATACTACCCAAACACCACTGCACTACCTTAAACCCTATAACACTACCCCCAGCAGTACCCCCTAAACTACCCAAACACCATTGCACTACTATATACTCTAAAACACTACCCCCAGAGTTAACCCCTATACTACCCAAACTCCACTACTCTACCCTAAACCCTAAAAATCTACCCCAGCACGAACCCCTACACTACCCAAACACCACTGCACTACCCTAAACCGTAAAACACTACCGCTAGCATGACCCCCTACACTACCCAAACACGACTGCACTACCCTAAACCCTAAAACACACCCCCAGCACGACTCCCTACACTACCAAAACACCACTGCACTACGCTAAACCCTAAATTTACCCTCAGGACGACCCCTACACTACCCAAACACCACTGCACTGCCCTAACCCTAACTCTATCCCCAGCACGACCCCCTACACTACCAAAACACTACTGCACTACCCTACACCCTAAATCTACCCTCAGCACGACCCCCTACACTACCCAAACACCACTGCACTACCATAAACCCTAAATCACTACCCCAGCACGACCCCCTACACTGCATGAACACCACTGCAGTGCCCTAAACCCTAAAACACTACCCCAGCACGACCCCCCTCACTGCCCGAACACGACTGCACTGCCCTAAAGCCTAAAATACTACCCCGAGCACGACTCCCTACACTGCCCGAACAACACTGCTCTGCCTAAAACCCTGAAACACCAGCCCCAGCACGACCCCTTTCACTGCCCGAACACCACTGCACTGCCCTAAACTCTGAAACACTAGCCACAGCACGACCCCCTACACTGCCCGAACACCACTGCACATTCCAAACCCTGAAACACCACCCCCGCACGACCCACTACACTGCCCGAACACCACTGCACTGCCCTAAGCCCTGAAACACGAACCCCTACACTCCCCGAACACCACTTCCCTGCCCTAATCCCTGAAACACCACCCACCGCATGACCCCCTAAACTGCCCGAACACCACTGCAGTGCCCTAAACCCTGAAACACCACCACCCCTGCATGACCCCCAACACTGCCCGAACACCACTGCAATGCCCTAAACCCTGAAACACCACTCCCCGCATGACCCCCTACACTGTCCGAACACCACTGCACTGCCCTAAACCCTGAAACACCACCCCCCAGCATGACCCTATACACTGTCCGAACACCACTGCCCTGCCCTAAACCCTGAAACACCGCCCCCAGCAAGACCCCCTACACTGCACAAACACCACTGCCCTCACCTAAACCCTGAAACACCACCCCCATCATGACCCCATACACTCCCTGAACACCCCTGCCCTGCCCTAAACCCTGGAACACCACACCCAGCACAATCCCCTACACTGCCCGAGCACCACTGCACTGCCCTAAACCCTAAAACACCACCCCCAGGACGACCCCCTACACTACCCAAACACCACTGCACTGCCCTAAACCCTAAAACAGCACCTCCAGCACGACCCCCTACACTACCCAAACAACACTGCACTGCCCTAAACCCGAAAACACTACCCTCAGCACGACCCTCTACACTACCCAAACACAACTGCACTACCCTAAACCCTAAAGCACTACCCCCGCACGTCCCCCTATACTACCCAAAGACCACTGCACTACCCTAAACCCTAAATCACGACCCCCTGCACTACACAAACACTGCTGCACTACCAAAACCCTAAAACACTACCCCCAGCATGACCCCTACACTACACAAACACCACTGCACTACCCTAAACCCTAAAACACAACCCCTTATACTACACAAACACAGCTGCTCCAAGCTGAACCCTAAAACACTACCCCCAGCATGACCCCCTTCACTACCCAAAGACCACTGCACTACCCTAAATCCTAAAACACTACCCACAGCAGCGCCCCCTACACTACCCAAGCACCACTGCACTACCCTAAACCCTTAAACACTACCCATAGCAGTACCCCCTACACTATCCAAATACCATTGCACTACCCAAAACCCTAAAACACTACCAAAGGAGGTACCCCCTACACAACCCAAACTCCACTGCACTACCCTGAACCCTAAACCACTACCCCCAGCACGACCCCCTACACTACACAAACACCACTGCACTACCATAAACCCTAAAACACTACCCCCAGCATGACCCCCTACACTGCATGAACACCACTGCAGTGCCCTAAACCCTAAAACACTATCCCAGCACGACCCTCCTCACTGCCTGAACACCACTGCACTGCCCTAAAACCTAAAATACTACCCCCATCACGACTCCCTACACTGCCCGAACACCACTGCTCTGCCCAAAACCCTGAAACACTAGCCCCAGCACGACCCCCTACACTGCCCGAACACCACTGCACTGTCCTAAACCCTGAAACACCACCCCCCGCACGACCCCCTACACTGCCCGAACACACTGCAGTGCCCTAAGCCCTGAAACACAAATCCCTACACTGCCCGAACACCACTGCCCTGCCCTAATCCCTGAAACACCACCCACCGCACGACCCCCTAAACTGCTCAAACACCACTGCACTGCCCTAAACCCTGAAACACCACAACCCCTGCACGGCTCCTACACTGCCCGAACCCCACTGCAATGCCCTAAACCCTGAAACACCACTCCCCACATGACCCCCTACACGGTCCGAACACCACTGCACTGCCCTAAACCCTGAAAAACCACCCCCACACGACCCTCTACACTGCCCAAACACCACTGCACTGCCCTAAACCCTGAAACACCAACCTCCGCATGACCCCCTACACTGCCCGAACACCACTGCACTGCCCTAAACCCTGAAACACCACCCCCCAGTCTTACCCTATACACTGCACTACCCAAATCCTAAAACACCACCCCCAGCACGATCCCCTACACTACCAGAACACCACTGCACTGCCCTAAACCCTAAAACACCACCACCAGCATGACCCCCTACACTACCCAAAGACCACAGCATTACCATAAACCCTAAAACACGACCCCCTACACTGCACAAACCCAGCTGCACTACCCTAAACCATAAAACACTACCCCCAGCACAACCCCTACACTACACAAACACCCCTTCACTACCCTAAACCCTAAAACACCACCCCCAGCACGACCCCCTACACTACACAAACACCACTGCAATACCCCAGAACGACCCCCAACACTACCCAAACACCACTGCACTACCCTAAACCCTAAAACACTACCCCCAGCAGTACCCCCTACACTATCCAAACACCATTGTACTACCCTAAACCCTAAAACAGTACCCCAGAGGTACTCCCTAAAATACCCAAACATCACTGCTCTACCCTAAACCCTAAACAACTACCCCCATCATGACCCCCTACACTACCAAAACACCACTGCCCTACCCTAAACCGTAAAACACTACCGCCAGCATGACCCCCTACACTACCCAAACATCACTGCACTTCGCTAAACCCTAATTCTACCCCCAAAATGATCCCCTACACTACCCAAACACTACTGCACTACCCTAAACCCTATATCTACCCTCAGTATGACTCCCTACACTACCCAAACACCAATGCAGTACCCTAAACCCTAAAACACTACCCCCAGCATGACCCCTACACTACACCAACACCACTGCACTACCCTAAACCCTAAAACACTACCCCAGCACGACCCCCTACACTAACCAAACACCACTGCATTACCATAAACCCTAAAACACTACCCCCAGCATGACCCCCTACAGTACCCAAAAACTACTGCACTACCTAAAACACTACCCCCAGCACGACCCCCTACACTGCATGAACACCACTGCAGTGCCCTAAACCCTAAAACACTACCCCAGCACGACCCCCCTCACTGCCTGAACACCACTGCACTGCCCTAAAGCCTATAATACTACCATCAGCACAACTCCCTACACTGCCCGAACACCACTGCTCTGCCCAAAACCCTGAAACGCTAGCCCCAGCAATACTCCCTTCACTGCCCGAACACCACTGCACTGCCCTAAACCCTGAAACACTAGCCCCAGCACGACCCCCTACACTGCCCGAACACCACTGCACTGTCCTAAACCCTAAAACACCACCCCCCGCACGACCCCCTACACTGCCCGAACACAACTGCAGTGCCCTAAGCCCTGAAACACGAATCCCTACACTGCCCGAATACCACTGCCCTGCCCTAATCCCTGAAACACCACCCACCGCACGACCCCCTAAACTGCCCGAACACCACTGCACTGCCCTAAACCCTGAAACAACACAACCCCTGCACGACCCCTTCACTGCCCGAACCCCACTGCAATGCCCTAAACCCTGAAACACCACTCCCCACATGACCCCCTTCACTGTCCGAACACCACTGCACTGACCTAAACCCTGAAACACCACCCCCACACGACCCTCTACACTGCCCAAACACCACTGCACTGCCCTAAACCCTGAAACACCACCCTCCGCATGACCCCCTACACTGCCTGAACACCACTGCACTGCCCTAAACCCTGAAACACTACCCCCCAGCATTACCCTATACACTGCACTACCCAAACCCTAAAACACCACCCCAGCACGATCCCCTACACTACCAGAACACCACTGCACTGCCCTAAACCCTGAAACACCACTCCCCACATGACCCCCTACACTGTCTGAACACCACTGCACTGCCCTAAACCCAGAAACACCACCCCCACACGACCCTCTACACTGCCCAAACACCACTGCACTGCCCTAAACCCTGAAACACCAACCTCCGCATGACCCCCTACACAGCCCGAACACCACTGCACTGCCCTAAACCCTGAAACACCACCCCCCAGCATTACCCTATACACTGCACTACCCAAACCCTAAAACACCACCCCCAGCACGATCTCCTACACTACCAGAACACCACTGGACTGCCCTAAACCCTAAAACACCACCACCAGCATGACCCCCTACACTACCCATACACCACTACACTACCCTAAACCCTAAAACACCACACCCCATACAACCCCCTACACTACCCAAAGACCACAGCATTACCATAAACCCTAAAACACGACCCCCTACACTGCACAAACACAGCTGCACTACCCTAAACCATAAAACACTACCCCCAGCACAACCCCTACACTACACAAACACCCCTGCACTACCCTAAACCCTAAAACACTACCCCCTACACTACACAAACACCACTGCACTACCCCCAACATGACCCCCTACACTACCCAAACACCACTGCACTACCCTAAACCCTAAAACACTACCCCCAGCAGTAACCCCTACACTATCCAAACACCATTGTACTACCCTAAACCCTAAAACAGTACCCCAGAGGTACTCCCTACAATACCCAAACATCACTGCTCTACCCTAAACCCTAAACAACTACCCCAATCATGACCCCCTACACTATCAAAACACCACTGCCCTACCCTAAACCGTCAAACACTACCGCCAGCATGACCCCCTACACTACCCAAACATCACTGCACTTCGCTAAACCCTAATTCTACCCCCAGAATGACCCCCTACACTACCCAAACACTACTGCACTACCCTAAACCCTATATCTACCCTCAGCATGACTCCCTACACTACCAAAACACCACTGCAGTACCCTAAACCCTAAAACACTACCCCCAGCATGACCCCCTACACTACACCAACACCACTGCACTACCCTAAACCCTAAAACACTACCCCAGCACGACCCCCTACACTAACCAAACACCACTGCATTACCATAAACCCTAACACACTACCCCCAGCATGACCTCATACACTACCCAAAAACTACTGCACTACCTAAAACACTACCCCCAGCACGACCCCCAACACTGCATGAACACCACTGCACTGCCCTAAAGCCTAAAATACTACCCCCAGCACGACTCCCTACACTGCCCGAACACCACTGCTCTGCCCAAAACCCTGAAACGCTAGCCCCAGCAAAACCCCCTTCACTGCCCGAACACCACTGCACTGCCCTAAACCCTGAAACACTAGCCCCAGCACGACCCCTAACCTGCCCGAACACCACTACACTGTCCTAAACCCTGAAACACCACCCACCGCGCGACCCCCTACACTGCCCGAACACCACTGCAGTGCCCTAAGCCCTGAAACACGAATCCCTACACTGCCCGAACACCACTGCCCTGCCCTAATCCCTGAAACACCACCCACCGCACGACCCCCTAAACTGCCCGAACACCACTGCACTGCCCTAAACCCTGAAAGACCACAACCCCTGCACGACCCCTACACTGCCCAAACCCCACTGCAATACCCTAAACCCTGAAACACCACTCCCCACATGACCCCCTACACTGTCCGAACACCACTGCACTGCCCTAAACCCTGAAACACCACCCCCACACGACCCTCTACACTGCCCAAACACCACTGCACTGCCCTAAACCCTGAAACACCACCCTCCGCATGACCCCCTACACTGCCTGAACACCACTGCACTGCCCTAAACCCTGAAACACCACCCCAGCACGATCCCCTACACTACCAGAACACCACTGCACTGCCCTAAACCCTAATACACCACCACCAGCATGACCCCCTACACTACCCAAACACCACTACACTACCCTAAACCCTAAAACACCACACCCCTACAACCCCCTACACTACCCAAAGACCACAGCATGACCATAAACCCTAAAACACGACCCCTACACTGCACAAACACAGCTGCACTACCCTAAACCATAAAACACTACCCCCAGCACAACCCCTACACTACACAAACACCACTGCACTACCCTAAACCATAAAACACTACCCCTACACTACCCAAACACCACTGCACTACCCTAAACCCGAAAACACTACCCCCAGCAGTACCCCCTACACTATCCAAACACCATTGTACTACCCTAAACCCTAAAACACTACCCCAGAGGTATTCCCTACAATACCCAAACATCACTGCTCTACCCTAAACCCTAAACAACTACCCTCATCATGACCCCCTACACTACCCAAACACCACTGCCCTACCCGAAACCGTAAAACACTACCGCCAGCATGACCCCCTACACTACCCCTACACTACTGCACTACCCTAAACCCTATATCTACCCTCAGCATGACTCCCTACACTACCCAAACACCACTGCAGTACCCTAAACCCTAAAACACTACCCCCAGCATGACCCCCTATACTACACCAACACCACTGCACTACCCTAAACCCTAAAACACTACCCCAGCACGACCCCCTACACTAACCAAACACCACTGCATTACCATAAACCCTAAAACACTACCCCCAGCATGACCCCCTACACTACCCAAAAACGACTGCACTACCTAATACACTACCCTAGCACAACACCCTACACTGCACGAACACCACTGCACTACCCTAAAACACTACCCCATCACGACCCCCTTCACTGCCAGAACACCACTGCCCTAAACCCTGAAACACCACCCCCAGCAAGACCCCCTACACTGCCTGAACACCACTGCCCTAAACCCTGAAACACCACCTCCAGCAAGAACCCCTACACTGCCCAAACACCACTGCACTGCCCTAAACCCTGAGAAACCAACCCCAGCACATCCCTCTACACTGCCCAAACACCACTACACTGCCCTAAACCCTGAAACACAACCCCCCTGCATGACCACCTACACTGCCCGAACACCACTGCACTGCCCTAAACCCTGAAAGACCAGCCCCAGCATGTTCCTCTACACTGCCAGAACACCACGGCACTGCCCGAAACCCTAAAACAACACCCCCTGCAAGACCCCTTACACTGCCGGAACCCCACTGCACTGCCCTAAACCCTGAAACACCACCCCCAGCAAGACCCCCTACACTGCCCGAACACCATTGCACTGCCCTAATCCCTGAAACACCACCCCCAGCATGACCCCTTACACTGCCCGAACACCACTGCTTTGCCCTAAACCCTAAAACACCACCCCCAGAACGACACTCTACACTGCCCGAACACAGCTGCACTGCCCTAAACCCTAAAACACCACCCCCAGCATGACCCACTGCACTACACAAACACCGCTGCACTGCCCTAAACCCTAAAACACTACCCCCTGCATGACCCCCTACACTACCCATACACCGCATAACTTTCCTAAACCCTAAAACACCAACCCCATCATGAACCTCTACACTACACAAACACCGCTGCACTACCCTAAACCCTAAAAAACTAACTGATGCACTACCCTAAACCCTAAAACACTACCCCCCGCACGACACCCTACACTACCCAAACACCACTGCACTACCAACACCACTGCACTACCATAAACACTAAAACATGACCCCCCGCACGACCCCCTACACTACCCAAAGACCACTGCACTACCCTAAAACCTAAACCACGACCCCGTACACTGCACAAACACCGCTGCACTACCCTAAACCCTAAAACACTACCCCAGTACGACCCCTACACTGCATAAACACCACTGCACTACCCTAAACCCTAAAACACTACCCCCTACACTACGCAAACACCACTGCAATACCCTAAACCCTAAAACACCAATCTCCAGCACGATCCCCTACACCACCAGAAAACCACTGCACTGCCCTAAACCCTAAAACACCATCCCCAGCACGACCCCCTATACTACTAAAACACCACTACACTACCCTAAACCCTAAAACACCACCCACCACGCAACACCATACACTACCCAAAGACCACAGCACTACCCTAAACCCTAAAACCCGACCCCTACAGTACACAAACACTGCTGCAATACCCTAAACCCAAAAACACTACCCCAGCACTATCCCATACACTACACAAACACCCCTGCTCTACCCTAAAGCCTAAATCACTACCCCCAGCAGTACCCCCTATACTACCCAAACACCACTGCACTACCTTAAACCCTATAACACTACCCCCAGCAGTACCCCCTAAACTACCCAAACACCATTGCACTACTATAAACCCTAAAACACTACCCCCAGAGTTAACCCCTATACTACCCAAACTCCACTACTCTACCCTAAACCCTAAAAATCTACCCCCAGCACGACCCCCTACACTACCCAAACACCACTGCACTACCCTAAACCGTAAAACACTACCGCTAGCATGACCCCCTACACTACCCAAACACGACTGCACTACCCTAAACCCTAAAACACACCCCCAGCACGACTCCCTACACTACCAAAACACCACTGCACTACGCTAAACCCTAAATTTACCCTCAGGACGACCCCTACACTACCCAAACACCACTGCACTGCCCTAACCCTAACTCTATCCCCAGCACGACCCCCTACACTACCCAAACATTACTGCACGACCCTGCACCCTAAATCTACCCTCAGCACGACCCCCTACACTACCCAAACACCACTGCACTACCATAAACCCTAAATCACTACCCCAGCATGACCCCCTACACTGCATGAACACCACTGCAGTGCCCTAAACCCTAAAACACTACCCCAGCACGACCCCCCTCACTGCCCGAACACGACTGCACTGCCCTAAAGCCTAAAATACTACCCCGAGCATGACTCCCTACACTGCCCGAACAACACTGCTCTGCCTAAAACCCTGAAACACCAGCCCCAGCACGACCCCCTTCACTGCCCGAACACCACTGCACTGCCCTAAACTCTGAAACACTAGCCACAGCACGACCCCCTACACTGCCAGAACACCACTGCACATTCCAAACCCTGAAACACCACCCCCGCACGACCCACTACACTGCCCGAACACCACTGCACTGCCCTAAGCCCTGAAACACGAACCCCTACACTCCCCGAACACCACTTCCCTGCCCTAATCCCTGAAACACCACCCACCGCACGACCCCCTAAACTGCCCGAACACCACTGCACTGCCCTAAACCCTGAAACACCACCACCCCTGCATGACCCCCAACACTGCCCGAACACCACTGCAATGCCCTAAACCCTGAAACACCACTCCCCGCATGACCCCCTACACTGTCCGAACACCACTGCACTGCCCTAAACCCTGAAACACCACCCCCCAGCATGACGCTATACACTGCCCGAACACCACTGCCCTGCCCTAAACCCTGAAACACCGCCCCCAGCAAGACCCCCTACACTGCCCGAACACCACTGCCCTCACCTGAACCCTGAAACACCACCCCCATCATGACCCCATACACTCCCTGAACACCCCTGCCCTGCCCTAAACCCTGGAACACCACACCCAGCACAATCCCCTACACTGCCCGAGCACCACTGCACTGCCCTAAACCCTAGAACACCACCCCCAGGACGACCCCCTACACTACCCAAACACCACTGCACTGCCCTAAACCCTAAAACAGCACCCCCAGCACGACCCCCTACACTACCCAAACAACACTGCACTGCCCTAAACCCTAAAACACTACCCTCAGCACGACCCTCTACACTACCCAAACACAACTGCACTACCCTAAACCCTAAAGCACTACCCCCACACGTCCCCCTATACTACCCAAAGACCACTGCACTACCCTAAACCCTAAATCACGACCCCCTGCACTACACAAACACTGCTGCACTACCAAAACCCTAAAACACTACCCCCAGCATGACCCCTACACTACACAAACACCACTGCACTACCCTAAACCCTAAAACACAACCCCTTATACTACACAAACACAGCTGCTCCAAGCTGAACCCTAAAACACTACCCCCAGCATGACCCCCTTCACTACCCAAACACCACTGCACTACCCTAAATCCTAAAACACTACCCACAGCAGCGCCCCCTACACTACCCAAGCACCACTGCACTACCCTAAACCCTTAAACACTACCCATAGCAGTACCCCCTACACTATCCAAATACCATTGCACTACCCAAAACCCTAAAACACTACCAAAGGAGGTACCCCCTACACAACCCAAACTCCACTGCACTACCCTAAACCCTAAACCACTACCCCCAGCATGACCCCCTACACTACCCAAACACCACTGCACTACCCTAAACCCTAAAACACTACCGCCAGCACGACTCCATACACTACCAAAACACCACTGCACTACCCTAAACCCAAAAACACTACCCCAGCACTATCCCATACAATACACAAACACCCCTGCTCTACCCTAAAGCCTAAATCACTACCCCCAGCAGTACCCCCTATACTACCCAAACACCACTGCACTACCTTAAACCCTATAACACTACCCCCAGCAGTACCCCCTAAACTACCCAAACACCATTGCACTACTATAAACCCTAAAACACTACCCCCAGAGTTAACCCCTATACTACCCAAACTCCACTACTCTACCCTAAACCCTAAAAATCTACCCCCAGCACGGCCCCCTACACTACGCAAACACCACTGCACTACCCTAAACCGTAAAACACTACCGCTAGCATGACACACTACACAAACACGACTGCACTACCCTAAACCCTAAAACACACACCCAGCACGACTCCCTTTACTACCAAAACACCACTGCACTACGCTAAACCCTAAATGTACCCTCAGGACGACCCCTACACTACCCAAACACCACTGCACTGCCCTAACCCTAACTCTATCCCCAGCACGACCCCCTACACTACCCAAACACTACTGCACTACCCTACACCCTAAATCTACCCTCAGCACGACCCCCTACACTACCCAAACACCACTGCACTACCATAAACCCTAAATCACTACCCCCGCACGTCCCCCTATACTACCCAAAGACCACTGCACTACCCTATACCCTAAATCACGACCCCCTGCACTACACAAACACTGCTGCACTACCAAAACCCTAAAACACTACCCCCAGCATGACCCCTACACTACACAAACACCACTGCACTACCCTAAACCCTAAAACACAACCCCTTATACTACACAATCACAGCTGCTCCAAGCTGAACCCTAAAACACTACCCCCAGCATGACCCCCTTCACTACCCAAACACCACTGCACTACCCTAAATCCTAAAACACTACCCACAGCAGCGCCCCCTACACTACCCAAGCACCACTGCACTACCCTAAACCCTTAAACACTACCCATAGCAGTACCCCCTACACTATCCAAATACCATTGCACTACCCAAAACCCTAAAACACTACCAAAGGAGGTACCCCCTACACAACCCAAACTCCACTGCACTACCCTAAACCCTAAACCACTACCCCCAGCACGACTCCCTACACTACCAAAACACCACTGCACTACCCTAAACCCTAAAACACTCCTCCCAGCATGACTCCCTACACTACCTAAACACCACAGCACTACCCTAAACCCTAAATCTACCCCCAGCATTACCCCCTACACTATCTAAACACCACTGCACTACCCTAAACCCTAAATCTACCCCCAGCACGACCCCCTACACTATCCAAACACCACTGCACTCCCCTAAACCCTAAAACACTACCCCAGCACGACCCCCTACACTACACAAACACCACTGCACTACCCTAAACCCTAAAATACTACCCCCTACACTACACAAAAACACTGCACTACCCTAAACCCCTAAAACACTAACCCCAGCCTGACCCACTACAATACCCTAAACCCTAAATCACCACCCCCAACACAACCCCCTAGAATGCCCGAACACCACGGCCCTGCACTAAACCCTGAAACACCAACCCCAGCACGACCCCTATACTGGCCGAACACCCCTGCCTGCCCTAAACCCTGAAACACCACCCCCAGCACGACCCCTTACACTGCCCAAACACCACTGCCCTGCCCTAAACCCTGAAACACCACCCACAGCATGACCCACTACACTGCCCGAACACCACTGCCCTTCCCTAAACCCTGAAACACCACCCCACCACAACCCCCTACCCTCCCTGTACACCACTGCCCTGCCCTAAACCCCGAAACACTACCCCCCGCACGACACCCTACACTGCATGAACACCACTGCACCTCCCTAAACCCTAAAATACCAGCCCTAGCACGACCCCCTACACTACCTGAACACCACTGCCCTGCCCTAAACCCTGAATCACCAACCCTCGCACGACCCCCTACTCTGCCCGAACACCAATGTACTGCCCTAAACCTTAAAACACCACCCCTAGCAATACCCCTTACGCTGCCCGAACACCACTGTTCTGCATAAACCCTGAAACACCACCCCCAGCACCACCACCTACACTGCCCGAACACCACTGCCCTGCCCTAAACCCTGAAACACCACCCCAGCACGACCCCCTACACTGGCCGAACACCACTGCACTGCCCTAAACCCTAAAACACTAGCCCCAGCACGACCACCTACACTGCCCGAACACCACTGCAATGCCCTAAACCCTAAAACACTACCACCAGCATGATCACCTACACTGCCCAAACACTACTGCACTGCACTGCCCTAAACCCTGAAACACCAACCCCAGCACGACTCCCAACACTGCCCGAACACCACTGCACTGCCCTAAACCCTAAACACCACCCCCAGCACAACCCCCTACTCTACCCAAAAACCATTGCTCTGCCCTAAACCCTAAACACCACCCCCAGCACGACCCCCTACAGTACCTGAACACCCCTGCTCTGCCATAAACCCTAAAACACTACCCCCAACATGACCCCTACACTACCCAAAGACCCCTGCACTACCCTAAACCCTAAAACACGACCCCCTATACTACACAAACACTGCTGCACTACCATAAACCCTAAATTTGCCCTCAGCACGACCCCCTACACTACCCAAATTCCACTGCCCTACCCTAAACACTAAAACACTACCCCCAGTACGACCCCCTACACTATACCAACAGCACTGCACTACCCTAAACCCTAAAACAATACCCCAGCACGACCCCCTACACTACACAAACACCACTGCACTGCCCTAAACCCTAAAAACTACACCCAGCACGACCCCTTCCACTACACAAACACCACTGCACAACCCTAAACACGAAATCTACCCCAAGCACAACCCTCTACACTACACAAACATCACTGCACTACCCCAAACCCTAAAACACTACCACCAGCACGACCCCCTACACTACACAAACACCACTGCATGACCCTAAATCCTGAAACACCAGCCCCAGAACAACACCCTACACTGCCCGAACACCATGCACTGCTCTAAACACTGAAACACCAGCCCCAGCATGACCCCCTACACTGCCCGAACACCACTGCACTGCCCTAAACCCTGAAACACCACCCACAGCACGACCCCCTACACTGCCCGAACACCACTGCCCTAAACCCTGAAACACCACCCCGAGCAAGACCCCCTACACTGCCCGAACACCACTGCCCTAAACCCTGAAACACCACCTCCAGCAAGACCCGCTACACTGCCCAAACACCACTGCACTGCCATAAACCCTAAAACACCACCCCCTGTACGACCACCTACTCTACCCGAACACCACTGCCCTAAACCCTGAAACAACACGCCCAGCAAGACCCCCTACACTGCCCGAACACCACTACACTGCCCTAAACCCTAAGACACCACCTCCAGCATGACCCCCTACACTGCCCGATCACCACTGCACTGCCCTAAACCATGAAACACCACCCCCAGCATGACCCCCTACACTGCCCGATCACCTCTGCACTGCCCTAAACCCTTAAACACCACCCCCATTACGGCCCCCTGCACTGCCCAAACAACACTGCACTGCCCTGAACCCTGAAACACCACCCCCAGCACGTCCCTCTACACAGCCCGAACACCACTGCACTGCCCAAAACCCTGAAACTCCACCCCCCTGCATGACCCCCTACACTGCCCGAACACCACTGTACTGCCCTAAACCCTGAAACACCACCCACAGCACGTCCCTCTACACTGCCTGAACACCACTGCACTGCCCTAAACCCTGAAACACCACCCCCCTGCACGACCCCATACACTACCCGGACACCACTGCCCTAAACCCTGAAACACCACCCCAAGCAAGACCACCTATACTGCCCGAACACCACTGCCCTAAACCCCGAAACACCACCTCCAGCAAGACCCGCTACACTGCCCAAACACCACTGCACTACCCTAAACCCTAAAACACGACCCCCTATACTACACAAACACTGCTGCACTACCATAAACCCTAAATCTGCCCTCAGCACGACCCCTACACTACCCAAATTCCACTGCCCTACCCTAAACACTAAAACACTACCCCCAGTACGACCCCCTACACTATACCAACAGCACTGCACTACCCTAAACCCTAAAACAATACCCCAGCACGACCCCCTACACTACACAAACACCACTGCACTGCCCTAAACCCTAAAAACTACACCCAGCATGACCCCTTCCACTACACAAACACCACTGCACGACCCTAAACAGGAAATCTACCCCAAGGACAACCCTCTACACTACACAAACATCACTGCACTACCCCAAACCCTAAAACACTACTACCAGCACGACCCCCTACACTACACAAACTCCACTGCACTACCCTAAATCCTGAAATACCAGCCCCAGAACGACACCCTACACTGCCCGAACACCATGCACTGCTCTAAACACTGAAACACCAGCCCCAGCATGACCCCCTACACTGCCCGAACACCACTGCACAGCCCTAAACCCTGAAACACCACCCACAGCACGACCCCCTACACTGCCCGAACACCACTGCCCTAAACCCTGAAACACCACCCCAAGCAAGACCCCCTACACTGCCCGAACACCACTGCCCTAAACCCTGAAACACCACCTCCAGCAAGCCCCGCTACACTGCCCAAACACCACTGCACTGCCATAAACCCTAAAACACCACCCCCTGTACGACAACCTACTCTGCCCGAACACCACTGCCCTAAACCCTGAAACAACACCCCCAGCACGACCCAATACACTGCCCGAACACCACTACACTGCCCTAAACCCTAAGACACCACCCCCAGCACGACCCCCTACACTGCCCGAACCACACTGTACTGCCCTAAACCCTGAAACACCACCCACAGCACGTCCCTCTACACTGCCTGAACACCACTGCACTGCCCTAAACCCTGAAACACCACCCCCCTGCACGACCCCATACACTGCCCGGACACCACTGCCCTAAACCCTGAAACACCACCCGAGCAAGACCACCTATACTGCCCGAACACCACTGCCCTAAACCCCGAAACACCACCTCCAGCAAGACCCGCTACACTGCCTAAACACCACTGCACTACCCTAAACCCTAAAACACGACCCCCTATACTACACAAACACTGCTGCACTACCATAAACCCTAAATCTGCCCTCAGCACGACCCCTACACTACCCAAATTCCACTGCCCTACCCTAAACACTAAAACACTACCCCCAGTACGACCCCTACACTATACCAACAGCACTGCACTACCCTAAACCCTAAAACAATACCCCAGCACGACCCCCTACACTACACAAACACCACTGCACTGCCCTAAACCCTAAAAACTACACCCAGCATGACGCCTTCCACTACACAAACACCACTGCACGACCCTAAACACGAAATCTACCCCAAGCACAACCCTCTACACTACACAAACATCACTGCACTACCCCAAACCCTAAAACACTACTACCAGCACGACCCCCTACACTACACAAACTCCACTGCACTACCCTAAATCCTGAAACACCAGCCCCAGAACGACACCCTACACTGCCCGAACACCATGCACTGCTCTAAACACTGAAACACCAGCCCCAGCATGACCCCCTACACTGCCCGAACACCACTGCACTGCCCTAAACCCTGAAACACCACCCACAGCACGACCCCCTACACTGCCCGAACACCACTGCCCTAAACCCTGAAACACCACCCCAAGCAAGACCCCCTACACTGCCCGAACACCACTGCCCTAAACCCTGAAACACCACCTCCAGCAAGACCCGCTACACTGCCCGAACACCACTACACTGCCCTAAACCCTAAGACACCACCTCCAGTATGACCCCCTACACTGCCCGATCACCACTGCACTGCCCTAAACCATGAAACACCACCCCCAGCATGACCCCCTACACTGCCCGATCACCACTGCACTGCCCTAAACCCTAAAACACCACCCCCATTACGGCCCCCTGCACTGCCCAAACACCACTGCACTGCCCTAAACCCTGAAACACCACCCCCAGCACGTCCCTCTACACTGCCCGAACACCACTGCACTGCCCAAAACCCTGAAACTCCACCCCCCTGCATGACCCCCTACACTGCCCGAACACCACTGTACTGCCTTAAACCCTGAAACACCACCCACAGCACGTCCCTCTACACTGCCTGAACACCACTGCACTGCCCTAAACCCTGAAACACCACCCCCCTGCACGACCACCTACACTGCCCGGACACCACTGCCCTAAACCCTGAAACACCACCCTGAGCAAGACCACCTATACTGCCCGAACACCACTGCCCTAAACCCTGAAACACCACCTCCAGCAAGACCCGCTACACTGCCCAAACACCACTGCACTGCCATAAACCCTACAACACCACCCCCTGTACGACAACCTACTCTGCCCGAACACCACTGCCCTAAACCCTGAAACAACACCCCCAGCAAGACCCCCTACACTGCCCGAACACCACTACACTGCCCTAAACCCTAAGACACCACCCCCAGCACGACCCCCTACACTGCCCGATCACCACTGCACTGACCTAAACCATGAAACACCACCCCCAGCATGACCCCCTACACTGCCCGATTACCACTGCACTGCCCTAAACCCTAAAACACCACCCCCATTACGACCCCCTACACTGCCCGAACACCACTGTACTGCCTTAAACCCTGAAACACCACCCACAGCACGTCCCTCTACACTGCCCGAACACCACTGCACTGCCCTAAACCCTGAAACACCACCCCCCTGCACGACCCCCTACACTGCCCAGACACCACTGCACTGCCCTAAACCCTGAAACACCACCCCCCTGCACGACCCCCTACACTGCCCGAACACCACAGGACTGCCCAAAACAATGAAACACCACCCCCAGCAAAACCCCCTACACTGCCCGACCACCACTGCCCTAAACCCTGAAACACCACCCCCAGCAAGACCCCATACACTGCCCGAACACCACTACACTGCCCTAAACCCTAAAACACCACCCCCAGCACGACCCCCTACACTGCCCGATCACCACTGCATTGGTACCCCAGCAAGACCCCATACACTGCCCGAACACCACTACACTGCCCTAAACCCTAAAACACCACCCCCAGCATGACCCTCTACACTGCCCGATCACCACTGCACTGCCCTAAACCATGAAACACCACCCCCAGCACGACCCCCTACACTGCCAATCACCATTTCACTGCCCTAAATCCTGAAACACCACCCCCATCACGTCCCTCTATACTGCGCTAACACGACTGCACTGCCCTAAACCCTGAAACACCACCCCCTGCACGACCCCCTACACTGCCAGAACACCACTGCACTGCCCTAATTGCTGAAACACCACCCCCCTGCACGACCTCCTACACTGCCCAAACACCACTGCACTGCCCTAAACCCTGAAACACCACCCCCAGCAAGACCCCCTACACTGCACAAACACCACTGCACTGCCCTAAACCCTGAAACACCACCCCCAGCAAGACCCCTTACACAGCCCGAACACCACTGCACTGCCCTAATCCCTGAAACACCACACCAAGCATGACCTCCTACACTGCCTGAACACTACTGCACTGTCCGGATCCCTAAAACACCACCCCCAGCACAACCCCCAACAATGCCTGAACACCACTGCTTTGCCCTAAACCATAAAACATCACCCCCAGCATGATCCCCTACACTGCCCGAACACCACTGCACTGCCCTAAACCCTAAAACACCACCCCCAGCACGACCCCCTAAAATACACAAACACCCCTGCACTGCCCTAATCCCTAAAACACTACCCCAGCACAACCCCCTACACTACACAAACACTGCTGCACTACCCTAAACCCTAAAACACTAACTGATGCACTACCCTTAACCCTAAAACACTACCCCCTGCACGACCCCCTACACTACCCAAACACCACTGCACTGCCATAAACCCTAAAACACGACCCCGTACACTACACAAACACCGCTGCACTACCCTAAACCCTAAAACACTAGCCCAGCACGACCCCTTCACTACACAAACACCACTGTACTACCCTAAACCTTAAAACACTACCCCCTACACTACACAAACACCACTGCACTACCTTAAACCCTAAAACAGTAACCCCAGCAGTACCCCCCTACAGTACCCAAACACCACTGCACTACCCTAAACCCTAAAACACTATCCCCAACAGTACCCCTACACTACCCAAACACCATTGCACTACCCTAAACCCTAAAGCACTTCCCCCAGCAGTACCCCCTATACCACCCAAACACCACTGCACTACCCTGAACCATAAACCGCTATCCCCAGCACGACCCCCTACACTACCCAAACACCACTGCACTGCCCTGAACCCTAGAACACGACCCCCTACACTACCCAAACACTACTGTACTACCGTAAACCCTAAAACACTCCCCCAGCACGACTACCCATACTAACCAAACACCATTGCACTACCCTAAACCCTAAATCTACCCCCAGCATGACTCCCTACACTACCCAAACACCACTGCACTACCCAAAACCCTAAATCTACCCTCATCATGACCCCCTACACTACCCAAACACCACGGCACTACCCTAAACCCTAAAACACTACCCCAGCATGACCCCCTACACTACACAAACACTACTGCACTACCCTTACCCTAACACACTACCCCAGCACGACCCCCTACACTACCCAATCACCACTGCATTGCCCTAAACCCTAAAACACTACCCCCAGCACGACCCCGTACACTACACAAACACCACTGCACTACCCTAAACCCTAAATCTACCCCAAGCACGGCCCCCTACTCTACACAAACATCACTGTACTACCCGAAACCCTAAAACACTACCACCAGCATGACTCCCAACACTTCCCAAACACCTCTGCACTACCCTAAACCCTAAAACACTACCCCCAGCACGACCCCCTACACTACACAAACACCACTACACTATCCTAAACCCTAAAACACTACCCTCAGCATGACACCCTACACTACCCAAACACCACTGCACTACCCTAAACCCTAGATAAGTATCCACCACCCCATGCCCAATCCCCCTTACCTCTCACTCCTCGTGGTTCCTCTCTCCTCTTGGTTCCTGCTTCATGTTGTCTCTGAGGGGTGGTGCACGTCATTGTGAGGATACGGAACAGCCTCTGTTTCCTTACAACAACGTGGATCGTCTAAATTTTTTTAGAACTCATGGTCATTTACCATACATACCTTTACAACAAAATTAGTTGTACAGGCATGCGTGGTAAATGACCATGCGTTCTGAAAAAATTAGTAGCAATGTACAACGCATGCGTGGCATGCATTGTAATGGTATCGTGAAGTAAAAAAGTTGTTGTAACAGCTGTTTACCGATCGAAGCTGGCCCCTGTTCTTCAGTGAGTTGTTTATTTGATAAATTAGGAGGAAGGAATGTGTTGTTTTTTTAACGAAAAGTGCATTCCCGGCTGTTGTATTGTGAAAGTGTCCGCGTGGCCTGGTTTCACTTCCGGTGAGAGAGTGGAAGAGTCTGTTTGGATCTAAAGGGGTTCTGCTGTTGGACGGGGCCGGCGCGACACATCATCAGAAACACAGCTAATGGAAAGCATTGTCCCCGAAGTGTGGAGCAGTGCCGTGAGAGGTCAACGAGTGTGCGTCCCACCGCAGTATGACCGTACCGCGTGACCCATGTGCCGCCTCCAGTGTACGGAAGGCAGAAACGGCATCCATCGCAGGTCCTCTTGAAGACCGTTGTAGCATTAATTCTACATTTTGGAAATAGGGCATTTTAACCTTGTTGTTCCTGCCAGATACAAAGAGAAGATCCTGTGTTATTCAGTGCCCTTTGTTACCTTTTCTGTGGGTAGTGGTGCTTGTCACTTCTCTGCCCCACCAGTGCACACGACTGGGCTCCCCACATCGTGTGCCACCTGCAGGGCCTCTGCACACGGATCACTGGTTTTGGATTCTGGAGTGGCAACATAAAAAGTTAATCCCATAGGACTAGCCTGAACACTTAGGTCAATATCTCCTGCACCAGCATTCCACGGAAATTCTTTCCTAGCTCTCCCACGTCGACGGCAATGTCATAATAGCACGGCTCCGCTCGCGACACCGCATGACGTCATAGGAGCCATAAGAGGACCTCGGCGGCGTGCTGACGTCAGTTCCACCCATTTTTTCCCTGCCTCCGAGGTAAACAGGTGGACCAACACATTTTCACATGCATACATAGTATACTAAATATATATCTATTTATTACCTACTGGCGGTCGCCAGTAGGTAGTTATAGTTAGGACCTATTTTCCATAGGAAATCCGCTACATTCTCTTCCCAATAACTTTGGCGCCGATTGACGAATCTTCGCGAAATTTTCAAAACTTTTGGCCAGCTCCGGTCTACTCCTATCCTGAAAGTCTCGGAATGATTCGTGTAGAGGGGGCCAAGAAAAAAGGGGGTCCCAAAACGTGTTTTCCCCATGCAATTTCACATAGGACCTTTAGCTGCAGCTACAGCCCGAACTGCTGAACGGAATTACACCAAATTTGGCAGAAAGGTAGTCCTCAGTTCAGACTCGTGCCTTTTGCTTAAATGGTGTAAATCCGTTCAGTAGTTCCTGAGAAAATCAAAAGTAAAATCACATACATATCTGGGCGGAGCCTAACCACACATCTCATCGTGAGATGTGATTGGCTGTCAGCACTTCATCCAAGAAGTGTTGGCAGCCATCTTGGGACCAATATACATGACAGCACCTCATTAAAAAGCATTGCAGTTAATAGAAGGCTTTAAGACTTTAGTTACATTATAAATCATTTGTTGATGGTACCATACTCATTTTAGGAATTGTGATATGTTCTAAGGTGATTTTACCATGTGAAAAAGCCTTCTGCTGGGATAGCATGAATCATGTTTGAGAGAAAACTATTTTCTCATGCTTTTCCCATAGATGCTTGGAAGGTGATTTATAAGCTAAACTGAGAGCATATTTTCTGTAAATTCACATTATCTTTCTCAGTCATGTGAGAATGAAGTCTGACATTCTCAGTAAAACATGTACATCAAACAAGGGCAGAGACTGTCAGTTGATTCCTTTGTGTTCTACTGCAGCTTCCCAGAGTGTTCCAAAGAACAACTAGAGCGCTAACAGTCCTACTTATGATAAACGTATGGCACACCTGAAGCCATCTTGATTGGAATAAAGTGGTAACTCTTAAAACATTTAACTTAAAAAGGAACAAAATGAGGGGGTTCATTTTGCCATAGAAAGTATGATTAGTGCTGCAAAAAGAAAAATTAGGGCACATTTTGAGTGACTTCTAAAATCCTCTTCTATTTCATTAAAAAATTCTGACATGCAGACTGAAACATGCACTTTCAATACCAGCAGCAGACTTCCCTGATGAGCAGTACCTTTACTACAGTGATCTAATGAGCAACTAGAGTGCTAACATTCTGAGTTTATGGCAACTGTGTGACACATCTGAATGCCTTCTTGATGGAATCAAATTAAAAAACTGAAAGTATTCCTACTGAGGAGACTGTAGTAAATGAGGAAATTAGGAAACCTCATAACAAATAAGTCTCCCAAGATGGCCACCATAGACAAAAGAGCCCAAATGTAGCACAAATATCACCCAGATGTAGCCCAAGTATAGCCCAATGACAGAATGTCCCAGAGTGTTCTAAAGAATCACATACATATCTGGGCAGAGCCTAACCACACATCTCATCGTGAGATCTGATTGGCTGTCAGCACTTCATCCAAGAAGTGTTGGCAGCCATCTTGGGACCAATATACATGACAGCACCTCATTAAAAAGCATTGCAGTTAATAGAAGTTTTTAAGACTTTAGTTACATTATAAATCATTTGTTGATGGTACCATACTCATTTTAGGAATTGTGGTATGTTCTAAGGTGATTTTACCATGTGAAAAAGCCTTCTGCTGGGATATCATGAATCATGTTTGAGAGAAAACTATTTGCTCATTCTTTTCCCACAGAGGTTTGTGTTATACTCCACACTTGTATATATTACCTGTTCACAGCTGTTTACCATTGCTTGCTGTGGAATGTTATGTTGCCTAGCTACCAGGAAGGTGATTTATAAGCTAAACTGAGAGCATATTTTCTGTAAATGCACATTACCTTTCTCAGTCATGTGAGAATGAAGTCTGACATTCTCAGTAAAACATGTACGTCCAACAAGGGCAGAGACTGTCAGTTGATTCCTTTGTGTTCTACTGCAGCTTCCCAGAGTGTTCCAATGAACAACTAGAGCACTAACAGTCCTACTTATGATAAACGTATGGCACACCTGAAGCCATCTTGATTGGAATAAAGTGGTAACTCTTAAAACATTTAAGTTAAAAAGGAACAAAATGAGGGGGTTCATTTTGCCATAGAAAGTATGATGAGTGCTGCAGAAAGAAAAATTAGGGCACATTTTGAGTGACTTCTAAAATCCTCTACTATTTCATTAAAAATTTCTGACATGCAGACTGAAACATGCACTTTCAATACAAGCAGCAGACTTCCCTGGTGAGCAGTACCTTTACTACAGTGATCTAATGAGCAACTAGAGTGCTAACATTCTGAGTTTATGGCAACTGTGTGACACATCTGAATGCCTTCTTGATGGAATCAAACAAAAAAACTGAAAGTATTCCTACTGAGGAGACTGTAGTAAATGAGGAAATTAGGAAACTTCATAACAAATAAGTCTCCCAAGATGGCCACCATAGACAAAAGATCGCAAATGTAGCACAAATATCACCCAGATGTAGCCCAAGTATAGCCCAATGACAGAATGTCCCAGAGTGTTCTAAAGAATCACATACATATCTGGGCGGAGCCTAACCACACATCTCATCGTGAGATCTGATTGGCTGTCAGCACTTCATCCAAGAAGTGTTGGCAGCCATCTTGGGACCAATATACATGACAGCACCTCATTAAAAAGCATTGCAGTTAATAGAAGTTTTTAAGACTTTAGTTACATTATAAATCATTTGTTGATGGTACCATACTCATTTTAGGAATTGTGGTATGTTCTAAGGTGATTTTACCATGTGAAAAAGCCTTCTGCTGGGATATCATGAATCATGTTTGAGAGAAAACTATTTGCTCATTCTTTTCCCACAGAGGTTTGTGTTATACTCCACACTTGTATATATTACCTGTTCACAGCTGTTTACCATTGCTTGCTGTGGAATGTTATGTTGCCTAGCTACCAGGAAGGGGATTTATAAGCTAAACTGAGAGCATATTTTCTGTAAATGCACATTATCTTTCTCAGTCATGTGAGAATGAAGTCTGACATTCTCAGTAAAACATGTACGTCCAACAAGGGCAGAGACTGTCAGTTGATTCCTTTGTGTTCTACTGCAGCTTCCCAGAGTGTTCCAATGAACAACTAGAGCACTAACAGTCCTACTTATGATAAACGTATGGCACACCTGAAGCCATCTTGATTGGAATAAAGTGGTAACTCTTAAAACATTTAAGTTAAAAAGGAACAAAATGAGGGGGTTCATTTTGCCATAGAAAGTATGATTAGTGCTGCAGAAAGAAAAATTAGGGCACATTTTGAGTGACTTCTAAAATCCTCTACTATTTCATTAAAAATTTCTGACATGCAGACTGAAACATGCACTTTCAATACCAGCAGCAGACTTCCCTGGTGAGCAGTACCTTTACTACAGTGATCTAATGAGCAACTAGAGTGCTAACATTCTGAATTTATGGCAAATGTGTGACACATCTGAATGCCTTCTTGATGGAATCAAATAAAAAAAACTGAAAGTATTCCTACTGAGGAGACTGTAGTAAATGAGGAAATTAGGAAACTTCATAACAAATAAGTCTCCCAAGATGGCCACCATAGACAAAAGATCTCAAATGTAGCACAAATATCACCCAGATGTAGCCCAAGTATAGCCCAGTGACAGAATGTCCCAGAGTGTTCTAAAGAACAACTAGAGTGCTAACAGTCTTACTTATGACAAAAGTATGGCACACCTGAAGCCATCTTGATTGGAATAAAGTCGTAACACTTAAAACATTTAATTTGCAAAGGAACAAAATGAGGGGGTTCATTTTGCCATAGAAATTATGATTAGTGCTGCAGAAAGAAAAATTAGGGCACATTTTGACTTCTCAAATCCTCTTCTATTTCATTAAAAAATTCTGACATGCAGATTGAAACATGCACTTTGAATACCAGCAGCAGACTTTCCTGGTGAGCAGTACCTTTACTACAATGATCTAATGAGCAACTAGAGTGCAACCATTCAGATTAGTACATGGTGCTGAATGGGTCACTGGAGGAGTGTAAAGGGAGTGACAGGATGTTTATTGGAGTGTATTGATACTGACTGGGGAATTGAAGGTGTGAAAGACAAGTGTGTAGGTGGTTGGAGGACTGCATGCATAGTGGATAGACGTTTGAAGCAGTGCATGTGCTAAGGCCTGGGACACTGCATGAGTACCTGGGTACTGACTGAATCATTAGAGTACTACAAGGAGAGTGCCTCGGTGAATTTATAAGTGGTTGGGTTTTGGCGCAGTGAATGGATTAGTACATGGTGCTGACTGGGTCACTGGAGAAGTGTAAGGGAGTTACAGGGTGTTTGCGGGAACTGTATGAATACTGACTGGGGTATTGAAGCTGTGAAAAACAAGTGTATAGGTGGTAAGAGACCTGCATGCATGGTGGATAGGCATTTGAAGCAGTCCATGTGCTAAGGCCTGGTTCACTGCATGAGTACTTGGGTACTGACTGAATCATTAGAGTACTGCAAGGAAAGTGCCGCGGTGAATTTAAAAGTGGTTGAGTTTTGGTGCAGTGAATGGATTAGTACATGTTGCTGAATGGGTCACTGGAGAAGTGTAAGGGGAGTGACAAGGTGTTTGCGGGAACTGTATGAATACTGACTGGGGTGTTGAAGGTGTGAAAGACAAGTGTGTAGGTGGTTAGAGGACTGCATGCATAGTGGATAGACGTTTGAAGCAGTCCATGTGCTAAGGCCTGGTTCACTGCATGAGTAACTGGTTACTGACTAAATCATTAGAGTACTGCAAGGAGAGGGCCTGGATGAATCTTTTAAGGGTTTGGGTTTTGACGGAGTGAATGGATTAGTACATGATGCTGAATGGGCCACTGGAGGAGTGTAAGGGGAGTGACACGGTGTTTGCAGGAACTGTATGAATACTGACTGGGGTGTTGAAGGTGTGAAAGACAAGTGTGTAGGTGGTTAGAGGACTGCATGCATAGTGGATAGACGTTTGAAGCAGTCCATGTGCTAAGGCCTGGTTCACTGCATGAGTACCTTGGTACTGACTGAATCATTAGAGTGCTGCAAGGAGAGTGCCTGGATGAATCTTTTAAGTTTTTGGGTTTTGGCACAGTGAATAGATTAGTACATGGTACTGGATGAGTCACTGGAGGTGTGAAAGGGTAGTGACAGGGTGTTTATTGGAGTCTATAGATACTGACTGGACAATTGAAGGTGTGAAAGACAATTGGGTAGGTGGTTAGAGGCCTGCATGCATAGTGGATAGGCGTTTGAATCAATCCATGTGCCAAGGCCTACCTCACTCCATGAGTACTTGGGTACTGACTGAATGATTAGAGTATTGCAAGGAGAGTGCCTGGGTGAATTTATAAGTGTTTGGGTTTTGGAGCCGTGAATGGATTACTAAATGGTGCTGGAGGAGGGTAAGGGGAGTGACACAGTGTTTGCGGGAACTTATGAATACTGACTGGGATTATTGAAGGTGTGAAAGACAAGTGTGTAGGTGGTTAGAAGCCTACATACATAGTGGATAGGCATTTGAAGCAGTCCTTGTGCAAATACTTGGCTCACTGCATGAGTACTTGGGTAGTGAGTGAATGATTAGACTAGGGCAAGGGGAGTGCCTCGATGAATTCATAAGTGGTTGGGTTTTGGTGCAGTGAATGGATTAGTGCATGGTGCTGAATGGGTCACTAGAGAAGTGCAAGGGGAGTGACAGGGTGTTTATTGGAGTGTATAGATATTGACTGGGGAATTGAAGGTGTGAAAGACAAGTGTGTAGGTGTTTACAGGACTGCATGCATAGTGGATAGAAGTTTGAAGCAGTCCATGTGCTAAAGCCTGGGTCACTGCATGAGTACCTGCGTACTGAGTGAATGATTAGAGTACTGCAAGGAGAATGCCTCGGTGAATTTATAAGTGGTTGAGTTTTGGCGCAGTGAATGGATTAGTACATGTTGCTGAATGGGTCACTGGAAAAGAGTAAGGGGAGTGAAAAGGTGTTTGCGGGAACTGTATGAATACTGACTGGGGTATTGAAGTTGTGAAAGACAAGTGTGTAGGTGGTTAGAGGCCTGCATGCGTAGTGGATAGGCATTCGAAGCAGTCCTTGTGCAAAGGCCTGGCTCACTGCATGAGTACTTGGGTACTGACTGAATCATTAGAGTACTACAAGCAAAGTGTCTCAGTGAATTTATAAGTGATTGGGTTTTGGCGCAGTGAATGAATCAGTACATGGTACTGAATGGGTCACGGGAGAAGTGTAAGGGGAGTGACAGGGTGTTTGCAGGAACTGTATGAATACTGACTGGGGTATTGAAGGTGTGAAAGACAAGTGTGTAGGTGGTTAGAGGCCTACATGCATAGTGGATAGACGTTTGAAGCAGTCCATGTGCTAAGGCCTGGTTCACTGCATGAGTACCTAGGTACTGACTGAATCATTAGAGTGCTGCAAGGAGAGTGCCTGGATGAATCTTTTAAGTTTTTGGTTTTGGCGCAGTGAATACATTAGTACATGGTGCCGGATGAGTCACTGGAGGTGTGAAAGGGTAGTGACAGGGTGTTTATTGGAGTATATAGATACTGACTGGACAATTGAAGGTGTGAAAGACAATTGGGTAGGTGGTTAGAGGCCTCCATGCATAGTGGATAGGCGTTTGAATCAATACATGTGCTAAGGCCTACCTCACTCCATGAGTACTTGGGTACTGACTGAATGATTAGAGTACTGCAAGGAGAGTGTCTGGATGAATCTTTTAAGGGATTGGGTTTTGGCGCAGTGAATGGATTACTACATGGTGCTGATTGGGTCACTGGAGAAGTGTAAGGGGAGTGACACAGTGTTTGCGGGAACTGTATGAATACTGACTGGGGTATTTAAGTTGTGAAAGACAAGTGTGTAGGTGGTTAGAGGCCTGCATGCATAGTGGACAGGCATTTGAAGCAGTCTTTGTGCAAAGGCCTGGCTCACTGCAAGAGTACTTGGGTACTGAGTGAATGATTAGAGTACTGCAAGGAGAGTGCCTCAGTGAATTTTTAAGTGGTTGGGTTTTGGCACAGTGAATGGATTAGTGCATGGTGCTGAATGGGTCACTAGAGAAGTGCAAGGGGAGTGACAGGGTGTTTATTGGAGTGTATAGATATTGACTGGGGTATTGAAGGTGTGAAAGACAAGTGTGTAGGTGGTTAGAGGCCAGCATGCATAGTGGATAGACGTTTGAAGCAGTGCATGTGCTAAGGCCTGGGACACTGCATGAGTACCTGGGTACTGACTGAATCATTAGAGTACTACAAGGAGAGTGCCTCGGTGAATTTATAAGTGGTTGGGTTTTGGCGCAGTGAATGGATTAGTACATGGTGCTGAATGGGTCAATGGAGAAGTGTAAGGGAGTGACAGGGTGTTTGCGGGAACTGTATGAATACTGACTGGGGTATTGAAGGTGTGAAAGACAAGTGTGTAGGTGGTTAGAAGCCTGCATACATAGTGAATAGGCATTTGAAGCAGTCCTTGTGCAAAGGCTTGGCTCACTGCATGGGTAGTGAGTGAATGATTAGACTAGGGCAAGAGGACTGCCTCGATGAATTCATAAGTGGTTGGGTTTTGGCGCAGCGAATGGATTAGTGCATGGTGCTGAATGGGTCACTAGAGAAGTGCAAGGGGAGTGACAGGGTGTTTATTGGAGTGTATAGATATTGACTGGGGAATTGAAGGTGTGAAAGACAAGTGTGTAGGTGGTTACAGGACTGCATGCATAGTGGATAGAAGTTTGAAGCAGTCCATGTGCTAAATAATGGGTCACTGCATGAGTACCTGCGTACTGAGTGAATGATTAGAGTACTGCAAGGAGAATGCCTCGGTGAATTTATAAGTGGTTGAGTTTGGCGCAGTGAATGGATTAGTACATGTTGCTGAATGGGTCACTGGAGAAGAGTAAGGCGAGTGACAAGGTGTTTGCGGGAATTATCTGAATACTCACTGGGGTATTGAAGGTGTGAAAGACAAGTGTGAAGGTGGTTAGAGGCCTGCATGCATAGTGGATAGGCGTTTGAAGCATTCCATGTGCTAAGGCCTGGTTCACTGCATGAGTACCTGGTTACAAACTAAATCATTAGAGTACTGCAAGGAGAGTGCCTGGAGGAATCTTTTAAGGGTTTGGGTTTTGACGGAGTGAACGGATTACTACATGGTGCTGAATGGGTCACTGGAGGAGTGTAAGGGGAGTGAAACGGTGTTTGCGGGAACTGTATGAATACTGACTGGGGTATTGAAGTTGTGAAAGACAAGTGTGTAGGTGGTTAGAGGCCTGCATGCGTAGTGGATAGGCATTCGAAGCAGTCCTTGTGCAAAAGCCTGGCTCACTGAAGGAGTACTTGGGTACTGAGTGAATGATTAGAGTACTGCAAGGAGAGTACCTCAGTGAATTTATAAGTGGTTGGGTTTTGGCGCAGTGAATAGATTAGTATATGGTGCTGAATGGGTCACTGGAGAAGTGTAAGGGGAGTGACAGGGTGTTTGCAGGAACTGTATGAATACTGACTGGGGTATTGAAGGTGTGAAAGACAAGTGTGTAGGTGGTTAGAGGCCTGCATGCATAGTGGATAGACGTTTGAAGGAGTCCATGTGCTAAGGCCTGGTTCACTGCATGAGTACCTTGGTACTGACTGAATCATTAGAGTGCTGCAAGGAGAGTGCATGGATAAATCTTTTAAGTTTTTGGGTTTTGGCACAGTGAATAGATTAGTACATGGTGCTGGATGAGTCACTGGGGTGTGAAAGGGTAGTAACAGGGTGTTTATTGGAGAATATAGATACTGACTGGACAATTGAAGGTGTGAAAGACAATTGTGTAGGTGGTTAGAGGCCTGCATGCATAGTGGATAGGCGTTTGTATCAATCCATGTGCCAAGGCCTACCTCACTCCATGAGTACTTGGGTACTGACTGAATGATTAGAGTATTGCAAGGAGAGTGCCTGGGTGAATTTATAAGTGTTTGGGTTTTGGAGCCGTGAATGGATTACTAAATGGTGCTGGAGGAGGGTAAGGGGAGTGACACAGTGTTTGCGGCAACTTATGAATACTGACTGGGGTATTGAAGGTGTGAAAGACAAGTGTGTAGGTGGTTAGAAGCCTGCATACATAGTGGATAGGCATTTGAAGCAGTCCTTGTGCAAAGGCTTGGCTCACTGCATGAGTACTTGGGTAGTGAGTGAATGTTTAGACTAGGGCAAGGGGAGTGCCTCGATGAATTCATAAGTTGTTGGGTTTCGGCGCAGTGAATGGATTAGTGCATGGTGCTGAATGGGTCACTAGAGAAGTGCAAGGGGGGTGACAGGGTGTTTATTGGAGTGTATAGATATTGACTGGGGAATTAAAGTTGTGAAAGACAAGTGTGTAGGTGGTTACAGGACTGCATGCATAGTGGATAGAAGTTTGAAGCAGTCCATGTGCTAAAGCCTGGGTCACTGCATGAGTACCTGCGTACTGAGTGAATGATTAGAGTACTGCAAGGAGAATGCCTCGGTGAATTTATAAGTGGTTGAGTTATGGCGCAGTGACTGGATTAGTACATGTTGCTGAAAGGGTCACTGGAGAAGAGTAAGGGGAGTGACAAGGTGTTTTCGGGAACTGTATGAATACTGACTGGGGTATTGAAGCTGTGAAGACAAGTGTGTAGGTGGTTAGAGGCCTGCATGCATAGAGGATAGGCGTTTGAAGCAGTCCATGTGCTAAGGCCTGGTTCACTGCATGAGTACTTGGGTACTGACTGAATCATTAGAGTACTACAAGGAAAGTGTTTCAGTGAATTTATAAATGATTGGGTTTTGGCGCAGTGAATGAATTAGTACATGGTACTGAATGGGTCACTGGAGAAGTGTAAGGGGAGTGACAGGGTGTTTGCAGGAACTGTATGAATACTGACTGGGGTATTGAAGGTGTGAAAGACAAGTGTGTAGGTGGTTAGAGGCCTACATGCATAGTGGATAGACGTTTGAAGCAGTCCATGTGCTAAGGCCTGGTTAACTGCATGAGTACCAAGGTACTGACTGAATCATTAGAGTGCTGCAAGGAGAGTGCCTGGATGAATATTTAAATGTTTTGGGGTTTTGGCGCAGTGAATACATTAGTACATGGTGCTGGATGAGTCACTGGAGGTGTGAAAGGGTAGTGACAGGGTGTTTATTGGAGAATATAGATACTGACTGGACAATTGAAGGTGTGAAAGACAATTGGGTAGGTGGTTAGAGGCCTGCATGCATAGTGGATAGGCGTTTGAATCAATACATGTGCTAAGGCCTACCTCACTTCATGAGTACTTGGGTACTGAGTGAATGATTAGAGTACTGCAAGGAGAGTGCCTCAGTGAATTTTTAAGTGGTTGGGTTTTGGCACAGTGAATGGATTAGTGCATGGTGCTGAATGGGTCCCTAGAGAAGTGCAAGGGTAGTGACATGGTGTTTATTGGAGTGTATAGATATTGACTGGGGTATTGAAGGTGTGAAAGACAAGTGTGTAGGTGGTTAGAGGCCAGCATGCATAGTAGATAGATGTTTGAAGCAGTGCATGTGCTAAGGCCTGGGACACTGCATGAGTACCTGGTTACTGACTGAATCATTAGAGTACTACAAGGAGAGTGCCTCGGTGAGCTTATAAGTGGTTGGGTTTTGGCGCAGTGAATGGATTAGTACATGGTGCTGAATGGGTCAATGGAGAAGTGTAAGGGAGTGACAGGGTGTTTGCGGGAACTGTATGAATACTGACTGGGGTATTGAAGGTGTGAAAGACAAGTGTGTAGGTGGTTAGAAGCCTGCATAAATAGTGTATAGCCATTTGAAGCAGTCCTTGTGCAAAGGCTTGGCTCACTGCATGAGTACTTGGGTGGTGAGTGAATGATTAGACTAGGGCAAGGGGAGTGCCTCGATGAATTCATAAGTGGTTGGGTTTTGGCGCAGCGAATGGATTAGTGCATGGTGCTGAATGGGTCACTAGACAAGTGCAAGGGGAGTGACAGGGTGTTTATTGGAGTGTATAGATATTGACTGGGGAATTGAAGGTGTGAAAGACAAGTGTGTAGGTGGTTACAGGACTGCATGCATAGTGGATAGAAGTTTGAAGCAGTCCATGTGCTAAATAATGGGTCACTGCATGAGTACCTGCGTACTGAGTGAATGATTAGAGTACTGCAAGGAGAATGCCTCGGTGAATTTATAAGTGGTTGAGTTTGGCGCAGTGAATGGATTAGTACATGTTGCTGAATGGGTCACTGGAGAAGAGTAAGGGGAGTGACAAGGTGTTTGCGGGAACTGTATGAATACTCACTGGGGTATTGAAGGTGTGAAAGACAAGTGTGAAGGTGGTTAGAGGCCTGCATGCATAGTGGATAGGCGTTTGAAGCATTCCATGTGCTAAGGCCTGGTTCACTGCATGAGTACCTGGTTACTGAATAAATCATTAGAGTACTGCAAGGAGAGTGCCTGGATGAATCTTTTAAGGGTTTGGCTTTTGACGGAGTGAACGGATTATACATGGTGCTTAATGGGTCACTGGAGGAGTGTAAGGGGAGTGAAACGGTGTTTGCGGGAACTGTATGAATACTGACTGGGGTATTGAAGTTGTGAAAGACAAGTGTGTAGGTGGTTAGAGGCCTGCATGCGTAGTGGATAGGCATTCGAAGCAGTCCTTGTGCAAAGGCCTGGCTCACTGAAGGAGTACTTGGGTACTGAGTGAATGATTAGAGTACTGCAAGGAGAGTACCTCAGTGAATTTATAAGTGGTTTGGTTTTGGCGCAGTGAATGGATTAGTATATGGTGCTGAATGGGTCACTGGAGAAGTGTAAGGGGAGTGACAGGGTGTTTGCGGGAAGTGTATGAAAACTGACTGGGGTATTGAAGGTGTGAAAGACAAGTGTGTAGGTGGTTAGAGGCCTGCATGCATAGTGGATAGCCCTTTGAAGCAGTCCAAGTGCTAAGGCCTGGTTCACTGCATGAGTACCTGGGTACTGACTGAATCATTAGAGTAACGCAAGGAAAGTGCCTCAGTGCATTTATAAGTGGTTGGGTTTTGGCGCAGTGAATGGATTAGTACATGGTGCTGAATGGGTCACTGGAGAAGTGTAAGGGGAGTGACATGGTGTTTGCAGGAACTGTATGAATACTGACTGGGGTATTGAAGGTGTGAAAGACAAGTGTGTATGTGGTTAGAGGCCTGCATGCATAGTGGATAGACGTTTGAAGCAGTCCATGTGCTAAGGCCTGGTTCACTGCATGAGTACCTTGGTACTGACTGAATCATTAGAGTGCTGCAAGGAGAGTGCATGGATGAATCTTTTAAGTTTTTGGGTTTTGGCACAGTGAATAGATTAGTACATGGTGCTGGATGAGTCACTGGGGGTGTGAAAGGGTAGTGACAGGGTGTTTATTGGAGTATATAGATACTGACTGGACAATTGAAGGTGTGAAATACAATTGTGTAGGTGGTTAGAGGCCTGCATGCATAGTGGATAGGTGTTTGAATCAATCCATGTGCCAAGGCCTACCTCACTCCATGAGTACTTGGGTACTGACTGAATGATTAGAGTATTGCAAGGAGAGTGCCTGGGTGAATTTATAAGTGTTTGGGTTTTGGAGCAGTGAATGGATTACAAAATGGTGCTGGGGGAGGGTAAGGGGAGTGACACAGTGTTTGCGGCAACTTATGAATACTGACTGGGGTATTGAAGGTGTGAAAGACAAGTGTGTAGGTGGTTAGAAGCCTGTATACATAGTGGATAGGCATTTGAAGCAGTCCTTGTGCAAAGGCTTGGCTCACTGCATGAGTACTTGGGTAGTGAGTGAATGATTAGACTAGGGCAAGGGGAGTGCCTTGATGAATTCATAAGTGGTTGGGTTTTGGCGCAGTGAATGGATTAGTGCATGGTGCTGAATGGGTCACTAGAGAAGTGCAAGGGGGGTGACAGGGTGTTTATTGGAGTGTATAGATATTGACTGGGGAATTGAAGTTGTGAAAGACAAGTGTGTAGGTGGTTACAGGACTGCATGCATAGTGGATAGAAGTTTGAAGCAGTCCATGTGCTAAAGCCTGGGTCACTGCATGAGTACCTGCGTACTGAGTGAATGATTAGAGTACTGCAAGGAGAATGCCTCGTAACTTTATAAGTGGTTGAGTTTTGGCGCAGTGAATGGATTAGTACATGTTGCTGAATGGGTCACTGGAGAAGAGTAAGGGGAGTGACAAGGTGTTTGCGGGAACTGTATGAATACTGACTGGGGTATTGAAGCTGTGAAGACAAGTGTGTAGGTGGTTAGAGGCCTGCATGCATAGTGGATAGGCGTTTGAAGCAGTCCATGTGCTAAGGCCTGGTTCACTGCATGAGTACTTGGGTACTGACTGAATCATTAGAGTACTACAAGGAAAGTGTCTCAGTGAATTTATAAGTGATTGGGTTTTGGCGCAGTGAATGAATTAGTACATGGTACTGAATGGGTCACTGGAGAAGTGTAAGGGGAGTGACAGGGTGTTTGCAGGAACTGTATGAATACTGACTGGGGTATTGAAGGTGTGAAAGACAAGTGTGTAGGTGGTTAGAGGCCTACATGCATAGTGGATAGACATTTGAAGCAGTCCATGTGCTAAGGCCTGGTTCACTGCATGAGTACCAAGGTACTGACTGAATCATTAGAGTGGTGCAAGGAGAGTGCCTGGATGAATCTTTTAAGTTTTGGGGTTTCGGCGCAGTGAATACATTAGTACATGGTGCTGGATGAGTCACTGGAGGTGTGAAAGGGTAGTGACAGGGTGTTTATTGGAGTATATAGATACTGACTGGACAATTGAAGGTGTGAAAGAGAATTGGGTAGGTGGTTAGAGGCCTGCATGCATAGTGGATAGGCGTTTGAATCAATACATGTGCTAAGGCCTACCTCACTTCATGAGTACTTGGGTACTGACTGAATGATTAGAGTACTGCAAGGAGAGTGTCTGGATGAATCTTTTAAGGGTTTGGGGTTTGGTGCAGTGAATGGATTACTACATGGTGCTGAATGGGTCATTGGAGAAGTGTAAGGGGAGTGACACGGTGTTTGCGGGAACTGTATGAATACTGACTGGGGTATTGAAGTTGTGAAAGACAAGTGTGTAGGTGGTTAGAGGCCTGCATGCATAGTGGATAGGCATTTGAAGCAGTCCTTGTGCAAAGGCCTGGCTCACTGCATGAGTACTTGGGTACTGAGTGAATGATTAGAGTACTGCAAGGAGAGTGCCTCAGTGAATTTTTAAGTGGTTGGGTTTTGGCGCAGTGAATGGATTAGTGCATGGTGCTGAATGTGTCACTAGAGAAGTGCAAGGGGAGTGACAGGGTGTTTATTGGAGTGTATAGATATTGACTGGGGTATTGAAGGTGTGAAAGACACGTGTGTAGGTGGTAAGAGGCCTGCATGCATAGTGGATAGACGTTTGAAGCAGTGCATGTGCTAAGGCCTGGGACACTGCATGAGTACCTGGGTACTGACTGAATCATTAGAGTACTACAAGGAGAGTGCCTCGGTGAATTTATAAGTGGTTGGGTTTTGGCGCAGTGAATGGATTAGTACATGGTGCTGAATGGGTCAATGGAGAAGTGTAAGGGAGTGACAGGGTGCTTGCGGGAACTGTATGAATACTGACTGGGGTATTGAAGGTGTGAAAGACAAGTGTGCAGGTGGTTAGAAGCCTGCATACATAGTGGATAGGCATTTGAAGCAGTCCTTGTGCAAAGGCTTGGCTCACTGCATGAGTACTTGAGTAGTGAGTGAATGATTAGACTAGGGCAAGGGGAGTGCCTCGATGAATTCATAAGTGGTTGGGTTTTGGTGCAGTGAATGGATTAGTGCATGGTGCACTGTGGGGAGCGAGCGAGCCTGAACAAGCTAAGGGGGATTCGGGGTGGGGGTTCTTTTTTTTTTTTTTTAAACGGTGGTCAAATGGTGCATTTTCAAGCAAATTACCAGGGACACCTTAAGGATTTTGGTGGCCATGTCTGTCGAAACGTATGGTCTCTGTTAGGAACAGCTATGAATATATGATCCAGTTTTAGATGTTTCATGCCCTCTTTGGCCAGGTCACTGACAGTGCACAGACAATCGTCCAAAATTCTAAATGTGTTTACATCTATAATATACATGGATAGTGATGACTTGTGTTTTCAATATTGCAACACAACAGCAGCTCACTTACATTATGAGAAACATTTTCTGCACCAGTCTGTGTTCTTGCTCTATAAACACTAACACTCTTTGAAGTGCAGAGTCACTCTGCACTTCAAAGAGTGTTAATAGAGCGAGAACCCAACCCGAATGTAATTCAGAACTGCTTTTGATTAAGGCGTACATTTGCTTTGTGCGACTGTCCTTTAATTGTTCCAATTGCCTCTGAGGGTCAGAGAAGGCAATTAGAACAATTGAAGGACAGTTGCACAAGGCAAATGGGCGCCTTTATTAAAAAGCAGTTCTAACAGTTATCGGCTGTAGCTGATAATTTTGCAAATATGATCTTTGGAAGGTAAGAATCGGGTTCTAACTTAGAGAAGATGTTCTTTCACTGCTGTAATTTTGTCTCAAACAGTAGCCCGTCAGCGAAGGATGTAACATAAACGCGGGCAGGGTACATTGAAGCTTAGCAGAGATGTGTTAAATATGTGCCTCAGCCTCCATACTATGAGTTTGCATGGAAGTTTTACCGGTACTACTCCATTACCATTTGGTCTGCGAATAGTAATAGTGTAGTACTGTTAAATAAGGTAAAAGCAACCGCGGCCGATAACTATCAGAACTGTTCCTTTGAAACTAAGGCTGCGTGGCCGCAGGTTGGGCTTCGAGGCACGTGAGCTCAGCTGCACTTTTGAACGATGGATTTCAACTCATCCAGCAGTCTTACTGGCTATGACTATGGCGGCCATTGCCAAACATTTGCATTTGAACGTGCCCAAATCATGCATAGATGTGGAACAAATAATAACACACTAGTTCTTTGCATAGAATACTTCTGCTTGTCGAGGCCGGTAAATCCAAGCGGAAAAGCACTGCAGTCTGCACCCGAATTCACACCAGCAGAATACTGCTACGTGTTAAAAATGGCTCTACTTCTCATGAGCGCCCCGCCTACGCCCAGATATACAATTCTGTTTCCGAGCCTCTGGGAAAATATTTTTTTTGAAACGTTTACGTTAGGCATCATTTTCTTAACTTTTTGTCAGGCAGGGAACGGGAGACTGTTGATTATTTTTTCTAAAGTGATTTGCCCAGAATCACAGGATGTTGAGCTGACCATGCCATTACTCGAACCAGGTTCACTTAAGGTCGGTGAACCAGGTTCGGGTCTCAGCATCGATGGCTTCAACATTTATCATTTGACGCAGTGTGCAGTGCAGTCATGGCCGTAATGGCCAGAGCAGACCTGCCGAATTTTGGACACACCAAAGTCAGCAGCTGTGCTCTGGCCAGTACGGTCGCGGGCCACATGATGACTACAGTGCACTCACACGCATGATACATACACTGCACTATAAACTGAATACAACAATATGCAGCGCAGCTAGAAGTCAGTACTCAATAAATCGATCCTCCTTCCAGAGACTGACTCATCTAGTCTGCACACTCAGCCACAGGTTCAAGAAGACAGCAGCACCTGCAGGGCTTGCAGGCTGCCTACCATGAAGAAGTAGTGTGTGCGCCAGCGAGGCCTCACCGGGCAACAAGGTCAGGCGGAGCTCTATGAGTGCTCCTAACTCTCTCACTCCCTTCCTTGTGTGCGAATGGCATGCACGCGCGCACGGAAGGGATGGGGAGGAGAGAGAGGCTGAGCTAGGGTAGCAATGACCAGTCACTGCACGGCTTCCCAATAAAGTCATGCAGTGATTGGTCAATATGCCCCTCATGCTCCAGGACGTGCCCAGTCAGAGCAGGCTCTGCGTTTTCTACCTAGAGACGCTAAAGCCAGGACTGTCTAAAGTAGCGAATCCAAGCGCTGCTTGATTGGCCTGGGCAGGAGATCTCGCCGCTCCTTAGGCGGCCAGGTGGCTGCGGTTTCGAACCCCCCTCCCCCTCCTTCATTGTATAGGCGAGAGTGGCGAGACCCTGAAAACTACGCATGTCGAGCTGGTCAAGGAAAGGCACCCGGCCAACCCGACATGCGCATTGTTGCACTGGCTCTAGGCTTGCTGAATGCCTGAGTCTTCCAAATTGCTTTGCTCCTAAACACCCCCCCTCCCCCATCACCGTGAGTGACGTCAGGTAATGCCCACGGCTGAGTGAGACAGCTGACTGCTGCTGTGCCGTGGGCTGAAATAGCATTTTATAAAGTAAGCGTGCTGCTGCCTGCTGGTGGGCCCTGGGGCAAAATAATCAGTGGGGTGACGCTCCAACGCCCACACAGAGGAACCGCCACTGGTTAGAGGCCTGCATGCATAGTGGATAGACGTTTGAAGCAGTCCATGTGCTAAGGCCTGCTTCACTGCATGAGTACCTGGGTACTGACTGAATCATTAGAGTACTGCAAGGAAAGTGCCTCAGTGAATTTGTAAGTGGTTGGGTTTTGGCGCAGTAAATGGATTAGTTCATGGTGCTGAATGGGACACTGGAGAAGTGTAAGGGGAGTTACAGGGTGTTTGCAGGAACTGTATGAATACTGACTGGGGTATTGAAGGTGTGAAAGACAAGTGTGTAGGTGGTTAGAGGCCTGCATGCATAGTAGATAGACGTTTGAAGCAGTCAATGTGCTAAGGCCTGGTTCACTGCATGAGTACCTAGGTACTGACTGAATCATTAGAGTACTGCAAGGAGAGTGCCTGGATGAATCTTTTAAGTTTTGGGGTTTTGGCGCAGTGAATAGATTAGTACATGGTGCTGGATGAATCACTGGAGGTGTGCAAGGGGAGTGACAGGGTGTTTATTGGAGTATATAGATACTGAGTGGGCAATTGAAGGTGTGAAAGACAATTGTGTAGGTGGTTAGAGGCCTGCATGCATAGTGGATAGGCAATTGAAGCAGTCCTTGTGCAAAGGCCTGGCTCAGTGAATGATTAGACTAGGGCAAGGGGAGTGCCTCAATCAATTTATAAGTGGTTTGGTTTTGGCGCATTGAATGGATTAGTACATGGTGCTGAATGGGTCACTAGAGAAGTGCAAGGGGAGTGACAGGGTGTTTATTGGAGTGTATAGATACTGACTGGGAAATTGAAGGTGTGAAAGACAAGTGTGTAGGTGGTTACAGGACTGCATGCATAGTGGATAGAAGTTTGAAGTGGTCCATGTGCTAAAGCCTGGGTCACTGCATGAGTACCTGCGTACTGAGTGAATGATTAGAGTAATGCCTCGGTGAATTTATAAGTGGTTGAGTTTTGGCACAGTGAATGGATTAGTACTTGGTGCTGAATGGGTCACTGGAGAAGTGTAAGGGGAGTGACAGGGTGTTTGCGGGAACTGTATGAATACTGACTGGGGTATTGAAGGTGTGAAAGACATGTGTATAGGTGGTTAGAGGCCTGCATGCATAGTGGATAGATGTTTGAAACAGTCCATGTGTTAAGGCCTGGTTCACTGCATGAGTACCTGGGTACTGACTGAAGGGTTTGGGTTTTGGCGTTGTGAATAGATTAGTACATGGTTCTGGATGAGTCACTGGAGGTGTGCAAGGGGAGTGACAGGGTGTTTATAGGAGTATCTAGATACTGACTGGGCAATTGAAGGCGTGAAAGACAATTGTGTAGCTGGTTAGAGGCCTACATGCATAGTGGATAGCCGTTTGAGTTAATCCATGTGCTAAGGCCTGAGTCACTGCATGAGTACTTGGGTACTGACTGAATGATTAGAGTTTTTTAACCAGTTATGTGTATGCAAAGACATAAAGTACCCAAAACCTTCTCTCAGAATGGTTCCTAAATGCATACAGACTCTCAGTGTGATTCTAGACAACAAACACTATCCCTTGCATATTACCAATAGCGCTTTACACCACCAGGAGTTTTGCCTACCGCCGACACCGCCAGGAGTCACAGCATCTCGTGGGCCGCGACAAGAGCCCCTGCCTCCGCCTCTGCCAACAGCGCCGCCGCCACGGGACCACAACTCCCGAGGTCCTTTGCGGCGGCGCACTCTGCTGACACCACGGCAGCGCCCGGAGGCGCATTTAAGAACCGCTGAGGCCAGCTTCACGGGATACGTGCGGGACGCGCCGGGCGAAGCCCTGGCAAAGGACGGCCTGTCTGTGGCCGTCTTGGGCCAGAGGAGGCCGGGCCGGGACACCCCCCTTGGATTTGCTGTTCTCGACTAACTACGTGCTCAGGTGAAGTTCAATCTCCCGACTGTGTGATCTGTTGGAACAGCCGTGTACTTTTGCTTTTGGGGGTGTTCCCAAGAAGACCGGTGCGCTGGCTGCTACCTTAAAAATAAATAAAGCTCAATGCGTCCCGGTTGCCACATACGGTGCTGAGGTCTGGGGAACTGCTAGATGTTCTTAAATAATGGCTGAGGAAAATAGATTTTTCAGGAAACTCCTCTGTGCCCCCATTTCCTCCCCACATTACATATGCCATAAGGAATTGGGGTTGCATTTTATAGGGGATTTTATTCGTGCTCGCCCTGCTCTTTTTTGGCTGGCGATCTGGAAAAACCTTGCCGCCAAATTGACCAGGGACATTTTAGAGGATTGTTGACGTTGTGACCAGGGCATGGCCATTCCTTGGCTCTCAGGGGTGCTGAGTGCCCTTCGCAGCGTGAATTTCCAAAATGTTTCCCTAAAACCCACCACCACTATGCTACCATCTAAATCTGAACTTAAAAAAGCACTTTAGATGTTGTTCAGTGCCGAAAGGGCCGCGAGAGAGTCTATGAAACCTAGTGTCTCTAGATATCTAGCTCGCAATCTTTTAACTTACCCTACACCCAGTTACTTAACTCTCCCAATGAGTCACTGGGAGCGAGGCCTTATATTTCGCCTTAGGGCTGGTACCATTAAATATGCTCTTAGTTTTCCGTTATGGAACTATAATGATCACTGTGTTGAGCCATGCCCTTGTGATTGTCGGAGCGAGCAAACAATTTTACACTTTTTATTCTTCTGTAAATTTTATATCAAGTATATTAAATGGTTTTTAACCCCGTATTTTAAAAAATTAAAACCAATTAACCTGGAACTTGCATTTTCGATGATTTTGACCCTGGACGACCATGAACTTGTCTTTCGTATGAGCTCCTTCTTAAAAACTGTGGTTCGTGCCCGATTAACTATGTCTTAAAATTTGTATGGTTTGTTGTTTTTACTTTGTAAACAGCATCATATTGTGTATTTTGTAATGTTTACTGTATTCTGTGCTTTTATGGATTACTATTGATCCGAATAAAGTTTATTGAACTTGAACTTGCATATTACCAAAACACATTTTCACACAATCCACATATTTTACTACTGCACCTGGCCCCACTCTCCCTGAACGCCCCGCCCCCACCTTTTTACAAACTTAAAAGGCACCTGGACCCTTTCTTCGTGGGACGCTGTTTGTTTGTTGGTCCTGGCCGGCGCTGCATCTGTGTGAGGGCTGCTCAAACCCACGACTTGCGGAACCCGCTTCGCGGGTCCCGCTGCGGAATCCCCTCACCTTTACCGCCTGCTTGTGGTCTCCTGCCTGGCTGCTCTGTGGGGGCGTGTGAGGAATCAGGGCTGCGAGCGTGAACCGGGACTCACCTTCCCAGGAGTCCCGGTCCCGGAGGCTGAGTCACCTGGCCCCGCTCTCCCTGAACGCCCCGCCCCCACCTTTTTACGACACACCCCATTGGTCTTTTTCACATAAATATCGGAGAGTGACGCTGCGCGGGAGCGCGCGGGAGCGCCCGGGGCTAAGACCGGGCTAAGACCGGGCTAAGACCGGGCTAAGACCGGGCAAAGAGCGGGCCGTTTGAGGCCGTTCGAGGACTGAGAGGACTGGACTGGCCCACCCCTCTTGGCTCGACATTTTTGGAAGCTAAATCAATAACCGAGGGGAAATAGACCTACCTTTGTTACAGTGCCTTAGCGCTATGGATCCAAGGGTAACCCGTAGCAAGTCTTCTAAACGTGGGTCACAAATTAGTGGCCCCATGGATGACTTTATAACCCGCACAAACATAGCTATAGACGAAGAGATATTCAAGCTCCAATCTCGGGTCTCGCTAGAACTAGATGCCGCCAGAAGAGTGTCCCAAGTAATCGCACTTTCTAAGAAATCCTCTCTAGGCCACATAGCCACTTCTGTCACCCCTGAGCGCCCAGCCCGCCCACATTGTATAGTCACTAAGGCAGATGTTCACCATCCACCGATCCCGGCTACTCCCCAATTTGCGTCAGGAAGTAAGAAGGAGGAAACTCCTCCGACACCTCTTAGTGTGCACACCCCTGTCCCCATTGCATTTTTCCCGAATCTGTCTAATAATATCCCCAGTGGTAAACAACCGAAGAGGAAACGCAATTCTCGCTCAGCTTATTTCCGCAAGAAAGCGAAAATTGCTGTTCCAAAAGATCTACTAGTGACCAACATCACAGCATTTAACGCTGGAGTAGTGAATACCCCTAATACCCAGTCATGTAGTGAGGGGCAGGGAAAAAATCCATCTATTCCCCTCCTTAATACCCCAGTAGGTGTGGACCCCGAAGTAGACGGGTTAACCAATAACAATAAAGAATTTATAGAGGTGGTTTGGGACACACTTAAAAAACTTTTGACACCTCTAGATCTAAGACTATCAAGGATAGAAAATAACTTGTTAGAAATAGAGAAGAGCATTATTGCTTTGGCCACTCTTGGGTTGAAAAGTCTGGAAAACCAGGGCATTATTGCAGCTGACTCAATGCCACAACCTACCGCACCCCAAACCAATCTAGCTTCCTCTTCAGTACCACCCACAATAAAATCTGTCCCTAAACCAAGGTCAGTTATGGAGGAGCAAGCTCGCGTTAAACTAAGGCCAGTTATGGAGGAGCAAGCTTGCGTTAAACCAAAGGCTCCCCCACAAGGTCTCACACGCAACCTGCAACATTCTAAACGCGAAACACTAAATAGATCGACTCTCAGTAAAACTCAGGTTCCCCCAGTCAAAGATAATTTTAGAGGCGGCTATATTGACCTTCCCCCAGAGGCAAACGACTATGTGGTTGTCTTGACGGGTGTTCCTATGATAGGTAATGGCCAATTTGAAAATCACTGGTCGCTGAAAAATAAAATAATGCACTGGTTAAATGTTAACAGACCAATCCCCAATGGTAGAAGAAGTCGCGTACTGATGGTTCGCAGGACCCCCTGGGTAGGGCCAACGCTAAAATCCAGTTCGGGGGACTGCATAGTAGTGACCTTCGAAGACCCACACACGGCACACCACATCTGTAGTTGGCCCAGCAATGATGACTCCTTAGTCAAACCCAAACCACTATCCTTTTTTTATCCCCCCCGACCCATCTGTAACCAGGGGGATAATTGGTCATTGGTCCAACACCACCAACGGCCGAATAGGCCCTGGTGTCACCGGGAGACCCTCCCACTTTGGAATGGTCTCTCTACTTTTAACAGATTTGGTGGCCTTGAGGAGGTGGATTGACTCCCTGTGCAACCACCCAAACAACCCCGAAGGGAATTCTTAACCTGGCAAAGGCATCATTCCATTGATTGTCCAGCCCGAGTAGGACGATCCAACAATGAAAGGGTTGATGGGGTGACTTTGTCATTGGACATAACAGTAAATTGTAGCAGGGAAAATTGGTCAAACTTGCTCTGCATGACTCCCCCTGCATCTACTTCTCTTGAACACCCGGATTCTACCTGCCTGGTCTCCTATGCGACCTCCATTCTCCAGCAAAACGAGCCATTTGTGAGGTCTCCAAGACCTGTGGGTGCGATTGTTTCTCCCATGCCTATGCCCATTGACCCCATCAAGGTCTCTCCAAAAGCTGACTCTGTCTTAAAAATTCTATCTTGGAATGTGGCTGGTCTTGGTCGTAACTTTGACATCCCCGAATGGAACGACTTTCTGGAACCCTTTCACATCTGCCTCTTTCAGGAAACCTGGTGTTTAGAGCCAAGACATCGAGTGGGATTCTCTACCTTTTTTATCCCTGCAGTCCAGGAGCAGGGATCCAAAGGTCGCCCGTCAGGCGGCCTTATTATATGGATTAGTATTACTCTGGGTTTCAGGGTGAAAGAAAGAAATACCCAATCACCGGATCTCCAGTGGTTAACGATAACACACAAAGGGGGAAGAAGTATGGAAATCTTCAACATTTACCTGAGGGGTGCCAAAGGCGGTGTATCCCATCTACCTACTACAGGCCTAAACCACAACCTGGCTGCTTGCAAAGCGGACTCCTATATAATGCTTGCAGGCGATTTTAACTGCTGTTTTGAGCCCTTGGCCAGCGAAGATATTTTGGACACTTTTGAGGAGGACACCAGGAGAGGTATTCCTATTTTGAATCTTGACCCGATTCCCAAATGGTCGCAAAACGCAATAGAGATCAATGCCCTCTGTATGGAGCATAATTTGCGACCGACAAATGGCCGATCCAAATCTGACCATATGGGTGCACACACTTATAACAGACAAGACCATACGTCTAGGATTGATTATATTATGCTTAATTACAATCTCTGGCTATATCACCTAGATATGGAGGTTATAGTGTCGGGCGATAGCGACCACAACCCCTTATCGCTATCTATTTCATTTCCTTGGCAGGCTGGAAGCCAAGGCCCACTCGGACATAAGTGGAAATCCTCCCACGAATTAGTCCCCGCAAACTGTAGCAGGCGCTTAAAGTGGGCAAAAGTCTTGGCTGATGAAACAAGGATGGCCCAAGCCGGGTCTATTTTGGAAGAGGCGGAGCCCCGGATGAACACTTTAAGCTTAACCGATAATAAGATCTTACCTCTATTCACTGAGACTGTATTGGCACTGAGTGACTTATTTATTGTTCCCCAAATCTCTCGTAGGGGTCCCTCGAAAACCTTGCCTAAACAGTCAGACAAGTGGTATACTGTAAAATGTCGTGAAGCTAAGAAGGAACTTGTTGTGACATTAAAGTCCAAAGACACAGTTGCTATTAGGGCTGCTAGAAAATTTTATAAAAAAACCATATTTGAAGCCAAACAGGTTTATGATTTTAACTTTTGGGGAGATTTAGTAGAGGCTAGCACCAGGAAGGACGCCAAGAGCTTCTGGGACCTATTAAGATCTAGGGAAAAGCCCACTGACCAGCAGCTAACTTGTAACATTATAGGGGGGGTATGGTTCGACCACTTCTCACAACTGTACTCCGCTCCTCCAGGCCTCCCCCAGCTAGCCTGCCCACCCATGGGTTTATTGCCTAATCCTACAATCAACCTCCCGTGCTATGATGGCCTATTTACCAGCTTAGAAGTAGAGAGAGCAATCCAAGGTATTGTCTCGAACAAAGCAGCGGGTCCTGACGGAATCCCAGGAGACCTAATCAAGAATTACCCACCCATTTGGAGTAGATTAATTGCCTCGCTTTTGAACGAAGTTATGTTGGGTGGAGTCTTTCCTGACTCATGGAGGGGTGCTGAGGTCGTACCTATTTTTTAAAAAGGTTCTAGGGACGACCCAGCGAACTACCGTCCAATTAGTTTATTGGACTCTTCTCAAAAGGTAGCAGGGAAGGTGGTATTGGGCAGGATCAACGAGTGGGCAGATGGAAATCACATCCTGTCAGATCTTCAAGCGGGCTTCAGATCAGGAACAGGCACAATCGAGCAGACGTTCCGCCTTCTAATGATCTATTGGAAAGTGGTGGTGCTGGGAGGGGGCAGTCTGTATTTAGTCTTCATTGACTTGCGGACTGCCTTCGACCTGGTACCACGCGCGCTTTTATGGAACGTCCTCGATGGGTTAGGCCTCCCTCCATATTTGCTGTCGCTGCTCGTGAAATTTCATGATAGGAATTTCGCCCAAATTAGATGGGGTACACAGGGAGAGAAAACATCTCGTATCCCCGTGGACAGAGGCGTTCGCCAGGGCTGTGTGCTTGCCCCCACTCTGTTTTCTCTTTATATTAACGGAGTGGTGGAGCATCTTTTACAATAACCATCGGATGCACCAACCCTGGCTGGAAGGAAAATCCCAACGCTCCTGTTCGCAGACGATACCCTCCTAATTTCAAAATCACCAATGGGCATTCAATCGCTGCTTTCTAGCTTTCAAACCTTCTGTGAAGGAAGGGGTTTGGCCATAAACATAGGTAAAACCAAGTTTTTAGTCCTTAACCCGCCCAAAAAATCCGTCTATCCCCCGGTCCTAGATTCTGTCCCACTTGATCGCGTCAAAGAATTTGATTATCTGGGTATACGCGTCAGTGACACCATGAGCTGGAAGGCACACCACCAAAAAATCTTTCTTAATCACAAAAGGGTGGCAGGTGCGTTGCTCAAGGAACAGCGAGCCTCATTATCAAAACCTATTGGGGCTCCCCTAGATATCTATAGGGCTAGGGTTGTAAGTGCGGCACTTTATGGTGCTGAGCTGTGGGGCACCCATGGAGTTGACACTTTGGCCCATCTTGAGAACAACTTCCATAAAGATCTAATGGGTTTGCCCCACAGCACGCCAACAATCCCATTGCTGTTAGATGCAGGTACCCGGGCAATCTGCGACCAAGCGAAATTACGCCCACTTTTGTTATGGTCCAGAATCTGGAATGTACAGGAATTAAGAAGCTATGCAGAAGCTTTGAATGACATTTTGTCATTACCGGGCTCACATAAGATCATCTGGCTTAGGGAGGTAAAAAAGCTGCTCTACAAATTAGGCCTAGGAGAGGCTTGGGCCAATAAATCTGCACCCCCGAAACAACAGCTAAAGAAGGTTTATTGGGAATGGGTAGACAACGAGAGGGCCCGAAGTATAAATCATTGTAAATCTGTAGTTCTGTTTCTGTCGGTCAAAGACTCGCCGTCAAGGGAACTTTATCTAGATACCATTCAGAGCTCATGGGACAGAGCACTGTACATTAAGTTTAGGGTGGGGGTGCTTCCATTATGTGAGTTCATGTCCACTTGGAAACCGCCCGCTCAAACTGTACCCTATTGCCCATTTTGTGATCTAAGGGTAGAGTCTGTGTCCCACATGTTGTTCGAATGTAGTGTCTATGTAGCTCCGAGACGTAGGTGGTTGAAGCCCCTGTGCAGGTGTCTGGGAACTCGCTCTCACTTGGAAGCTCTGCGTATTTTACGTACAGATGCTAGACCCTTTTTTTCCACTTGTATGGCAAAATTTTTGGGCTGGGCTTGGCGTCTAAGAACTGCAAGAAAACTGTTAACCCAGTGAATGACCCCCCCTACCCAATATGCTGTTCCGGATACGAAATGTTTTTATACTGATGATTGTTTTTTAAAATGTTCTTTTTCTAAAAATGTGGAAAATGCTTTTATGATATGTTTGTATCGAATAAAGCTACTTACTTACTTACTTACTACTGCACATTATTGTAGAACCCTGACTCATTTTACAAATACATAAGCAATGACTGGTTTCTAATTCTACCAAAGTATGAGAACAGGATGGGTTTTTTAGCAGTTATGTGTCTGCAAACACATGAAATACCCAAATCCTTCTCTCAGTACAGTTCCTAAATGCACACAGACTCACAGGGTGATTCTAGAAAACAAACAGTATCCCTTGGATTTTACAAAAACACATTTACTATTCTTGAAGAGGTAATGTGACTGCACACATTCCACATATTTTACTACTGCTCATAAGTGTATAAGCCTGACTCATTTTACAAACACATAAACAATAAATGGTTTCTAATTCTACCAAAATGTAAGAACAGGATAGGTTTTTAAGCACGTATGTGTCTGCAAAAACATGAAATACCCAAATGCTTCTCTCACATTGGTTCCCAAATGCACACAGACTCACAGTGTGATTCTAGACAAACAACACTATTCCTTGTATATTACCAAAACACATTCACTAGTGTGGAAGGGGTAAAGTGACTGCACAGATTCTACATATTTCAATACTGCACACTACTGTGAAAGCCTGACTCATTTTGTGAATGCATAAGCAACGACTGGCTTCTAATGCTACTAAAACTTGTCAACATGACAGATTTTAAAACAGTTATCTCTCAGCAAATACCCGATATAACCAAATGCTTCTCTCACAATGGTTGCCCAAATGCACACAGACTCACAGTGTGATTCTAGACAAGCAACACTATCCCTTGCATTTTACCAAAACACATTTAGTAGTCTACAAGACGTAAGGTGACTGCACACATTCCACAAAACTTTCTACTACACATTTGTATAGAGTGCTTCTGTCAGAATGATTCCTAAATGCACACAGACTCACTGTGTGATTCTAGACAAACACTATCCCTTGCATTTTACAAAAATACATTTACTAGTCTACAAGATGTAAGGTGACTGCACACATTGCACAACATTTTCTACTACACATTAGTACCAAAATGTTTCTCTCAAAATGATTCCTAAATGCACACAGACTCACTGTGTGATTCTAGACAAACAACACTATCCCCTGCATTTTAAGCTCTATGAGTGCTCCTAACTCTCTCACTCCCTTCCTTGTGTGCGAATGGCATGCACGCGCGCACGGAAGGGATGGGGAGGAGAGAGAGGCTGAGCTAGGGTAGCAATGACCAGTCACTGCACGGCTTCCCAATAAAGTCATGCAGTGATTGGTCAATATGCCCCTCATGCTCCTGGACGTGCCCAGTCAGAGCAGGCTCTGCGTTCTCTACCTAGAGACGCTAAAGCCAGGACTGTCTAAAGTAGCGAATCCAAGCGCTGCTTGATTGGCCTGGGCAGGAGATCTCGCCGCTCCTTAGGCGGCCAGGTGGCTGCGGTTTCGAACCCCCCTCCCCCTCCTTCATTGTATAGGCGAGAGTGGCGAGACCCTGAAAACTACGCATGTCGAGCTGGTCAAGGAAAGGCACCCGGCCAACCCGACATGCGCATTGTTGCACTGGCTCTAGGCTTGCTGAATGCCTGAGTCTTCCAAATTGCTTTGCTCCTAAACACCCCCCCCTCCCCCATCACCGTGAGTGACGTCAGGTAATGCCCACGGCTGAGTGAGACAGCTGACTGCTGCTGTGCCGTGGGCTGAAATAGCATTTTATAAAGTAAGCGTGCTGCTGCCTGCTGGTGGGCCCTGGGGCAAAATAATCAGTGGGGTGACGCTCCAACGCCCACACAGAGGAACCGCCACTGGTTAGAGGCCTGCATGCATAGTGGATAGACGTTTGAAGCAGTCCATGTGCTAAGGCCTGCTTCACTGCATGAGTACCTGGGTACTGACTGAATCATTAGAGTACTGCAAGGAAAGTGCCTCAGTGAATTTGTAAGTGGTTGGGTTTTGGCGCAGTAAATGGATTAGTTCATGGTGCTGAATGGGACACTGGAGAAGTGTAAGGGGAGTTACAGGGTGTTTGCAGGAACTGTATGAATACTGACTGGGGTATTGAAGGTGTGAAAGACAAGTGTGTAGGTGGTTAGAGGCCTGCATGCATAGTAGATAGACGTTTGAAGCAGTCAATGTGCTAAGGCCTGGTTCACTGCATGAGTACCTAGGTACTGACTGAATCATTAGAGTACTGCAAGGAGAGTGCCTGGATGAATCTTTTAAGTTTTGGGGTTTTGGTGCAGTGAATAGATTAGTACATGGTGCTGGATGAATCACTGGAGGTGTGCAAGGGGAGTGACAGGGTGTTTATTGGAGTATATCGATACTGAGTGGGCAATTGAAGGTGTGAAAGACAATTGTGTAGGTGGTTAGAGGCCTGCATGCATAGTGGATAGGCAATTGAAGCAGTCCTTGTGCAAAGGCCTGGCTCAGTGAATGATTAGACTAGGGCAAGGGGAGTGCCTCAATCAATTTATAAGTGGTTTGGTTTTGGCGCATTGAATGGATTAGTACATGGTGCTGAAAGGGTCACTAGAGAAGTGCAAGGGGAGTGACAGGGTGTTTATTGGAGTGTATAGATACTGACTGGGAAATTGAAGGTGTGAAAGACAAGTGTGTAGGTGGTTACAGGACTTCATGCATAGTGGATAGAAGTTTGAAGTGGTCCATGTGCTAAAGCCTGGGTCACTGCATGAGTGAATGATTAGAGTACTGCAAGGAGAATGCCTCGGTGAATTTATAAGTGGTTGAGTTTTGGCACAGTGAATGGATTAGTACTTGGTGCTGAATGGGTCACTGGAGAAGTGTAAGGGGAGTGACAGGGTGTTTGCGGGAACTGTATGAATACTGACTGGGGTATTGAAGGTGTGAAAGACATGTGTATAGGTGGTTAGAGGCCTGCATGCATAGTGGATAGATGTTTGAAACAGTCCATGTGTTAAGGCCTGGTTCACTGCATGAGTACCTGGGTACTGACTGAAGGGTTTGGGTTTTGGCGTTGTGAATAGATTAGTACATGGTGCTGGATGAGTCACTGGAGGTGTGCAAGGGGAGTGACAGGGTGTTTATTGGAGTATCTAGATACTGACTGGGCAATTGAAGGCGTGAAAGACAATTGTGTAGCTGGTTAGAGGCCTACATGCATAGTGGATAGCCGTTTGAGTTAATCCATGTGCTAAGGCCTGAGTCACTGCATGAGTACTTGGGTACTGACTGAATGATTAGAGTTTTTTAACCAGTTATGTGTATGCAAAGACATAAAGTACCCAAAACCTTCTCTCAGAATGGTTCCTAAATGCATACAGACTCTCAGTGTGATTCTAGACAACAAACACTATCCCTTGCATATTACCAATAGCGCTTTACACCACCAGGAGTTTTGCCTACCCCCGACACCGCCAGGAGTCACAGCATGTCGTGGGCGGCGACAAGAGCCCCTGCCTCCGCCTCTGCCAACAGCGCCGCCGCCACGGGACCACAACTCCCAAGGTCCTTTGCGGCGGCGCACTCTGCTGACACCACGGCAGCGCCCGGAGGCGCATTTAAGAACCGCTGAGGCCGGCGGAGCGGGGGGACCAATAGCGCTTTACACCACCAGGAGTTTTGCCTACCGCCGACACCGCCAGGAGTCACAGCATCTCGTGGGCCGCGACAAGAGCCCCTGCCTCCGCCTCTGCCAACAGCGCCGCCGCCACGGGACCACAACTCCCGAGGTCCTTTGCGGCGGCGCACTCTGCTGACACCACGGCAGCGCCCGGAGGCGCATTTAAGAACCGCTGAGGCCGGCGGAGTGGGGGGACCAATAGCGCTTTACACCACCAGGAGTTTTGCCTACCGCCGACACCGCCAGGAGTCACAGCATCTCGTGGGCCGCGACAAGAGCCCCTGCCTCCGCCTCTGCCAACAGCGCCGCCGCCACGGGACCACAACTCCCGAGGTCCTTTGCGGCGGCGCACTCTGCTGACACCACGGCAGCGCCCGGAGGCGCATTTAAGAACCGCTGAGGCCAGCTTCACGGGATACGTGCGGGACGCGCCGGGCGAAGCCCGGGCAAACGGCGGCCTGTCTGTGGCGGTCCGGGGCCAGAGGAGGCCGGGCCGGGACACCCCCCTTGGATTTGCTGTTCTCGACTAACTACGTGCTCAGGTGAAGTTCAATCTCCCGACTGTGTGATCTGTTGGAACAGCCGTGTACTTTTGCTTTTGGGGGTGTTCCCAAGAAGACCGGTGCGCTGGCTGCTACCTTAAAAATATATAAAGCCCAATGCGTCCCGGTTGCCACATACGGTGCTGAGGTCTGGGGAACTGCTAGATGTTCTTAAATAATTGCTGAGGAAAATAGATTTTTCAGGAAACTCCTCTGTGCCCCCATTTCCTCCCCACATTACATATGCCATAAGGAATTGGGGTTGCATTTTATAGGGGATTTTATTCGTGCTCGCCCTGCTCTTTTTTGGCTGGCGATCTGGAAAAACCCTGCCACCAAATTGACCAGGGACATTTTAGAGGATTGTTTACGTTGTGACCAGGGCATGGCAATTCCTTGGCTCTCAGGGGTGCTGAGTGCCCTTCGCAGCGTGAATTTCCAAAATGTTTCCCTAAAACCCACCACCACTATGCTACCATCTAAATCTGAACTTAAAAAAGCACTTTATATGTTGTTCAGTGCCGAAAGGGCCGCGAGAGAGTCTATGAAACCTAGTGTCTCTAGATATCTAGCTCGCAATCTTTTAACTTACCCTACACCCAGTTACTTAACTCTCCCAATGAGTCACTGGGAGCGAGGCCTTATATTTCGCCTTAGGGCTGGTACCATTAAATATGCTCTTAGTTTTCCGTTATGGAACTATAATGATCAATGTGTTGAGCCATGCCCTTGTGATTGTCGGAGCGAGCAAACAATTTTACACTTTTTATTCTTCTGTAAATTTTATATCAAGTATATTAAATGGTTTTTAACCCCGTATTTTAAAAAATTAAAACCAATTAACCTGGAACTTGCATTTTCGATGATTTTGACCCTGGACGACCATGAACTTGTCTTTCGTATGAGCTCCTTCTTAAAAACTGTGGTTCGTGCCCGATTAACTATGTCTTAAAATTTGTATGGTTTGTTGTTTTTACTTTGTAAACAGCATCATATTGTGTATTTTGTAATGTTTACTGTATTCTGTGCTTTTATGGATTCCTATTGATCCGAATAAAGTTTATTGAACTTGAACTTGCATATTACCAAAACACATTTTCTTGTCTGGAATGGGAAAAAGGAGTACATACAATCCACATATTTTACTACTGCACATTATTGTAGAACCCTGACTCATTTTACAAATACATAAGCAATGACTGGTTTCTAATTCTACCAAAGTATGAGAACAGGATGGGTTTTTTAGCAGTTATGTGTCTGCAAACACATGAAATACCCAAATCCTTCTCTCAGTACAGTTCCTAAATGCACACAGACTCACAGGGTGATTCTAGAAAACAAACAGTATCCCTTGGATTTTACAAAAACACATTTACTATTCTTGAAGAGGTAATGTGACTGCACACATTCCACATATTTTACTACTGCTCATAAGTGTATAAGCCTGACTCATTTTACAAACACATAAACAATAAATGGTTTCTAATTCTACCACAATGTAAGAACAGGATAGGTTTTTAAGCACTTATGTGTCTGCAAAAACATGAAATACCCAAATGCTTCTCTCACATTGGTTCCCAAATGCACACAGACTCACAGTGTGATTCTAGACAAACAACACTATTCCTTGTATATTACCAAAACACATTCACTAGTGTGGAAGGGGTAAAGTGACTGCACAGATTCTACATATTTCAATACTGCACACTACTGTGAAAGCCTGACTCATTTTGTGAATGCATAAGCAACGACTGGCTTCTAATGCTACTAAAACTTGTCAACATGACAGATTTTAAAACAGTTATCTCTCAGCAAATACCCGATATAACCAAATGCTTCTCTCACAATGGTTGCCCAAATGCCCACAGACTCACAGTGTGATTCTAGACAAGCAACACTATCCCTTGCATTTTACCAAAACACATTTAGTAGTCTACAAGACGTAAGGTGACTGCACACATTCCACAAAACTTTCTACTACACATTTGTATAGAGTGCTTCTGTCAGAATGATTCCTAAATGCACACAGACTCACTGTGTGATTCTAGACAAACACTATCCCTTGCATTTTACAAAAATACATTTACTAGTCTACAAGATGTAAGGTGACTGCACACATTGCACAACATTTTCTACTACACATTAGTACCAAAATGTTTCTCTCAAAATGATTCCTAAATGCACACAGACTCACTGTGTGATTCTAGACAAACAACACTATCCCCTGCATTTTACCAAAACACATTTCATAATCTAGAAGGAGTACTGCATTTTAGTGTAGAAACTTGACTTATCTGTCTGCAAACACATGAAAAACACAAATGCTTATCACAGAATGGTTTCTAAATAGACACACACTGACAATAAGATTCTAGACAAAAAAGTACTCCCTGCACTTTAGCAGGAGGAACACATTAGTCTGATTAAAATCAAAATGGACCACATACATTCCCTCACAATTAAATAACTCACCTTTCAAATTGTTTTGTAGATTAAGAAGTATGTCAGTCACACACCAGATTTTCTTATACAGAATCTCTGCACTGTGCACCTGTCAGCAAAACCAAAGAATGGCAAAGTTTCCCTCTCATTTTGCACACATATATATGTAAACATCAAATCACATTCCTTCCCACATTAATTCAAAATCAAACACACATTTCTATTGGTTACACATTTCAACCCTTTCCAAATGACATACATTTTAACCCTACCCCCAATCTGCCTTCTTACCATAGAAACAGTTCATGGAACACTTAACTGAGCACACAGGTCACAAGTTCAGCACACAATGTTGCATAATCAAAACAGCAAGTGTACTTGACTTTTCAACATATCAGCTTATCCTATATAATGTTCCTTTCAATCAGTTTTTGTTAACCAATAAGAATCATGCGTTTAAAAAACAGAAACATGCACCCTAGTTTTCAGTATAGAATGTTGTCAAACAACCAATCATTTCTTTTCTTTTTTCAAAACTGCATCTTATCCACCATTTTAGAAAATCTTACTTTTCAAACTGCCATTTCATTTACAGAGACCATCTGAGTGCATCCAGACCTCCCTTCAAGATGCTTAGAGTGTGGATTGTGGGACACAGCTATATTTTCTGGAGCCAAATGTATGCAGAAAACAAAGGCATTCACAAAGACAAAGGTTTGCCAAATGTAGACATTAAATGGATTGGACAGAGAGGGTTAAAGTGGCACCAATTGATGCCATTGGTAAAATCCTTTTTGCATCTCCAACACCCTGACCTCATAATCATGCACTGTGGTGGCAATGACCTAGGCACTTTGACTGGGGTAGGTCTGGAAATGCTTATCAAGGACACCTTTGCAGAATTGATTTCACTTTTCCCCCAAACTGCCTTTGTCTATTCTAACATATGCCAAAGGCAGAAATGGAACTGGTCCAATCATTTTTGTCCACAGATTGAGAAAGCTAGGAAACGTGAATAAATCTGTTTCTGCTTTTCTCCGAGACTATAGAATGGTGTCCATTTACAACAACAATCTAAGTTTTAATATGCAAGGCATCTATAGGAGAGATGGTGTACATTTTACCGATGAGGGTAACAGAGTCTTCCTCAACAACTTTAGACTCTGTATAGGTACTTACTTATAAGTACCAAAATCTCAATGAACACAACGGCTCTTTTTAGAGCCACTCAAGATCGAAACACATAAGCTTGATGTTTATCTAAAAAATATTTAATTTTTTTTTGCTTGGAGTCGCGCACCCAACGCCTTAGGAATCCCGCACCCTACACGAGAGGAATCGTGCACCCAACGCATGCACACCATGAACTGCAAGCGGAATCGTGCACCCAACGCGATAGGAGTCGTGCACCCAGCGCCGTGCTGGATGCGCGACTCCTAATTTTACCGTAAAAAAATAAATAGCACCTATCACTAATTTCTATTATCCCCGGGGACCCCATCCCCCGGGGCTTATAAAATACGTTGTGGACTGTGGGGGGAGCCCCAATGCCCCCATGGTCCCAGCCGGCTCCACGCATCCTTCTGGAGCCGGCATTGCTCTTCCACAGGGGGAGCTGCTAACATGCAGCTCCCCGTGTGAAAAAGCAATATGCTTTGGATTTTGAAAGAGAGAGCAGATTTTCCTGCTCTCTCTTTCAAAATCCAAATGAAGTTTGCCATGGGAGGGAGGGAGAATCCCGCCGTCTCATAGCAAACAACAGTGTCCTGCGGGTGGGCACCCCAGGACACTGCAGGAGCCGGCTCTGGGGGGTGGCGGTCCCAGGGCCCTCGAGAGCTCCAGGAGGGGGGCCAGGCAGCCCCCCTCCCTCAATACATAAAGCCCCAGGGGTGGTGGTCCCCGGGGCTTGGGGGGGCCATTGAGCCCCCCCACAAATTATACTCGGAGGGGCTTGCGAGCCCCTCCCAATTTATATTGTAGCCCCTGGGGGTGGCGGTCCCCGGGGCTGGGGAGCCCCTCTGGCCCCCCTTTAAATTTTTAAATTTTGCCCCTGGGATTTGGCCCCCCCGGGGGCTATTTATAAACAAAGCTCAGTTTTATTTTTTTATTTTTTTACGGCAGGATCCGCACACCCTGCGCGCACTTTGCAAAACAAATTTGGGGGCCATGGGAGTCCTTCTGGGACCCCCTAAGCAGGTCTAGAGGGTCAGGGTATTTCTACCCTGCCCCCTTTATCCGTTTTACACACTTATTCCACAGACTTCTTCAGCCTCGATTCTACCGAGGCACAAAATGGCTGCCAACAGTTCCTGGTTTCGAATGTTGACAACCACTTGACAGCCAATTAGCATTCAGCGCGTGGTGTGCAGAGGGTGCGCTCAGGGTGCGCATAGGGTGCGCAGATCCACCGCGCCCATAGATATATATGTACTTTTAACTGAACAGATTGACACCATTTAAGCAAAAGGCACGAGTCTGAACTGAGGACTATCTCTTTGCCAAATTTGGTGTAATTCCGTTCAGCAGTTCGGGCTGTAGCTGCGGCTAAAGGTCCAATGGGAAATTGCATGGGGAAAATACTTTTTGGGACCCCCCTTTTTTCTCGGCCCCTGCTTGATGAATCACCCTGAGACTTTCAGGATAGGAGCGGACCGAAGCTGGCCAAATGTTTTGAAACTTTTGCGAAGATTCGTCAACCGGCGCCAAAGTTATTGGGAATAGAATGTTGCAGATTTCCTATGGAAAATAGGTCCTAACTATAACTACCTACTGGCGATATATATATATACTGTACCTTTCTTAGATTTGACTTTTCCATGCTCACTGCTTTACCTTGTACTAGCAGTTTTTGCTGCAATTCGTATTCTCTCATTCATGTGACCCATTATTTAAACTGTAAGCTAGCCATACATTTGGTGTACACAATGTTATGATATGCTATAACTTACCTAACATGAAACACAGCACAAGATGGTCAACAAGTTTACTTGTAGAGGTGGTAATGCAATGTCCTTCTTTTATTTTCATGCACTATTTAAGGGTGGAATTCACAAGGTTCTGGTCATGTGATCAAGGCTCTGGCCGAAAGACGCTATGTGGTAACTCTACAATAAACTGAAAATTTCTGACTGCATCTTGTTTTGAATGACAATTTCCTTTTGTTGGACTTTTGAGATATATATCTATCTATGTATATATATATATCTATATATATATGGTTAGATACATATATATCACCGATCCTTATTATAACCACCCCCCCAGTACCACATGAAATGCCGTTGCACTGGCAGGGCATGAAGAGCTCCAATACAGATGCAAGAAGTCATAATCCAATAGAAATACGAAACACGTAGTTCATATGCTACCCATCTCTTTCCTTTTGCTGTACAGTCTCCTTTTCCATGAGATGCAGAGTTATTCTGTTGACTTTAAATTGTGGTGTGCTTTAGTGTGACAATGACAAAAACATATGAAGTTGAAAGAGAGAAATATAATTTGTAGTTATATTTATTTCGTACATGTGTTTGCCTGTTAGTTAATAAATGCACCTTAATAATATTAAATATATTTCAACTAATAATCAGTGTCTTCTTTCCTACTTTCAGGAAATACTAAGAAGAGGAGGCCCAGAAGAGGGATGTCATCAGATCCCTCTGCCGCTACCACACCAGAAGGCATTCCCTATAGTATGCATAGCTGTTTATTTAATCTTCTTTGATTTTATATAACAATCTCACTTACAATAATATGCAGAATCCCCTTCTGTTTCCTTCTGTGCATTGTTTCTAACTTCCTCTTTATCAACATTTGTTAGCAACCGTATGCCCTCACCTCCTTGCTTTGCCTTTTGTATTCCCTTCAGTTTCTGTATGCTTCTTCTTTGGTTTTCCCTTGCTTCCCCCTTTTATTCTTACTATGCCATCGTCAACAGCTCCTTTACCCTTTTTATTTTTCTCTTCTCCATTTCCTTATCTTTTCTTTAAACATTATTTTCTTAAACCTTTTCAACCTGTTCCCCATTATTAAAACGTTTATAGCATTGAAGTGCATCTTTCAATATGATAGCACTAAATTCAGATTTGTTAGCTAGTTGTTTTCTTGTGCAAGTACTGAAGCTAGTAGTGATATTACTAAATATCCTTGTTTTCTAGAATCTGCCGAACCCAATACTGAGGAGGAGTGCCAGGAGGAGGAACATCAGGAGGAGGAACAAGTGACTGCTGGGAAGAACAGTGCGTCAAGGTGCTTTATCAATGACAACTGCTGCATTTGTTTTGGTTTATTATTCCTTTCCTTTCTTGCTCCTTTCTGAGCCCACACCGTAATCAATTTTAAGGTAATTTTAAGGTCCTGCACTTCTCTGAATTTGTTGCGTCCTGACAAGACACACCCTGTCAGCCAGCCTGCCCCCCTTCACTCCGGACACTGTCAACCTCATCTGTAGAGTTCCTCAATGATCCTCACTCAGCCCCACTCTGTTCAATGCCTGCATGATCCCACTCCCCAGCCGCACACACAGAATCAACATTATATCCTATGCTGATGAAAACCAGATCATACTCTCCCTCTCTGGCAAGACGCCAAAAACCCAGACCAATTTCTCTGCCTGCATGGAAGTCGTGAGATGGTTCAAAACCATCTGCCTCAAGCTCAACAGCAATAGTAATCTTTGGCAAAGACACCTCACTCTGGGACTCCACCTGGGGCCTTGCTAGACTTAGATCCACACCCCTCCTGGCAACACACGCAATGATCCTCAGAATAGTAATTGCAACCAATTCACCATGATTTACCAAGTGAGAAAAGTCTCGGTCTCTTGCTTCCACACACTCAAAGTGCTCAACAAGATTATCTAATGGCTCCCCACCAGAAATAGTAGAACCATCACCCAAGTATGTCCTCATCAACAGCAACCTGGACTACAGCAATGCACTATATGATGGAATCAATGCTCAACTAACCAGAAGACACCAGCCTATACACAAATCAGTGGCCAGGCTCACCCTCAGCTTCCTACCCTGCGCTCACATCAGCCTGCACCTCAAAGAGCCCCACTGGCCCCCTATCCACAAACAAGGACTCTTCAGACTCCTCATACACACAGTCAAAGCCTAATACTACATCGGGCTCACATTCTTCAACAACCACATAAACTTACACAAACCTACCAGCCACCTCTGCTCAGTCGGACTTCTACTCGCACACACACCCTGTATAAACTAAATCAGATCTGGTGGTCATGCCCTCTCCTACCTTGCTCCAAAAGCCTGGAATAACCAGCCCCTGCACATCAGAGCCTCCTCCTTAGTTCTTGAATTCTGAAGGCCAGGCTTTTCACCTAGCCCAGGCCCTCGCTTGGCCCATACAACACCTGCTTCAGCGCCAGAATACCCTTCCTGGTGAGTTGTGTGCTTTACAATACACACAAAATAACATAACATGCATATAACATAACATGTTATCCTCTGACCTATGTGTCTGTCTCTTCCTCTTGGCCATTTAAATTGATGGAATAAGAAGAGGTGTGCTTATTTTCCCATTGTCCAGTGCTTACTGCCCACCCATACCTACCACTACATATCCCATTGCATCTCCTCCTCGACACGTGCCAACAGTTCTCTGTCAACTTCTTCCTAAGCTTCTTCCTCTTATTAAGTGTTTTTCAATGTCTATCTTCTACCTTCCATTAACCACCCACCTGTCCAAAGGCCAGCATAAACCTAGCCTAAGCCTGAAACGAAATAGTTAACTTTACCTAATGCTTGCTCCCTAACCCAGGAATAATTTTTGCTATACTGGTAATGAATTAGGGGTGCGTGTGTGATGTGGACAGTGGGACTCAGGGCAGCACTCAGGAGCTTGGAAAGAGTAGGGTCACTGGAATTATTGTTTTGTACCAATAGTTGTCCTAGAATTATGCTGTACTGCATCAATTGTGCAGCATACATTTAAAGCACCAAAGTATTCAATGGCAATGTATATAACTTTGCAGTCCAGTCATTTTTTTAAACTGCTCCCACCAACAGCACCCACAATGGGCCCACCCTCAAAAACCCACAAATCTAAACTATACTACACTAGACTACCCCTTCCACAACTGTTCACTTTTGTAGCACCCACAACATGCCCCCACTCACCCTACTGAAAACACCCCACCATGAATCTCACCTTAACGTACCTCTGGCTCTCCTTAAGTCCTGTTACCCTTTAAGCAACTTTCAGAGGAGAACCTGTATACTTAAGGGGAGAGTGGTTGTGGCTGCTGTGTGGGATGATGCACTGGATACACTCGGATGCCTGCGGTGGCTGGGGTAATGGTGTTTTGCTCTCGGTTTTGCTGGCTGGGCACTTGTTGGCTGGGTCCTTTGCATCTTCACACACAGCTGAGCGTGGGAAAGGTAAGGTCAGGTATTGGAGTGAGGCTTCTTATTTTTTCAGGACATGGTTTAGAGGCATCTATTGCTGACTCAGGGACCATTTTTTGGTGATCGCAAAGCCTACAGTTGATCCTAAGATTGAATTAGATTTCTTTCTCTTTCACAGCTCACCACTCAGTCATCTGGCCAAATGGCTGCATCCGCTTTGATTATTTATCTGGTCTTTTAGTTTTTTTTTAGCAATAGCTTAAGAACAAATACAAAAACAGAACATTTTCATGTTTTTTCATGGCAGACATTTTTGTACTAATTTGGAATCCTTAAATTCAGGGAGGTCATTTGGGGAGAATCTCCCGCCACACTTGTAATGTTTGAGAAACTATCCTCATCCTTGGTTGTGTCTTCTGGAGCCTTAGAATTTCTGGTTATTATATCGTCACTCATTATAATCATCATCAGTCTCCCCACGTTTTGAGTAGAGGGACTGCCACTGCTCCATTGAACATGTGCTCCAAACTTACACTGGCTAAATTACATGATACTTTATTGCCAGCCTACTGGGGTCTAAACATTGTTCCTTCTTCAAGTACCAATTGTCATTGTTGTTAATACCTGTTTCTGCATTGCCTGCATGTGTACTATATGTAAATCCTGCATATCCATAAATCAACCAAATGCAGCTGTTGAAAGTGAAGCTATTGGTGCTGAAGGTTTCGTCTAAAACTAGCAGGCAATGGTATTGGCAATGGTGTTACCACTCGTGTGTGCTGCTGTTGCATTTGCAACATGCATCTGCATTCTGGACAACACCGCTCTCTCTGAAGGTTGAACACAGCACTTAGGCTCTCCTTTGACCTTGAATTTGCAATTGTTCATCTTCTAAGCCACCAGTTTTCCGGACAATCTAAGTGCAAATTGATATATTCACTGTTAAAAAGGAATGAAAGTGAACAGTGCTTTTTTGTAACATGGATCAAATATCGTGGCGCAGATGTACTCTTTGACGGACACACTTTTTGCAGCCATTAAGGATCGAGTTCTTAACCAAGCAGCTTCTTCTTCGGTGAAAGTGGTAAATGTCTGTCCTATCTTTTGCAAACCTTCTTGCAGCAGGTGCAACATTGGGAATGGTACTCTCCTCCCTGCTGAATTCACATGTACAAACATGAAAAGGAATTAGCATTTGGATCAGGCCCTCCACTAGTCCCTATTTGGCAACCTCCATCATCATGGCTTTGTGAGTTGAATCCTGTCTCTTTTGCAGTATGTAATCATTGTTAGACTTGTACTGTTCAACTAGTATTTATAGCTTGTAAATGGTGGAGATCCAACTTCTCCTCTCTCACCAGCTGCTATCTTATAAAGATGCTCCTACTATGTGATTGTGTGTTGATTGTTCAGATGGGCAAGATGGCCCCTGGTACTGCAATGTCTACCTGGCTTACCACAATGCAGTGTTTTTTTTTTAAAAAGTGAGCATTCTGCAATGTGCTCCTCATGAGGCCTAAGAGTGAAGAAGCCTCCAACTTGCCAGTGGCTGAAGTACTTTTTGAGGTACAGCTAGGCACTTGTGTTTGTTTTTGTCCAGGTCAGATTATGATTGTGGTAGGGATGGTGGTTGCTTCAGGTGTTTAGGTACTTGAAAAGATGGAAGCAGGTGGGGTTGGTGGTAGTACATGATTCAGTGGCGGTTCAATAGCAGTGATCTGCACTTCCTCTGTGGCACTCTGTACATAAACAATCTATGGTTTGTCATCTTTCTCACTTCTAGGGCTTTCGAGACCCTTCCTTTTCCATTGCCTCTTGTGGCTTGTCTAGTTCGGGGTCCAATCCATGTGATGATTAGAGGTGGGTGTAACTCACGTAATTCAGTGTTGCACAATCACTTGGAATCATCTAAACATTCCACGAGATTAAACATAATTATACTAGAAGAGTAATTCTGCATTTAGTGCTATTTCTTAATGGAAATATGCCCTGTCACATCCAAAATGGGGGTGAGAATGCACTTTGCGCTAAGAAATAGCACTAAATGCAGCAGTACATGATTAGCGGGCACAAGCATCCGCTCGCACTTGCTAAATGTGCTCTTGGGGTAGGATTTTCCCCCAACTTACTCCTTGCAAATAGTTCTATTTTCTTAGCACAAAATGCTTCTTGCGTCCAAAATGAATGTGAATATGCATTTTGTGCTAGTAAATAGCTCTAAATGTAGCAGGACATGAATAGCAAGTGGAAGTGGCTGTTTATGGTCGCTAAATATGCTCTCGCTGCAGGATTGTTTCCTCCGAAATTACTCTTAATTACGCAAGCAAGAGTATTGTTATTGGTAATTCGGTGTCAAAGAGTAACGCAGAGTTACTGGAATTACTCTGATTACTCCAGCGTAATTAAAATTAGGGCCGGGCCTAGTCAAGATTATTGTAAGGGGCCTTGATGGAGGAGTGGTCTTTCTTGTCCTTGCAAGAGCTCGTGGAAATGTATGTCCAATGGAAGAACAGTCTCTTCAACACCCACCTCAGCTTCTACCTCCTGAAGATCAGGTGTATCAGACTGTGGTGGCTGTTGACTTTCCAGTGAAGAAGATTTGGTTTGCTGCAGGGACCAATTAATTTCAAACTTGTTGCTTTGCCATCAATGCAGTCATTGCAGTGCTGAGAGACATCTACTTCAATTTTGGTGCTGGTGATACTGTTGTTGACCCAGGGGTAATCCTCCTTTTCCTGATCAGAGGAGGGTGCAGTAGGTATGCCACATTGCCGGAGAAAGGATGAGGGCTTGATGTCGGATGTTCTTTACTTTGTTTCTGAGTCACCAGCACAAGCAGAAGAAATTAGCAGATAGGTCTCTAACTTCTGGCTTCTAGTGTCACTTAACTCACAGACCTCTGTCCTTCTCAGTCAGTATCCTCTCATAGACACTAAGGCAATAAATAATAAGGTAATTCTTGTCAATATTACGTCATCCTAATCACTACCATCATTATGACAATATTATAAAAATTGATTAAATCAACAAAAGCATGGCTTGTGTCCCTCTAGAGAGCATGGGGCCCATATGCGAGGTGAGGTAGAAGGTAGAATTTGTACAAATTAATATAAATATACCTGATGTCTTTTATGGGCTCATGAGGCCCCTATGTGAAGAGGGGAGGCAAAAAGTTAAGAAATATTTTTTTAAGGTCTGGTGTTCCTACGGGGCGAATAGAGCCGCAATTGAAGGCAGGAGGCACACAACGTTTTTCTAAATTAATTAAAAAATACATGGTGTCTCTCAGGGACCCATATGGACCCTAATGAAGGGAGGGGGCAGGCAAAAGTAAAAAATATTATATAAAAATACTGTCCCTCTATGTGAGGCAGGAAGACAAGCAAAAATCAAATTAATTGAAAACAACAGCTCCCCCCTTTAAAAGGGGTGCACACGTGGTGCAGCTGCCCTATTGTAGCCACATTTTGGTCACCGCACAGAGGTATGGAATTCTTCCCTTATCCCGCATGTCATGGAGTACATGCAAATGTATCCCACTATTTACCACCTTGATGTTGCCTAGACCCACCAAGGTCATGAGTTATCCACCACTTCCTAGGTTTCAGGGGGGTTTTCTGTTGTATGCTCCTAGTTGTAACACTTGCAGATTTCATTATTTGTCTATTTGTCTTTGTTTTTGCCATGACGGATTCAGTCTATGGCATCTCTGAAGATTCTATGGGACTTTGTGACCAGTGACCTTGCTTTACAAGTTTCTTTCATAACCTTGCATTGTTGATCACATTTGCAGATATAATTGCATTTGTATTGTTCTTTTTTGACCTCCTCCTTTCTTGTTGCTGTTCAGTCACCTTAAGATTAGGGATGGGCGGGACTTGCAGAGTTTCACTCTGCGTAATTCCGTGGAGTTACATAAAAACTCCAAGAGAGTCTGCAAATGGGTGGAAATATGCAGATCACGCTGCTCAAACTGCAATTTAGTGCCGGTAGCGCGTGTAGCGCTGAATAATCTGTGCGAAGGGCACCATGCATTGTGCAAGAGCACGTGGCCTTTGAATTGATTTTGCTGCCACTCAAATAGAAACACTACTCAGGCTGTAGCAAATCTATTAGAGCAGCAGCCCTCTGACTGCGACCACCTCGACTTCCCGTGACTGCCCGTGTTAGAATATCAGGCTAGGGGTTGTCAAATCTAAATCGCCCTTGCCAGCTGGCATTTTCTGGAGCCTCACTGGAGAAAATTCAGATACATGGCGATTGGCAGAATTTGGCCAGAACTCCACATTAGAGAGTCACGAGGTGTGATCAAAATTCCACCAATTTCACGAGTGGAATGAAACATTCCGCCCACCTTTACTTGAGATATGGCTCTGCTGTGATATGAAACAGCCTTTACAAAAAAAAGGAACCCCACATGCCTTTACCACGCAGGCTTACTCATGCAGTGGACATCGCCACGTAAGTCTTGACCACGCAGGTTTTTACAACAAATAATCCTTTTCCACACATGCCTTTACAATTAATTTCATTTCACCTCCCGGGGGCACACTGTCTTTTTAACTAAATGCAAGGGCCATGTGCCCCCCCGCAGCCCTGGGGACTGCCACCTCTACGGGGCTATAACAAAATATTAAGGCGTGGGCCCCCCTCAGCCCCAGGGACCACTACCTCCCTGGGGCTTATTTACATTGGAGGGGGTCGTGCGGACCCCAATAGTGAATCCCTACATGGCCCTGAGGATCGCCAGTCCCGAGGACCACTCCAGCAATGTTTTGGGGTGCCCACCCATGGGACATTGCAGTTTAGGACATTGCAGTTTGCTATGGGTTGGTGCGAGCACCGCTCCCGCCAAGCCATAGCAAACTCTCATATTTCAGCAAGCGAGAGCAATAATGCTCTTGCTTGCTGAAAGCAGAGCAGTGTCTGTTTCATCTGCCTGCTGTGATGCGGTCAGGGAAACAGACACTTTGCTTTGGGATCCAGGGAGCTGCTTGTTTGCAACTCCCTGGGTCTCAAAGCAATGCTGGCTCCACAGGAGGTGGGGAACCGGCAGGGACCGAGAGGGCCTTCAGTCTCCCCCGCGGTTCCTGGAGGCACCCACTTTAAAAGAGCAGGCCCCAGGAGATGGGGTCCCCAGAGCCCAATTCGGCCCGGAGAGGGGGGCCGTGTAGCCCTCCTTCCCATCTGTAAAAGGTTAGGGCCCAGGTAGGGGGCCATGCGGCTCCCTCCCCTCTTTCACACTTAAAAAAAAATCAAATGGCCTGGCCCCGGGTGATGGGGTCCCCGGGGCTGAAATGGGCCTAGGAGGGGGGCCATGCGGCTCCCTCCCTTTGATAAAAAAAGGATATATATTTAAAAAAAGGATGGAAGGGCCCCGGGGGATGGGGTCCCCGGAGCCGAAAATGGCCCTGGGGCCGTGCGGTCACCCTCTCTTTTTTTTTAATACAAAAAATGGGCCTGAGGACGGGGTACCCGGGGCCCAAAATGGTCCAGGAAAGGGGGCCACGCAGCCCCTTTCCTAAAATCTAGCAAATAAAAAGAAGACGGCAACTTGCCGAGGCCATGCCCCTTTTCTCCACCACTTTGCAAATGCACCTCCTGGTGCGCTGATGGGTGGGGGATGAAGTCCCCTTGGCTGCTGAAGGTCCTTATGGGGCAACAAGACCTCCAGTAAGCCCCACACAGTGGGATTGCTGAGAGGTGGTCTGAGGCCACTCCCCCTTTCTCCACCACCCTGCAAAAGCTCCTCTCAGTGTACTGCTACTGGTAGGATGAGATCCCCATGCTCTTGAGGGCCTTAGGACTAAAGTGGACCCCATCCCCCAAGCAGCAGTGCACCAGGAGGCACGTTTGCAGAGTGGTGGATGAAGGGGGCATCACCTCTGATGACCTCTGAGCAATCCAGCTGTGTGGGTCTTACTGGAGGTAACAAGAGGGCTAGTTGGCCTCCAAGGACCCTCAAGAACCAAGGAGACTTCGTGCCCCAACTAGTAGTGCACCAGGAGGCGTGTTTGCAGAGTGGTGGAGAAAGGGGGTGGGCCTCCAATGACCTCTCAGAAATCCCACTGAGTGGGGCTTACTGGAGGTAACAGGAGGGGTTGCTAGCCTCCAGGGACCCTTAGTATCCAAGGGGACATCATCCCCCTACTAGTAGTGCACCAGGAGGCGAGTTTTCACAGTGAAAAAGAAAGGGGGCATAGCCACCTACCAGGTCTCAGCAAACCTGCTGTGTGGGGCTTACTGGAGGTAACAAGAGAGGTATTTGGCCCCCAAGGATGTCTTTAGGGGCCAATTACCCCTCCTGTCTCTAATATGTCCAACACAGCGGGATTGCTAAGAGGTCTTTTGAGGCCATGAACCCTTTCTCCAGCAGTCTGCAAACATGGCTCAAGGTGCATTACTGGTTGGGAGATGAAGTCCACTTTACTCCTGAGGGACCTTGGGGATCAAGAAGCCTTCCAGGAACCTCCTGTAAGTCCTACACAGCAGGATTCCTGAGAGCTGGTCAGGGGCCCAACCCCCCCGTCACTCTGCAAACAAGACTACTAGTTAAAAAACCAAAGAAATTCACTGAAAAAAATCAAAGGTTACAGGGACGTTAAAGTTAGGAAATGGAATATAAAAAACCTTAGAAATTCACTGAAAAAAACAAGGGTTACAAAGATGTCAAGATTAGGCTCAGATGTCACTCAAACAACACTAGAGACATTCAGCTGTTATAGTTAGTGAGCTAACTAGAACTCGCGCCCCCACAATGTAATGCTTATGACCTCACATATAAATATTACCTGGCGAGTTTTTACCATGCATATGCCTTTACCATACATAACTTAACAATGCAAATTTTGTTGTAAAAGCATGAGTGATAAAGGTATATGTGTGGTAAAGACTTGCTTGGTAGTGTCAGAGTCATTGCTTGGTAATGGCTTGCATGGTTCTGTCATACATCCCACTGTAATGGCATGCTGTTTGTTCACCTTCAACTGTGCCTTTGCTATGATTTTTGCTGTGCACTTTGTTTCTTTGAGTACTGTTGAGTGCAACAGACCTTGTGCTAGGGTTTATGCCTGTAACTCAACTTACACATCAGGGAACAATTGCTTAAAAAAATAAAAACACCAGCTGTGCACTACAGAGTACTACAATCAGCCACAAGCACAAATAAGTATATAAAGAAGAAAAAAAAGAAAATAAATGAATAAAAATAGAACTCAGAGCACTAACCTGGTGCATTTCCTCCTGAGGGAGCGATACACATCCACCGGGATTCGAGCCCTCACTCCGCTATCCCCCTAGTCCGGTCTCATGAAGGTAACACAAAGGTAGGTACCAGGAAGACAGAGAAAAGGGGCTGTGGAGATAGAGAAATATGAAGTGCCTGGGTACATCACAGGGTGGCCTCGTTTGTCGGGTGGAGTGGTGTCATCAGCCTGCTAATGATGGGCCTCAGTTGGTTAGTGGGTATTTCAATGGTAACAGTGAATGTAAACACCAGAGTTACTTGCTTTCTTCCTTTTAGGGTATAATATGCATATTATTTAAAAACAGTCAGGATTCAATTCTTTCAACTTCCCAACATACCTAGCATTCGCCTGTTTCCCACTGAATACTCTGGGTATTCTCCCGCTTCCCATTGGCTGGTTATCTAAGGAGTTCAAGATGAAGCAGATTCTCTAGTCTCTAGATTTTGTGCTAAACATTACTCTGGGATACCTAGTCCCTTTATGGACCTCTTTTTAACAATTAAACTGAGTTACATCCACTCATTTCTAAGAGTCTGTTCTCTGGATATCGTATCCTAAATAACCAATTTTTCCTTGAATGTTGATGACACACCCAAAGTGTGAATTTGTCTTTTTGCATTAGGGTTCTCTGCACTTTCACTAAAGAGTTCCTCAAAGGATTTTTTTCAATTTTTTTTGTGTGTCTTCTATTTTTTAATCACAACATTAAACACATTACAGTGTTTCTTCAAAAGTATCCATGGTTTGTTAGAATGTCTTTTTTTAAATGTTCATCACTCTGATAACATGCTTATTTTCCTTCCTAGGATGCCTATCTGGATGGAGCGGCAACTCAGATAAGTCCCTTTCTATAAGTTGTCTGCACCATTCCTCATTTCAATTAATGTGCAGCTCTTTTCCCACATTCTGACTTAATTTTTCACAGGTCCAAGCAGGTCGCGCTGTGCCACTTCAGGAGTCTGGCTTGGTCTCTGGGAGCAAGAAAACAGGTAGTGAAGGCAGAGTATATGCACACTTCATGGGAAGAGCTCCTACTCCTGCAGGATCCCTGGATTATGAGTGAGGTCAAACATGTGGACATGGCTTAAATAGTCTTGCAACGCCCAAATTGGCCCCTCATTCTCATGAGATGTTATGCAATTTTGCTGGAGGCTGGCAGTGTGAAAGGAAAACTTATCAGCATGCGGGCGCAGTCTCCCCCCGTGGCCCATTAATTGTTTTATATCTGGCTGCACCCCTTGGGGCCTTGCATACTTTACTCTCACCAAGCCTTGCCCATCAGCATGAGCACTGGGTGCCCTTGTTGATTCCCTGGTTGGTGGCTGGACTCTGACAATGACATGGGCTTCTAATATTAGTGCTCCTAGAAAATGACTTTAAAAGTGGGATTTAGTGATTAATATTAGGCACATAATGGCTCTAAATAACGGCGGCCTCTCATCACATGGCCAACAAAGAAAAGGAGCCATGAAGGACAAAGACAAGAAGGCTACAACACACACTGGCTCCATAGATTTGTGCTTACCACATGGCTGACAAAGAAGAAGGAATAGAGAATAAAGACAAAACATCCACTTATAACACACATAAACACATTAGGTCCACAAAATAGTGGCCAACAATCTCCACTTGGCAAGCAAAGACGAAGGCATGGAGAACAAAGACAAAATGACTGCATATGACACACACACACTGGCTCTACAAAATGCTAGTCCCCTCATGGTCAGAAGAGAAGGAGGCTTGGAAAACAAAGAGAACATGGCTGCCCTACCAGGGCTGGAGCCACTCCCTCCTCCACCAAGGTTTACAGGGAAAGGATTGCTCAAGTACACACCCACACTGTGACTGGGCCTATCAGTGCCCCTTAATGTACCACCAGTGAAGTAGCATTAATAATGTTAAAGGAAATCCAACCAAGATAAAAAAAATATATATATAACAGCACAACAAAATGGAAACAGTGAGAAAAGATTAAAGTAAACTTTAAAATTACCCAAATACAAACAACACAATGCAACAGAATGAAAAAAAAATTAAAGTATACTTCCACGGCCTACAGCAACCTCAGCCCCACATTACGAAGACAAATTCACTACTATATAAAAGTTCACAAAAACACAGGAGAAATTGAGAAATGTTATCAGCCCCAGTTGTCCACCATCCAAAAATGTACTATATGCCTTATTCTCACATGGCCCTGCATGCAACCTCCCTAACTTAAAACCCAGGCCATCATCAAGAAACAAAATGAAAACAAAATAGTGGTGCCTACCTACACAAACATTTTGCTAGGAAATGCATTGAACTTACTTGATTTTCTAGAAAAAAATATAGGTTCCAACTTCCAAGAGTGGATGATGCACCAGAGATTACAGGCAAAGAAAGGGTGATGCTTTCGATTCGAATTCTAAATCCAAAATAACCTAGGGTCGGAGAAAGCACAGGGAGGAATCTCCAGGACAGGAAGATAAGCTGGAACTGTATGTATAGTAGCCTCACTCTCTATGGCACTTCCTACGTGAAAACAAAAAAAAATGCATTACACGCCTAAAGTACACCCAACTAGTCCACTCAGGAAAAAATATTAACATAAAATGAATGACGTATTTCATATGAGTCTCCATCTTAAAGCAATGCTCTTCGCATTTGGGTTTATCTTGTTGTTGCCGCGTATTGATTGCATTGTCTCTGTGCTCCTGCAATAGGATTGTTTCATCTTGGGCGTTATGCATAATTTTCCTAGCAAAAATTATGCTTGGCTTACATATAACTACGGCTTTAGGGGCCAATGCAAACAAATGGTGATATTTCAGTTTCTTCAGAGCCGCAAAATGACTTCACTTTCACCAAAAAAGAGTTCTTCAATTTGTTTCCAGGCAGCCAACTGACGTTATCATCCCAGCGCAAACCTTGTAGATCTCTTACCCTACAAAGCAAGCAACTGTCCTGGCACAACAAAGGAATAGTACTTTCTGCATGACCAGAAAAGTGTGCCCCACCTCTAGATGGGGTTGGCAGCTCCAGGAGAGGCTTAAACAAAATTGTGAGACATATTATTTGATAATAATCAAAAGACATGTATGTCTGTGGGGGAAAAGGTTTATATAGTGTTAACTTAATCAACCAACAATACAAAGCTGTATAATGGAGGGATGAATGCAAGATTAGGAGGAAGCTAACAGCAGAAATATTAACAGAAGTGTATAGGGAGGAAGAAAGGGGTGGTAAATACTATACCGTGGATGGTTAGGAATGTGGAGCTGGTAGGGGCTGGAGTGAAGAGAGGAAGTGGGCAGTGGAGATGGGGTTTGGTCAAAGCAGAAATGCCGGGCTCCTTCATATGGTTGCAACAAGATGTTGCTTGAGGAGTGAGGTTATTTTATGAAGTGAAAGAAGGTTGACTGACAACTTCGATTAAAACAGGGAGACGTGAGAATGGCCTTCTCTTCCTTCAAGCAGAGATGTATGTCAGAAAATAGAGGTCACACATATTTACCATCAGAGCATTGATTACTAAAATATCGCCATGGTAAGTATATATAAAGAAGCATAGAGTTATACAATTCTCATCTCCATATCTGCACAGATTAGGTCATGCACAGAAACTTCCTGTTGTTCCAACTCAGGACAATTACAATCCCCATAACATTGGATAGATCTACTTTAGAGAGCTTTAAGTACGATTATCTATAACAGCCCAAATTGTGGTTCCCAATTTCAGATCGCTCTTCACATACCACACATTTTGCTTTAGGAACACCATGAAATGGATTAGCATGATTGGACGCAAGATGAACATTGATTATCAAATGCATCTGGAACAGCAGAGCCCACTATCAATACTAACGGAATCATGCATAAATGTATGAGTTTAGTACATAGATCAAATTATATCTTTTCAAATCAGTTTTTGCTTATCTTACAAGTATGGAGCACTTTGCAGAGAAAATTAATTTCATGTTGAAATTGCTGACTGCTTAATTTTGCATACGTATACCTAACAAATGATTTATATATCATATAAATGATTTGACTATTATAGAAATTATAATGAATTTAACATATGATATTACAAAACGTGTTGCATAAAGGCTGTGCAGTTTTTAAAAAACATTGTATTAATGAAGATACATATGAAGCATTTAAAGAAGATTAATCATGGAAAATAGAAAAACTAAAACACATTTTTGGCCTCATTTCTCTTTACCCAATATTGCATGCAATGCTTGGGATGTGGGCATTGCAACTTTAGAAGTCCCCCTCCCCTCTCCTTTTGCAGTTCTATTGAGAGGTTTTCTCCCCAATAGTCTTGAATTGAAATATACCATTACTGGAAGCTTGTTTAGAAGAGAAGATACAAGCATAGATGTTCTGTTAAGAAAGAGGAACATTGATGCCAGCTGCTCCCACCCACTTTATTCTCTGGACATGCTTAGAACATAACGGGAAAACACAGGTGAACAAAAGATCAGGATGAACAGTTACTGACAGTCACATAGGTGAAGAGGGCATCCAAGGCCTGCTTTAAACAGAACCAGGCTAAACAGTCTGCTTTGCGAGTCGTGAGTGAACAAGGAGAGAAAATATAAGAAATGTAAGTGAGGAAGTCTAATGTGGTAATCACTGAAAATTCGCAGGCACTGGTTTGACTCTCAGTGGGAGCAACTCAGGTGACCCTTACTCTGATGTGCCGGGGAAGCACACTGCAGACATTTAGCTTAATTTCCCCCTGGCATTGCGGTAATTGCAGCTCTTATATTTTCAGCAACTCACAAGTAATGACGTGTTCGCCATCAGTTGGTGCAGGCAGTGCTGGTATTCCTGTGCATTCCTGGACATGTGCTTCAGATAGTAACAGTTCCTAGTCAGGATGGCGGAAGTGTTGCTTGTATTTCATGAGGTCAAGGACCGCTCCAAAGCGTGCAGCGGTATGCCACGGCTCATTAGCCTACTTACCCCTGGAGGAGCTTTACAATTAGTGGGAGGAGGGAATACACTGCTGGCATATTAGCTTAAGGAGGACAGCGCTGATTAATTGTGAGTATGAGCACTATTGAGGACTGCATCTGCCAGAAAGCATTGGAAGGAAGGCTGCAGGCAAGCAGTGTGCTTCCTGCACACACTATTTAAATGTCCTAAAGGTTTGTCTAACCCTGGTGGCACACCTGTGAGATGAGAGTGAGACTGAACCTATTTTATTTATTTTAAATGCTATTCTAGAGTTTTTCTTTACTTTTGGAGGGAGGGTTATTTTATTGCGGGCTTTTGGAGGGAGGGTGATTTACTTTGGGGTTTTGTAGGGAGGGGTTGTTTAGGTTTTTTTTGCAAAGTAGTGGGGCACTACACTCGCCCCACTTCTTTCAAAAGGTACTAGCCATCCCTGGGTGGAGCCATGCTGTTGAAGAATCATTGTAAAAGATGCTTCTCCGCTTGTTCCGAGGATTACATCTTAACTCCAAGGTTACTTCTTACCGTGCCATAAAATCGTAGAATGACTTAAGTGGCTACCAGTCTGTAAAAAGGGAAATGTTTTCACTAAATAGATCTGTTTTTATATTTAGCCTGCTTGATCCATTTGCTGAACAAAATGTAAGCATTATCATTGTATTGATTCTGTCCAGGATGTAAACCAACTGTGATCACTCCAGGTCTACCTTGGGACGCCCTTATGGGGCCAAAAGTCTGGGTTACATGGCCGTAGGCTCTGGCAAGAGGTAGAATATTTGACAATTAACAAATATATTGACTGAAATATTTGACATTTAAAAAATGCATTGATTGAAAAAATAGTAGATTTGTTCTTTGGATGATGGCATTTTTTCCACAAGCGGGGCTTAGGAGGAAAACGTAAAACAATCCCACCTTGGAGATTGCAAATGGGAAGAAGCACAGGCACGAAGTCATGCCTACAATAGCAACTGAGCATCCAGAGAATATCTGTGAAGTCAGACGTATAACCTAATACAGGAGAGGGGCCTTGGCAGGTGTGAACTGATGCATGTAGCCCGACAATGGCCAACGCAGAAAAACCTCTGAAGGATTAAGTGATTAATTCTGGGATTAAACACTTCTTAATTAACAGATGATGGCCCTGAACTTTATGAAGTTTGCATAGCCAGTCTCAAATATCAACATATTCACAGATTTTTGCGCACGGATATAATATCCAGTGTATAACTATGCAAGTGATATTTTTTCTTCCAAAATGTTTTTTCTTATCCCATCTGCCTGATTAACTACTTCTGTGTCACATTTTTAATACTTTGCAAGAACTTTTCAGTTGCCATTAGGAGTGGAGAAAGGATTCCGCTCCGTCGGCGGACTTCACAGAGTTTTGCCCACTCCACACAGAGTTCCACAAAACTCCTTGAAGTGACATAGAGCTAAGTTTTTCTCTTGCGTGGCTCACCCACATGATGTTCGACAGCGCAAAAGAGATAAATTGGCCTGTAGACCTTCCGGCGAGATTTCTCAACGTGGGCGGTCGCAGCAGCTCACGACCACTCACGTTGAGGAATCGGCCGCTCAAATAGATTATCTACTCTATCGTCAGAAAGAAGCAGCACCCTCTGGCATGATGCGTAGTGCCGTTCGTAGTGATTTTACAGCACCGGACAAACTCCCGGCGCTAAAATTCAGTTTGAGCAGCGCTCTGCCACTCGCAAAACTCTGTGCAGCATGGAGGGTTTTTTTTGGCACTTCGCGAAGTTCCGCAGAGCAGAACTTCACAAACTCCTCCCTTCCTTCCAGGCCTAGTTGCCATGTGATGGAGGATGCTGGACCGTGGTCCATGCAATGAAAGCTGAATGGTGTTCTAGACTCTAGCAATCATCACAGAAATGCATGTGCTTTATTTGTGCCAGTGGTTGCAGGTGGTGGGCACTTGCTTTGGATCAAAGCCAGACTCTGATGAAGAGTATGAGGGAGAAAAGTTGAAAAGAAGGAGAGAGAGAAAGATAGGAAAAGAGTTACAAAGCGATAAAAGAACCTACTAGCATGAAATAGACAAAGTGTATGCGGTAGAAAGAAGTGGCATGAAGATGATCCAATACTAGGCAGCCTTGCTACTCAACAACCCTGGCATTCGTAGCAATGGTCGTGGGCACTTAAGAAGCACAATTAGCCCCTGCACAAATGTCTTTACAAATTAGGCACAAGAAGTATCCAAAGCAAAAACAAGGAGATAATGGATGGAGCGCTGAAACTTTTCAGACACTCACCCCCAGTCAGAGATCTGGTTTGAATCCATCATCGTTCTTTAGCTCACTTTGCCATCTCAGTTCAGACCCAGCTATATGCAAATCAGTCTTCACCCTGTGCCTCATGGGAACAGTCCAGCCCAAACTGCCAAGCCAGGTCTTCCCAAAACTGGAAACAAGCATCCTGGGACCAGTTTCAGGGTAACACCCCTCTTCAGCCAGGCTAGCTCGAATCCAGTGGCAAAGGGAGCAAGGGACCCACGTCTGGGCATACCCTGCCAACTTAGGGTGAACAAAGCAAACACAAGGAGATAATGGATGGAGTGTTGAAACTTTTCAGACACTCACCCCCAGTCACAGATCTGGGTTGAATCCATCATTGTTCTTTAGCTGACTTTGCCACCTCAGTTCAGACCCAGCTATATGCAAATCAGTCTTGACCCTGTGCCTCATGGGAACAGTCCAGCCCGAACTGCCAAGCCAGGTCTTCCCTGAACTGGAAACAAGCATCCTGGGACCGATTTCAGGGTAACACCCATCTTCAGCCAGGCTAGCTTGAATCCAGTGGCACAGTGAGCAAGGGACCCATGTCTGGGCATAACCTGCCAACTTAGGGAGAACAAAGCAAACACAAGGAGATAATGGACGGAGCGCTGAAACTTTTCAAACACTCACCCCCAGTCACAGATCTGGGTTGAATCCATCATCGTTCTTTAGCTCACTTTGCCACCTCAGTTCAGACCCAGCTATATAGCTATATGCAAATCAGGCTTGCCCCTGTGCCTCATGGGAACAGTCCAGCCCGAACTGCCAAGCCAGGTCTTCCCTGAACTGGAAACAAGCATCCTGGGACCGGTTTCAGGGTAACACCCCTCTTCCGCCAGGCTAGCTTGAAACCAGTGGCAAAGTGAGCATGGGACCCGCGTCTGGGCATACCCTGCCAACTTAGGGCGAACAAAGCAAACACAAGGAGATAATGGACGGAGCGCTGAAACTTTTCAGACACTCACCCCCAGTCACAGATCTGGGTTGAATCCATCATCATTCTTTAGCTCACTTTGCCACCTCAGTTCAGACCCAGCTATATGCAAATCAGTCTTGACCCTTCGCCTCATGGGAACAGTCCAGCCCGAACTGCCAAGCCAGGTCTTCCCTGAACTGGAAACAAGCATCCTGGCACCGGTTTCAGGGTAACACCCCTCTTTAGCCAGGCTAGCTTGAATCCAGTGGCAAAGTGAGCAAGGGACCCACGTCTGGGCATACCCTGCCAACTTAGGGTGAACAAAGCAAACACAAGGAGATAATGGACGGAGCGCTGAAACTTTTCAGACACTCACCCCCAGTCACAGATCTGGGTTGAATCCATCATCGTTCTTTAGCTCACTTTGCCAGCTCAGTTCAGACCCAGCTATATAGTTATATGAAAATCAGGCTTGCCCCTGTGCCTCATGGGAACAGTCCAGACCGAACTGCCAAGCCAGGTCTTCCCTGAACTGGAAACAAGCATCCTGGGACCGGTTTCAGGGTAACACCCCTCTTCAGCCAGGCTAGCTTGAAACCAGTGGCAAAGTGAGCAAGGGACCCACGTCTGGGCATACCCTGCCAACTTAGGGCAAACAAAGCAAACACAAGGAGATAATGGACGGAGCGCTGAAACTTTTCAGACACTCACCTCCAGTCACAGATCTGGGTTGAATCCATCATCGTTCTTTAGCTCACTTTGCCACCTCAGTTCAGACCCAGCTATATGCAAATCAGTCTTGACCCTGTGCCTCATGGGAGCAGTCCAGCCCAACCTGCCAAGCCTAGAAGTATCCCACATTGGTGCTGCTATCACTAATTTTTCCACTGAAAGTGAAGGCTCGGTTGATAGTGCGGGTACACTCTGGGAGGCCTTTAAAGTTACTATTAGGGGGAATGTATTGGCGCGCAGGTGGGAGTCTTAAAGGATCTCTGGAACAGGATATGTGGACTTGCTGAAAAGATTAGTGCATTGGAACGGGAATATGAACACATTTCTCTCTCCCGCAACTCTGGCCCAAATCAGGGAATTGATATCTGAACATAATCAAGTGGTGGAGTAGGAGGTACTACATAGATCTAGGAGATGTAAAGCGCGCTATTTTGGAGAGGGTGGTAGACCCAGTCGGTCGCTGGCACACAAACTGTCACTACCTAGGGGACAGGAGAATATCATTGAGATGGTGGATGAGGACTCTATTAGTCGTCATTCCACTTCAGGAATCAGCAAAGTATTTCTTGACTTTTTCACCAGGCTGTATGGGATCAGACCATCGGCTAGCAATGAGGAAGTCTCCAGATATCTGGATGATATCAATCTTGGGTGGCTATCTAATGGCCAGCATGCATACTTGACTCAGGCCTTTGATGTGGAAGATGTCAAGGAAGCTATAATGGCCCTCCCAACATGCAAAGCGTCAGGCCTGGATGGGCTGCCTAGTGAGTTTTGTAAAGCATATGTCGAGGTTTTGGCCCCGCGTTTGCTGGAGGTGTATGCCAAGGCCTACAAGACTGGTGTCCTGCCTCCCACCCTTGGGGAGGCACTGATTGTTACACTTCTAAAACCAGATAAAGTTGCAAATAAGTGCGAGTCGCATAGACCACTGTCCCTAATAAAGATTGATACTAAAATCTTGGCGAAAATCATTGCGAATAGATTACAACCCCTGGTCCCAAATCTGATACTTCCTGACCAGTCGGGATTTGTCCCTAAGCGATCGACTGTACATAATCTACGGACCATCTTTGCTGTTTTACATCACTTAGCTCCCAAGTTTCCGGCCGTGGCGGTGCTTCTGGATGCGGTGAAAGCCTTTGATTTGTTACAATGGGGTTACATGTTTGTTGTTTTGGAAAGAATGGGAATGCTGCTATTTTTCCTGAAGTGGGTGCGTATTATATACAAGCCCGGTGGCTAGGTTGCGGGTGAATGGGTGGGTGTCGGGTACATTCTCAATACGCAGGGGCACCAGGCAGGGCTGCTCGATCTCACCAATGCTCTTCTCTTCAGCGCTTGAGTCATTGGCATGCAAGATCCCTCAAATGCATGTGGATGCTGCACTGGGATTCCGACAGCGTCCGTTTGCTATCTCCCTGTATGCGGACGATATGATGCTATATGTCCGTGTGCCAGCCACATATCTGGCATCCCTATTGCGCAAATATGTTCTGTTTGAAAGACATTCGGGGCTAGGAATAAACTGGAAAATGTCCACAGTGTATCCACTGACGGACTGTACTCGGGAGACAGTCCTGGGGTGTCCACTCTCCTGGTCAACATACCCGGTGAAGTTCTTGGGGATCTGGGTGCATAGAGACCCTGATATGGTGCTAAGTACGAATTATGGGCGTGTCATCACTAAAATTACTGAACAGGTCTCTCGCTGGACTTGCTTGCCACTGTCACTAGCAGACAGGATTGCTGTAGTGAAGATGACTATTCTTCCCAAACTCCTTTATTTGTTTGTAAATATTACAATAAAGCTGAATGTAGCACTTTTTAAAAACGTTGCAGTCCTGCCTGCTGTCGTTGGTGTGGGCAGGTAAGCAGCCTAGATGCAGGTGGAACACTCTCACACTGCCGTTTGAGGGCGGGAGATTTGAAGCGCCGGATCTATGTTTGTACTACCTGTGCGCACAGGCGCGATTTGCACACTATTGGCAGTTCCCACAGAAGTATCTGCCGCACATTGTGGTGGAGGCGGACACTGCATTTCCAACACCATTAACAACTATGATACTGTCCTTCAGCGAAGGGGGCACCAGGAAGGAGATAAACCCCGTCAGGTGTACTGGTTGGGCCAAATGTCTGCATCCTACTTGTCATTCTTCTGATGTGCAGTGTGGGCTCTTTGGCACGCTTCTGGATGTACTTTGAAATTTAATGAAAACAAAGAAGTATCCCACCCAGGGTCATACAATGAAAAACTGACGCTGTTGAAGAGGGGCCCCTGTGCCAAGGACAGTTGCACAAGACCACACAATTCCTTTTGTCTCATTTGGGTAGCTGCCAACGTTCCTATAGTCAAGGGAACAGCCATTGTTTCCTGACCTATAATTATGTATTTTAAAAGTTGGGAGAGCGTCATTTACAGACGTAGATGTTAATGCAAAGATGAACATAGAAAGGTTTCCTAGGTGATGTCTTGTGTATGAAACAGAGCACATTCAATTAGCCTAGTGACTTTGCCTCTCATCACTTTAAATAAATATTTGTAGACGATTCCTCTTGAATGAACACCTCAGACAGAAATTACACCTCGGCCCACTTGAGTTCAAAGGACGAAAGCTATCCAATGTGGAAGTATTGTTTGCCCTCATATTGTACACACCTCTATTTTTAACATATGTCCATTGCTTTATACCCATACATATGATGGAGCCGGATTCTTGCCTACCTGGTTATCTCCAAGAATCCTCTTAGGTCGCCAGGATCTTTTTATCTGCTAAATAGTGTAGAGGGGAGGAAATACAATTATCAAAACAAAATTACCAAAATTAGACTTCATTTGGGAAGGACCACTGACTCCGAATCTAAAATTTATAAGATTTTATTACAAACAGAAATAGCTGAACATACAGACACCTCAATACGAGATGTAAAAGGTAAATAGGCACTAATACAAATGCAAGCCTACGAAGGATTCTCATCCGACTCAGAACGAAAAGAATCACTGACTCCAAAATCATCAAAAAGGCTATGGTTAATCCAATGTCTAAATTTGGAATCATTAGTCACAAGAGAAAATCATTTTTCTATCCCTACTCTACCTCTAAGGTGACATCCCTACTTAGCATTTCCCTTTCCCAGGCAAGAGTATCAAAAGGTGTCAGTGTGAAGACTTCCTAAGAAGTACATTCACTTAGTCAGAGCTCGATCTAAGATGCACTCTCTAGCTTCCCGTCTAAACCTTAACTGCTCAACCCATGGGGCACTGTCCCTAATACAAAACCCCAAAATCATAGAACACGCCCTTCGGCACACCTCTTCAGCCAGGTCTTCTCCCAGTAGTTTTTCATCAAATTTGACCGGCATCGAACGACGGTTAGCTTGACCTTGGGTCCCAGGCACCTTCTCCGCTGAAAGTATCATCCTCACATTCCAGTGTACTCCCCTGTTGGCTTCTCGCAGCATCCTAACTCCTAAAACAAAGACCTAGGGGCATATCAACAAGGGCTTTATCTCTGCTTTTTTGGCTTTAAAAGCCAAAAAAGGAGAGATAAAACTAGCGCCCTATCAACAACAGGGTGCTAACATGCAAATTTGCATGTTAGCACCCTTTTACTCTACGCTTCCCCTTGCATCTCTAATGAGATGCAAAGGGGGCGTTCCAGAGTAAAATAATAGGAGAAATGTCCCTAAGCGACATTTCTCCTATTATCAAGAATGTCGCTAACCCTGTTAGAGACAAAAAAAGCAGCGCTAACCGCGGTTAACGCTGCTTTTTTACGTCTGGTATTTTTCTGACTTAGCCATGATATCCTAGTTTTTTCGTCGGGTTAGAGCTCGGGAGTCGAGACGCTGCAACTGGCTCCGCTCACAGGTGTATCACGACCTGTCTGGCGACTCTGTATGTGAGTGTACTTTAAACTGGGAGACTCGAGGTTTTGACAGCTGAAAATAGGATTCTTACTGAGTTCCATTTGATATAGTGGTCTACATATGGTGTATCAAATGAAGATGTTCATGATTTCCATCTTAACTCGTAGTAGATGAGGTGTACCATGACCATTTGACCTCGGCGTTTACGTATCAATGTTAAGCCGATAAACACGACTATTTGGTCCACAAGAGGGTCTATACTGATGGGCTAAGGACCTAACTACAGTTAGGCTGAGCAAGCGACTAAGGAATTGCTTAACTGCTGTTTGAATACGTATTAGCCTTGAAAAAGTCCTGTTGGACGAAACACGTGTCGGCTGTGTCTGTTTGTATATATACGTGGGCATGACAAGAAAGAACAATAAAGAATGAAAATTGAAAGAAAAAATTGTGGAACATATTGTGGACTTTGAACAGACATCTTGGTTAAAGAAATTGTGTGCTTACGTGTGCCTCAACTGATGGGTAATTAGTAACAGGTATAGTATAAGTTAAAGAGGAGATGCACAGATCACTATTTGCTTGTACCTTCTTTGCCCCACAAAAAGGGCCCCGGTTGTAATCTCCTAAAGAAAGTCAATCGACATCCTCTAACCCGCTAAGAGAAGAAAAACGATTGGAAGTAGGAATATTAAAATTAGAGCACCTTGCTTGGGGCCGTAGGTAGATAATGGGCAGTGTTGAGTTCCTGATTAATATCTGTGGATAGAAATAAGTCAGATCATACGTTCTGATGGCACTCTGGTCTTGGCCTTGAAACCAATTAATTATGTGCCTAGTTGCCCTATGATCTCTGAAATTGACAATAATCACATCGCCTTGAATTTGCTTCGGCCGTGGGCCAACCCAACCAAGTCTACGGACATTCAGAATTTCACCGTTAATGTTAGGGGGTAAGGGCCTATTCTGTCCCAGACAGTGCATGACTTTATTTTTTAGGTCATAGTATCCCTCTTTTTTCCCTGTTTCTAGTAGTGGGACTCCTGTCAAAACTACAACATAGGGGACCGCCTCCGGGGGCAAATCTATATGATGACAATTAGCACCATCGAGTTTTCCCGGGACGGTAACAACAGATGCATTACGTGTTTTAAATTCGGGCCCATTGATTTGGGGATTGACAGTTGTCTGACCATAATCAAGTTCAATATTATTCTTTCGATTAGATGACAAATTTTTTTGGGTTGATGGGGATGATAAGATTTTAGTTGCCTCTAAATTAGGTTGTCTATCGTCTATCGCTGAGGGAGGTTTGGGATCAGTGGAACTGTTTAAAGGTACCACTGTATTGGACAATAGGTCTTTTAGTTGGTCGGTGTTTTTTAAAATCAACTTCTCCATTGACTCAAATTGTTTAGACATGCCCTTCATTCTTTCTAAGAGTGGAAGAAGAAGGGATTTAACTAGTAACTCCAGTCGACCCGTAATTTCTTTCATTAATGAGTCATAGTTATTGGGGTCCGACTGAGTTTCAGAGCCTTGTGCCTGTTTAACAGGTGGGGGAAGATAAATCGCAGTATTTCCCACTTGGTTACACTTGTTATTACCAGGTGGTTTGATTTTATTATATTTCTTCGCTCCCCTCTTTCTTTTTTTCGGGGGAGGAGGACCTGCGTTAATAGTGCTCCCACCCTTCTTTTGCTGAGGACTAGCAGCAGTGACCCTAGGAGACAGTGAGTCCAATATTGTACAATCAGAGGACGGATTAGGATGAGAATTAGAAGCAGACAGTGTTGAATGGGTATGAGATTGTATCAGGGAATTAGAATCTCGAGTAGACGAAGAGGATCTGGGAGCACTCCGAGAGTCATTTATTAAACAGGAAACGGGCGATACAGGGGCCGGTGAAACGGCCGACTGAATAAGTCCAAGCGAGGAGCGTTTGCTTTGTTAATGTTCGGCCGATAGGCGTCGCTCCACCAGGGCAATCTCCTTCTCAAGGACTGAGGCAGCCCTTGTAATAAAATTATCCAATGTGCCTCGCACCGAGCCTCCCAGCAATGAAGATCTACTTTTAGGTGTACGCGATGACATAATAATATTTTGGTGAGGCAGCTCTAATCAATAATGGGAGTTGTGAATGTCAATGTCCGATTTGTACAGAGTAAACAATCATAAGCAAGAGAGATTTAGATTGGGACAATCACGGTGCAAGTAATTGCAAACTGTACCTTTCGTGACAATATCCAGATCTCAGAGAGTGGGCCCAGCCCTGCCTCCTCCTGCCCCGGACGGCCACAGACGGCCCGCCCTTTGCCCGGGCTTAGCCCGGCGCTGCCCGCGGGCGGTCCCGTGACGCGGGGGTTGAGGCGGTCTCCCAAGCGCCTCCTGGCGCGGAAACGGCGTCGGCGGCTCTCCAGCCGCTGGGGTTGCTGGGAGTTGTGGTCTCGTCTCCGCTCCGCGGCCGCAATAGATGGTCAAGCGGCGGCGGGAGACGGGGACGCGGTAGGAGCGAGAGCACTGCCGGTTCCAAAGGACAGAAGACGCTGCCAAGGTCCAAAAGGTATGAACAGAAGAATTACACGTGGGAATGCTATTGCATGGCTAAAATAAGAAGTGAACTAAGTTGATGAGCAAACTGAAAGAAATAGATGTTGCTTATGTGATGTTATTATGTTTTGCGCTTATAATTAATACGCATTAATGGCTTTTGATGTCGCAAATGGCTAGATAAATAGATAAATACATACACATAAGGGTATTAGCAGGGGAATAACACTGTATAATCATTTCCGTGCAGTAATTTTGTTTTGTCTTTCATTTTACTTAAGTTGACCAATGTGGCCTACTAAATATGGCTACCACCCGCAGCCTGCATTCGAGTTGATGGAAATTTTGCAAGGAGGCTTCGCGCTGCCTGTGACCTTGCCCTCTTGACGAACTGAAAAGCCATGACCATGACGACAAATCCAGGATGGATGCCAAGTGCCCCTGAACATGAAATTTGTTGTTAAACCAAATACTGACTTTATGAACTTGTAATGATCCCACGAATGGGATACAAATTATCCAAAAGAGACATCCGTAGAAGTAACGGATTAGTTATGGACTCTTTATTTCTATTCATTATTGAGACGATCAATGTGTGTGAAAATTTTCTAATGTAGCCCAGTGTACCAAGACGACATTATTTCCGCCATTCATCCGTTTTGTACGATATGATTGCAACATTTTGGAATGTAATTTTCGCCTAAATATTAGTAGACTAGAGAGGTCCCAAACTGATGATCTGAGGTCCCGATGCTGACGGAGAGGACGGTGACTCTACATGACGGCTAGAAACTTTGATTATTTTGCTGAGGACCGGTTCTGACTTAGGATCTGACTTTTAGCCAGAATAGGTAAATATGAGAGAAATGAACTTGCATTTTAATTGGCTTTTCATACAATTTTAGATAAACAAATATTCTGATTGAATCACTGTGTCGGGTGGTTATTTTATTGTCATGTTATTTAATTTATTTGCATGTCTAAAATGTTTTCACCAGATTTATAGCAACTAGTTGATGCCATTGACCTCAAGGTATATGCAGATTGGTTAGGTATCAAGAAAGTGTTTCCCCTTATACATGGCACGGATAGAGTGGTAGGATGAATGTTGGTGTAATGGGCCCCACCAGCGTGTGATGTGTGTATGTGCGTGTGACTGCGAAATCACTCCGTCTGTGGAAGTAGAGGGGATTCGGAGGCTCCGATCTGCACCAGTTTCTTAGTAGCAGAATGATGGTTAACTATTGTCTTGATCTGGCGACTTTGTGTGTATATAGGCTAGTTGATTATTGATTGATGTTTGTACTAACACTATATGTTGAAGTCGTATTGAGTTTTGTGTAGTGTGTACGGCTTCTGGGACGTAGGAAGTCGGTGACAGTTCCGTAGTAGGGCAGAGGGAGTGCTGCTCTCGGAAAAAGGCGGGATTGTTAGCCCTGTATGTAGACAGGGGAAAACGTGTAACAATTGAAGTTGCGCGTCGCATTGTCTGAGTTCGATGAGGTAGCATCGCCGAGTGTTGCCATTAGAAACGTATTTTCTGTATGAGAGAAGTATATATGATAGCGAAGGTTATCTGTGAAGTTCTGGTCTTAGGTATCAGGGATCCTTATGGCATTCCGTTAATGCTTATCACTGGGAAGGTAATAGGTATTCTCTGAGCTTGTTAGAAGGACAGAGCAGAGGTAAGCGCTGCTTTGTTAATGTGTGATATAATTCTGTAGTAGGACAGACTGTTCGCTGTTCTCCGGAAAGACAGAATTCTGTGTGAATGTACTACATTTTCTGGTGTGAAAGTGCGTGAATGAGAAGGCATTCTGGTTAATAGTGAAACTCTTAGGAGCATTCCGGAGAAAAACAGTTAATTGGTGCTTGTTAGAAGGGTAGAGTAGAGGGATGTGCTACTTTATCAACGGAAGTAACGATTCTGTAGTAGGGCAGAGGTAAGCGCTGCTCTCGGGAAAGGCAGAATTCTCGTGGGAAAGGTCTTTTGCTGTTCTGTGATATCGAAGCAGACAATGGAGATGTTTGTATGTTGTAACTAACAGACTCGTAGAAGTTGAAACAAAGTCTACCAAGCAGTCTTGTAAAGGAGGGGTAGACGAGAGAGACAGGAGACAGGAGCAGAAGCTGCTGCAGCGACTGCTGACGTCAGGGAGATCGCGCTGTGATTGGACAGTGGATTAGAACGGTGGAAGCACGGTGATTGGTGCGCTAGTGTACGCCGCGCAAGTATTGGGAGACATACAGGGTGACGTAGACGCTCCAGGATTGGTGCGTTGGTGTGAGTCGCGCTGGGATTCGTGGACAGAGTTAGTGACGTAGACGCTCCAGGATTGGTGCGTTAGTGTGAGTCGCGCTGCAATTGGACAGGAGATCGTACAGTTGTAGAAGGACGAAAGGGTTGCGGAAATTAAGAAAATGTATTACCACACTGAGGAAAAGAAAAAGAAATCCTTGTTTAGTAAGGTTAAGAACTGGTTTGATAAGGATAAGGATATTGTGACTAGGGAAGGACAGCTACTTCCTCCGATAAGAACCCCCGCATCCTTCATGGTTGCAAAGAATGGGTATCATACCTGTATTTGGTTAGATAACTGGGTGAAGTATACAAAAGAGGATGGGGTTTTAGCTTTCCCGGAACATGGCTCATTTAATATGGCCATACTGAGGAATTTACGGGAACGGATGATGTGTCTAGAGCCTCGGCCTAGGCCAACACAATTCGAGGCATTAACTGAATGGGAAGATGAAATGCATGAGCGAGAAAAGCAGAGGAGTGGAGGGAATTACCGGTATATGTTTGGGCGAAAGTATGATCGCGAAACCCATCATGACCGGATGAGAAGATGGCGAGATGCCAGTATGACTGAGGGATTATATCCTATGAGAACAGCAGAAGAGACAGAAGGGAGAAAATGTACAGAGAAAGAAAATAATGTAGAAACAAGGAGATATGGGGCGAATGAGTCTGATGATGATGTCCTAGAGGACATGCTCTACAAAAGACCACCCCTGTATAGACGAGAACCAGAGGTAGGAACAGCAGTGACCCCAATGAGAGACACCCTGCGGATTATTAAGACAGAGGGTACCACCCCTGAGTTGAAAAGCAGTTGTTCTCTGGCGGAAAGAGAGAGAGAGAGAGAGAGAGAGAGAGAAAGAGAGAGAGAAAGAGAGAGAGAAAAAGAGAGAGAAAGAGAGAGAGAAAGGGAGAATGAAGTTGAGGATGAAAAGACCAGAGAACTAGCAAGGACTACCTTTGAATTGACAGAGAAAATCAGGGAACTGACTAAAAATCTTGAGGCAGTTACGGTGCCTGTGACAATAGGTCCGGTTATGCCGATTTTCAAAAAGCAGAGGACGGGCGAAAGTGGTTTGACAGTTCCATATGTGGGCAATAGTTTGATTGTTCCTCCAGAGCATGCAGAAATGAGAGCAGGAGAAACACAGTGGAGAACGGGAGAAAATCAGTGGGGACATACCATATGTGGAGGAGAATTGAGTGTGCAGACTAACTCAAGTTTGAATTCTGGATGTGTGGAAGGGAACAGAGGATCAATCCTAGAACCACAAAGAGTGTCAGAACCAGGGGGTGCAGAAAAATCTGTGGGAATAACTGCTGAAGATTTGAATGATTGGCTGAAGGCTTTGCAGAGAAAAGAAAAAGAATCCCAGGGAATTGATGTAGCTAGGCTACGTATGGAAATGGAGGAGCTGATTGTAGGAACAATCCCTACAGAAACGTTGAAAAATTATCAGGAAGGGGAGATTCTGTTCTTATGTAAAAGTATCACATGGAGAGCAAAGAACATACATGACAGGTTGAAAGGAATAGCCAGTGAAATGGGGGTTGACATGGATAAGGTAAAAGCTTTACAAAAGCCTTACCGAGTGGATTTCACAGATAAGGACATTGAAAATCTGAACAATGCAGGCCGAACAGGACAGATTAAGGAGATGATTGCTTTGCTGAGAAAATGGGGAGATGTGGAGAGATGGAAAGAAAATGAGAGGATGCAGTAGACAGAACTTACTCAATATTCCCCCTGAAAGAAAAGGAGAAAGCAGTGACAGCTTACCCCATGAGGGAGATTCCAGGAGGTGGGTACGTACATGTCCCATGGACCAGACAGTATATTTTGTCATTTACTAATGATTTCCCTCGACTAAGGGAGAAGCCCGTCGAGTGGTATAGACAGGTCGACAGATTTGTGAAGTTGTCAAAAGTGCTGTGGATCGATCTGAATAGTCTGTTTGATATAATTGTACCAGCAGACCTGTGGGCAGAATGTAAAATAGTCATAGACTGGCCCACTAAGGAATACCCAAGAGATCCAAAGACAGGAGCTCCAGATCCGGAGGTTATGAAAAAGTATGAGCAGGTTATGGCCTTCTTGAAAAATAAAGTACCCCCCAAGGAAACAGACTGGGTTAAAATAGATCGAACACTTCAAGAATTGAAGGAATCAGTCCATGCATATTATGAAAGACTAATACTGGCTTTCAAACAATTCAGTGGAGATGAACATCTGGGTGATAAGGATCTGAGCCATTTTGTATATAGATTTGTGTATGGCTTGCGACCTGAAATCAGTGAAATGATAAGGCAGCATACCGTAGACTGGCAGAGCAAAAAGATTGATGAGATCCTGAGACTTGCAAAAAACTTCAGTGATGAAATTGAGGCAAAGCAAAGGAAACTGAAGGAAAAGGCAATGTGGGCACAGGTGAAAGTTGCAGAAAGACAGGAAGCTCAGTTGGTTGAACAAGCAAATAACCCAGGAAATAAACCCAGGTTTGGCACAGGAAAAGGGAAAGGCAATATTGAGGAAGCAAAGAAAAGGTTCCCCTGCCACAACTGTGGAAAATTAGGGCACTGGAAATCCGAGTGTAAGAATCCACCGTTTACTAATGATGACAATCCATCATTGAATTCACAGGTGCAGAGTGAGGGGTGTGGTCAGCATCAGCAACAGCAGAAGGCTGTTAAGCAGCAGAATCAGGTGCCAAAACCACCCTTTCCACAGAGAAGAGGATCCCAGAAGTACAGTCAAGAGTCGGGGTTCTACGATGAAGAGCAGGTAATCAAGCCAAAACGCGCAAGCGCTGTATCTCAATATTGGCTGAAAAATGAGGGAAGTGATTCCGAGGGAGATTTTTGACGGTGCCGAAGAGAGGAGGAGGAGTGCTTACTTGGCGCAACTCTAGAAATAGACCAGGCAGGACCTTTTGTAGATGGAAAAATCAATGGTGAAAGTGTTACTTTTCTAGTTGACACAGGAGCTACGAGATCAACTGTCAGGTCAGCTGATATAAAGAATCTTCCTCTCTCGGATGAAGCAATCCAAGTAGTTGGTGTGTCTAACACACAGATTAAAACTCTTCTTACTGAACCAGTAAGGGTTAAAATTGGAAAATTCTCAGACATGCACCGATTTGTGGTGTGTGACACTAGTCCTGTGAACTTGCTAGGCAGGGACCTGCTGTGCAAGATGAATTGCACTATTTTCTGTACTACAGATGGAATAACCTTTGAAACACCAGATGAGGATGTCCTATACAGAATGACCATGGATAACAGGGAATGTGAGGCTTTGGGAACATATGCTGTGTTTTAATCCAGATGCATTACCCTCAGAATTAAAACAGACAGTGAAAGCAGCAGTTTGGGATTTTACTGGAGAAGATGTGGGCCTGATGAGAAATGTAGATCCAGTAAAAAGTACTGTAAAAGAGGGAGTGGTTTACCCAAACATTCCACAATACAGACTGACACCTGAAATAATTGAACGAATAACACCCAAAATTGAGAAAATGATTCAGCAGGGGGTGTTAAGGGAAATACTGAGCAGCCCATGTAATTCACCAATAATGGGACTGAAGAAACCTAATGGAAAGTTCAGAATAGTACAGGATTTGCGGAAAATTAACAAGATTGATGTGTCATGCTGTCCCATTGTGCCAAATCCATCAGTGATTTTGTATCAGATTCCCCATGATGCAGAATGGTATACCGTAATTGATTTGTGTCATGCTTTCTTTTCAATCCCGTTGCATCATGACAGCCAGCCAAAACTTTCTTTTAGATTTGGAGAGCGGATTTTGGCATGGTGCCGAATTCCACAGGGGTATACAGAGAGCTCTTCAATATTTAATCAATTGCTGAAGAAATCTCTGGAAAGTCTAACAATGCCTGAAAATTCAGTTTTGGTCCAGTATATTGATGACCTGCTTGTGGCATCAAAAACACGTGAAGCCTGTGAAGTAGACACCATTGCTTTACTGAATCACTTGGCAGATGGAGGATTAAAGGTATCTCCAGCCAAATTGTAATTCTGCAAAAAAGAAGTCCAGTATCTGGGACATAACATTGAGAAAGGCCTGAGAAAAGTGACCATTGACAGGATTAAAATCATTAGAGGGATGAGAGCCCCAATGACACAAAGAGAAGTGAGAATGTTCCTCGGAATGGTGGGTTACTGTCGTCAGTGGATAAGTAACTTTTCCTTGATTGCCAAGCCATTGATTAAATTGACCAAAAGTGAGGTGAAAGACCCATTGGAACTAAACCCAGAAGAGATGGCTGCATTTAAAGAGTTAAAGAACAGACTATGTGAAGCTCCTGCCCTAGGAATGCCAGATTACGAAAAAGAATTTGAGCTGTACTGTAGTGAGAGAAATGGATGTGCACTTTCGGTGTTAATCCAGAAACATAGACATCTGAGAAGGCCAATTGCCTACTTCTCATCAACACTTGACCCAGTAGCTGTGGGTTTACCAGGTTGCCTAAAAGCAGTAGCTGCTCCCTGTAGAAGTCTGGAACAAAGTGAGGGAATCATAATGGGATATCCTGTACGGGTATTCGTACCTCATGATGTGGCAATCCTTTTAACAAGAAGCCGGACACAGTTCATGTCTCATAGTCGGCTGACTAAATATGAGAAAGTCATTCTTGGTGCAACCAATGTGAGCCTGGAGAGATGTGTGAATGTGAATCCAGCAACACTGTTGCCTGATGCTGAATGTGTGGGAGTGAGGAATGAAGTTGATCATGACTGCCTGGATGTGCTTGATTACTGTACTAAACCAAGGCCGGACATAAGAGATTTGCCACTGCCTGAGAGTGATCATGTGTTGTTTGTGGATGGATCTTGCTTGAGAACGGATGAAGGAACACTGAGTGCTGCATATGCTGTGTGTACAGTTTCAGGAGTTGTAGAAGCATCACCTTTGAAAGGAGTTAAATCCGCTCAGGTGGCAGAATTGGTAGCATTAACAAAAGCCTGCAAGATTGGGAGAAATGTGAGAGTGACTGTGATGACTGACAGCCAGTATGGCTTCGGAGTTGTCCATGATTTTGGCCAGCTATGGCTACAAAGAGGTTTCCTGACCTCAAGTGGAACTCCCATAAAGAATGCTGAAGTGGTTGGAAAGCTGCTAGAGGCGATACAGTTGCCTAAAGAACTAGCAGTTGTAAAATGTGCTGCCCATGGTCAAGGTGATGATTTTGTCACCGTTGGGAACAAATTTGCCAATGACATAGCACAATACTGTGCAAGAAATAATCATTCCATTAATCGGAGTAAAGAAAGAGAAATGTCTTCTTGTTCCTTAATGTTTACTAATGAGGTGGGAACATGGGAGGAAGTGAAACAGCTGCAGGATGAGGCAGGAGATGAGGAAATGAAAGATTGGGTGAAAGCTGGTTGTGCACCAAGGAAAAAAGATCATGTGTGGGTCTATAGGGATGGAAGACCAGTCATGCCAAATAGCATGCTATCAACAATGGCAAGAATGTATCATGGCCAAGGATACCTGGGAAGGGATGCTATGATAAGGGCCTTTAAGCAGACCTGGTACAGTCCAAAGTTCAGGCTGATAGCAGAGAGTCTCTGTCAGAGATGTCTGATATTTCAGCAATTCAATCCTGGAAAGAATACAGTGGTGAGCCTAGGAACAATAGGCAGGGAGGGAGGACCCTTCACAAGAATGCAGATAGACTTCATTGAAATGCCCCAAGTCAACAGATTGAGGTATGTCCTGGTGGTGGTCTGTTTGTTCTCCAGGTGGGTGGAGGCATATCCAACAAGAAGAAATGATGGGATAACAGTGGCTAAGGTATTGTTAAGAGAATTCATCCCAAGGTATGGGTTCCCAGTAACCATTGAATCAGACAGAGGAGGACATTTTTATAATGAAATCACGGGTTTGATCTGTGAAGCATTGAGTGTACAGCAGAAGCTACATTGTGCTTACCGACCAGAGGCTTCTGGTGTGGTTGAACAAATAAATGGTACCATCAAAAACAGAATTGCAAAATGTGCCTAGCCACAGGAATGAAATGGCTAGATGTCTTGCCTCTAGTCCTGATGACCATTAGGTCTACTCCAGACAGAACAACAGGTTTGAGTCCACATGAAATTATCATGGGACGTGCTATGAGACATGCATTTGTACCAGTCAACAAGCTGATGACTATAACTGATGACATGATTTTGGATTACAGTAAAGGCCTGGCTGACACAGTTCATTCTGTGTTTCACCAGGTTGGAGAAGACGCCACCACACTTGAAAAGAAACCAGCCCATGATCTGAGCCCAGGGGACTGGGTAAGGATAAAAGTCCACAGAAGAAGGAATTGCCTGGTTCCAAGTTGGGGAAGGCCAAGACAAGTCATTCTGACCACAACGACTGCTGTGAAGTGTGCTGGAGTGAAAAATTGGATACATGCAAGTCACACATTGAGCGTTCCAAATCCAAGAGACGGCACTGGAAAAGAATACTTTGAAGAATCAGTTTACAGTGATGATGCAGACAGTGAGGCAGTAAGAAGGAAAAAGAATCCTGAAAGGGGGGAAAGTGAGTCAAGAGAAATTTTCATCCCACCAGAAGAGGTTCTGAAAAGAACAGTGCAAACCGCAGAGGCGAGTTCAGATTCTGAAGAAGTACCTGAGGTTTCAACTAACAGTGACCAACCCAAAAAGAAAGAAAGAAAAGAAAAGAACATTCCACCAGAAGTGACACCAGAATCAAATGAAGAAATTGAACAAGTTCCACCTGAGATAATTCCTGAAGAAGAAGGGACAGGAAAAGACAGAGAGGGACAGATTGCGGAAAAACCCTGAGGAGGTGTAAGGAACATCAACAACAAGCTAGGTGAAGGGACAAGTAGACAGCAAGAAGATTGCGTATCGGAGACCCGAGGAGGGACAGAAGTAGGGAAATCTCAAGTGGTGGAAAAGGAGACTGTTGGAGAAAAGAAAGTTGTTGGAGAAAAGAAAACTGTTGATGAACAAGAGGCAACTGAGACAGAATCTGATGAAAGTGACAATGAAATACATGGAGGACGAGTTCTGAGAAAGAGAACTTGGCTTGGAGAAAGAAATAATAAAGAAGGAAGACAAAAGAGAAATGCTAAAGGAGATCTTTGGCCCAATAAGATAAAGAGACTGAGGTATCGACTGACACGAGTTAACTCTTCGAAAGCTGAACAAGTGAACGAAGTGTCAAGTCAAAATACAACTAAAGAAGAAGAAACAAAGATACCTGAGAGAACTAAAAGAATAAGGAAACCAAACCAGAGGTATAAGTCACCAGAATGGACGTATGTGGCACTGCCTGAACAAGGAGAAGAGGCAGACAGTCAAGGAAGTCCAGAGGAGGCTTTACTGAAAGTGGTTGCTGAAGAAGAAGCTGTGGGAATCCTGAGAGTTATCTTGTCCGACATTGGGGAAGAGACAGATGTTCAGGACCTAATACAGTTTGATGATGATGAAGAAACAGTGAAAAGTGATGAAAATCCAAATTGAATAAATCCAAAGGACTCATTTGGAGAAGAAAAGAAAGAAAGTAATACTAAAACTAGTAGATTGTAATAATCTGTTGGGTACTTGCTACCCTAAAGTTCGGTAGTGGAGTAGAAGAGGCTAAGTCAAAAGACACAGTCAAATTAGCAAGATGGCTGACACTAATCAAAGTAGATGTACTTTTCTGAAAAGATGGTGCAAGATGTGCTGCTGCTGTACAGGATTATTAATGCTGCTTTGGAGCGTGCTTGCTCTATTGATTTCTTTTAGAGTAACTATAGACACTTTAGAAGGACATACTGAGAACAGGACTAATATAGGGAAAAGTTCACAAAAGATAGTACCAACTAGAACTAGCAATGTACATATACATAAGGATAGGTCAATTAATGATTTTTCTAGCAATGTTTTTTCAAAATTGTTGTATGAATACGTAAAGACAATGGAAGTAAGGGATTGCTACGTTTGCATGCAATTACCTGCCTCTGTTTCGGAAGGAGTAACTTATCATCATCTTCCGGCTACGTATGGAATTTCATGTAGTGTGTTGATTAGTATATTTTATCAGTTAGGGAAATTAGATTATAATATGTCTAATATAGATAATATTCTTGGGCAATTGCCTATGAATAAAGAACTGAATCCTGCAAAAGAAGCTAACACTTTAGGTGAGATTTTTTTTAGAAACTAAAGAATTAACCTTAGAATATGTTTTTAGAAACAATTTAACTTGCAGTTTGAAAGGAGAAGAGAAGAGTTTTCTAGACATGGTTGAGAGAAGAAGGTTGAACATGCACAAGAAAGCAGAAGGGCATAAAATGAGTGAAACAATGTGGGATATTGAGAAAGAAAAAGAATTGAAAAATGGAGCCAGTCCAACTATGGCTATAGATGCACCACAGAAAGGCAAACTATGCATTACCAGGAAGAGATCCCAGTATGATTATTATTTCATAGGGACTAGTGAGTGCCATGATACATACTTTATTGCAACCGGATGGGGTTTTAGAGGAGGAGAAGATCCAGTTTTTCCGGGAGTGTATTATATTTGTGGGAACAAGGCTTATTACCGTTTGCCCGACCATTGGTTGGCACATGCTATATTGGCCTGGTCTTTCCAAAGATTTTTCACATGGATAGAGTAGACAATGCTGAGCAAACTAATCCATTAACACGCTATAGAAGAGAAACATGGACAGAAATTGTAGGAGATATTTTTGGAGCTTTGATACCAGCAGTGGGAATTTCTTTGAATGCCTTTGGCATTCGGAAGCTGTCAACAGTGGTGGAACGCTTGTCAACAAGCACCGCTGGAGGCTTTCTTTTGGTAAATACTGAAATGGTTGCTTTACGCGCTATGGCGATGCAAAATCGACTTGCTCTCGACATTCTTTTGGCAAAAGAGGGTGGAGTCTGTGGAATGCTGAAAGTTCAACATTGTTGCACTTACATTCCTGACGAAAGCAAAGATCTAAAAGTCTATATCAAAAATATTACTGATTTGCATGAAGAATTAGTACCACTGGAAGCTGAAAGTATCTGGACTAAAATGGCTAATAAGATGATTGCTATTAAGAATTTTGTAGCTAAAATAGGTAGTACCCTTTTTGGTAAGATATTATTTCCATTAACGTGTGTAATTGTTGCGTTATTGATTCTTAGATTAGGGTGTATGTGTTGTAGATATAGAAGAAATAAAAAGAAAACAACACAAGAAAATGTTAAAAAGAGACAAAAGAAACCAGAAAGAGATCCTCAAGAAATAGAACTAGAAGAGCTAAGAGAAAGCATGTATATAGAAACTAAGAAAGAAGATGAGATGGAAACAAGGGTTTAAAGATAAACAAGAAGACATTTTGAATTCTATAAAAGGGGAATTAAATTGATTTTTTTTTATTTTTTATATTTTTTGTGGTGATAAGATATCCCCAAAGGGGGGATTGATGGAGCAGGGTTTTTTCTTTAAAACCAAATACCTGTTTCATTTTCGCATGTTATAATTAAAGTACTACTGATTAATTAATAACTACTAAAGATGTGTCGAGTCTAGTCTAATCAACCTTATTAACAGAAGAATTACACGTGGGAATGCTATTGCATGGCTAAAATAATAAGTGAACTAAGTTGATGAGCAAACTGAAAGAAATAGATGTTGCTTATGTGATGTTATTATGTTTTGCGCTTATAATTAATACGCATTAATGGCTTTTGATGTCGCAAATGGCTAGATAAATACATACACATAAGGGTATTAGCAGGGGAATAACACTGTATAATCATTTCCGTGCAGGAATTTTGTTTTGTGTTTCATTTTACTTAAGTTGACCAATGTGGCCTACTAAAATATGGCTACCACCCGCAGCCTGCATTGGAGTTGATGGAAATTTTGCAAGGAGGCTTCGCGCTGCCTGTGACCTTGCCCTCTTGACGAACTGAAAAGCCATGACCATAACGACAAATCCAGGATGGATGCCAAGTGCCCCTGAACATGAAATTTGTTGCTAACCCAAATACTGACTTTATGAACTTGTAATGATCCCACGAATGGGATACAAATTATCCAAAAGAGACATCCGTAGAAGTAACGGATTAGTTATGGACTCTTCATTTCTATTCATTATTGAGACGATCAATGTGTGTGAAAATTTTCTAATGTAGCCCAGTGTACCAAGACGACATTATTTCCGCCATTCATCCGTTTTGTACGATATGATTGCAACATTTTGGAATGTAATTTTCGTATAAATATCAGTAGACTAGAGAGGTCTAGTGCCACTTCTTCCCGAACTGATGAACTGAGGTCCCGATGCTGACGGAGAGGACGGTGACTCTACATGACGGCTAGAAACTTTGATTATTTTGCTGAGGACTGGTTCTGACTTAGGATCTGACTTTTAGCCAGAATAGGTAAATATGAGAGAAATGAACTTGCATTTTAATTGGCTTTTCATAAAATTTTAGATAAACGAATATTCTGTTTGAATCACTGTGTCGGGTGGTTATTTTATTGTCATGTTATTGAATTTATTTGCATGTCTAAAATGTTTTCACCAGATCTATAGCAACTAGTTGATGCCATTGACCTCAAGGTATATGTAGATTGGTTAGGTATCAAGAAAGTGTTTCCCCTTATACATGGCACGGATAGAGTGGTAGGATGAATGTTGGTGTAATGGGCCCCATCAGCGTGTGATGTGTGTCTGTGCGTGTGACTGCAAAATCACTCCGTCTGTGGAAGTAGAGGGGATTCGGAAGCTCCGATCTGCACCACTTCCAGCAACCAAACGGCAGAATGTTGCTGCTAGGTAATAAGGGTGCATGTATAACCAAATGAATAATTTCGCTTCATCAAATACATTTTGTCAGGTTGCTGTATCCCTGCCACTCTCACAGCTGTCTCAAATCCCTAAATCTGTCATCAACAGCGAAGGAGGGGCTGATGGTGATGTTTAACGGGGCTGCAGCAGGAGCAAGCTTCTCACGTGCCCATGTTTCATTTAATAGAATTATCTGTTACAAAGCACACAACTTAACTCCCTCTTTCCTTTTAGTTACATCTTTAGAGTTTTCATTCCTTGTTTACTGTCTAGTGATTCAGCAAATGATTAATTGCTGTTTTCCACATTGGAAGGTTCAATGATAAATTTCCTTTCTTTGTATCCTCAGGTCTTCGCATACTTTTTAAATTCCACCTGATGAAACCGCAAACTATTCCCTTTCTATAAACGAAAATTACTTGCTTTCTTATTTAGCTTTAGGTACAGATCAAGGGGCTTATTATCAAGCCCCTATCGCCACCACAACGTCACTTTTTGTGACGTTGTGGTGACGATAGGGTCAGCTCCCTATTATGAAGGCAGCGTTAAGCCACTTAACGTGGCTGAAAGCCACGTTAAGTGGCTTAACGCTGCCTTCATAATAGTACGTGAAAGGGGGCGTGCAGTGGGTGTTGCGATGGGCGTTCCACCGCAACACCCATTGAATTCGACTCCTATTATCAAGGGTGGCGATAATAGGTGGCAATGCTGAACTCAAGACCAGGAAAATCCTGGTCTTAAGATGGTGAAAAGAGGAGAAATGCAGCACACCTGGAAAAAGCAAAATGCCATGGTTTGTTTATGTACAGGAAGGTGTTCCTTCCTATATATAAACAAATCTTTTTTAGAAATGCCATTTTGTAACTTACGTGTGTGCTGCATGAAGCAGCACTCACGTAAGTTACAAACTGGCATTTTAGGTATGTTTATGTGCAGAAAGGGACACCTTCCTGTGCATAAACAAAATTCCCTGCTCGCAGACCCTTGCACTCTGGTGCAAGGGTGCCTGCGTTGGCCCTAAGTTGTAAAACTTAGCACTATCACAGGGGGAAACGTGAGGCTCCACCATATCCTTGATAATATGGTGCAGCCTCGCGTTTCCAAAGTGGCGGAGAGATGCGTTAAGCCAAGAAGGCTTGCTAATATGCCCCTAAGTTCCCCTACTCTTTGAAACCAGCAGAAGGCATGAGCTGGTACAGGCACCCGTTAAGGCCCAGAAGCAATGATGTGCTGCAAACCTAAAAAGTGTGCTCTAGACCAGCTAGGCAGAAGTTGAAGTCTACCTGGCGAAGGTGCGGTCGAAAGGCAAGTGGTGTGCTCTGGTCCTTGCTAAGCACGATGGAGTTTGAGATACAGTTCTACACCCAGCTGAGAGTTTGTGGGTGCTGCCACAGTCCTTACTACCTGCCACCACATCTCAGAATGGGACAGTGAGCACCGCTACTGAATTTTAACATGGGGTAATGTTTGGCAGATCGCTCGCAGTTGCAGAGGTGTCGATCTTGGCATGAGGTTGGTTGGATCAACACCACTGCACTCACCTCATATTTAGCGGTCATGGACAAGTAAAATGGTGTCAGAGGAAGAATATTCTCCCCCTGCAACAAGGTTAAAATCACATTTACATTAGCTAAGGCTTGGTAAAATAATCTCTGCCAAGGGGTTAACAAGAATTGGCAAAGCCAATAGGTCTTGCCTATGCAATTGTTATTGGCTTTGCCAATGTGGTACACCAATGTGGCTGCTGTTTAGCACGGCAAATGTTAGTGGCATGGGGGGAGATGGAGTGGGGTATATTGGTAGGCTGAGGTAGACTGAGGTAGCGTAGATTGGAGTGGGGTAGAGTGGGGTAGTTTGGAGTGGAATAGAGTGGGGTAGATTAGAGTTGTGTGGGCTGGATTGGAGTGGAGTGTGGTAGATTGAAGAGGAGGTGTGGCGTATATCGGATTGGTGGACTGGATTGTGGTAGGTTGGTTTGGGGGAGATTGGAGTGGGGTAAATTGGATTGGGGTAAATTGGGATGGAGAGCGGTAAGAGATTCGATAGGAGTGGAGTTCATTTATCGGGGTAAATTGGAGTGAAGTGGGGAAGATCTGAGTGGGATAAATTAGAGAGGGTTAGATTGGGGTAGATTGGAGTGGAGTGGGGTGGACTGGAGTAGAGTGAGAGTGATTGTGGGAGAGTGGAGTGAGGTAGAATGGGGTAGAGTGGAATGTTCTAAATTGGAGTGGAAGGGGTAGATCAGGGTAGACTGGAGAGTGCTAGAATGGGGTGGAGTGGAGTTGAGTCGATTGTGGTAGACTGGATTGGGGTAGATTGGAGTGGTGTAGATTGAGGTTAAGTGGAGTGGGGTCAATTGGAGTGGAGTGGAGTTTGGATTGGAGTGGGCTAGATTGGAGTAAGGTAGTTTGGATTGGGGTAGATTAGAATGAGGTAAATTGGGGTGGATGTGGTAGATTGGAGTGGAGCAGATTGGAGTGGAGTCTGGTAGATTGGAGTGGGTTAGATTGGGGCAGAGTGGGTTCCATTGGTGTGGAGTGCGGTAGATTGTGGCAGATTATAGTGGTTTAGAGTGAAGTGGCAACCATTGGAGTGGAGTGGGGTAGATTGGGGTACAGTGGAGTGGGATAGATTGGGTAGGAAGAGGTAGATAGGGATGGAGGTTGGTAGATGGTGGTGAACTGGAGTGGGGTAGATTGGACAGGAATAGATTGGGGTACATTGACGGGGAGTGGGGTAAATTGGAGTGAAGTGGGGTAGACTGGAGTGCAGTGGGGTAAGTGGCGTGGAGTGGAGGGGCGTGGATTGCAGTGGCATAGAGTGGAGTGGTGTGGTGTGTCATAGAATGGAGTGGTGTAGAGTGGAGTGGGGTAGAATGAAGTGGCGTTGTGTGGCATATGCATGATGTGGTAGCGTGCTTCCACTACAGACAACACATTTTCAATTGAAATGAACATTACATGCAGTTTTACTGCGCACACACGATAATATGTGAAAATGTCATCACCTAGTCTATTGATGTGTTTTGACCGTATTCAAATATTTGTTTCCACCACACTTCAGACATGCAAAAAAAAAAAAAAGTACTTTCCTAGTTCTGATATATTCTGAAATAGCAGCACGGTTTATTTTCGTTCTGTGCTAGGAAACATCCTTTCGATTTCACAGCAAGATTGTCATATAAATTCTCTCAGTTTGAAGTCAGAGAAAGAAAAGTAAACATCAGGCTCTCTGGGAGACAGAGCCTGACATTTGACCTCTGTCTTTGAATGCACAGCATATGTGACAAGAGAAGAATGAGATTTAAAGACCGGTTTACAAAATGTGAGCACTTGGAAGGGGACAGTACACAAGAGATATTCTACCTGATGGACAAACTCAAGCTGAACAGCTTAAACCAAATAAAGCCAGCATACAGACAACAAGAAAATGTGAATTACAAATCACAAAGCTAATGGCCAGCAATGGGCAGAATGCAATCCCAGGGAAGCTTTCAGACTGTCCATAAGAAGTCATTAGCAAGCCAGGCAGCTGTGCTGCCGGGTAAGTTTCGACCTTAAAAACAGTGTGTTCGAAAAGCATAAAATCTAGAAGACCACCATGGACACATGGGATGTCTGCATATGCTTATGCAAAATAGGTCAGGCATGGTTACACGTTGTTTAGTAGAAACCAGTGCAAGATAAGCCATATAAGAAGTCAGATGCAATTAGATACAGTCAGCAAAACTGAATAAACTGAAGAATTTAGGGAGTCTGGGAGATACATCACTTTAATTTCATATAATTGCAAGATGATAATAGGTTACAATTTCTACAGTGCATCAAATTGTGGATTTCTACCTTTTGTAATCCTGTAAAGCATCAACATTACTTCTGGAACACATTTTAGATTCCCCAGAAGGATGGAAATTGTATTGGTGCTGACATGGTTTTAACCTTTGACCTGGAAGCAAAACAACATATCTCAGCAGCAAGCCTACAAGTGACTGTCCCCTGGAGTACCCAGCTCAATAAGCAGAATATTCTAAATATAAGCTAGTGTCTAAATTGCTGACTTTTTATCTGGGATACCTAGGCTCTAACCCTGCCTTTGACACAAATACATAATGTTACACAAGGTGAATCTCGTAATGCTTCTGAAAAATGTTAATACAAACCTCTGAAATCTCACATAATCTGCATCTCTACATTGATGCACAGTGCCCCAGTGCTTACAAAATGAGTTCCAATGCACTGTCCCTTTAATAATTCCTGTTGTTTCTAAGTATTTACACTCATTTGTCTAGATCACATTTTAACAATTTTGTAGTTTCGTAATAAGATCTCTTTGACTTTTCACATGAATGGTAAAGACAATTATTAGTTCAGCGTGTTGCATTTCAAGATTATTAACTTGGGCTCCAACCATTCAGACAAGAAATAACATGACATTCTAAATATAACAGCATTTAAAGGCTATTTTTCTAGTCTGTTTTTGCACCATTTAAATGCATACCTGATTAGCGTTTCTCTTTTCCTGACCCTCACAACAACATGTGCACGGTTGGGATACTTGCAAACAGCTGATGTTTACAGACTCTGTGGAGCTTGCAAGTATTGAATAGATAACTTATTTTTGGCACTAAATGAAGTTTTGAGTGTAAACACCATGTGAGAAAGTGACTCTTTTGGAAAATTATGTAGTTTCGATTGAAAGTGCACAGGGCCCCTGCCAACCAGGTCACTGTGTCAGAGCTCCTTCCTGACAACTGTACCATGATTGGCACAACTTCAGACCTAGCAAATGGTAGGCCTGGTACCTAGAGCATTGGGTCTGCAGAGGGTCCCCTGGGGACTTCCCCCGAGGGCATGCAAACCGCCACTGCAGCCTGCAGACCTTGTTGTAGAGAAAAATGACAAAGTCAACATGGAGCAGGACAAGTGACTGTCAAGCAGCACTGCCTAAGGTATGGATAGGTAAGTCACCCCTCTTGCAGGCCTTACAAACCCTAAGACAGGGTGCACTATATCTCAGGTGTGGGCATGTCTGCATGAGCAAATATGCCCCTACAATATTTAAGTCTATTATTAATATTGTAAGTGCCAGAGAAGCCATAGAGAGTAGATGGGCTGGAAACTCGAAAACTCAAGTTCCCCAGCACCAGGATGGCTTCACTAAACCCAGGAGTGTTTGATACCAAACAACTCCTCTTAATAAACCCACACTGATTCCAGTGTTGGATTTATTAAAACATGTACCCAGGGCAACCCTGGTGTGGTCTCTGACTAGTTTTAGGAAGCCTGCCACCACCAGGCATGTTTCTGGACCCATGGGGTGAGAACCCTTGTTCTCTGGGGACAGAAACAAAGCCTATCCTGGGCAGAGGTGTCACACCACCTCCCTCAGGCAGGCACAGTGCGTGAAACGGAAGCTTCAAAGGCCTTGCTGCCTTAGTAATGTGACCCCAGCCTCTGCTGCTATAAGCAGATGGCAGCCCCCGGCTCAAACCCCACTTTTGGTGGGAGAACCAACATAAAAACTTATTCAGAATAGGAGGTGTGCCCCCTTCTGCCAACTCCACACCTCAGGTGCTGGAGGCAAAGTAAAGCACATTTTTCAGTGTCCACCATCTTGAAGATGGTGGAACTTACTCAATCAGGGCTATGACTATGCCCCCCTTCCACAGTAGGGTGGCATAATAGAGGGTGTAGACAGCCAAGAGAAGGGACCCATTGGTCCCTACCTGTCACTCCCCTGTAATGCCTCTAAATCTAGTATTTAGGTGGTACCCACTGAAATTTAGATTCCTGATGACCTATGAAGCCTGGATACTAATGAGCCACAACAGCAAGAAAGAAGAAGGACCAGTGACTGACTTGGCGCCAACCCTGCCAGCCTGTCTGCTGCGTTTCGCACCTGCATGCCCAGAGACTAGGGGTGGACGGAACTTGCAAAATTCACTTTTGCAAATTATCGCGAAAATGTTAAAATTCTCCGCAAACACACGGAAATATCGCGAAGATGCGGAAGTTTTTTTCCCGCCCGTTTGCGGTATTTTCTGCGTGGTCGCGGCTCGCCAACTTACCCAGGCGGTTGCTCGTGGGCGCGGCCATCTTGTTTTCACTTGTCTCGCGGTGCATGATCGCGAGAAGAAAGACGTGATCGTGCGACGAATGATGTTACTGCGGGTGCGAACTGTGGCGAGACAGCGCAAATGGCTACCAACAATCCAACATCTCGTGGAGAACGCGACCGGATCGGGAAAACTTGTCGGCGAACGCGGGAATTCAGGTAAGGGAATCGCGCGCACGCGAGAATGTATTATTTTACAGCGCTAGGAAGCAAAGAATTTCCGGTAAAATGCGTATTGCGGAAATTTTTACATTTTCGCACTCTCTGCGGAACGCAAAAATGTCAAATTATCGCAATTTCCGCAAGCGGAATGGAATTTTAGCCCAGGCCTACCAGAGACCTCCAAAACCCTTGGAGGACTGCCTGCCTTCAATAAAGATCTGGAACTCCTGAGTACAGTATACCTGCCCACAAGAAAACAACCAAGGACTTTTGAGTGGACCACCGGACCCACCTCTGCACCCGACGTCTCTAACCCGAGTCCATGTGGCCAATAGGTCCTAAGAAGGTTCCCCAGCAGTCCTGGGCCCAAGTCCATCGAGGGTTGACCCCTCCTGGGCACCACCCCGCCGCCTGCACCCTCAACCACGAAGACCCCCTCCAAACGCGACCTGCACCAGTAAGCCTTTTCCGACGTCTAAAGTCACTCCTGCATCCAAAGCCCCTCGGTCTTGAGGAGTTTGACCAGCAGTGTTCCTAAGTCCCCAAGCCTCAGTACATACCCCCCAAGCCTCAGTACATACCTGGACAGCTGTTGTTTTTCTTCACCTGGCCCCCTGGCCAGAGCCTACAGACTTTTCCTGAAACCAATCTCCTCCATTGGTTTGCATTGCGCGCCTGACGCTGTGTTGGCACTCTGCACCCGGCGACCCCTGTGCCACTGAGGATGTATGTTTGGTGCTGCCCTGTGGCCACTCCAGTGCTTACCTAAACCCTCGGTGATTGACCCCCGACACCGCTTTTACTTACCTGTAAACAGCGCATCTTCGATCACCCTCAGTCTCCATTGGTTAACATTGGGCACCTGACTCCAAATTTGACCTCTGCACCTGGCTGCCTCCGTGCCACTGGTGATGCAGTCTTTGTGCTAATTTGAAACATGCCTTGTTTCCACCTGAAACCCCAAAGACTGGATTTGTAAGTTGTGTACTTACCAACAAAACATCTTGTTTTCCTCCAAAAGGTTATTACTAAACTGAAAATTGCACTGTGCCCACTTTTGAAAGTGAAAAGTATTTCCTATGAAAAACGTACATTTTAGTCTTAAAATTAACCTGAAGAGAAGCTTATTTTTCTAAAACTGGTGTGTATATCCTTTTTGAGTATAACAAATGTCTTACAGTCCTCTGTGTTAGGCCTAAGGCTGCTTGACCACACTACCACAAATAGAGCAGTTTGGGTTTATGTAGAAGCCCTGTACACTTCTGGGGGAAACTCTGGAGTCTTTACACGATAGAACCAATTATTGGTATATCACATAAAGAGCCAGCTTTCTACACACCAAACTTTGGGTTGTGGGCGACTTGAATGCTTATTTTGACCACCTTGTCATGTCAGCTGTGCTTAAATATCTGGACCTTTTAGTTTCAATCATTTTCATTGTGTTTTTTAATTTATAGGGACATCAATGGAAGAATGTTGCCAAACCACTGTCATGTGTCCCGGTTAGGCCTAGAGGGAAACACGGTCTTCTAACATACACACAGGTTTCTCCTAAGTTGCCTTAACTCTCACACAATTACTTTTGACATACATTTGCGACCATGACAGTGCGGATTAGTTTCCATGAAACTATATTTGATTACAAAATCAGCTTTGCAAGAAAACTATTATGATACCTTGATATTCACGCACAAGATCTATACATATATTATGCAAATGTGATTGTTTTCATCCATACGGTGACACAGCTAACCATAGTACATAAACAATGGAAGCCGGACTAGAATCTCGGCCCAAGACAAGGATGCATTCTATTATAAATAAACAAGCATTCCCATGTTTTGGTGATATTTACCAGGTTGATACACGCTGAAACCTGAGCCCAGCTGTTAGCTGATCCTTCAGCATGGAATGTTCAACTTGTGACCACGACAGGGACCTACATCTTTCCCTTCAGGTAATGGGGTTGGACCATCCAATGAAGAATTTCTGGCAGAACCCTAGGCATCGAGGTTAGGGAATGAGTAGTAGGAGTACGAGATATATATATATGTGGATAGATAGATAGATAGATAGATAGATAGATAGATAGATAGATAGATAGATAGATAGATAGATAGATAGATAGATAGATAGATAGATAGATAGATAGATAGATAGATAGATAGATAGATAGATAGATAGATAGATAGATAGATAGATAGATAGATAGATAGATAGATAGATAGATAGATAGATAGATAGATAGATAGATAGATAGATAGATAAAGCTATTTTTGATTTGGCTATAACTTTGGCATTGTTGACCAAACTTCATGAACATTTTCCAAAAAAGTGTCAAGGTGGGTTCCATTGTAATGAAAAGTTTGGGGGTGATCCGTGCAGTGGGGACTGAGAATTTGGGGTGCGAAATAAGGTTGCAGTTGTAATGTTAATTACCATAGGAACCTTTAGCCACACCTACAGCCCAAACTGCTGAACAGTTCAAGGAAGTGACTTTTGCTTATTTGGTGTACGTCTGTCCAGTAGTTGTTGAGAAATGTAAGTTTAAAATGATAGTGATATCTCTGGCCGCGGATATTTAGAGAAGGTTTTGCGATGAATCACGAATGCACGCGCCAACGGGAATGCTCTGATTGGCTAGATGCAACCTGAATAGAAAGTTACGGCTGCCATTTTATCTAACAGCAATTGTTCCCGGGGCTGAAAATTTGTGTGAAAGCCCACATAAGGGGTCAGGGTGGAGATACTCTGACCCCATGGTTGAGAAATGGGGGTGTTAGTAAGACAAATTATGTGTCAAAAATTGATTTTTTTAATCCCACATGATATTTGCGATGCCGCCGAGACCGCCAGCACGGCCCCTGTGTACCGTTGCGCTGACATTGTGACAATCGTCGCCACGAATATTGGTGAAAATATAAAAAACTATATCAGTGAATCATTAATATGCATTGTTATAGAGATATTGAGATTTGGATAAATGTTTTATTGAGCTGTTTATATAGTGAGTTATCTACTGTGATGCTTGGAATCAATTATAGACTTAGAATTTTTAGTTGGTGGCCATTGTATGTCTGCTTTTGTTTTCCGTTTTCATGATGTGTCCACGGGGATCGTGAGTACCGATGTCATCACGGTCTCCGGAGTCACTGCAGTGATGGTTGTTCTAGAAATATACTAGAAAAACATGAGTTTGAAGTGTACAGTAATAAACCCCTAGTGTAGTAAAATACTGTAATATGTGTGCATATATGTGTTTTCACTTATGGAAAAGGCACTATCGTCACAGTTAACGACATCATGGCGACATCTCAAATAACCTCGAAAACAGATAATAGGTCTGAAAGATGGTTTTTAAAGAAACTTAGGTGCAGATTTACAAGCCCCTTACGCCACTTTTGCGTCACTTTTCCCATGTTAAAAGTGACGCAAAAGAGGCGCAAGGAGCTTGTAAATCTGCCCCTTAGTACAAAATATGAGTTTAACATGCTTTGAAAGAAGTATGTATATAGTAATATGTGTAGGGCAATGTTGAGAATGGATTTTTTTACACAGTATTTTTGGATGTGTTGGTGGTTATTGAATGTCTGCTTTTGTTTTCCGCTTTTGCAACATGTCGGGGGGAATTGCGATTACTGACATCATCACGATCTTCGGAGTCACTGCGAAAAGATAAAATAGGTTTTATAGATGCTTTTTACAGAAACTTTCTGCAAAAATATGACTTTGGAGAATACTGTTAGAAACCCCAGTGTGTAAAATACTGTAGAATGTGTGTATATATGCGTTTTAGTCTTCATGGAAAACGCGCGATTGTTTAAACTTGCATTGAAAGAAGTATGTATATAGTAATATGTGTAGGGCAATGTTCAGAATGGATATTTTTACATATTATTTTTGGATGTGTTGGTGGTCATTGAATGTCTGCTTTTGTTTTCCATTTTCGCAACGTGTCTGGGGGAATTATTATAATAATGATGTCTTCACGACTTTCACTGTCTTCCCAGACACGGAAAATAGTGTTTGATGAAGATTATTCTGAAAACTTACTACAAAAATATGAGCTTGAAGATTACACTAATAAAGCTCAACTGTAAAATACACTGTAGAATATGTCTTTATATATGTTTTACACTTTGTACGAACCATGCGCTCTAGCGACTACCGACGTCACCTCAATGGCGTCGGTAGTCGCAAATACAATCTTTTTTTTGCAAAATTTACTTTCTTCTAAATTGATCACAGAAACAAAAGTTAAAACAATATTTTACTAAATATTTAGACTTAAACTTTATTTAAAAAATGTCTTTAAGTGTATTTTTCGATATGTGAAACACATTTACTGATGACAGATTCTCCACAGTAAATGCAACAATGTTGTGCTGACTCACAAATTTGTTAAAAATAAAACCAGTTAATAATGTACTTTCTGATAAACACATATGAAATCAAAAAATGAGTGGTATTTAATATAAAAATAATATACAATATCCAATTATATAATGAAAGTATGAAAATCTTAGTGGTTCACTTAAAAAAATGGATGTTACAATTAAGAAATAGAATAAAACCTTAGCAACTGAAAAAATCAAAGCTTACAGGGACGTTATAGTTAAGAATTAGCATTTAAAAACCTTAGAAATTCACTGAAAAAAACAAAGGTTACAGGGGCGTTAAAGTTAGGAAATTGAATTTTTAAAAAATTTGAAATTCGCTGAAAAAAACAAAGGTTACAGGGACTTTATAGTTAGGCTGACTTTCAATCATACAGAACCAGAGAAATTCAGCAGTTATAGTTAGCTGAGCTAACTATAGCTCGGGCCCCCCCAAAATGCACTGCTTATATATATATAGTTTTATATGCCTGCATATATACATTGTCTCAACAAGATGGTGCAGCATTTCATTTTCTACACTCTCCTTATATTGCTAATCACTTTCATATGCTTTTGTCTATTGATCACTGCAGCACATATATTCTATACAAGAATCACAATAGTTCACTAAATAGTGATAAATGCCTCTCTGTGTATACCTTGTATATTTCTCTGAGAAAAAGAGAGCATGAGTGACTGAGTTAAAAGGTTCTAGATCTGTTACCATGATCCCTGAAAGAGCTCAGGGTTGTCATGTTCTGTGGTTGCCAAAACCATTTGCTACCTATCTAGGTCTTCTATGTCGGAATTCAGAAGCAGGAAATCTGTGAGACCCATGAGAGAGCTGTCGGAGGGCCGTGGGAGAGCCATGTGAGCCACGAGCACAACCGCAGCTGTGGTTACGAGCCGGGAGCTGGGAGCCAAGAGTACTGCCGTCTCCACCACCACTGACGCATCATACACACCATCAGTTTCCAACCGGCTTTTCTCTCCGACCGGGTCCCCACCGCTCCACTGCAGGGGCAGGAGAACAGGGAGGTGAACAATTTGGCGGCTGGTGGTTTTGGTGGGTTTGGTGGAGTGTGTTGCGACCCACGCCCACTCCTACAACGCCATATATTTAATTAATATATACCCACAGCCCTAGAAGGGGCCTGGCCCCTGATCATCTGGCGCCTCACCCTTTATCCTCCTTGATAGATAAGCGGCCCCATAGCACAACCGGATGGTTGTGGGTGCTTGGGCACGAGCGCAGTAGCTGTATCCAGCTGCTGCTAAGTGAGGAGCCCCAGGAGTCCCACAGAGGTAGCCCGGCTAGTGCCGGGTGCGGCTTGTGGGCTCCTGTAGTGAGCCCCGCTTGCGCCCGGGTCAAGACCTTCTCCAGGGCTCCCCAGCTGTCTGTTGACTCCTCCAGATGTCCTTTTGCAGACCCGCTTCACCCAAACGTCCTTCTGGCAGTGAACCTTCCAGACTAGGAGGTGAAGCAGCAATACCAGAACCACTGTGGGGACGAGCCCTCCTAAATCCTCCTTAAATTCCCCCTGAGGGGTACCGCGTACTTACGGAGGCAGGTGGCAGCTATAGGAACAGCTGCAGATAGCAGGGTTTGGGGCTCAGGGAGTCCAAGGAGCAGAGAAGGAGCTGCGACCAGGTCTCAGGCAGCCTCCTGGGAACAGCTGTCTCTGACGAAATTTTAACACTCCTGAATTACAGTTCTCCCCCACACCCCCTCCCACACGCTCCTGGCTCTAGCACACAGGCCGACAAGACCAATTACGCCTTTAAGGTTATTAAGGGACCATTACCCTGGCAGTAGGCCACCGTAAGGCTAGTACAAGGAAGTCCCATCCTGTTCGGGTCTTTTCAGTGTGCACTGGACCACCTAACTTCCAGCACCTATCCACTGTTACTCAGCTCGCAAGCTACCTAGTAAGCCAGGAACATCTCTGAACAATAGTTGGCACACTTCTCACAGCTCACAGAAGGATAAAGGGAGACTACCGCTATGAGGTCAGAAAGGAACAGAGACTAACTTCTCCCCCATTCCAGGGACCCAAAAGCAAAAAGATCAAGGCAATTACAACTGACCAGGCAACCTCTTCCGAAGATCTAGTGGGTGTAACCCCTCCATGCTCAGCACCCCAGAGTACCTTGCGTGAGCCACCAGGGAACCTCGACAGTAGGTGCCCCCGGGAAGAGCCTACTCTACACCTCTTCCAACCAAAAATCTATTAAAAGTTCTACTTCCTCAAGGATGCAGGCTCCTCTATATTCCCCTCAAGCAGTGAAATTCAAGGCCTCCAGGAGCCTCTTTTCCCCATCCAACCAAATACTCAACTGGTTGCTCCGCAACCTAGTGAATTACCACCTTCTGAGCAAATCACAACTTTTCCACAACCAGTGGAGAAGCAAGGGGACTCAACCAAACTCAGCAATACCAACCCACATATGAGAGAAAAGGAAGAAAGGGACAACTCTCCAACTCAAACCACCACCAGTCTGCCCCATAGGCAATCAGTCCACGGCCTGGGCTCCCTTGCCCAGTCAGGAATCAGAATGGGGAAACAGCCCAAGCCTCCAAACACTTTGCTCCCGACGCACATAGCCCCGATTATTGTGCCAAAATTCAGTGCACTGCATCAGAATTAGCTGGAAAGGAGAAGGGGTCAAAGCACGGCACTCCCGGCGAACTACACATAAACTTGCAATCTCCATAATATCCCGAAAAGCATACCACAGATCGGCTCACACAGGCGCAAACAAACATGGCTGCTATGGATCATTCTGAAGAAACAATGGAGGGGGCAACATTGCTGCCTATTTTCCTGATGAACTGATGACTCTAAATTGATGGGCATTGATTGATGTGAACACGTTTATGGTCCAGACCAAATCTTTGGGACTGTAGCGTGCTGCATGATGAATTGATTGACTTAAGAGGATGACTAATAGCCAGATTAGGTACATATGATGTTCTGTGGTTTGATTAAAGTTTTTACTAAAATCTGCATTAATTAGATAAAAAGTATTATTGATTAACAAGCAAATGTGTTGGGTTATTTATTATCATCTGAATATAAATGCAAAGGATTAGAATCACTTTTCCAAATTCAACTAAATTGATCCATCGGCTAAGTGGAAGGAATATCATGAGATTCAGGATCAAGATGTGCTGGTTTAAGGATATTTAGTGTATGTTTATGTAAATAAAATTCCTTTAGATTATAAGATATTCTTTTCATGTCAGCGCTTGGAACACCTATCTCTCCTGTAAGAGCAGACCAAATTATTGTGTGTGAGAGTTGGTGTTATGGGCCCCACCAATGAATGTATTGAGTGAAAGCGTTAGTATGATATCTGGTCTGTGACGAAGGGAGGATTGGAAATTCCACGCTGCAGCAGTTTTTTCTTTGTAGCAGGATGATGGTTTTTATTGTTTTGGTTTGGTGATTATTGCTTGTAAATAGCTTATTGATTATTGATTGTGGATAGGTATCGGTTTATGTATTAACACTCTATGTTGAGTCGAGTTCTATGTTGTGTGCGCGACTTCTGGGATGTAGGAAGTCGGAAGTTTGTAACGGTTCCGTAGTAGAACAGAGGTAAGCGCTGCTCTCGGGAAAGACGGAATTGTTGTTGCCCTGTAGGTACACGGGGAAAACGTGCAACGATTGAAGTTGCACAACACATTGTCTGGGTTCGATTCGGTGACATCGTAGCGTGTTGCCATTAGAAAATATCTCCTGTATGAAAGAAGTGTATGGTAGCGAAGGTCACCTGTGAAATTTTGGTCTTAGGTACCAGGGGTCCAGAAGGCACTCCGATAACGCTTATCACTAGAAAGGTAATAGGTGCTCCCTAAGCTTAATGGAAGGATAAAGTAGAGGGAAGTGCTACTTTATTAACGAGTGTCATAATTCTGTAGTAGGACAGACTGTTCGCTGTTCTCAGGAAAGACAGAATTCTGTGTGAATGAACTACATTTTCCGTATGAAAGTGCGTGAATGAAATAGCATTCGGGTTAATCGCAAAACTCTGGTTTTATTTCTCAGGAGCATTGGGTCTCCAACTAGGTGTCTTAATTCTGGAGAAATGGTTAGCTAATGCTTGTTAGAAGGGTAAGGTAGAGGGATGTGCTACTTTATCAACGGAAGTAACGAATCCGTAGTAGGGCAGAGGTAAGCGCTGCTCTCGTGAAAGATGGAATTCTTGTGAAAAAGGTCATTAACTATCCTTGGTTAGCAAAACGGACAATGGTGGCGTTTTTATGTTGTTACTAACAGATTTGTAAGAACATTTTGTAAAGGAGGGGTCAGTAGAACCTGGAGTAAGAGCAGCGGCTGCTGACGTCAGAAAGATCGCGCTGGGATTGGCCAGTCAGCTAGAAACATAGACGCTCCGGATTGGTGCATTAGTGTGAGTCGCGCTGGGAGTGGAGAATTACAGGGTGACGTAGACGGTCCGGATTGGTGCGTTAGTGTGAGTCGCGCTACGATTGGCTAAAATAACAGAATAGTCGTAAAGGAGAGACTAGCGCTACACGGAAAGACAAAATGATGTATTACGATCCACCTGAAAAGGAGAAAAAGTCCTGGTTGGGAAAAATCAAGAAGTGGTTTTAAAAGGACAAACCGATTGTGACAAGGGAAGGACAGTTGCTTCCCCCACCGAAAACCTCCGCATCCTTTATGGTTGCAAAATACGGATATCACACTTGTATTTGGTTAGATAATTGGGTAAAATATACCTAGAATGACGGAGTTTTAGCATTTCCAGAGCATGGTTTGTTTAATCTAGCGGTTTTGAGAAATTTGAGAGAAAGAATGATGAATCTAGAACCGAGACCTAGACCAACACAGTTTGAAGTACTGACAGAATGGGAAGATGAGATGCATGACAGAGAAAGACAGAGGAGTGGCGGAAGGTATAAATACATGTTTGGCAGATACGGGCATGATGCTCATGATGAGAGAATGAGATGGTGGCGGAATGCAAATATGACCGAGGGTTTGTTTCCTGTAAGAATGGTTGAAGGAGTTGGAGGTAACAAATGTACAGAAAAAAGACATAATTTAGAACCAAAGGGGTATGGAGTGAACGAACTAGAGGATGATGTTCTTGATGACGTGTTTTATAAAAATCCACCTCCGTATCAACCAGAATCTGAAATGTTGACACCAAGTGCCCCAATGAGAGAAACCTTGCGAATCATTAAGACAGAACCAGTACCTCAAGAATTAGGGAAAGGTAAAACAATGGGAGAAATAGAGAGAAAATCAGATGAAAAAATGAATAGTGAAAATTCAACAGAATTAGCAAAAACAATCTTAGAATTAACTGAAAAGATACGAGAATTGACCAAAAATTTAGAAGCTGTAACTGTTCCAGTGACTATAGGCCCTGTGATGCCTATTTTTGACAAACAAAAGGATAGTGAACATTGTTTAATGGTTCCTTATAACAGAAATAAATAAATTGAAAAGCCAAAGCAGAGCTTAAATGAGAATCAATGGAGACAGACAATGGGTACGATCGAGTCAAATGCCTCGAATAACCCCTTTCTAGGTCCAAATATAACAGAAAAACCTAATGTGAAGATGGAATCAGTATTTGAAAACCAAAGGGACTTAGAACAAACTAATGTAGAAAAATCAGTAGGCCCATCTTCAGAGGAACTGAGCGAATGGTTGAGAAGTCTGCAGAGAAAAGACAAAGAATCTCAATCAATAGATGTAGCCAAACTACGAATGGCACTGGAAGAGTTAATAGTAGGAACTATTCCCACAGAGAAGTTAAAAACCTACCAGGCTGAGGAGTTACTGTTTCTGTGCAAAAGCATAAATTGGAGAGCAAAAAGTCTCCATGAAAGATTAGAAGAAGTAGCAAATGAAATGGGTATAGATATTGAAAAGGTAAAGGCCCTGCAGAAACCATATCGAATAGATTTCACTGAAAAGGACATTGAAAATTTGAATACCGCAGGACGAATGAGTCAGATTAAGGAAATAATTATCCTGCTGAGAAAATGGGGAGATGTGGACAAATGGAGAAGCAGATGGTATCGAAAACGAGATGATGCCTCAGACAAAACTTTTGCAGCTTTCCCTGTTAGAGAAAAGGAGAAGGTAGTAACAGAATGCCCTATGAGAGAAATTCCAGGAGGAGGATATGTACATGTCCCATGGACTAGACAAGATATTTTGTCATTCACAAATGATTTCCCTCCACTACGTGAAAAGCCCGTCGAGTGGTATAGGCAGGTGGACAGATTTGTAAAATTGTCCAAAGAATTATGGATTGATCTAAACAGCCTGTTTGACATAATAGTACCAACAGATGTATGGACGGAGTGCAAACTTATGATAAATTGGCCCACACAAGAATACCCTAGGGATCCAAAGACAGGAGCCCCAGGGGCCGAGGTAATGAAGAAATACGAGCAAGTCATTGTCTTTTTGAAAAACAAAGTACTTCCTAAAGAGACAGATTGGGTAAAGATTGACAGAACTCATCAGGAAAGTAAGGAGTCAGTACATGCCTACTATGAGAGGTTAATTTTGGCTTTTAAACAATTTAGTGGTGATGAAAATTTGAGCGAAAATGACTTGAGTCATTTTGTATATAGATTTGTATATAGTCTACGTCCAGAAATTAGTCAAATGATCAAACAACATACCGTAGATTGGCAAAACAAGAAAATAGACGAAGTATTGAGACATGCAAAACATTTCAGTGATGAGATTGAGACCAAACAACGTAAGTTAAAAGAAAAAGTCATGTGGGCACAAGTAAAGGTGGCAGAGAGACAGAAAGCCCAGTTAGTGGAACAAGCGAATAATATAGGTCCCAAAAGGTTCACTCCTGGAAAAGGTAAAGGAAATTTTAATATAGAAGAAGCTAAAAAGAAATTCCCATGTCATAATTGCAGTAGGATAGAGCATTGGTAATCCGAGTATAAATTTCGCCCAAATACTAATAATGAAAATTCATCATTGAATCCACAGGTGCAGAATGAGGTGAGTGGTCAACCGCAGCGACAGCAGCAGGTTGTAACACAACAGAATCAGGTGCCAAAACCGCCTTTTCCACAAAGCAAAAATTCACAGAAATACAGTAATGAGACAGGATTATACAACGAAGAACAGGTAACTAAGCTGCCGCGCGCTAACGCTGTTTCGCAGTACTTGCTACAACGTGAAGCAAGCGATTTGGAAGAAGGTTATTGACGGTGCTGAAGGGAGGGAGAAGAGTGCGTACTTGGCACAACTCTAGAAGTAGACCAGACAGGCCCATTTGTGGATGGAAAGATAAATGATGAAAATGTTACTTTCCTGGTAGATACTGGAGCTACTAGATCAACTGTTAGGTCAGCTGATGTTAAAAATCTTCCTCTCTCGGATGAAACGATCCAAGTAGTTGGTGTATCCAACAGACAGATTAAAACTTATCTGACAGAACCTGTAAAGGTTAGCATAGGGAAATTTTCTGAGATGCACCGCTTTGTTGTGTGCGATACAAGTCCTGTGAATTTGTTAGGAAGGGATTTGTTGTGCAAAATGAATTGCACTATATTCTGTACTCCTGATGGTATAGCATTTGAGACCCCTGATGAAGATGTGTTGTATAAGATGACTATGGCAAACAGAGAAACTGAGGTTACTGAAGCCTATGCTGTATTTAACCCTGATGACCTACCCAAAGAATTGAAAAAAACTGTAAAGGCAGAAGTTTGGGACTTCACGGTAGAAGATGTGGGACTAATGAAAAATGGAGACCCAGTAAAAATAACAGTAAAAGAAGGAATAAGTTATCCAAATATTCCGCAATATAAATTGACACCTGAGATAATTGAAGGAGTTACCCCTATAATTGAGAAAATGATAAAACAAGGTATTTTGAGGGAAATAATGAGTAGTCCATGTAATTCCCCAATTATGGGACTGAAAAAACCAAATGGAAAGTTCAGGATAGTACAGGATTTGAGAAAAATAAACAAAATTGTTGTGCCATGTTGTCCCATTGTACCGAATCCATCTGTGATACTGTATCAGATTCCCCATGAAGCAGAATGGTATACAGTAATTGATTTATGCCATGCTTTCTTTTCCATTCCATTGCACCATGACAGCTAGCACATTTTTGCGTTTCGTTTTGGTGAGCGTATTTTGGCATGGTGCCGATTCCACAGGGGTATATAGAAAACCCCTCAATTTTTAATCAGATACTGAAGAAATCTTTAGAAAGTTTAGAGATGGCCGAGAATTCAGTGTTAGTACAATATATCGACGACCTACTTGTGACGTCGAAGACTCGCGAGGCCTGTGTAACGGACACTATAACATTGTTGAATCATCTGGCTGATGAAGGACTTAAGGTGTCACCATCAAAATTACAATTTTGTAAGAAAGAAGTACGTTACTTAGGCCATAATCTCAAAAAGGGTCTGAGGAAAATAACAATAGACAGAATCAGGATCATAAAAGGAATGAGAGCCCCTATGACACAAAGAGAGGTAAGGATGTTTCTTGGAATGGTTGGATATTGTCGTCAATGGATATGCAATTTTTCCCTGATTGCAAAGCCATTGGTACGCTTAACAAAAAGTGATGTGAGAGATCCCATTGATTTGAGCAAAGAAGAATTGGCAGCTTTTAAACAATTGAGAGATGGTTTGTGTGAAGCGCCAGCATTGGGAATGCCGGACTATGAGAAGGAGTTTGAGTTGTATTGCAGTGAGAGGAATGGATGTGCACTTTCTGTATTAATTCAGAAACATGTAAAACTAAGAAGGCCAATTGCATACTTTTCATCAATATTAGACCCAGTAGCTGTAGCTTTACCTGGGTGCTTGAAAGCAGTAGCTGCTACCTGTCGAAGCCTGGAACAAAGTGAAGGGATTGTGATGGGATATCCTGTGAAAGTGTTTGTACCTCATGATGTGGCAATCCTTTTAAGAAGGAGTCGCACTCAATATATGACCCATAGTCGGCTGACTAAATATGAGAAAGTCATATTAGGTGCAACGAATGTGAGCCTTGAAAGGTGTTTGAATGTGAATCCTTCAACATTATTGCCTGATGATGAGAAAGTGGAAGTCAGAGATGAAGCAGATCATGATTGTCTGGATGTACTAGATTTCTGTACCAAGCCACGTCCAGATATAAAAGATGTACCATTGTCAGAAAGTGATTTTGTAATGTTCGTAGATGGTTCTTGATTGAGAACAGATGATGGAATGTTGAGTGCAGCATATGCAGTATGCACGGTTGCAGCAGTAATGGAAGCATCCTATCTGAAAGAAGTGAAATCAGCCCAAGTAGCTGAACTGTTGCTTTGACTAGAGCATGTAAGATTGGGAAAGGTGTGAGAGTGACTGTGATCACTGACAGCCAGTATGGTTTTGGTGTTGTGCATGACTTTGGCCAAATATGGCTACAGAGAGGATTTCTGACATCAAGTGGAACGCCTATTAAGAATGCTGAAGTGGTTGGAAAATTGCTTGCGGCGATACAGCTATTTAAGCAATTGGCTGTGGTGAAGTGTGCTGCACATAATCAGTCTGGCGATTACATCGCAGTGGGCAATAAATACGCCAATGATATGGCTCAATACTGTGCACAAAATCAGAATTCAATCAATAGGGAAAAGGAAAAGGAAGTGACTTCTTGCTCCTTACTGTTTACTAACATTTTGGGTACCTGGGAGGAAGTGAGACAAATGCAGGAAGAAGCAGGAGATGAGGAAATGAAACAGTGGGTAAAAGCAGGATGTGCACCAAGAGAGAAGGATCATGTATGGGTCTATCGGGATGGAAGACCAGTTATGCCTGATAGCATGATGTCTGCCATGGCACGGATGTATCATGGACAGGGACATGTAGGGAGAGATGCCATGATAAGGTCGTTTAAACAGACCTGGTACAATGCAAAATTTAGATTTGTAGCAGAAAGTCTATGTCAGAGATGTCTCATATGTCAACAATATAACCCAGGAAGAAAGACAGTGGTGAGTCTAGGAACAATAGGTCGAGAAGGAGGACCTTTTACCAGAATGCAAGTAGACTTCATTGAAATGCCTCCTTGTAATAGGTTGAGGTATGTTCTAGTTTTGGTCTGTTTGTTTTCGAGATGGGTAGAAGCTTACCCAACAAGAAGAAATGATGGAATCACAGTGGCAAAATTGCTTTTGAGGGAATTTATTCCCAGATTCGGATTTCCAGTAACAATTGAATCAGATCGAGGAAGACATTTCCAGAATGAGATCATAAAACTGATTTGTGAAGCATTAAATGTACAGCAAAAACGACATTGTGCCTATTGCCCAGAAGCTTCTGGTGTGGTGGAACAAATGAATGGTACTATCAAAAACGGAATAGGGAAAATGTGTTTAGCCACACGTATGAAATGGCCTGATGTCTTGCCTCTAGTACTCATGACAAGTAGATCAATTCCAGACAGAACCACAGGGCTGAGCCCCCATGAAATTATCATGGGAAGAACGATGCGCCATGTGTTCATACCAGTCAGCAAGCTGTTGTCTATAACTGATGACATGGTGTTGGATTACTGTAAAAGCCTGGCTGACGCAGTTCATTCTGTGTTTCATGAGGTTGGAGCGGATGCCACCACCCTTGAAAAGAAGCAAGCTCATGACCTGAGCCCAGGGGACTGGGTAAGAATCAAAGTACACAGAAGAAGAAAATGTTTGGTCCCAAGGTGGGGAAAACCACGACAAGTGATTTTGACTACAACAACAGCTGTAAAGTGTGCTGGAATCAAAAACTGGATTCATGCAAGTCACATGTTGAGAATCCCAAATCCAGTGGATAGCACAGAAAAGGAATATTTTGATGAGACAGAATCAAGTACTGAATCAAATGAGGAAGAGACATGAACAAAAGAAAACCCTGAAAGGGGGGAATTGGAGATAGATCTAACAGTCGTCCCAAGAGGTGTTTCCTTGAAAAGAAGATTACAAATTTCTGATACCAGCTCAGACACAGAGACTGAACAAGCAACTTTATATTCGAGAAAAGAAAAAGACAACGAAAAGACAATTAAAGAAATTGTTGAGAAAGAGTTTCCAGATGAAAAATCGAGAGACATTCCACCTGAAGTAACAAAATTAGATGGACAGGTACTAGATACAGAGAGAGAGGGAAAGATTCTTGTGGAAGACCCCCGAGGAGGTGTAGGGAATTCCAACATCCAGTTAGAGAAAGGGACAAGTTGCCAGCAGGAAGATTGTGCGCAAGAAACCCGAGGAGGGACAGAAGTAGGGAAAATGAAAGAAGCAAAAGAAAGAAAAGAGGTTGGAAGGAAAAAGCAAGTTGAAACAGAGTTGGAAGAAAGTGAAGACGAAGTACCAGAAGGTAGAGTCTAAAGAAAGAGAGCTTGGAGGACTGAAAGGAATGATAAAGGAAATAAACTGAAAAGATCAGCAAAAGATGAAGTTTGGCCGAATAAGATAAAGAAGTTGAGATACCGACTGACAAAAGTAAATTCACCAAGAGCTGAACAGGTGAATAAAATAACGAGTCAAAAAAAATCAAAAGAAAAAGAAACAGTTGTAATTGAGGAAAGTAAAAGAACGAGGAAGCCTAACCAGAAGTATAAGTCGCCAAAATGGACATATGTAGCCCTGCCTGAAATTAAAGAAGAGGCAGATAGCCAAGAAAATCCAGAGGTGACTATACCAGAAGTGGTTGAGGAAGACGAAGAATCGGAAATCCTGAGAGTTATCTTATCCGATATCGGAGAAGAGACGGATGTTTAGGAAATCCTATATTCAGACAAAGAAGGAAAAGTGAAGAATGATGAGATGCCAAACTGAATAAGATGAGAATGCTGCTGATGTAAAGACAATAAATAAGGAAAAAGATAAAAAAGACTGGTAGAACCAAGTAGATGCTTAGAGCCTTGGGTTAGATAAACTAGTTGTGTAGTAGAAGAGGCTAAGTCAAAAGTCACTGTTCATTTCACGAAAATGGCTGACACAGATGGTAGAAAAGGTAGATGTATATTTTTGAATCGATGGTGTAAAATGTGTTGTTGTTGTACAGGATTAATAATGCTTCTGTGGAGTACATTAGCATTGATGATTACATTTAAGTTTAGCTTTGACACAATAGGAGAACATAGTGAAAACAAGACTAATATAGAGCAGATTCAAAAGATAGATCAGACTAGAATAGATAACATTTATATGCATAAAGACAGGTCAATACCTGATTTCTCTAATAATGTATTTTCGAAATTACTGTATGAATATGTAAAGACAATGGACGTAAGGGACTGCTACGTCTGTATGCAGTTACCTTCATCTGTTTCGGAGGGAGTGACTTATCACCACCTTCCTGTAACTTATGGAATAACATGTAGTGTAATAGCTAGTTTATTTTATCAAACAGGGAAGTTAGAGTATTATTTTTCAGATGTAGATAACATACCGTTAATTAACAAACTAAATAGGGTATTAGGTGAATTTTTCTTAGAGAGTAAAGAATTATCATTAGAATATATATATAGAAATAATTTGACTTGCAGTTTAAAGAAAGAAGCAAAGACTTTCTTAGATATGGTTGAAGAAAGAAGACTGAAAATGCAAAGGAAGGCCTCTGAAGGGAAGACAGAAAAGACAGTTTGGGATGTAGACATGGAAAAACACTTGAAGGAAAAAGCTAGTCCAACTATGGCTTTAGATTGGCCTCAGAAAGGTAATTTGTATATTAGGAGGAATAAGACTGCATATGACAATTACTTTGTAGGTAACAGTGAGTGCCATGATACATACCGAATCATGGGTGAATAGGGATTTAAAGGAGGAAATGATCCCGTTTTTCCAGGATTATATTTTATCTGTGGGAACAGGGCGTATTATCGTTTGCCAGACCATTGGTATGGCACATGTTATGTAGGCCTGGTTTTCCCAAAGATCGTTCACATGGAAAGAGGAGAAAATGGTGTACATACTTTAGGTAGTTATTTAGCACGTAGAAAGAGAGAATCTTGGTCAGAAATTGTAGGTGATATCTTTGGAGCATTGATACCAGCAGTGGGAATATCTCTGAATGCAAATAAAATTAGAAAACTGTCAACAGTAGTGGATCGCTTGTCAACAAGCACCGCTGGAGGATTTTTATTGGTGAATACTGAAATGGTTGCCATGTGTGCCATGGTAATGCAAAATCGACTTGCCCTTGATATATTATTGGCAAAAGAGGGTGGAGTTGTGGAATGTTGAAAGTCCAACATTGTTTTACTTACATACCAGACGAAAGTAAAGATTTGAAAATTTATATTAACAATATAACTGATTTGCATGACGAAATTGCACCATTGGAGGTTGAAGGTGTTTGGGAAAAGATTGTTAAGAAAATATCTTCTATTAAAGACTTCTTAGTAAAATCAGGTAGTACCTTTATAGGTAAAATCTTGTTTCCATTAACATGTGTGATTTTCTTAGTATTAATATTAAGATTAGGATGTCTTTGTTATAAAAGGAAGAAAATTCAGAAAAAGTTAAAAAGAGAAAATTTAAGGAGACAGAATAAGAGACAGAAGAGGGAATTTGAAGAAATAGAATTGGAGTAAATAAAAGAAGATATGTATAAGACAGCCAAAATTGAAGAAATTGGGGAGACTGAGATGTAACAATAAAAGCAAGAATTCACTTTTACTCCATGAAAAAGGGAATACAACATTTTAATGGTGTGGTGATAAAATCACCAAAGGGGGGATTGATGGAGCGGGTAGTACAAAATGTTGTATACCCCCCCATTCTGCATGTTTACACTAATTAGAATAATCTATTAATTATAATAAGTATTTGTTTGATATCTAATCAACATTACTAATGTATGAAATACATGTGGGATTTGCATTTGGCATGGCTAAATAATTTGTGATTAACATAGGAATGCATACTAACACTAGAAAAATAGAATATTGCATGATATATGTTGCTTTTGTGATGTAATTGTAAGTTGCACCAGATGACATCATTGGGTGAATATAAACGCTTTAAATGTCGCCAATATGCTAGATAATTACACACACATAGGTGAATTAGTAAGGGTTTAACATTTTATTCGTTATTTTCATGTTTTAATTACTTTTTGTGTTTGTTTCACTTAAGTTGACCAATTTGGCCTACGATAAAATGGCCGAGCAACATACACGACGAAACAGCTACCATTCCACAAGGTTTCAGACCAAGTGCGCATGCCCCAGGCTCTGAACGAATGGCCTCAAGATGACCCACACAGCCTGTACCCAGACAAGGTCACGACTGAACTTTTGCCAAGAGCTTTAACAATGGACAACTTTTGACAACCGGATGGATCATGTTTTACGGAGTGACATCATAGACTTTGGGAGACCGAAATGAATGATCTTAATCGACCAATCAGAAGTGCCCAAAACTGACTTTCGTTACATTTTGTCATTGCATTTATTATAAAAAGATGATTGAATAGTGAGTTAGGTGGACCTTTTTCTTTTTCCTGACGTTATGCTGACGGAGAGGACGGTGACATTGCAGGACAGCTGTTTCCCTGAAACTTTGACAGACTACATTGCTGCCCATTTTCCTGATGAACTGATGACTCTAAATTGATGGGCATTGATTGATGTGAACACGTTTATGGTCCAGACCAAATCTTTGGGACTGTAGCGTGCTGCATGATGAATTGATTGACTTAAGAGGATGACTAATAGCCAGATTAGGTAAATATGGTGTTCTGTGGTTTGATTAAAGTTTTTACTAAAATCTGCATTAATTAGATAAAAAATATTATTGATTAACAAGAAAATGTGTTGGGTTATTTATTATCATCTGAATATAAATGCAAAGGATTAGAATCACTTTTACAAATTCAACTAAATTGATCCATCGGCTAAGTGGAAGGAATATCATGAGATTCAGGATCAAGATGTGCTGGTTTAAGGATATTTAGTGTATGTTTATGTAAATAAAATTCCTTTAGATTATAAGATATTCTTTTCATGTCAGCGCTTGGAACACCTATCTCTCCTGTAAGAGCAGACCAAATTAGTGTGTGTGAGAGTTGGTGTTATGGGCCCCACCAATGAATGTATTGAGTGAAAGCGTTAGTATGATATCTGGTCTGTGACGAAGGGAGGATTGGAAATTCCACGCTGCAGCAGTTTTTTCTTTGTAGCAGGATGATGGTTTTTATTGTTTTGGTTTGGTGATTATTGCTTGTAAATAGCTTATTGATTATTGATTGTGGATAGGTATCGGTTTATGTATTAACACTCTATGTTGAGTCGAGTTCTATGTTGTTTGCGCGACTTCTGGGATGTAGGAAGTCGGAAGTTTGTAACGGTTCCGTAGTAGAACAGAGGTAAGCGCTGCTCTCGGGAAAGACGGAATTGTTGTTGCACCTGTAGGTACACGGGGAAAACGTGTAACGATTGAAGTTGCACAACACATTGTCTGGGTTCGATTCGGTGACATCGTAGCGTGTTGCCATTAGAAAATATCTCCTGTATGAAAGAAGTGTATGGTAGCGAAGGTCACCTGTGAAATTTTGGTCTTAGGTACCAGGGGTCCAGAAGGCACTCCGATAACGCTTATCACTAGAAAGGTAATAGGTGCTCCCTAAGCTTAATGGAAGGATAAAGTAGAGGGAAGTGCTACTTTATTAACGAGTGTCATAATTCTGTAGTAGGACAGACTGTTCGCTGTTCTCAGGAAAGACAGAATTCTGTGTGAATGAACTATATTTTCCGTATGAAAGTGCGTGAATGAAATAGCATTCGGGTTAATCGCAAAACTCTGGTTTTATTTCTCAGGAGCATTGGGTCTCCAACTAGGTGTCTTAATTCTGGAGAAATGGTTAGCTAATGCTTGTTAGAAGGGTAAGGTAGAGGGATGTGCTACTTTATCAACGGAAGTAACGAATCCGTAGTAGGGCAGAGGTAAGCGCTGCTCTCGTGAAAGATGGAATTCTTGTGAAAAAGGTCATTAACTATCCTTGGTTAGCAAAACGGACAATGGTGGCATTTTTATGTTGTTACTAACAGATTTGTAAGAACATTTTGTAAAGGAGGGGTCAGTAGAACCTGGAGTAAGAGCAGCGGCTGCTGACGTCAGAAAGACCGCGCTGGGATTGGCCAGTCAGCTAGAAACATAGACGCTCCGGATTGGTGCATTAGTGTGAGTCGCGCTGGGAGTGGAGAATTACAGGGTGACGTAGACGGTCCGGATTGGTGCGTTAGTGTGAGTCGCGCTACGATTGGCTAAAATAACAGAATAGTCGTAAAGGAGAGACTAGCGCTACACGGAAAGACAAAATGATGTATTACGATCCACCTGAAAAGGAGAAAAAGTCCTGGTTGGGAAAAATCAAGAAGTGGTTTTAAAAGGACAAACCGATTGTGACAAGGGAAGGACAGTTGCTTCCCCCACCGAAAACCTCCGCATCCTTTATGGTTGCAAAATACGGATATCACACTTGTATTTGGTTAGATAATTGGGTAAAATATACCTAGAATGACGGAGTTTTAGCATTTCCAGAGCATGGTTTGTTTAATCTAGCGGTTTTGAGAAATTTGAGAGAAAGAATGATGAATCTAGAACCGAGACCTAGACCAACACAGTTTGAAGCACTGACAGAATGGGAAGATGAGATGCATGACAGAGAAAGACAGAGGAGTGGCGGAAGGTATAAATACATGTTTGGCAGATACGGGCATGATGCTCATGATGAGAGAATGAGATGGTGGCGGAATGCGAATATGACCGAGGGTTTGTTTCCTGTAAGAATGGTTGAAGGAGTTGGAGGTAACAAATGTACAGAAAAAAGACATAATTTAGAACCAAAGGGGTATGGAGTGAACGAACTAGAGGATGATGTTCTTGATGACGTGTTTTATAAAAATCCACCTCCGTATCAACCAGAATCTGAAATGTTGACACCAAGTGCCCCAATGAGAGAAACCTTGCGAATCATTAAGACAGAACCAGTACCTCAAGAATTAGGGAAAGGTAAAACAATGGGAGAAATAGAGAGAAAATCAGATGAAAAAATGAATAGTGAAAATTCAACAGAATTAGCAAAAACAATCTTAGAATTAACTGAAAAGATAAGAGAATTGACCAAAAATTTAGAAGCTGTAACTGTTCCAGTGACTATAGGCCCTGTGATGCCTATTTTTGACAAACAAAAGGATAGTGAACATTGTTTAATGGTTCCTTATAACAGAAATAAATAAATTGAAAAGCCAAAGCAGAGCTTAAATGAGAATCAATGGAGACAGACAATGGGTACGATCGAGTCAAATGCCTCGAATAACCCCTTTCTAGGTCCAAATATAACAGAAAAACCTAATGTGAAGATGGAATCAGTATTTGAAAACCAAAGGGACTTAGAACAAACTAATGTAGAAAAATCAGTAGGCCCATCTTCAGAGGAACTGAGCGAATGGTTGAGAAGTCTGCAGAGAAAAGACAAAGAATCTCAATCAATAGATGTAGCCAAACTACGAATGGCACTGGAAGAGTTAATAGTAGGAACTATTCCCACAGAGAAGTTAAAAACCTACCAGGCTGAGGAGTTACTGTTTCTGTGCAAAAGCATAAATTGGAGAGCAAAAAGTCTCCATGAAAGATTAGAAGAAGTAGCAAATGAAATGGGTATAGATATTGAAAAGGTAAAGGCCCTGCAGAAACCATATCGAATAGATTTCACTGAAAAGGACATTGAAAATTTGAATACCGCAGGACGAATGAGTCAGATTAAGGAAATAATTATCCTGCTGAGAAAATGGGGAGATGTGGACAAATGGAGAAGCAGATGGTATCGAAAACGAGATGATGCCTCAGACAAAACTTTTGCAGCTTTCCCTGTTAGAGAAAAGGAGAAGGTAGTAACAGAATGCCCTATGAGAGAAATTCCAGGAGGAGGATATGTACATGTCCCATGGACTAGACAAGATATTTTGTCATTCACAAATGATTTCCCTCCACTACGTGAAAAGCCCGTCGAGTGGTATAGGCAGGTGGACAGATTTGTAAAATTGTCCAAAGAATTATGGATTGATCTAAACAGCCTGTTTGACATAATAGTACCAACAGATGTATGGACGGAGTGCAAACTTATGATAAATTGGCCCACACAAGAATACCCTAGGGATCCAAAGACAGGAGCCCCAGGGGCCGAGGTAATGAAGAAATACGAGCAAGTCATTGTCTTTTTGAAAAACAAAGTACTTCCTAAAGAGACAGATTGGGTAAAGATTGACAGAACTCATCAGGAAAGTAAGGAGTCAGTACATGCCTACTATGAGAGGTTAATTTTGGCTTTTAAACAATTTAGTGGTGATGAAAATTTGAGCGAAAATGACTTGAGTCATTTTGTATATAGATTTGTATATAGTCTACGTCCAGAAATTAGTCAAATGATCAAACAACATACCGTAGATTGGCAAAACAAGAAAATAGACGAAGTATTGAGACATGCAAAACATTTCAGTGATGAGATTGAGACCAAACAACGTAAGTTAAAAGAAAAAGTCATGTGGGCACAAGTAAAGGTGGCAGAGAGACAGAAAGCCCAGTTAGTGGAACAAGCGAATAATATAGGTCCCAAAAGGTTCACTCCTGGAAAAGGTAAAGGAAATTTTAATATAGAAGAAGCTAAAAAGAAATTCCCATGTCATAATTGCAGTAGGATAGGGCATTGGTAATCCGAGTATAAATTTCGCCCAAATACTAATAATGAAAATTCATCATTGAATCCACAGGTGCAGAATGAGGTGAGTGGTCAACCGCAGCGACAGCAGCAGGTTGTAACACAACAGAATCAGGTGCCAAAACCGCCTTTTCCACAAAGCAAAAATTCACAGAAATACAGTAATGAGAGAGGATTATACAACGAAGAACAGGTAACTAAGCTGCCGCGCGCTAACGCTGTTTCGCAGTACTGGCTACAACGTGAAGCAAGCGATTCGGAAGAAGGTTATTGACGGTGCTGAAGGGAGGGAGAGGAGTGCGTACTTGGCACAACTCTAGAAGTAGACCAGACAGGCCCATTTGTGGATGGAAAGATAAATAATGAAAATGTTACTTTCCTGGTAGATACTGGAGCTACTAGATCAACTGTTAGGTCAGCTGATGTTAAAAATCTTCCTCTCTCGGATGAAACGATCCAAGTAGTTGGTGTATCCAACAGACAGATTAAAACTTATCTGACAGAACCTGTAAAGGTTAGCATAGGGAAATTTTCTGAGATGCACCGCTTTGTTGTGTGCGATACAAGTCCTGTGAATTTGTTAGGAAGGGATTTGTTGTGCAAAATGAATTGCACTATATTCTGTACTCCTGATGGTATAGCATTTGAGACCCCTGATGAAGATGTGTTGTATAAGATGACTATGGCAAACAGAGAAACTGAGGTTACTGAAGCCTATGCTGTATTTAACCCTGATGACCTACCCAAAGAATTGAAAAAAACTGTAAAGGCAGAAGTTTGGGACTTCATGGGAGAAGATGTGGGACTAATGAAAAATGGAGACCCAGTAAAAATAACAGTAAAAGAAGGAATAAGTTATCCAAATATTCCGCAATATAAATTGACACCTGAGATAATTGAAGGAGTTACCCCTATAATTGAGAAAATGATAAAACAAGGTATTTTGAGGGAAATAATGAGTAGTCCATGTAATTCCCCAATTATGGGACTGAAAAAACCAAATGGAAAGTTCAGGATAGTACAGGATTTGAGAAAAATAAACAAAATTGTTGTGCCATGTTGTCCCATTGTACCGAATCCATCTGTGATACTGTATCAGATTCCCCATGAAGCAGAATGGTATACAGTAAATGATTTATGCCATGCTTTCTTTTCCATTCCATTGCACCATGACAGCCAGCACATTTTTGCGTTTCGTTTTGGTGAGCGTATTTTGGCATGGTGCCGATTCCAAAGGGGTATATAGAAAGCCCCTCAATTTTTAATCAGATACTGAAGAAATCTTTAGAAAGTTTAGAGATGGCCGAGAATTCAGTGTTAGTACAATATATCGACGACCTACTTGTGACGTCGAAGACTCGCGAGGCCTGTGTAACGGACACTATAACATTGTTGAATCATCTGGCTGATGAAGGACTTAAGGTGTCACCATCAAAATTACAATTTTGTAAGAAAGAAGTACGTTACTTAGGCCATAATCTCAAAAAGGGTCTGAGGAAAATAACAATAGACAGAATCAGGATCATAAAAGGAATGAGAGCCCCTATGACACAAAGAGAGGTAAGGATGTTTCTTGGAATGGTTGGATATTGTCGTCAATGGATATGCAATTTTTCCCTGATTGCAAAGCCATTGGTAAGCTTAACAAAAAGTGATGTGAGAGATCCCATTGATTTGAGCAAAGAAGAATTGGCAGCTTTTAAACAATTGAGAGATGGTTTGTGTGAAGCGCCAGCATTGGGAATGCCGGACTATGAGAAGGAGTTTGAGTTGTATTGCAGTGAGAGGAATGGATGTGCACTTTCTGTATTAATTCAGAAATATGTAAAACTAAGAAGGCCAATTGCATACTTTTCATCAATATTAGACCCAGTAGCTGTAGCTTTACCTGGGTGCTTGAAAGCAGTAGCTGCTACCTGTCGAAGCCTGGAACAAAGTGAAGGGATTGTGATGGGATATCCTGTGAAAGTGTTTGTACCTCATGATGTGGCAATCCTTTTAAGAAGGAGTCGCACTCAATATATGACCCATAGTCGGCTGACTAAATATGAGAAAGTCATATTAGGTGCAACGAATGTGAGCCTTGAAAGGTGTTTGAATGTGAATCCTTCAACATTATTGCCTGATGATGAGAAAGTGGAAGTCAGAGATGAAGCAGATCATGATTGTCTGGATGTACTCGATTTCAGTACCAAGCCACGTCCAGATATAAAAGATGTACCATTGTCAGAAAGTGATTTTGTAATGTTCGTAGATGGTTCTTGATTGAGAACAGATGATGGAATGTTGAGTGCAGCATATGCAGTATGCACGGTTGCAGCAGTAATGGAAGCATCCTATCTGAAAGAAGTGAAATCAGCCCAAGTAGCTGAACTGTTGCTTTGACTAGAGCATGTAAGATTGGGAAAGGTGTGAGAGTGACTGTGATCACTGACAGCCAGTATGGTTTTGGTGTTGTGCATGACTTTGGCCAAATATGGCTACAGAGAGGATTTCTGACATCAAGTGGAACGCCTATTAAGAATGCTGAAGTGGTTGGAAAATTGCTTGCGGCGATACAGCTGTTTAAGCAATTGGCTGTGGTGAAGTGTGATGCACATAATCAGTCTGGCGATTGCATCGCAGTGGGCAATAAATACGCCAATGATATGGCTCAATACTGTGCACAAAATCAGAATTCAATCAATAGGGAAAAGGAAAAGGAAGTGACTTCTTGCTCCTTACTGTTTACTAACATTTTGGGTACCTGGGAGGAAGTGAGACAAATGCAGGAAGAAGCAGGAGATGAGGAAATGAAACAGTGGGTAAAAGCAGGATGTGCACCAAGAGAGAAGGATCATGTATGGGTCTATCGGGATGGAAGACCAGTTATGCCTGATAGCATGATGTCTGCCATGGCACGGATGTATCATGGACAGGGACATGTAGGGAGAGATGCCATGATAAGGTCGTTTAAACAGACCTGGTACAATGCAAAATTTAGATTTGTAGCAGAAAGTCTATGTCAGAGATGTCTCATATGTCAACAATATAACCCAGGAAGAAAGACAGTGGTGAGTCTAGGAACAATAGGTCGAGAAGGAGGACCTTTTACCAGAATGCAAGTAGACTTCATTGAAATGCCTCCTTGTAATAGGTTGAGGTATGTTCTAGTTATGGTCTGTTTGTTTTCGAGATGGGTAGAAGCTTACCCAACAAGAAGAAATGATGGAATCACAGTGGCAAAATTGCTTTTGAGGGAATTTATTCCCAGATTCGGATTTCCAGTAACAATTGAATCAGATCGAGGAAGACATTTCCAGAATGAGATCATAAAACTGATTTGTGAAGCATTAAATGTACAGCAAAAACTACATTGTGCCTATTGCCCAGAAGCTTCTGGTGTGGTGGAACAAATGAATGGTACTATCAAAAACGGAATAGGGAAAATGTGTTTAGCCACACGTATGAAATGGCCTGATGTCTTGCCTCTAGTACTCATGACAATTAGATCAATTCCAGACAGAACCGCAGGGCTGAGCCCCCATGAAATTATCATGGGAAGAGCGATGCGCCATGTGTTCATACCAGTCAACAAGCTGTTGTCTATAACTGATGACATGGTGTTGGATTACTGTAAAAGCCTGGCTGACGCAGTTCATTCTGTGTTTCATGAGGTTGGAGCGGATGCCACCACCCTTGAAAAGAAGCAAGCTCATGACCTGAGCCCAGGGGACTGGGTAAGAATCAAAGTACACAGAAGAAGAAAGTGTTTGGTCCCAAGGTGGGGAAAACCACGACAAGTGATTTTGACTACAACAACAGCTGTAAAGTGTGCTGGAATCAAAAACTGGATTCATGCAAGTCACACGTTGAGAATCCCAAATCCAGTGGATAGCACAGAAAAGGAATATTTTGATGAGACAGAATCAAGTACTGAATCAGATGAGGAAGAGACATGAACAAAAGAAAACCCTGAAAGGGGGGAATTGGAGATAGATCTAACAGTCGTCCCAAGAGGTGTTTCCTTGAAAAGAAGATTACAAATTTCTGATACCAGCTCAGACACAGAGACTGAACAAGCAACTTTATATTCGAGAAAAGAAAAAGACAACGAAAAGACAATTAAAGAAATTGTTGATAAAGAGTTTCCAGATGAAAAATCGAGAGACATTCCACCTGAAGTAACAAAATTAGATGGACAGGTACTAGATACAGAGAGAGAGGGAAAGATTCTTGTGGAAGACCCCCGAGGAGGTGTAGGGAATTCCAACCTCCAGTTAGAGAAAGGGACAAGTTGCCAGCAGAAAGATTGTGCGCAAGAAACCCGAGGAGGGACAGAAGTAGGGAAAATGAAAGAAGCAAAAGAAAGAAAAGAGGTTGGAAGGAAAAAGCAAGTTGAAACAGAGTCGGAAGAAAGTGAAGACGAAGTACCAGAAGGTAGAGTCTAAAGAAAGAGAGCTTGGAGGACTGAAAGGAATGATAAAGGAAATAAACTGAAAAGATCAGCAAAAGATGAAGTTTGGCCGAATAAGATAAAGAAGTTGAGATACCGACTGACAAAAGTAAATTCACCAAGAGCTGAACAGGTGAATAAAATAACGAGTCAAAAAAAATCAAAAGAAAAAGAAACAGTTGTAATTGAGGAAAGTAAAAGAACGAGGAAGCCTAACCAGAAGTATAAGTCGCCAGAATGGACATATGTAGCCCTGCCTGAAATTAAAGAAGAGGCAGATAGCCAAGAAAATCCAGAGGTGACTATACCAGAAGTGGTTGAGGAAGACGAAGAATCCGAAATCCTGAGAGTTATCTTATCCGATATCGGAGAAGAGACGGATGTTTAGGAAATCCTATATTCAGACAAAGAAGGAAAAGTGAAGAATGATGAGATGCCAAACTGAATAAGATGAGAATGCTGCTGATGTAAAGACAATAAATAAGGAAAAAGATAAAAAAAACTGGTAGAACCAAGTAGATGCTTAGAGCCTTGGGTTAGATAAACTAGTTGTGTAGTAGAAGAGGCTAAGTCAAAAGTCACTGTTCATTTCACGAAAATGGCTGACACAGATGGTAGAAAAGGTAGATGTATATTTTTGAATCGATGGTGTAAAATGTGTTGTTGTTGTACAGGATTAATAATGCTTCTGTGGAGTACATTAGCATTGATGATTACATTTAAGTTTAGCTTTGACACAATAGGAGAACATAGTGAAAACAAGACTAATATAGAGCAGATTCAAAAGATAGATCAGACTAGAATAGATAAAATTTATATGCATAAAGACAGGTCAATACCTGATTTCTCTAATAATGTATTTTCGAAATTACTGTATGAATATGTAAAGACAATGGACGTAAGGGACTGCTACGTCTGTATGCAGTTACCTGCATCTGTTTCGGAGGGAGTGACTTATCACCACCTTCCTGTAACTTATGGAATAACATGTAGTGTAATAGCTAGTTTATTTTATCAAACAGGGAAGTTAGAGTATTATTTTTCAGATGTAGATAACATATTTTCACAAGTACCGTTAATTAACAAACTAAATAGGGTAAAACCTGCAAAGGTATTAAGTGAATTTTTCTTAGAGAGTAAAGAATTATCATTAGAATATATATATAGAAATAATTTGACTTGCAGTTTAAAGGAAGAAGCAAAGACTTTCTTAGATATGGTTGAAGAAAGAAGACTGAAAATGCAAAGGAAGGCCTCTGAAGGGAAGACAGAAAAGACAGTTTGGGATGTAGACATGGAAAAACACTTGAAGGAAAAAGCTAGTCCAACTATGGCTTTAGATTGGCCTCAGAAAGGTAATTTGTGTATTAGGAGGAATAAGACTGCATATGACAATTACTTTGTAGGTAACAGTGAGTGCCATGATACATACCGAATCATGGGTGAATAGGGATTTAAAGGAGGAAATGATTCAGTTTTTCCAGGATTATATTTTATCTGTGGGAACAGGGCCTATTATCGTTTGCCAGACCATTGGTATGGCACATGTTATGTAGGCCTGGTTTTCCCAAAGATCGTTCACATGGAAAGAGGAGAAAATGGTGTACATACTTTAGGTAGTTATTTAGCACGTAGAAAGAGAGAATCTTGGTCAGAAATTGTAGGTGATATCTTTGGAACATTGATACCAGCAGTGGGAATATCTCTGAATGCACATAAAATTAGAAAACTGTCAACAGTAGTGGATCGCTTGTCAACAAGCACCGCTGGAGGATTTTTATTGGTGAATACTGAAATGGTTGCCATGTGTGCCATGGTAATGCAAAATCGACTTGCCCTTGATATATTATTGGCAAAAGAGGGTGGAGTTGTGGAATGTTGAAAGTCCAACATTGTTGTACTTACATACCAGACGAAAGTAAAGATTTGAAAATTTATATTAACAATATAACTGATTTGCATGACGAAATTGCACCATTGGAGGTTGAAGGTGTTTGGGAAAAGATTGTTAAGAAAATATCTTCTATTAAAGACTTCTTAGTAAAATCAGGTAGTACCTTTATAGGTAAAATCTTGTTTCCATTAACATGTGTGATTTTCTTAGTATTAATATTAAGATTAGGATGTCTTTGTTATAAAAGGAAGAAAATTCAGAAAAAGTTAAAAAGAGAAAATTTAAGGAGACAGAATAAGAGACAGAAGAGGGAATTTGAAGAAATAGAATTGGAGTAAATAAAAGAAGATATGTATAAGACAGCCAAAATTGAAGAAATTGGGGAGACTGAGATGTAACAATAAAAGCAAGAATTCACTTTTACTCCATGAAAAAGGGAATACAACATTTTAATGGTGTGGTGATAAAATCACCAAAGGGGGATTGATGGAGCGGGTAGTACAAAATGTTGTATACCCCCCCATTCTGCATGTTTACACTAATTAGAATAATCTATTAATTATAATAAGTATTTGTTTGATATCTAATCAACATTACTAATGTATGAAATACATGTGGGATTTGCATTTGGCATGGCTAAATAATTTGTGATTAACATAGGAATGCATACTAACACTAGAAAAATAGAATATTGCATGATATATGTTGCTTTTGTGATGTAATTGTAAATTGCACCAGATGACATCATTGGGTGAATATAAACGCTTTAAATGTCGCCAATATGTTAGATAATTTTACACTCATAGGTGAATTAGTAAGGGTTTAACATTTTATTCGTTATTTTCATGTTTTAATTACTTTTTGTGTTTGTTTCACTTAAGTTGACCAATTTGGCCTACGATAAACTGGCCGACCAACATACACGACGAAACAGCTACCATTCCACGAGGTTTCAGACCAAGTGCGCATGCCCCAGGCTCTGAACGAATGGCCTCAAGATGACCCACACAGCCTGTACCCAGACAAGGTCACGACTGAACTTTTGCCAAGAGCTTTAACAATGGACAACTTTTGACAACCGGATGGATCATGTTTTACGGAGTGACATCATAGACTTTGGGAGACCGAAATGAATGATCTTAATCGACCAATCAGAAGTGCCCAAAACTGACTTTCGTTACATTTTGTCATTGCATTTATTATAAAAAGATGATTGAATAGTGAGTTAGGTGGACCTTTTTCTTTTTCCTGACGTTATGCTGACGGAGAGGACGGTGACATTGCAGGACAGCTGTTTCCCTGAAACTTTGACAGACTACATTGCTGCCCATTTTCCTGATGAACTGATGACTCTAAATTGATGGGCATTGATTGATGTGGACACGTTTATGGTCCAGACCAAATCTTTGGGACTGTAGCGTGCTGCATGACGAATTGATTGACTTAAGAGGACGACTAATAGCCAGATTAACAAGAAAATGTGTTGGGTTATTTATTATCATCTGAATATAAATGAAAAGGATTAGAATCACTTTTCCAAATTCAACTAAATTGATCCATCGGCTAAGTGGAAGGAATATCATGAGATTCAGGATCAAGATGTGCTGGTTTAAGGATATTTAGTGTATGTTTATGTAAATAAAATTCCTTTAGATTATAAGATATTCTTTTCACGTCAGCGTTTGGAACACCTATCTCTCCTGTAAGAGCAGACCAAATTAGTGTGTGTGAGAGTTGGCTTTATGGGCCCCACCAATGAATGTATTGAGTGAAAGCGTTAGTATGATATCTGGTCTGTGACGAAGGGAGGATAGGAAATTCCACGCTGCAGCACCGGCATCCCTTCAACTTCTTAGGACCATCAACATAAACAGATCCTCAACCATTCTACACAAAAAGCGGCCACACCAGGACAAAACAACTTTGAGATTATGCTCATGGAACCTCAATGCACTGAACAGTAACACAGCAGATCCTGAGTTTATAACATACCTCAAATCCTTTTACATTGTCATATTGCGGAAAACATGGTCAACAGACCCATTCCGACTACAAGAGTGCATCTGCTTCCACACTCCAGCTCTGAGGAAATTAAAATATGGTCATTTTTCATGGGGGCTAGCAACATGCATCTCTATGACAAAATTTGACACCACAAAGACAATTCCATCCCTCCAACAATGATTTATTTTATTTATTTATTTATTTTTGAGATTTTTATTGCGCAAACAAATACCCGAAGGTGTCTCGGCGCATGTGGCGGATAGAGAGACCGAGCAGCAGGCTTAGTGGTTGAACCACCATGTCTTTAAGAGCCTACGAAAGCTCATCAGATTGGGGGCAGTTTTTATGGTGAGTGGCAGAAGGTTCCAAAGTTTGGGTGTGGCAACCAAGAAACGCCTGTCTCCCCAGGTTGCCGTTCTCGTGCGAGGTACCGGAAGCAGGCAGGTGTTGGCGGATCTCAGCTGTCTCTTGGGGCTATACAACTGGAACGCTTCAATCAGAAACTTTGGACCGACGCCATGCACTGCCTTATAGGCGATGCAGAGGGCCTTGAATTTAATACGGCCCTCTACTCTTAGCCAATGCAGGTGACGAATGGCTGGAGTGGTTGGCTGGCGGCGGGGGATGTCAAGAAGAATTCTTGCAGCCGCATTCTGTATGGACTGCAACTTAGATAGAATGAGTTTCTGAGTATTAAGGAAGAGGGCATTCCCGTAGTCGATTTTGGAAAACACTAGGGTGGAGACTAGGGTCTTCCCAGCTGAGGTGGGGAGGTAAGGCAGTATTTTCCTAATTTTCTTTAGAATAAAGAACGCAGATGACACAACCTTGTTGACATGAAGGTTAAATGACAGCTTGCTGTCAAAAATGACTCCCAGGTTTCTAGCCTTTTCAACTGGGACAGGTGGAGAGCCCAGCTGGTTAGGCCACCAAGTGGAAGACCAGTCCGGGGAGAGTTTACCAAAGGTCATGACCTCGGTTTTGTCTGAGTTAAGCCTCAGACAATTGGAGGACATCCAGGTACTGACAGCAAGCATGGCCCTTTGAAAATCAGCTGCCACCGCTGGGCCGTCCTTGTGGATCGCCAGAACCAGTTGGGTGTCGTCTGCGTAAGATCTAAGTCGCAACCCATGGGCCTTTATTACCCTCGCTAAGTCTGCTTCATAGATATTAAATAGCGTTGGACTTAGCGAGGAACCCTGTGGGACTCCACAGGGGAGTGCGGAGACAGGAGAATAGAAGTTACTCAACTTCACTGTCTGGGTACGGTTGGCCAGAAAAGATGAAATAAGATCTCTAGCCGTACCGTTTATCCCCTAGGGCTGTGACACGGTCGACCAGAATAGCATGGTCGACCGTGTCAAAGGCTGCGGACAAGTCCAGAAGGATAAGGACAGCCGCACCTCCCTGGTCCATAATGGCTCTGATCTCGTCTGAGGCCTTTATTAAAGCGGTCTCAGTTCCATGCCCTTTCCTAAAGCCAAACTGCGTTTCGTCGAGAAGTTGGTAAGTATCGACGAACTCTGAGAGTTGTTTGTTCATCAGAGATTCGCATATTTTGGCAGGAAAGGGGAGACACGCTATTGGTCTATAGTTGGCCAGAGCAGTGGGGTCCATGGAGGGTTTCTTCAGAAGAGGTTTGATCACGGCCTTCTTCCAAGGATCTGGATAGCGACCAGTTTGGAATGCGGTGTTACAAATTTTCATGAGTGGATGAGAGATCACCTCGCTGAGGTTAGCCATCACTGAGGGAGGACAGGGGTCTAAGGGGGAGCCAGACTTGGTAGTAGAGATGAGTCTGCTGATTTGATCTTGCGTAATGGGAGCAAAGGAAGAGAAGGGATCATGGTCAGTGGCTGGTTCTTCACCACTGCAAACTCTGGATCTTGTCCCTACGTTCCCTGCAAAGGATGAGTATATATCTGCCACCTTAGTAGTGAAAAAGCTGGACAGAGCATTACAAAGAGACTGAGAGGGTTCAACCCCAGGTCCCGTAGAGGGGGTGGACAGAGTAGTGACCACTGAAAACAATTCTCTAGCAGAGTTCCTGGCATTCTCGATTTGAGCCGAGAAAAATGCACTTTTTCGGGCAATGATAGCCTTTTTGTATATTGTCAGGGCGTCTTTGTAGGAATGCTTGGCTATGGGGCAGTAAAGTTTCCTCCAGCGCCTTTCTAAGTTCCTGCAGTGTTGTCGGTGGAGCCTAAGCTCTTCGGTATACCAAGCCGCCGATGGGGATATTCTGTTAGGTCGCATAAGCTTCTCCGGGGCCACCTGATCAGCAGCGTTCCGAATCCAGTCTTGGAAGTCGGAGGCTGATAAAGCGGGATTGGCTATCCCCATAGGAGAGGATAGTGTCAGGATATCTACCATCTGATGGATATCCGCATTTTTCCAAGCACGGGTCCCTAACCTAATTCGTGGCCTGGAACGGGGAGGGTTAGCGTGCCGGGTATGGATCCCAAAGATAATGGCCCTGTGATCTGACCACGTAAGAGGAAGAATATCCAGTACAGAGATGTCTGAGTTGTTGGTGAACAGACCATCTAGTGTGTGCCCCGCCTGGTGTGTAGTTCCCTTCACCAATTGTTGAAGTCCTAAGGTTAGGAAATCAGCAGTAAGTTGAGTGGTTTCGTGGTTGCCCTGTTCTTCCAGAGGGAAGTTAAAATCTCCTAATATCATGTATTCCAGCGAACTTATGATGTGATCATTAAAATCAGAAAGTGTGGCAAGAAAAGAATTTCGGGGCCCGGGAGGTCGATATAGCAAAATTCCCTTGAGGGCTTGTTTATAATTAATATTAATGGCAAAGGTGGCTGCTTCACAGTTAGTGGACTGTATAGGATCGAGTGTAGTGCGGTACAGATTCTTATAAATAATGGCAAGTCCGCCACCTCTTCCTATATGTCTGTCATGCCTAGCGACACTATAGCCCTCAGGGGTTGCCAGGCAGAAGTCCGGTCCTGAACCAGCATCTCCCCAGGTTTCGGTGGCAAAAAGGAAGTCAAGATCATGGGCGAGATTAAATTTGCTGATCTGTAAGCTGTGACATGGAAGGGAGCGCGTATTATTGAGCGCTGCTCCACAACCATGGGGTTCAGTGATATGCAATTCATGAGAAAGTGTATTGCTAGGGGGGTCTGAGGCTGAGGAGCCAGGCAAACGAGGTTGCGGAAGTTGGTATTGACACCCAGGGCAAGGAATGGGGGTAACGGCCACTGCAGTGGAGAGAGGCCGAATGATACAATGAGTAAACTCAGTTAAGTTACACATAAACCTTAAAGGGTTACACCTAAACCTTAAAGGGTCCAAGGAGGATGTGTCAACACATATATAAAGAACAGGAATCAAGATTCCTAGTAGACCACCTACTCTCAATCATAAGCATGCAGAATACCTCCAACCTCATTCTATCCGGGGATCTTAATCAACAAATCCTAGGCTCATCGGAAAATGAGGACATACAAGCACAGTCCCTCCACTTGTACCTACCAGCCCAAACTAAAAGCAACCTTGGTAGACCAACTAAGACTGGGAAGAAATTGCTGGAAGACGTGGAGTACATCAGTCTAAGAGCACTGAATGGAAGATTTCTCGATGACACCCTTCCGGCCACCTCATTTTATTCGGAAACCGTAAACTCTACTTTAGACTCTACTTAAGTCTCCCTTCCGTTTTTTGATTAACATAACAGGAATCTGCTTAGGCAACAAAGCGGACAACGACCATCGACCCCAGGAAGTTTCATTCCAAACAATTCCGCATAAATTTCCACCTAATCTAGCCGGCAGGCATGCATCCCACACAATAAACTTAAAACAAATTAAGTTGTCACTAGTAAACTCCAGAGAGGTTCTCCAGGCCCCAAAAACACAGTTACACCATCTTATTACTTCAACCAGCAAATGGGAAATTTTCATACCTAAACTCTCAAGCTCCTTCTCAACCACAGCTAGATACACCACACCCTATGATCCAATGGACGTGTGGAGGGCCCCGAGCGCACAGCAGATCGAATAGAAACTACAAAACAAAAATGCATAAACAAACTTCTTAGATCACTGAGGTATCAACCCGGCAATGAGAAGCTAAACCTACTATTATGTCAACAGAAAAGCAGAATTTAAAAACTTAGGTGGGACATGAAAAAGTCCAAGGAAAATGCATTCTGGGCAAAACTCCACTATGAATCCCAAGCAAACAACAGCACATGCTTCTGGACAACTGTCAATAAAATTTTGCACCCAGCACATGGAGGGCTAAGATCACACAGAGGACTCATGGATAATCTTCCTGGAATCTCACTTTAACCAGCAAACGCCTGGATCAAATACAAACCCGGACTTCCAACTGACACACTCTACTCAAATTGAATGGAACCCAGAGGTAGTGGATAAGGGAACCTGCAGAACAACCATTAAGAATCAAATTTCGAAAGGAATGAGAGAAGGGGCTCTGGGGCCAAACAGGATTCCACCAGCCCTTTTTAAACAAGATCCTGAGTACTGGTCAAATATATTGGCCCTTCTCTTCAATAGTGTCGGACAGTCCGGGCTCCTACCAGCTTCATGGAAGGGTTCTACAATTTCCCCGATCTACAAGTCCGGTGATAAAACCTCCCTGAAAAATTATCGCCTGATAGCACTACTAGATATAGAGGCTAAATACTTTGCCGGCACTCTACTGATAGAGATCCAGGACTGGGCTAAAGAGAAGGAAATAATCCCCCCATGTCAAACAGGGCCCTGTAAAGACACAGGAACCGCAACTAACATATTAACCATGTCACTGATCATCGATAAGGCAAAATCAACAAAACAGGTGATTCTTTTTTGTTTTATCGACTTCAAGGCAGACTTTGACAATGTTAATCAAGCAAGACTGTGGAGGAAACTGGCGCTTTGGGGAATCCTGTCAGCTCTCTTGAACAATTTAATACTATTCCATACCAACACATGGATACAGGTAAAACTAGGCAATGGCACACATCTTTCAAGGCGCATACCAGCTTCTAAGGGGCTTAAACAGGGTTGTGTGCTTGCGCCAACACTGTTCAACCTGTATGAGGCAGTTATGACATCAATCATAAGTATCTGCAATTCGCATGCCCCTCGACTCGGTGGCAAAGCCATCGCAAGTATCTCCCACGCTGATGACGTGGTCCTGGTAAGCCACACTCAAGTGGGCATGCAACACCTACTCAACAAAGTGCATGAGTGAGCAGTGGAAAACCACCTAGAAGTGAACCTCAATAAAACAAAAACCCTGACAAATAAAAATGGCAAGCGACGGACTCATACTTGGTACCTGGAAAAATTACCTATTGCGAACACCCCCACCTATAAATATTTAGGGGTAATCATCGACGAGGGCAGTCAATTTGCCAACCAACTCGAGACAATCAGAAGGAAGGGGATGGCAATATCAACAACATTAAGGCAGATAAAAACAAAACTCACAGGCCCTATCCTCTCCCCCCCTCCTCCAGGTAGCACAAGCCAGAATTCTACCCACCATTACCTACGGCAGCGAAGCACTGAGGGTCAGGGACTCAAAGATTCTGGATACCACCATGGTCAGGGCCACAGAGTCATGTTAAGCATCCCAACTTATACCTCACCACCGCAGATCCGGTTAGAGTTCTGCCAAACCAAGCAAATCCTGGCAAGGCAAGATTCCTACATAACGTGCTGGCATAAAATAAGGAACTCTCCCCTGAATACATTGAACCACCAGCTGTGGCAAGAACTCCGCAATACATCCAATTTGTCAGCCAGACAACACTTGGAGGACTCCTTCTTCGCCTCTGGGCTATCAGACCTATGGGAAACTCAAATCACCCTTTCAGGCTTAAAGCAAATAGTAAAAAAAAAGTAATAAAGAAACTTTCCCTTGTAGGTTACAAAGCTGCCTTTGCCCATAGGAGGCTTGCTTGGATGACAGACAATGAGTGGTTACAAATCATTTGGCACACAGGCATATTTCAACTTGGGCAACTCCAGGAAGATAAAAGAACAATTTTTAAAATACAGGCTAGGAAGGCTGTCAGCCTCTCCACACTTCCCACCATGGAAGAGGGGGCAACTTGTCAGCACATGTCGACCATGTGGAAATGGTATTGAGGACATGGCTCATTTAATCTGCTCCTGTCCCAATTTAAAAGAGGAAAGGGTACGTTTACTCAAACCGCATTTTAATGAACGAGAGATTCGCACCCGGAGACAGACTGTGATTGCATTCTTCAACTCCAAGGACCCGCAGCGGAATGGAAAACAAGTGAAATTTCTGACACTAGTAGAAGCTAAGCAGGGAAATGCTGCGCTCCTTCCAACAGCATAAATACTACAAATGAGTCTCAATTCCCACAAGCCCAGCCACAAGAACCTCTTCAGGACATGCTCTAGCACTGGAGGCACTAAAAAAAAAAAATTAAACATGCTGAGCAAGTCGTTGTTATACTTTGAGATTATTATGACTTTTAGAAACCTACTTCTAATAATACCTTCCTCTTTCCCTCCTTTTTCCCTCTTTTTCTTAAAAAGTTACCAAACTCCATTTGGGACGTCGGACTGCATTAGATGAGTTGGCCATTTAGAACATTTAAAAAACGAAATAAGCCTTAAATATGTGGTGCTCTTCGGAATTAAAAACTGTTATAGCTACTTTGAGAACCTTGGACGTCGATGGTGGTATGATTAAGCTCCTGGCAGTAAACATAAATGGCCTAATGCCAACAAAACTTACAAACAAGCAATTAGAAGAGCCAACGCTTTTTTTATTCTAACAAAATCTTGAAAGCACCCAAACTTACCCAGGCGCTTTTTTAATATTTCAAAATCTACAAAGCCCACATTCACAAGAACCAAATGCTTGTTTTAATGAAAAATACTATCAGATTACAGATTTTTTTCTACCAGAAGATAGAAGACATTCAAGCGTCTCTGTTTCCAGTGAAATTTCAGGCTAAAGTCACCTGCATTAGTAGCCCAGGGTACCCTAAGGTTTCGGAGTTTGCTCCTCTTGGATATGACGAGTTTTTGCCTTAACTAAAACAATACAGGACTTCAGACTCTCCAGCCACCTTAGTGCTGGGCAGCTTGTGTAAAGAATATTGTTGATCCAAGTTGGGCCACAGCTATTGTGAACTCGTCTTTGAAGGAAGGCCTAGCCACCTGAGGTTTTTTCTAAGTGTAGACTAGTTTCACAACTGCCTTTGCTGAGTAAAGTTCTGGGAAGGGCAGTGTCTTGGGTCGCCACCAAATAAAGGATCAAACTATTTGAATGTAATTCATTTAATTCATTCAGTCATGAGGCTGTGCAGCTTGGTGGAATGAGACAGGCTCCCCACCTGTTTTGTTAATAATTTCTTAGCCAACAGGTTCTTCCACGTATTATTAAAGCCCTATGAATCCTTTAGTCAATGTTCTTGTGGAGTCCCTTAGGGTTCTATTCTCTCCCTACTTCTTTTTAATCTGTACCTAGTTTCTTTGGTCCATCTGATTGAGTCGATAGGCTTAAACGTTTTCCTTTAAGCTGACAACACTCAAATTATCTCAAGCTTCGAAAATTGATATTAGAGCAAAAACTAATCTGCATGACTGCTTATTGGGGGTACAGCATTGGATGAACTCCAATCATCTTAAGTCAAATGGATTGAAGACTGAGATCCTGGGCCCCTTGAAACCTGCAACACCAGTCCGTATAGTTTTTGGCCTCCCAGCCTATGTCCTGGCTGGTCCCGGTGGCATAAAACCTGTGCATTAAAACGAATGCAGCTTTATCCCTAACAGAACAAGAGGCACATATGGCTATGACCTGCCTGTTTCTACTACACTGTTTTAAGCGAGTGATATGCTTATTTACACTGCCTCCAAAGATTACAATTTCATGCGCCTTCATATCTTCACTCTTATATACAATATACTATTGTAATTTAATTTATTTAGGATTACCAGCTTTTCTTATTAAAAAAATACAGCTTGTGCAAAATTTGGCAGCAAAACTGGTGAGCGGTATTCAGAGAAAGTTCTGGCCTAATTGCACTGGTGGCTAGTGAAGGGAACAAATAATTTAAGTCGTTGTGCTTAGTTCACAAAGTAATTCACTCACCCAATTGCTATCCTTTTAAATGCTGTTTTAAGCTACATTGCCTTACCTGTAATTTGAGATGAGCTGGCCATCTAAACATTGTACTACCCAGTTTTCCACAAAAAACAGTTGGTGGTAGGGTAACTGTCCAGAACTGGAAAACACTGTCAAATTTACTAAAAGAGGAATCGCACAACTTGAGACTTAGGAAGAAACTTAAGACTTGGCTCTTTGCCTGTATGTAATGCTGGTTGTGGATAGTGGCAGATGAGAACGTGGGTATGGCCTGGGTGACATTTGTGCTTTATAAAACAAATAAACATAAACTTAAACATGGAGCCAAGGACCACACCATACACCTAGCACCATACACATACATCATCCACATACCCTATGCATACACCATACAGATATGAGTAATTTATACTGAAAGAGCTCACTCTTGTTTTCCTCTTTTCTGCCTGATCCAGAGTCTCTGGAACAGACCCCACCCTGCATTTCTAAAACCTAGATGAGTCCATGCTTGCAAGAGCTTTAACTGCTTGAATCTTGCAGGGGCAGTTCCTCCATTGGAGCGGAGGAGTATCTACCCTACCCCTCAATGCTGTGCACAAAGCTGGAAAAACTAAATGGTAATAAAATGATTGTATTACCATTTAAATGTTACGGCTTTCTGATGAACAGAGAGGGCAGGGCCAGTGCATCATTGCTGCTGATTGACAGAAATGACAAGCGGCCCTTTCAGTGTGAAATGAACATGTTGGTTTGGCCGGATACCATGCTACAGCCAAACTAAATGTGCAATACAACCTCTCTAAGACAGCTGGGCTGGAGAGCAGGCACAGGCCTTCAGTGCTCTTCGGAGTTCTGAGCCAGGCTACTCCAGCAAATCCAGACACTTCTCTAATGCAGCATGAGAGCAGTGTCTGGACTGTATAAGGACATGTGGTGGCTGTGGGACCTCGTGCTTGGAGAAGTCTGGAGCCAGGGACTGGAGAACACCAAGGAAGTGCTGCAGGCTAAGGTAAGTGATTTTTTTTCTCTCCATATTTAAATGTTTGTTTATTGGCATGTATGATTTTGAATTCCATTTATGTCGACTCACCATTTTTGTGGGTCACCAGCCACCACTGGAATCTTGTTTTTCAACTGAAAAAATATGCCTGAATTATAAGATTTATTTCAGATTACATATAGCACTAATATTTTCTGTGAGCTTTCATCTGTCCTAAACTATGACAACTTGTGGGATTTTAAGCGTTCAGGATGTTTATTGGGTGGGAAACTCTGCTCCCTCAGGCCTAGACTAACACTGGCAACAGTAGCAGATATTTAAATCCTGATAACAAAAGCAACAAGCATTTGCAATGCAATCGGTCTCGCCTTTGGGACCTTATAAGTATTTAGCTATGCAGCACATTAGCCTGGGTGCTGAAACATCTACTGTCCTTTAATATGGAGGGAAAGTAAGCACCAAACTGCGTGACACACCAGGTATGGGAACACATGAAGAGAAATATTGCCTTTCAGCGGGAAATGGTATGGTCCAAATCTCTGTTTTTAATATAAAATCAGGGCCTTCGGTGGTCATATCACTGAAAACACATGATTTGAAAGAAATATTATTGTCTACGGGTGTTCGTGGAAGACAATTTCTATGGACTGGACTCTAGAGAATGCTAAAGTGATTCTGATATTTTACTGACCTCTGCTGGTCATTTTCTAACAAGAAAGTTAAATAGAGGCAGTTGGCAGAAAAATTAAAAAAAGAAAGTCCCTTAGCAGAAAGCAATTCTGCTTTTTTACTGACCTCTGCTGGCCGTTTTCAATCAAGACAGTTAAATACAGGCAGTTGAACAGAAATAAAAGTCACTAAGCGGAAGCAGACAAGTCCTTTGGCTGATCTCCACAAAGTAAATACACATATAAGTATATACTAAAATACATACAAGAGGTCTCGAATGCTCGACCTAAAAAGAACTTCATGTGGCATTTGGGGGAAGAGGAACACGTGACTTAGAAATTGTGGGTTAGCATAGGCTTAGAACTCACAAAGAAATGTTAAAGCTGTGAAAGGCTTGGTAATGCTGGAGCAAAGGTCTGCCCTAGCAGCTGCTGGGAAGTAAGTAGGTCAAAAAACATTTCGGTCTGGTTTTAAATCGCAAATCTTTGATTAACATATTGTAACAATTTAAAATGTACAAAAAGTTCAATCGCTCCACCCAGAGGAGTATTACTCTTTTCCCTCATGCTATTGCCTGTTTGGTGTATCATTCTACCTTCCATGAAGTGCTTTCATTTGCAAATGTGAGGTACTATTTTACATCCGAAAAGTACACTCAATCACCAGACTTTGTCACATTCAGTTTTTCATCTCCTATATGCACTCTATAAAGAAAGCAATTCTTTTTAGGACTTTTTTCCTAGACTTGACAAACCAACTGTGTTTGGATATTGTAATTGACATAAATCAGGAATAATTTTTATTGTGTTTGTGATTATGCATGATGCTGCTCATAAAGTGCCTTTGACAACCGTATTCTTTAGCTTCTTTTAGTTTGTTTTCTTTCATCACTGATCGCACTAAATGTGAGCATCTGAAGTGGACAAATACCCTTGCCAGTCCTGTGTTTTTATTTAAAGTTTTACATGGCATACAATAACATTCAGTTCTCATGGCACTGGTCTGCCAATGGTACCAATTTCTTAACATTATGAGTGCACATGTCCTTCATTGCCTGACATCTTATTCAATGTTTTCCCATACTGTTATTTCCCATTCTGGATCATCAGAGTCAACAGCAATCTGCCCATCCCGCCTTTCCCCTTCCTTCCTACTTTCTAGATCTAGACGTTTTTACGCCCAGAGCCTATTTCCTTCAGTCTCATGTAGACTCTATACGGCTCCCAAAAATCCTTCGGCCCCACTTTACAGTGCATTAAATCACAATAGTCATCAGCCGCCATAGTACAAGAAGCCATATCCATCAACCGTGCCTGCTTTTTAGGGGCTCTTGGTCTCATCCAGCGCACCACTGCTGTCTTTTGACTAGTTATAGGGCCCCAGAAAGGGATCTTCGCAGCCCACCAGGTATGTCTGATGAAAATCCTACTAAGTCATCTCCTTCAGGGTCTATAGCCAAATCCACCATCTCATTGAGTGCCCTGAATGCTTTTCCCCAATATGTAGACAGTGCCATGCCATGTGCAAGAAGGCTGCATTGATGGCCTCGCATTTCTTAAACTTCACAATGCCCTCAGGTGCAAATCGCATTATACGTTCAGGTGTATAATATAAAACTTAAAATGTGCCAACTTGTGCCTGTAATTTGAGGGTATGTGTTTTACCTACAAGCACCAGTACCACCAACATTTATCAGTGAGTTCTCGCCCCAACTCTATCTCCCATTTCCTTTTCGCCGTATATCCTGGCCTTTCCCTAACATTTAATACTTCTCTGCACATGAATGATATCAGTGCAAAAGTCCTAAAAAAAGAACTGTTAGGCAGGATGCAAGTGACATCATAGCACGTACAATCACAGCACATGATGTAACGACGCATGACATCGCACGTGGCATCACTGGAAGTGACATCACAAGAAGTAACATCTAATATTAAGACCTCACAAAATTTGTTATCAGGTATCTCATGAGTACATTTAAGTGCATTATGAGATTTAAAAATGTATATTTTGCTTCAGGGTTGTGCCAAAAAAATGGCGCAATCCTGACGCTAAATCTAGGCCTCAACTAATAAAAAAAAAATAAAACCCTGCCATAAAGAAAATGGCAACAAGGAGAACCATGGTAATAGAACTGTTCTGCTTATTTCATTGCAAAGACTGCCTTTTAAAATATTATGTGGGATTAAGGCATCTGCTACAGAGGTGCCCAGTAAATCTCTGGAAATAATAATAATGGTTAGATAACTCTGTAAGAGATCGCGTCTGTTAGAGAGATCTGTGTTTTGTGTAGTCCCAGATTTGAATCAAAGTAGTAAAGAAGGTCAATGTGGCTGAAACAAGTAGATGACAACTTTTTATTTTATGTAGATAGGCAAGTGGATTACTGCATTGCACATAGAGATCCGTTTGGTACTACCAGTTCATAAATTGTAATCCTTCTAATATAGCACAGTGAGCTATGAAGGACCTGTGACTCCTACGCCTTGTAAACAACACTCTCTCATGTAACACATCTTGTACACTGATTTACACACTTACATGATTTATTGTCAATGTATTATGTTACATAAAGCGCTCTGACAACCTGCATTGGGATGAATAGCGCTATAAAAGAAATTAATTAGTGCTATTTAAATTGTTATTTGTGTAAATACTGGTACAGACCAACACATCTGACATTCTTACAGTGCATGCATGTCTCTTATATACAGGGACTGAACAAAGTCAAAAGCATGTGTCTCTTAAGTACCTCTGAAGAGATAACAAGCTATATGTTTTTGTTTCCCCTCCGTTGCATTTGCATTTTAGTGTAAGTTTCCAGGTCACGCCCAGTCAGGATATTCAATCACGGCCCTAATGAGTGGCCCAGTTGAAGTTGAAAAAAAAAAAACCCTCCCTATCTGCACGTTGCTGCTGGGAAAGGAAAGCAGAAAACGTACGTACTGCACTTGTCCGGCTGTCTGAAAATTACACCGGGACCAGTTCATCATATTTCTGTGGGGCCCAACGTCTTGGCACGGTGGACAGCAGTCACCCTGTGAAAATAGTGGGTAGACTCCATGTACTTGCGTGCACACCCGCCTTGCACCCTGAATGATATTGTCCTGCCCATGTCCTCCCTTTAGATCTTTTTAGACTGAACCTCCAACTCCTAAGGGGGCGGGGGCTGGAAGGTCTACCAGTACTGATCTAGCTCCATGTCTCAATCAGTGGCATAGCATTATTGCCAATGCAGTAGTTACTCCTTTATCCTTAACTGGCTCCAAACTAATAATGACAGTCTGGAAATAGGTTGCCCAGCACGTTTATGTTCAAAGTCTTCAACAGCTTTACCGATGTTTGCTCGGGGTGCAGAGGTGGGAAAGGGCTATTCTCAATCAGTAAGAGGGTGGAGTAGGGCCTGTCTGGCTCAGATGTCCTGCAATCTCCCACCACGCCCAGCATGTGGTCTCAATCACTTCTACCTCATGGCTCCGACTGCCAGGTCACCTCACTACAACAGTTGTAACTCAACTGGCCTGATGAGAGTGTTTTCAACCTTGACATGCATTAGCGTCTTAATATCATAGAACCAGTATTTGGCGTGATGAGATTGAGCAATGAGGTAATAATGGTACAGGCCAGGTACCGCCAGACCCACCTTCTCCATTGGCCGGGCGAGGACTGCCCATTTTATAAGGGGTTGTTGCATTTCGTTAACGGCTGTTGCAAGTGCTTAAAGAATTCTTTGGTAAACACACCAGAATGTTTACGAATTAATATTAAAAAAATCAGAATAATATCCATTTTAATAAACAAGACCCTCCCCACCATTAATATAGGAAGTTTTAGTATATCTACTCGTGTTCCAAATATAGCTAGAGTTACTCCAGAGTTATCTTTTATCATCTCACAAATATTTCTGGTTATTCGGTCACCCAAATATGTAACTGCTTCTGCTCTCCACCGTTATGGGACAGGCAGATTGACAGACAGGTGTATAGACAGACAGACAGCTAGACATAGATAGAGGTCTGTTACTATAAATATTTGCTTGCGAGGACTCCTAACTTTTTAAAATCTTTTTAGGTCTCGCTATTTGAATCATGTGCAAGGCGCAGATTAGATTGTACCTACTAATGGTGAGAGAATTAGGATGTATTTAACTTTTTGCATGCACATTATTCTCACTCCATTGTTTGTTTTTCAACTTGTTGCCTCCAATGTGGTTGATGAAAGTAGGGTGAAATTCGCTGTTTTGATTAAATATACATCTTCTTAGCAAACAAATGTTTCACTCACTATGCAGTAGTCAGTATTGCTCAACTCAATCGGGCTGCTGTGAACCGTATGCTGTTCATGGCCTGCAGACTGTGGGCAGGGGGCAGGGTCGCCTGCAGCTCCCTCACCTGTATGTAAAACCTTGTGTAGTCCTGTAACTGAACAGAAAAGAACAATAAAGCTAAAAGTTTAGGCATCATCTTTGATCAAAATTGTATGCTGTCTCTGGAGTTTACATGACAAAAATATTTTATTTAAAAAAAGAATTGACATTTATGGAGACTTACGATGGCAGAAGGCCTGGCCGCCAGCCGTGCGGTTGCGGGCCCTCCGCCATCTGACGATGATTTTTCCATACGATGGCAGGGGGAATCACTTTAGGACTGCGGCAATCGCAAAGACCGCCTAACACGCTTCTGTCACAGGCAATCGTACGATTGCCTGGCAGAGCAGTCAGCGTTGGCTAAAATGGTGGCGGTGCCTAGCAGGCAACGTCCGCCAAATTACAATGCTGGCTGTAGCCAGCCTTTCCATAGCAGCAAAACCGCCATGGAAATGCTGGCGGGTACTGGTATCGGGGGCCTGTTGCGGGCTCCCCTTGTGTTGGGGGGAGGTGTTGGTGCACTAGTCATTTGACTGCACCAAGTGGCAGGCACCGTGTGGTGCCTGCCACGTAGTGCAGTAAAAAGCAAGACTTGCATTTTTATCATTGCGGCGGGTGCTGCAGCCAGCAGCACCCGCAGCAATGTTGAAGTGCAAGAAGCGACCGCCATGGTGGCAGTCGCATCGTTACTTGTAATGTGGGACTGCCGCATGACTGGTGGGCGGTCACAATCCCCACTACGATGGCAGGCGGACTCAAATCCACCAGCCATCGGTATCGGCCCCTTTGTTCAAGTACAAAAATATCGAGAAAAAAATATTGATGTAAAAAATATAGTTGTACAAAATATTGATAATATATATATATATATATATATATATACAACATATTATTAAATATGTAAAAAAATTAAATGAACTTTAAAAAATAAATTAGATTTAATATACATTTTATTAAATATAACAAATAAATGTAATTAAAAAAATGTTAACATACGTATATAAAATGTAATATATATATTTACTTTAAAACAATTAGTAACCTATTTATTTTAATTTATTTTATAATTGTATTTATAAAATGTATAAATATATATATGGCGGAGGTGCGGGCGTTTGTCCAATAAACTATACGTTTGCACTGAATCTGGGTCTGCTATTTTGTCTATTTGGCAGTTTTGCCACGGAATCCTTTGGCTATATATATATATATATATATATATATATATATATATATATTACCTACTGGCGGTCGCCAGTAGGTAGTTATAGTTAGGACCCCTTTTCCATAGGAAATCCGCAACATTCTATTTTGAATAACTTTGGCGCCGGTCGACGAATCCTCGCGAATTTTTCAAAATAGGTGGGGCGCTACGCTCCGCTCCTACCCTTAAAGTCTCGGGGGGATTCGTCAAGCGGGGGCTGAGATAAAAGGGGGGTCCCAAAACGCGTTTTTCCCATGCATTTTTCCATAGGACCTTTAGACAGGGCTACAGCCCGAACGGCTGAACAGATTTACTTGAAATTTGGCAGAGAGGTAGTCCTCAGGTCAAGGAAGTGCCTTTTGTAGGTTTGGTGTAAATCTGTTCAGTATTTCCTGAGAAAATAGCATTTAAAAGCATATATATATGTGGGCGGAGCCTAACCACACATCTCATCCTGAGATCTGATTGGCTGTCAGCACTTCATCCAAGAAGTGTTGGCAGCCATCTTGGGACCAATATACATGATAGCACCTCATTAAAAAGCATTGCAGTTAATAGAAGGTTTTAAGACTTTAGTTACATTATAAATCATTTGTTGATGGTACCATACTCATTTTAGGAATTGTGGTATGTTCTAAGGTGATTTCACCATGTGAAAAAGCCTTCTGCTGGGATATCATGATTGAGAGAAAAATATTTTCTCATGCTTTTACCACAGAGGTTTGGAAGGTGATCTATAAGCTAAACTGAGAGCTTATTTTCTGTAAATTCACATTATCTTTCTCAGTCATGTGAGAATGAAGTCTGACATTCTCAGTAAAACATGTACATCCAACAAGGGCAGAGACTGTCAGTTGATTCCTTTGTGTTCTACTGCAGCTTCCCAGAGTGTTCCAAAGAACTACTAGAGCGCTAACAGTCCTACCTATGATAAACGTATGGCACACCTGAAGCCATCTTGCTTGGAATAAAGTGGTAACTCTTAAAACATTTAATTTCAAAAGGAACAAAATGAGGGGGTTCATTTTTCCATAAAAAGTATGATTAGTGCTGCAGAAAGAAAAATTAGGGCACATTTTGAGTGACTTCTCAAATCCTCTTCTATTTCATTAAAAAATTCTGACATGCAGACTGAAACATGAACTTTCAATACCAGCAGCAGTTTTCCCTGGTGAGCATTAGCTTTACTACAGTTATCTAATGAGCAAAAAGAGTGCTAACATTCTGAATTTATGGCAAATGTGTGACACATCTGAATGCCTTCTTGATGGAATCAAAGTAAAAAACTGAAAGTATTTCCTACTGAGGAGACTGCAGTAAATGAGGAAATTAGGAAACTTCATAACAAATAAGTCTCCCAAGATGGCCACCAGAGACAAAAGAGCCCAAATGTAGCCCAAATATCACCCAGATGTAGCCCACGTATAGCCCAATGACAGAATGTCCCAGAATGTTCTTAAAAACAACTAGAGCGCTTACTGTCTTCATTATGACAAAAGTATGACACACCTGAAGCCATCTTGATTGGAATAAACTGGTAACACTTAAAACATTTAATTTAAAAAGGAACACAATGAGGGGGTTCATTTTGCCATAGAAATTATCATTAATGCTGAAGAAAGAAAATGAGGGCACATTTTGAGTGACTTCTCAAATCCTCTTCTATTTCATTAAAAAATTCTGACATGCAGACTGAAACATGCACTTTTAATACCAGGAGCAGACTTCCATGGTGAACAGTAGTTTTACTACAGTGATCTAATGAGCAACTAGAGTGCTAACATTCAGAATTTATGGCAAATGTGTGACATATCTGAATACCTTCATGATGGAATCAACGTAAAAAACTGAAAGCATTTCCTACTGAGGAGACTGCAGTACATGAGGAAATTAGGAAACTTCATAACAAATAAATCTCCCAAGATGGCCACCGGAGACAAAAGAGCCCAAATGTAGCCCAAAATCACCCAGATGTAGCCCAAATACAGCCCAATGACAGAGGTGTGCAAAACACTTATTATTTAGTGTTTTTGCAGTGTTATATAGTGCAGACTTGTCAGGTATTGGAGTGCTTTACATGAGCATTGGTTACATCACACAAGCACATATTCATTTTGGTTGTAGACATGGGGAGACTAAGTGATTTGACCAGAATCACAGAATGTCGAGCTGAAGCAGAAACTTCAACCTGGTTCCCCAGTTGCAAAGTCTGCAGTTCTGGAAGTAACACCACATCCTCTCCCCTAAGTGCAACATTTAATCAAGTGGTCAACTGGATAAAAAAACATAAAGATAACAAATAATTTAAAAGTGCTTTGTCGCTATTTGAAAACTCAGACAAAATGTCCTTATTTTAGTCTTTTAGAGCACTAACCATAATTTTGATGCCAATAAGACCCTCTCATATATGTAATTTCTAAAGGAAATGCTCTAGGTATTACAGTTTTGATTACATCAAGATGATGTCAGGCGTTCCACACTTTTGTAATAAATATAGAATGTTAGCAATCTAGTTGTTCATTGGGATACTGTTGAGAGGCAAAGGCCAGGGGCACGGACTCTGAAAATTGAAGGCAGGTAGGAGAGTGCAAAGGCAACAATTTAACCACACTGAGCAGGCAGGAAGGGCCGTGGAAGCACAACAGACTATGGAGGGCAGTGGAAAGGGGGGCAGGGGCAACAAACCAACAATACAGGACTTGCAAGAGAGGCTGTTGGAGGGAAGATCTATTACGGGTCAAGGAAGCTAGAGGCGGTCCCCAGAGCCCCGGGAGCCACCACAGAACTGAGCAGGAGAGTGCGTCAGGGACAAAAGGGGCACCTTAATTTGAGCCGGGGTGCCTAGGAACGCTTGCTCCAAAAATGAAGAAAACAGACATAGGAGACATGGAATTGGTGGCAGAATACAATGGCAGTTTAATGAGAATATACAACTTCAAAGAAACCGCAGAATAGAGACATAAAGTACAAAATACAGAATCCAGATAATCATACAGCTGTCATGATATTCTCTGTATCTCAATTAATGTACTGACAGAGAGAGAGAGAAAACACATCTATAAATGCATCATGAGAAACAAGTTACACCAAGGAAAATGTTACCTAGGAACACTCACGTTTACTCTTAGAGCAAGCATTCCTGCAATTACAATACAAAATCTTTTAAATGCAAAAGTAAAGAGAACAATGGTTAAACATAACATGACATTTCATATAGGTAAAATAGAATAAGATACTTCAAGCAAAGCAGAGCAAGACATTTTAAGCAAAGGAAGACAAGAGCTCCCAGCTCTTGGGGAAAACCTGCACAGCCTGTTAACCTACATACAGACGGCGAGGTAGTCCGTCGATATCTGTGGGTGCTCCCTTTTTATATCATTTTGTGGGCTCCTTTGCACGCTACATCTACCTACGTATGCTACCCAAAAGCTTCGTCTGCAGATTTTACCAGACATTTCGTCATTTACCCACTTAATGCTGACAATGGACTGGGTGAAAAGGTCAGTCTCTCAGGCCAATCGCTTATCGTAAGTTCCATAGAGCAAGCAGAAAATAATGGGTATTGTACGGGAATTCAATATATTCATGTACAAAATCTCCTCAGTTCTCCTAACTTGACGCTCTGCGGTTGCCACTTCCTTAAAAGCGGGAAACCTGCCCAGGAAGCAAGTACCAGTCCAGGATGCAGCCTACTGTATGTCGACAGCTTCAGTGGGATGTTGAACTTTGATACCGAGCACGGAGCACTCGGGTAGGGTGGGGGCTACTAGTTTGGAGCAGAAGGCCTCGCAGACCTGCCTTCAGACTGCTATACACTAAAATTGCAGAGCTATGGTCAATTTAACAAAGAGGCCTACACTTTATGCTGGCTGAGTGGTAAGGATGTCTCAGGATAATTATATAGCAACACAGGACCCGCTGGTCAATTTAATACAGCCTACAAATGCGGCTGGCAGGGCAAGGACAAGGGTCTCATACTTCAGGTGTGGACAGAACGGGCCAGGGGCCCCCTGTGATACAAAATCTACCCTCCTTCAAGGCTGTGGCAATGTAATAGACCATTGTGGGCAGAAGGAAGAGGCAATGGTAGTACAACCATACATGCCAACAGACCCGATTCAGCCAGGAAACGTCCAATGTTTTTAAGCTCAAATGGGCTTTATTTGATCTGTGTCCTGTCTACAATATCCTCTTTTTCAATGTAACTCAAAGGGGAAAATCAATACCCCAGTTTTTTTTCAAAATCTCCCTCTTACCAAGTTCAAAATGTTCGCAAGTATGGTACATTGGATCATGGAAGGAAATGGGATAGGGACATGGACTTGGATAACAGAGGACAAGAGGGACATGGAGAGGTGCACCAAACTGACCCTGCAGGGCAGGCATCAGGGTTTGCAGCAGCACAATACACCACACAGGGCATGCAGGACGGGAGTGCAGCACAACAATCCATAGAAAGCAAGAGGGAGGGGACAGGACCATGCACATGGACAACAGAGAACAGAGGGGCAAGAGGCAATGGTAGCTAGCTGACCATAATGGACAGACAGGAGAGAAAGCTGCAGCATTACAGACCATAAAGGGCAGTAGGGACGGATCAGGGGCATTACAATGGAACAGACAAGCCAGGAGGGAGGGAGTAGGGGTCTTCACATGTAAACAGAGGGCTGGGGGCAAGGGGGCAGGGCAGGAGTAGCAAGATAGCCATGGAGGTCAGGCAGGATGGGCACTAGAAGCAAGACACACCATGAAGAGCAACAGTGAGACTGTGATGGCATACACACAGACCATGGAGGGAAGGTGGGAGGGGGTCAGGGGCAGCTAACTGACCACACAGGGAAGGTGGGAGGGGCCATGGCAGCACAGAAGACCAATGGCTATGATGGGCAAGAAGGAGGGTGCAGGGGCATGCACAAAGGACGATGGAGGATAGAAGGGAGGGTCAGGACCTGTGCACAGACAAGAAAGTTCAGGGGAAGGGACCTCACAACAGACCACACGGGGCAGGCAGGAGGAGCAGTTGCAGCACAACAGACCAGGGAGGGCAGAAGGGTGTGGCAGTACAATGGACCATGTAGGACAGGAGGAAGAGGATAGGGGCATGGCATGTGGACAGGCAGGGTGGAGGTGGCAGGGACAGGTTACAGTCATCTGACAATGCTAGGCAGGTGGGAGGGGAGTGGCAGCTCAACAGAACACTCAGAGTAGATAGGAGTGGCAGGTCCATGGGACATGGTGGGCAAAAAGGATGGAGCAGGGGCATGCACAAAGACATCGGAGGGCAGGGGGAAGGAGAATAGGGGCAGCAAGCTAAGCACAGAGTTTAAGCAGGAGGTCAATGATGGGGCATAGAATTGGGCAATGGAGGGCAGGAGGAGTGGACTGGTACATCATACTAAATTGAGGGCAGTGGCAGCACATCAGACCATGCATGGCAGGAGGGAGGAGGCTATTCCATGGATTCACACAACAGAGGATAGGGAGGAGGGGGATGGGGCAGCAAGCTAACTGTTCAGAGAAGGCGGGTATTAGGAACTTTATTGTTTTTAAAACATTGAGTCTGTGCGAACTACTTAAAATATGAACAAGTATGCAGCATAATCTCACTTTTATTCAGGAAGAAGAGGACGTTTGTGACTGTGACTCCGGGCTCACTTGGCAGAAACACCCCCTGACCCTCCACCCCCTATCGCAAAATGTAATGCCCGTGAAAAGGGTAGGTGAACACAGTGTTATATAGAACATAGTCCTGAGAGCACGATTGAAAATGAAAACTAGATATAGTGTATGGTATAAACTATGCACCAAAAAGTGTGATATAAGATGAACCGGGCGTGAAATATAATATGCAATACATTGTGCGCAATGACAGATTCATTGGAGAGCGCGAGATAGCACAGGCACTAGCGCGTGCTATGCGATATGCGCCTTGGAGTGTAATATGCACAGGGCAGTGTTGTGTAACCTAACTAGTCTCTAAAGTTGTAATATAAAATATGTGCTGGGGAGTGTAACGTTGCATATGCACTGTGACACAGATATGGATCGCAGATTGTAATATGTATGGCATAGCACTGTGCGTTATAACATAGGCATCGAGGAAGGCACGTTAGATGGGGCAATATAACCCGTGCGAAGACAAGTGTGGCATGACATATTCACGGGGTGGTGTTACAGTGCACATGGGCTAGAGAGTGTCATAGCATATGCACTAGCTAGTGGAATACAACACAGAGGTGTGTGGCACTCGGCAGGCAATGGTGGGTGTAACACAGCATTGGGCTCTGTCAGGAGCGCGCTGTGACTCTCAAGTGATGTTCGTCCCCTTTCCAGAGAGTAAAATAAAAAGTATTACACATCCGGCAGTGGATGTGTGTTTTATTAACCGTGAGGGGGGTTTCTTGCATAGTTTTGGTCGAATTTTTGTCGAATCCCCTTTGAATGGCTTGGTGTGCATGTGTATTAAATGTGCCCGTCAATAGCTACCCATGTTTGTATAAATAAACGACAAGGGTGTCTACCGGGATTAGGCACGGTAGGGCATCAGACATGTCAGAGCTTCACTAGTAGTGTAAATACATTCCACGTGGATTCATTGCATGCATAGTCGCCTTTTAATGAATATCCCGCAAATCGTCATGGTGATAGGTACGTACGGTTTGTCCAGCATGTCCTAGGTGTGTCTATAAATAAATATTTTTTTAAAATAATAAAAAACAGTGGCCGGCCCTAGGGATTGGGGTCAAAAAAATATAATTAGGAGACAGGCCCTGGGGGATGGGGTCATCAGGGCCAATAAATTAGAATAAGAAGGGGAACCACACAGCCCCCCTTCTTAAAAAATTAAAATAAATAAAAGACTGGCATCGTGCCGGAGGCCATGCCCCCTCCGTGCAGCACTCTGCAAACGCGCCCCCAACAGGCATCTCCAGTATGCGCCAGGGAGCTGCGCTGCAGACAGGTGTTCTGAGGCCAAGCCCCTTTTTACACCTCTCTGCAACGCAGCTCTGTGGCGCTTACTGGAGGTACCTAGTGGTCTAGTTTGACCCTAGGGACCCTTAGGATTCAAGGGGACTTAATCTCTCAACTTAGAACAGCCACAGGGCGCGTTTACACAGTGGTGAAGGGAGGGGACGGGGCCTGAGGTGACGTGTGCAAACACGCACTATGGCACGTTTTAAATTGGGGATATAATTTCCCTTCAATACTGAGGGCCCCTGGGGGCTAACTAGCCCACCAAGTGCTTCCAGTAAGCGCCACTGAGCTGCATTGCAAGGAGGTGGTCCAGGCCGTGCCACTTTTTACACCTCTCTGCAACACAGCTCTGTGGCATTTACTGGAGGTACCTAGTGGGCTAGTTGGACCCTAGGGACCCTCAGGATTCAAATGAACTTACTCTCCCAACTAAAAATGGACACAGGGCGTGTTTACACAGTGGTGAAGGGAGGGGACGGGGCCTGAGTTAACGTGTGCAAAAACGCCCTGTGGCCTGTTTTAAGAGGTAGTTTTAATCCCCATGCCCTCTTATGTACTAGGGGCTTACAGAGGAGGTCATGCTAATCACAGGAGGACCCCAACGCATAATGTTCCCTAGTGTATGTAGGTGTTTTCACTGTATTCTAAGTGTCTTTTAACATAGCACTGGCTCTAGGACTGGCTAGTCAGACTCAGTTACCACCAGTATCCGTCTGAAAAAGTTGAGGGTACAGGATGATTTTGCAACAAGGCTTCTTTCTGCTCTTCTTTTTGTTCTTTCTGCACGTTATCCTTCTTCCTGCACTTATCTTCGTATTTGAGGACTTCTGTTGCTTCTTTCTGCACTTCTTTTGTTTCTTTCTGTGCATTTTTTCTTCTTTCTTCACATGTCCTATCTCTGTAGGCATAGTTAGAAATTAGCATTTAAAAAACCTTTGAAATTCACAGAAAAAACCATAGGTTTCAGGCACGTTATAGTTAGGAATTAGCATTTAAAAAACCTCAGAAATTCACTGAAAAAACCATAGGTTTCAGGGGTGTTATAGTTAGCTGGACTTTTCACTTGTACAAAACCATTGAAATTCCCCCGTTATAGTTAGTTCAGCTAACTATAACTCGCGCGCCCGCAATGCACTGCTGATGACGTCACATATTACATCACTCATGACATGGTCAGTGACATCACTCATGACATCACTGATGACATCTCAAATGACATCACTGATGACATCACTGATGACATCATCCTTGTGATAGAGTGGCAGACCTCCTCTCACCCTAATATAACCTTTGATACACACATTCAAAAATAGAGACTAAAATTTTCAAAACAATGGACATACCAATACCAGTTACAACAACCTCTTCAGTAATTCTAAGATCCACATACACATCCACTCATTCACCAACAGTCCTATACAGTCACTCATACATGTACTCACTCATCATATGTACTCATGCACCTATACATCCTGTTACACAATGCCACTCATCCATAGAGTTACTCACACACATAGTCACTCATGCTAATAAAGAATCAAACATACATATACTTGCATATACAGTTATATACACACACCACCACACTTACTTCTACGGAAACTTACACATACTTAGTCTTTTAAACAATCACTTATAGAAACACATACTTATTCATACAGGAACTCTTTCAATCTCTCACTCTCACATATACTCACATATATACACCAATAGTCACATATACTAGTTTAAAACATATGTAGTTACTCATAAAGACACTATTGAGACAGTCATTCACTCACTAACACACCCATACACACACTCATCCACCCATACAGTCCTGCACACATGCTGTGTTCAACACATACAAACAGTGAGTCACTCATTCATGCACCTATGCACTACGTAATACCCCCCACCGAACCATGCAGACACTCAGACTGATACTCAAAAAACCAACTAATAACCTATATAGACACCCATGTAGCTACTCACCAACCCATGCAGCCACTTATACACAAAGTGAGAGACTGATACAGATATTTACATATTTAAACATTACTCACTAAGCCATGTATTCACTATGATACACTTAATCAGTAAGTTACACAATCAATTTTTCAAAAACAAATCATCCATTTAGACACTTATATACCCATTTATTCTTCCATCGACCTTGAGATATACATATATAAAACATATTTAATTTTCAGAAAAACACACATTCACTGGATGATGTCATCAGTGATGTCATTTGAGATGTCATCAGTGATGTCATGAGTGATGTCACTGACCATGTCATGAGTGATGTAATATGTGACGTCATCAGCAGTGCATTGCGGGCGCGCGAGTTATAGTTAGCTGAACTAACTATAACGGGGGAATTTCAATGGTTTTGTACAAGTGAAAAGTCCAGCTAACTATAACACCCCTGAAACCTATGGTTTTTTCAGTGAATTTCTGAGGTTTTTTAAATGCTAATTCCTAACTATAACGTGCCTGAAACCTATGGTTTTTTCTGTGAATATATATATATATATATATTCATCCAAACTCGCCCACATTTAGAGGTGCAAAGAAGGCAGGCGGACCCATCTGTAAAAGGAGAGTCCTTTATTCCGCAATACCAGCAGCACACTGAACATTTCCTGTTAACGTCCCTACGCATTTCGGAGCTCCTGCTCCTTGTTCACGGGAATGCGTCAGCAGTTACAACAGCCCACGTGTCCCTCATAGCTTATATCGCCCTCCAATGAGCTCCGTAATGCTTATGGGATTTGTAGTCCTGTTGTTAAAAATATATAACCATAATGGGTTCTGCTTCAGCATATTAAAAGTCAAAAAGACTCCATGTGGAGCCCTCAGTGCGTCGTGTTGGTAACAATCCATGCAACCAACCTTCCTGTGACGGGCTCAAGAATCTGCGCCCACAGCCCACGAAATCCATCGTAGTGGTGCCACCTCTCCGACCAGGACCGGCCGGTTTAAATTCATCCAAACTCGCCCACATTTAGAGGTGCACACAAGGCAGGCGGACCCAGCTGTAAAAGGAGAGTCCTTTATTCCGCAATACCAGCAGCACACTGAACATTTCCTGTTAACGTCCCTACGCGTTTCGGAGCTCCTGCTCCTTGTTCACGGGAATGCGTCAGCAGTTACAACAGCCCACGTGTCCCTCATAGCTTATATCGCCCTCTGATGAGCTCCGTAATGCTTATGGGATTTGTAGTCCTGTTGTTAAAAATATATAACCATAATGGGTTCTGCTTCAGCATATTAACCCCTTCAGTGCCCATGACGAGATAGTCTCGTCATGGAGCGCGGTTGCGCTGTGCCCATGACGAGACTATCTCGTCATGAACCCCGCCCGCTAATTCAACGCCCGGCACAGGGCGGGGAAAGGGCGGGGCACTGAAGAGGTTAAAAGTCAAAAAGACTCCATGTGGATCCCTCAGTGCGTCGTGTTGGTAACAATCCATGCAACCAACCTTTCTGTGACGGGCTCAAGAATCTGCGCCCACAGCCCACGAAATCCATCGTAGTGGTGCCACCTCTCCGACCAGGACCGGCCGCTTTAAATTCATCCAAACTCGCCCACATTTAGAGGTGCACACAAGGCAGGCGGACCCAGCTGTAAAAGGAGAGTCCTTTATTCCGCAATACCAGCAGCACACTGAACATTTCCTGTTAACGTCCCTACACGTTTCGGAGCTCCTGCTCCTTGTTCACGGGAATGCGTCAGCAGTTACAACAGCCCACGTATCCCTCATAGCTTATATCGCCCTCCAATGAGCTCCGTAATGCTTATGGGATTTGTAGTCCTGTTGTTAAAAATATATAACCATAATGGGTTCTGCTTCAGCATATTGAAAGTCAAAAAGACTCCATGTGGAGCCCTCAGTGCGTCGTGTTGGTAACAATCCATGCAACCAACCTTCCTGTGACGGGCTCAAGAATCTGCGCCCACAGCCCACGAGATCCATCGTAGTGGTGCCACCTCTCCGACCAGGACCGGCCGGTTTAAATTCATCCAAACTCACCCACATTTAGAGGTGCACACAAGGCAGGCGGACCCAGCTGTAAAAGGAGAGTCCTTTATCCCGCAATACCAGCAGCACACTGAACATTTCCTGTTAACGTCCCTACGCGTTTCGGAGCTCCTGCTCCTTGTTCACAGGAATGCGTCAGCAGTTACAACAGCCCACGTGTCCCTCATAGCTTATATCGCCCTCCAATGAGCTCCGTAATCCTTATGGGATTTGTAGTCCTGTTGTTAAAAATATATAACCATAATGGGTTCTGCTTCAGCATATTAAAAGTCAAAAAGACTTCATGTGGAGCCCTCAGTGCGTCGTGTTGGTAACAATCCATGCAACCAACCTTCCTGTGACGGGCTCAAGAATCTGCGCCCACAGCCCACGAAATCCATTGTAGTGGTGCCACCTCTCCGACCAGGACAGGCCGGTTTAAATTCATAAAAACTCGCCCACATTTAGAGGTGCACACAAGGCAGGCGGACCCAGCTGTAAAAGGAGAGTCCTTTATTCCGCAATACCAGCAGCACACTGAATATTTCCTGTTAACGTCCCTACGCGTTTCGGAGCTCCTGCTCCTTGTTCACGGGAATGCGTCAGCAGTTACAACAGCCCACGTGTCCCTCATAGCTTATATCGCCCTCCAATGAGCTCCGTAATGCTTATGGGATTTGTAGTTCTGTTGTTAAAAATATATAACCATAATGTGTTCTGCTTCAGCATATTAAAAGTCAAAAAGACTCCATGTGGAGCCCTCAGTGCGTCGTGTTGGTAACAATCCATGCAACCAACCTTCCTGTGACGGGCTCAAGAATCTGCGCCCACAGCCCACGAAATCCATCGTAGTGGTTCCACCTCTCCGACCAGGACCGGCCGGTTTAAATTCATCCAAACTCGCCCACATTTAGAGGTGCACACAAGGCAGGCAGACCCAGCTGTAAAAGGAGAGTCCTTTATTCCGCAATACCAGCAGCACACTGAACATTTCCTGTTAACGTCCCTACACGTTTCGGAGCTCCTGCTCCTTCTTCACGGGAATGCGTCAGCAGTTACAACAGCCCACGTGTCCCTGATAGCTTATATCGCCATCCAATGAGCTCCGTAATGCTTATGGGATTTGTAGTCCTGTTGTTAAAAATATATAACCATAATGGGTTCTGCTTCAGCATATTAAAAGTCAAAAAGACTCCATGTGGAGCCCTCAGTGCGTCGTGTTGGTAACAATCCATGCAACCAACCTTCCTGTGACGGGCTCAAGAATCTGTGCCCACAGACACGAGATCCATCGTAGTGGTGCCACCTCTCCGACCAGGACCGGCCGGTTTAAATTCATCCAAACTCGCCCACATTTAGAGGTGCACACAAGGCAGGCGGACCCAGCTGTAAAAGGAGAGTCCTTTATTCCGCAATACCAGCAGCACACTGAACATTTCCTGTTAACGTCCCTACGCGTTTCGGAGCTCCTGCTCCTTGTTCACAGGAATGCGTCAGCAGTTACAACAGCCCACGTGTCCCTCATAGCTTATATCGCCCTCCAATGAGCTCCGTAATCCTTATGGGATTTGTAGTCCTGTTGTTAAAAATATATAACCATAATGGGTTCTGCTTCAGCATATTAAAAGTAAAAAAGACTCCATGTGGAGCCCTCAGTGCGTCGTGTTGGTAACAATCCATGCAACCAACCTTCCTGTGACGGGCTCAAGAATCTGCGCCCACAGCCCACGAAATCCATCGTAGTGGTGCCACCTCTCCGACCAGGACCGGCCGGTTTAAATTCATCCAAACTCGCCCACATTTAGAGGTGCACACAAGGCAGGCGGACCCAGCTGTAAAAGGAGAGTCCTTTATTCCGCAATACCAGCAGCACACTGAACATTTCCTGTTAACGTCCCTACGCGTTTCGGAGCTCCTGCTCCTTGTTCACGGGAATGCGTCAGCAGTTACAACAGCCCACGTGTCCCTCATAGCTTATATCGCCCTCCGATGAGCTCCGTAATGCTTATGGGATTTGTAGTCCTGTTGTTAAAAATATATAACCATAATGGGTTCTGCTTCAGCATATTAACCCCTTCAGTGCCCATGACGAGATAGTCTCGTCATGGAGCGCGGTTGCGCTGTGCCCATGACGAGACCATCTCGTCATGAACCCCGCCCGCTAATTCAACGCCCGGCACAGGGCGGGGAAAGGGCGGGGCACTGAAGAGGTTAAAAGTCAAAAAGACTCCATGTGGATCCCTCAGTGCGTCGTGTTGGTAACAATCCATGCAACCAACCTTTCTGTGACGGGCTCAAGAATCTGCGCCCACAGCCCACGAAACCCATCGTAGTGGTGCCACCTCTCCGACCAGGACCGGCCGCTTTAAATTCATCCAAACTCGCCCACATTTAGAGGTGCACACAAGGCAGGCGGACCCAGCTGTAAAAGGAGAGTCCTTTATTCCGCAATACCAGCAGCACACTGAACATTTCCTGTTAACGTCCCTACGCGTTTCGGAGCTCCTGCTCCTTGTTCACGGGAATGCGTCAGCAGTTACAACAGCCCACGTATCCCTCATAGCTTATATCGCCCTCCAATGAGCTCCGTAATGCTTATGGGATTTGTAGTCCTGTTGTTAAAAATATATAACCATAATGGGTTCTGCTTCAGCATATTGAAAGTCAAAAAGACTCCATGTGGAGCCCTCAGTGCGTCGTGTTGGTAACAATCCATGCAACCAACCTTCCTGTGACGGGCTCAAGAATCTGCGCCCACAGCCCACGAGATCCATCGTAGTGGTGCCACCTCTCCGACCAGGACCGGCCGGTTTAAATTCATCCAAACTCACCCACATTTAGAGGTGCACACAAGGCAGGCGGACCCAGCTGTAAAAGGAGAGTACTTTATTCCGCAATACCAGCAGCACACTGAACATTTCCTGTTAACGTCCCTACGCGTTTCGGAGCTCCTGCTCCTTGTTCACAGGAATGCGTCAGCAGTTACAACAGCCCACGTGTCCCTCATAGCTTATATCGCCCTCCAATGAGCTCCGTAATCCTTATGGGATTTGTAGTCCTGTTGTTAAAAATATATAACCATAATGGGTTCTGCTTCAGCATATTAAAAGTCAAAAAGACTCCATGTGGAGCCCTCAGTGCGTCGTGTTGGTAACAATCCATGCAACCAACCTTCCTGTGACGGGCTCAAGAATCTGCGCCCACAGCCCACGAAATCCATTGTAGTGGTGCCACCTCTCCGACCAGGACAGGCCGGTTTAAATTCATAAAAACTCGCCCACCTTTAGAGGTGCACACAAGGCAGGCGGACCCAGCTGTAAAAGGAGAGTCCTTTATTCCGCAATACCAGCAGCACACTGAACATTTCCTGTTAACGTCCCTACGCGTTTCGGAGCTCCTGCTCCTTGTTCACGGGAATGCGTCAGCAGTTACAACAGCCCACGTGTCCCTCATAGCTTATATCGCCCTCCAATGAGCTCCGTAATGCTTATAGGATTTGTAGTTCTGTTGTTAAAAATATATAACCATAATGGGTTCTGCTTCAGCATATTAAAAGTCAAAAAGACTCCATGTGGAGCCCTCAGTGCGTCGTGTTGGTAACAATCCATGCAACCAACCTTCCTGTGACGGGCTCAAGAATCTGCGCCCACAGCCCACGAAATCCATCGTAGTGGTTCCACCTCTCCGACCAGGACCGGCCGGTTTAAATTCATCCAAACTCACCCACATTTAGAGGTGCACACAAGGCAGGCAGACCCAGCTGTAAAAGGAGAGTCCTTTATTCCGCAATACCAGCAGCACACTGAACATTTCCTGTTAACGTCCCTACGCGTTTCGGAGCTCCTGCTCCTTGTTCACGGGAATGCGTCAGCAGTTACAACAGCCCACGTGTCCCTGATAGCTTATATCGCCTTCCAATGAGCTCCATAATGCTTATGGGATTTGTAGTCCTGTTGTTAAAAATATATAACCATAATGGGTTCTGCTTCAGCATATTAAAAGTCAAAAAGACTCCATGTGGAGCCCTCAGTGCGTCGTGTTGGTAACAATCCATGCAACCAACCTTCCTGTGACGGGCTCAAGAATCTGTGCCCACAGACACGAGATCCATCGTAGTGGTGCCACCTCTCCGACCAGGACCGGCCGGTTTAAATTCATCCAAACTCGCCCACATTTAGAGGTGCACACAAGGCAGGCGGACCCAGCTGTAAAAGGAGAGTCCTTTATTCCGCAATACCAGCAGCACACTGAACATTTCCTGTTAACGTCCCTACGCGTTTCGGAGCTCCTGCTCCTTGTTCACGGGAATGCGTCAGCAGTTACAACAGCCCACGTGTCCCTCATAGCTTATATCGCCCTCCAATGAGCTCCGTAATCCTTATGGGATTTGTAGTCCTGTTGTTAAAAATATATAACCATAATGGGTTCTGCTTCAGCATATTAAAAGTCAAAAAGACTCCATGTGGAGCCCTCAGTGCGTCGTGTTGGTAACAATCCATGCAACCAACCTTCCTGTGACGGGCTCAAGAATCTGCGCCCACAGCCCACGAATTCCATCGTAGTGGTGCCACCTCTCTGACCAGGACCGGCCGGTTTAAATTCATCCAAACTCGCCCACATTTAGAGGTGCACGCAAGGCAGGCGGACCCAGCTGTAAAAGGAGAGTCCTTTATTCCGCAATACCAGCAGCACACTGAACATTTCCTGTTAACGTCCCTACGCGTTTTGGAGCTCCTGCTCCTTGTTCACGGGAATGCGTCAGCAGTTCCAACAGCCCACGTGTCCCTCATAGCTTATATCGCCCTCCAATGAGCTCCGTAATGCTTATGGGATTTGTAGTTCTGTTGTTAAAAATATATAACCATAATGGGTTCTGCTTCAGCATATTAAAAGTCAAAAAGACTCCATGTGGAGCCCTCAGTGCGTCGTGTTGGTAACAATCCATGCAACCAACCTTCCTGTGACGGGCTCAAGAATCTGCGCCCACAGCCCACGAAATCCATCGTAGTGGTGCCACCTCTCCGACCAGGACCGGCCGGTTTAAATTCATCCAAACTCGCCCACATTTAGAGGTGCACACAAGGCAGGCGGACCCAGCTGTAAAAGGAGAGTCCTTTATTCCGCAATACCAGCAGCACACTGAACATTTCCTGTTATAGTCCCTATGCGTTTCGGAGCTCCTGCTCCTTGTTCAATGGAATGCGTCAGCAGTTACAACAGCCCACGTGTCCCTCGTAGCTTATATCGCCCTCCAATGAGCTCCGTAATGCTTATGGGATTTGCAGTCCTGTTGTTAAAAATATATAACCATAATGGGTTCTGCTTCAGCATATTAAAAGTCAAAAAGACTCCATGTGGAGCCCTCAGTGCGTCGTGTTGGTAACAATCCATGCAACCAACCTTCCTGTGACGGGCTCAAGAATCTGCGCCCACAGCCCACGAAATCCATCGTAGTGGTGCCACCTCTCCGACCAGGACCGGCCGGTTTAAATTCATCCAAACTCGCCCACATTTAGAGGTGCACACAAGGCAGGCGGACCCAGCTGTAAAAGGAGAGTCCTTTATTCCGCAATACCAGCAGCACACTGAACATTTCCTGTTAACGTCCCTATGCGTTTCGGAGCTCCTGCTCCTTGTTCACGGGAATGCGTCAGCAGTTACAACAGCCCACGTGTCCCTCATAGCTTATATCGCCCTCCAATGAGCTCCGTAATGCTTATGGGATTTGTAGTCCTGTTGTTAAAAATATATAACCATAATGGGTTCTGCTTCAGCATATTAAAAGTAAAAAAGACTCCATGTGGAGCCCTCAGTGCGTCGTGTTGGAAACAATCCATGCAACCAACCTTCCTGTGACGGGCTCAAGAATCTGCGCCCACAGCCCACGACATCACGTGCCCATAGAGGGCGATATAACGGAAATGGGGGACTTCTCTCCCACGTATCTGCCAGCAGTTACCGACCCGTGAGCAAGGAACAGGAGCTCCGAAATGCGTAGGGTCTGAATGATATGTCTGGGAACGGAGCTGGTAATTGAATAAATGATAACCCTGCTGCATTAGCTGAGTTGCCTGCCATCGGTTGCGCCTTCAAATGTGGGACAGTTTTGGAAGAATTTATATCGGCCCGTCCAGGTCGAGAAGGCAGCACCACCTCGAGATTGAAATGGACTGTTGAAGCCGGATTTCTGACTTCGTATAACAGGATGGCGGCCTGAAGATTTTCCTGGCGAGGTGACCGGAGGCTCTATGCAGAGTCTTGAACAAAGCGCTGTTAGGCGGAACCCATACAGGGTAATATTTTAACGTGAGGACTTCAAGTCCCAGAAACCCGATGACATCACGTGCCCATAGAGGGCGATATAACGGAAATGAGGGACTTCTCTCCCACGTATCTGCCAGCAGTTACCGACCCGTGAGCAAGGAGCAGGAGCTCTGAAACGCGTAGGGTCTGAATGAAATGTCTGGGAACGGAGCTGGTAATTGAATAAATGATAACCCTGCTGCATTAGCTGAGTTGCCTGCCATCGGTTGCGCCTTCAAATGTGGGACAGTTTTGGAAGAATTTATATCGGCCCGTCCAGGTCGAGAAGGCAGCACCACCTCGAGATTGAAATGGACTGTTGAAGCCGGATTTCTGACTTCGTATAACAGGATGGCGGCCTGAAGATTTTACTGGCGAGGTGACCTGAGGCTCTATGCAGAGTCTTGAACAAAGCGCTGTTAGGCGGGACCCATGCAGGGTAATATTTTAACGTGAGGACTTCAAGTCCCAGAAACCCGATGACATCACATACCCATAGAGGGCGATATAACGGAAATGAGGGACTTCTCTCCCACGTATCTGCCAGCAGTTACCGACCCGTGAGCAAGGAGCAGGAGCTCCGAAACGCGTAGGGTCTGAATGAAATGTCTGGGAACGGAACTGGTAATTGAATAAATGATAACCCTGCTGCATTAGCTGAGTTGCCTGCCATCGGTTGCGCCTTCAAATGTGGGACAGTTTTGGAAGAATTTATATCGGCCCGTCCAGGTCGAGAAGGCAGCACCACCTCGAGATTGAAATGGACTGTTGAAGCCGGATTTCTGACTTCGTATAACAGGATGGCGGCCTGAAGATTTTACTGGCGAGGTGACCGGAGGCTCAATGCAGAGTCTTGAACAAAGCGCTGTTAGGCAGAACCCATACAGGGTAATATTTTAACGTGAGGACTTCAAGTCCCAGAAACCCGATGACATCACGTGCCCATAGAGGGCGATATAACGGAAATGAGGGACTTCTCTCTCACGTATCTGCCAGCAGTTACCGACCCGTGAGCAAGGAGCAGGGCTCCGAAACGCGTAGGGTCTGAATGAAATGTCTGGGAACGGAACTGGTAATTGAATAAATGATAACCCTGCTGCATTAGCTGAGTTGCCTGCCATCGGTTGCGCCTTCAAATGTGGGACAGTTTTGGAAGAATTTATATCGGCCCGTCCAGGTCGAGAAGGCAGCACCACCTCGAGATTGAAATGGACTGTTGAAGCCGGATTTCTGACTTCGTATAACAGGATGGCGGCCTGAAGATTTTACTGGCGAGGTGACCGGAGGCTCTATGCAGAGTCTTGAACAAAGCACTGTTAGGCGGAACCCATACAGGGTAATATTTTAACGTGAGGACTTCAAGTCCCAGAAACCCGATGACATCACGTGCCCATAGAGGGCGATATAACGGAAATGAGGGACTTCTCTTCCACGTATCTGCCAGCAGTTACCGACCCGTGAGCAAGGAGCAGGAGCTCCGAAACGCGTAGGGTCTGAATGAAATATCTGGGAACGGAGCTGGTAATTGAATAAATGATAACCCTGCTGCATTAGCTGAGTTGCCTGCCATCGGTTGCGCCTTCAAATGTGGGACAGTTTTGGAAGAATTTATATCGGCCCGTCCAGGTGGAGAAGGCAGCACCACCTCGAGATTGAAATGGACTGTTGAAGCCGGATTTCTGACTTCGTATAACAGGATGGCGGCCTGAAGATTTTACTGGCGAGGTGACCGGAGGCTCTATGCAGAGTCTTGAACAAAGCGCTGTTAGGCGGAACCCATACAGGGTAATATTTTAACGTGAGGACTTCAAGTCCCAGAAACCCGATGACATCACGTGCCCATAGAGGGCGATATAACGGAAATGAGGGACTTCTCTCCCACGTATCTGCCAGCAGTTACTGACCCGTGAGCAAGGAGCAGGAGCTCCGAAACGCGTAGGGTCTGAATGAAATGTTTGGGAACGGAGCTGGTAATTGAATAAATGATAACCCTGCTGCATTAGCTGAGTTGCCTGCCATCGGTTGCGCCTTCAAATGTGGGACAGTTTTGGAAGAATTTATATCGGCCCGTCCAGGTCGAGAAGGCAGCACCACCTCGAGTTTGAAATGGACTGTTGAAGCCGGATTTCTGACTTCGTATAACAGGATGGCGGCCTGAAGATTTTACTGGCGAGGTGACCGGAGGCTCTATGCAGAGTCTTGAACAAAGCGCTGTTAGGCGGAACCCATACAGGGTAATATTTTAACGTGAGGACTTCAAGTCCCAGAAACCTGATGACATCACGTGCCCATAGAGGGCGATATAACGGAAATGAGGGACTTCTCTCCCAAGTATCTGCCAGCAGTTACCGACCCGTGAGCAAGGAGCAGGAGCTCCGAAACGCGTAGGGTCTGAATGAAATGTCTGGGAACGGAGCTGGTAATTGAATAAATGATAACCCTGCTGCATTACCTGAGTTGCCTGCCATCGGTTGCGCCTTCAAATGTGGGACAGTTTTGGAAGAATTTATATCGGCCTGTCCAGGTCAAGAAGGCAGCACCACCTCGAGATTGAAATGAACTGTTGAAGCCGGATTTCTGACTTCGTATAACAGGATGGCGGCCTAAAGATTTTACTGGCAAGGTGACCGGAGGCTCTATGCAGAGTCTTGAACAAAGCGCTGTTAGGCGGAACCCATACAGAGTAATATTTTAACGTGAGGACTTCAAGTCCCAGAAACCCGATGACATCACGTGCCCATAGAGGGCGATATAACGGAAATGAGGGACTTCTCTCCCACGTATCTGCCAGCAGTTACCGACCCGTGAGCAAGGAGCAAGAGCTCCGAAACGCGTAGGGTCTGAATGAAATTTCTGGGAACGGAGCTGGTAATTGAATAAATGATAACCCTGCTGCATTAGCTGAGTTGCCTGCCATCGGTTGCGCCTTCAAATGTGGGACAGTTTTGGAAGAATTTATATCGGCCCGTCCAGGTCGAGAAGGCAGCACCACCTCGAGATTGAAATGGACTGTTGAAGCCGGATTTCTGACTTCGTATAACAGGATGGCGGCCTGAAGATTTTACTGGCGAGGTGACCGGAGGCTCTATGCAGAGTCTTGAACAAAGCGCTGTTAGGCGGAACCCATACAGGGTAATATTTTAACGTGAGGACTTCAAGTCCCAGTAACCCGATGACATCACGTGCCCATAGAGGGCGATATAACGGAAATGAGGGACTTCTCTCCCACGTATCTGCCAGCAGTTACCGACCCGTGAGCAAGGAGCAGGAGCTCCGAAACGCGTAGGGTCTGAATGAAATGTCTGGGAACGGAGCTGGTAATTGAATAAATGATAACCCTACTGCATTAGCTGAGTTGCCTGCCATCGGTTGCGCCTTCAAATGTGGGACAGTTTTGGAAGAATTTATATCGGCCCGTCCAGGTCGAGAAGGCAGCACCACCTCGAGATTGAAATGGACTGTTGAAGCCGGATTTCTGACTTCGTATAACAGGATGGCGGCCTGAAGATTTTACTGGCGAGGTGACCGGAGGCTCTATCCAGAGTCTTGAACAAAGCGCTGTTAGGCGGAAACCATACAGGGTAATATTTTAACGTGAGGACTTCAAGTCCCAGAAACCCGATGACATCACATGCCCATAGAGGGCGATATAACGGAAATGAGGGACTTCTCTCCCACGTATCTGCCAGCAGTTACCGACCCGTGAGCAAGGAGCAGGAGCTCCGAAACGCGTAGGGTCTGAATGAAATGTCTGGGAACGGAGCTGGTAATTGAATAAATTATAACCCTGCTGCATTAGCTGAGTTGCCTGCCATCGGTTGCGCCTTCAAATGTGGGACAGTTTTGGAAGAATTTATATTGGCCCGTCCAGGTCAAGAAGGTAGCACCACCTCGAGATTGAAATGGACTGTTGAAGCCGGATTTCTGACTTCGTATAACAGGATGGCGGCCTGAAGATTTTACTGGCGAGGTGACCGGAGGCTCTATGCAGAGTCTTTAACAAAGCGCTGTTAAGCGGAACCCATACAGTGTAATATTTTAACGTGAAGACTTCAAGTCCCAGAAACCCGATGACATCACGTGCCCATAGAGGGCGATATAACGGAAATGAGGGACTTCTCTCCCACGTATCTGCCAGCAGTTACCGACCCGTGAGCAAGGAGCAGGGCTCCGAAACGCATAGGGTCTGAATGAAATGTCTGGGAACGGAACTGGTAATTGAATAAATGATAACCCTGCTGCATTAGCTGAGTTGCCTGCCATCGGTTGCGCCTTCAAATGTGGGACAGTTTTGGAAGAATTTATATCGGCCCGTCCAGGTCGAGAAGGCAGCACCACCTCGAGATTGAAATGGACTGTTGAAGCCGGATTTCTGACTTCGTATAACAGGATGGCGGCCTGAAGATTTTACTGGCGAGGTGACCGGAGGCTCTATGCAGAGTCTTGAACAAAGAGCTGTTAGGCGGAACCCATACAGGGTAATATTTTAACGTGAGGACTTCAAGTCCCAGAAACCCGATTACATCACGTGCCCATAGAGGGCGATATAACGGAAATGAGGGACTTCTCTCCCACGTATCTGCCAGCAGTTACCGACCCGTGAGCAAGGAGCAGGAGCTCCGAAACGCGTGGGGTCTGAATGAAATGTCTGGGAACGGAGCTGGTAATTGAATAAATGATAACCTTGCTGCATTAGCTGAGTTGCCTGCCATCAGTTGCGCCTTCAAATGTGGGACAGTTTTGGAAGAATTTATATCGGCCCGTCCAGGTCGAGAAGGCAGCACCACCTCGAGATTGAAATGAACTGTTGAAGCCGGATTTCTGACTTCGTATAACAGGATGGCGGCCTGAAGATTTTACTGGCGAGGTGACCGGAGGCTCTATGCAGAGTCTTGAACAAAGCGCTGTTAGGCGGAACCCATACAGGGTAATATTTTAACGTGAGGACTTCAAGTCCCAGAAACCCGATGACATTACGTGCCCATAGAGGGCGATATAACGGAAATGAGGGACTTCTCTCTCACGTATCTGCCAGCAGTTACCGACCCGTGAGCAAGGAGCAGGAGCTCCGAAACGCGTAGGGTCTGAATGAAATGTCTGGGAACGGAGCTGGTAATTGAATAAATGATAACCCTGCTGCATTAGCTGAGTTGCCTGCCATCGGTTGCGCCTTCAAATGTGGGACAGTTTTGGAAGAATTTATATCGGCCCGTCCAGGTCGAGAAGGCAGCACCACCTCGAGATTGAAATGGACTGTTGAAGCCGGATTTCTGACTTCGTATAACAGGATGGCGGCCTGAAGATTTTACTGGCGAGGTGACCGGAGGCTCTATGCAGAGTCTTGAACAAAGCGCTGTTAGGCGGAACCCATACAGGGTAATATTTTAACGTGAGGACTTCAAGTCCCAGAAACCTGATGACATCACGTGCCCATAGAGGGCGATATAACGGAAATGAGGGACTTCTCTCCCACGTATCTGCCAGCAGTTACCGACCCGTGAGCAAGGAGCAGGAGCTCCGAAACGCGTAGGGTCTGAATGAAATGTCTGGGAACGGAGCTGGTAATTGAATAAATGATAACCCTGCTGCATTAGCTGAGTTGCCTGCCATCGGTTGCGCCTTCAAATGTGGGACAGTTTTGGAAGAATTTATATCGGCCCGTCCAGGTCGAGAAGGTAGCACCACCTCGAGATTGAAATGGACTGTTGAAGCCGGATTTCTGACTTCGTATAACAGGACGGCGGCCTGAAGATTTTACTGGCGAGGTGACCGGAGGCTCTATGCAGAGTCTAGAACAAAGCGCTGTTAGGCGGAACCCATACAGGATAATATTTTAACGTGAGGACTTCAAGTCCCAGAAACCCGATGACATCACGTGCCCATAGAGGGCGATATAACGGAAATGAGGGACTTCTCTCCCACGTCTCTGCCAGCAGTTACCGACCCGTGAGCAAGGAGCAGGAGCTCCGAAACGCGTAGGGTCTGAATGAAATGTCTGGGAACGGAGCTGGTATTTGAATAAATGATAACCCTGCTGCATTAGCTGAGTTGCCTGCCATCGGTTGCGCCTTCAAATGTGGGACAGTTTTGGAAGAATTTATATCGGCCCGTCCAGGTCGAGAAGGCAGCACCACCTCGAGATTGAAATGGACTATTGAAGCCGGATTTCTGACTTCGTATAACAGGATGGCGGCCTGAAGATTTTACTGGCGAGGTGACCGGAGGCTCTATGCAGAGTCTTGAACAAAGCGCTGTTAGGCGGAACCCATACAGGGTAATATTTTAACGTGAGGACTTCAAGTCCCAGAAACCCGATGACATCACGTGCCCATAGAGGGCGATATAACGGAAATGAGGGACTTCTCTCCCACGTATCTGCCAGCAGTTACCGACCCGTGAGCAAGGAGCAGGAGCTCCGAAACGCGTAGGGTCTGAATGAAATGTCTGGGAACGGAGCTGGTAATTGAATAAATGATAACCCTGCTGCATTAGCTGAGTTGCCTGCCATCGGTTGCGCCTTCAAATGTGGGACAGTTTTGGAAGAATTGATATCGGCCCGTCCAGGTCGAGAAGGCAGCACCACCTCGAGATTGAAATGGACTGTTTAAGCCGGATTTCTGACTTCGTATAACAGGATGGCGGCCTGAAGATTTTACTGGCGAGGTGACCGGAGGCTCTATGCAGAGTCTTGAACAAAGCGCTGTTAGGCGGAACCCATACAGGGTAATATTTTAACGTGAGGACTTCAAGTCCCAGAAACCCGATGACATCACGTGCCCATAGAGGGCGATATAACGGAAATGAGGGACTTCTCTCCCACGTATCTGCCAGCAGTTACCGACCCGTGAGCAAGGAGCAGGAGCTCCGAAACGCGTAGGGTCTGAATGAAATGTCTGGGAACGGAGCTGGTAATTGAATAAATGATAACCCTGCTGCATTAGCTGAGTTGCCTGCCATCGGTTGCGCCTTCAAATGTGGGACAGTTTGGGAAGAATATATATATATATATATATATATATATATATATTACCTACTGGCGGTCGCCAGTAGGTAGTTATAGTTAGGACCCCTTTTCCATAGGAAATCCGCAACATTCTATTTTGAATATCTTTGGCGCCGGTCGACGAATCCTCGCGAATTTTTCAAAATAGGTGGGGCGCTACGCTCCGCTCCTACCCTTAAAGTCTCGGGGGGATTCGTCAAGCGGGGGCTGAGATAAAAGGGGGGTCCCAAAACGCGTTTTTCCCATGCATTTTTCCATAGGACCTTTAGACAGGGCTACAGCCCGAACGGCTGAACAGATTTACTTGAAATTTGGCAGAGAGGTAGTCCTCAGGTCAAGGAAGTGCCTTTTGTAGGTTTGGTGTAAATCTGTTCAGTATTTCCTGAGAAAATAGCATTTAAAAGCATATATATATGTGGGCGGAGCCTAACCACACATCTCATCCTGAGATCTGATTGGCTGTCAGCACTTCATCCAAGAAGTGTTGGCAGCCATCTTGGGACCAATATACATGATAGCACCTCATTAAAAAGCATTGCAGTTAATAGAAGGTTTTAAGACTTTAGTTACATTATAAATCATTTGTTGATGGTACCATACTCATTTTAGGAATTGTGGTATGTTCTAAGGTGATTTCACCATGTGAAAAAGCCTTCTGCTGGGATATCATGATTGAGAGAAAAATATTTTCTCATGCTTTTACCACAGAGGTTTGGAAGGTGATCTATAAGCTAAACTGAGAGCTTATTTTCTGTAAATTCACATTATCTTTCTCAGTCATGTGAGAATGAAGTCTGACATTCTCAGTAAAACATGTACATCCAACAAGGGCAGAGACTGTCAGCTGATTCCTTTGTGTTCTACTGCAGCTTCCCAGAGTGTTCCAAAGAACTACTAGAGCGCTAACAGTCCTACCTATGATAAACGTATGGCACACCTGAAGCCATCTTGCTTGGAATAAAGTGGTAACTCTTAAAACATTTAATTTCAAAAGGAACAAAATGAGGGGGTTCATTTTTCCATAAAAAGTATGATTAGTGCTGCAGAAAGAAAAATTAGGGCACATTTTGAGTGACTTCTCAAATCCTCTTCTATTTCATTAAAAAATTCTGACATGCAGACTGAAACATGAACTTTCAATACCAGCAGCAGTTTTCCCTGGTGAGCATTAGCTTTACTACAGTTATCTAATGAGCAAAAAGAGTGCTAACATTCTGAATTTATGGCAAATGTGTGACACATCTGAATGCCTTCTTGATGGAATCAAAGTAAAAAACTGAAAGTATTTCCTACTGAGGAGACTGCAGTAAATGAGGAAATTAGGAAACTTCATAACAAATAAGTCTCCCAAGATGGCCACCAGAGACAAAAGAGCCCAAATGTAGCCCAAATATCACCCAGATGTAGCCCACGTATAGCCCAATGACAGAATGTCCCAGAATGTTCTTAAAAACAACTAGAGCGCTTACTGTCTTCATTATGACAAAAGTATGGCACACCTGAAGCCATCTTGATTGGAATAAACTGGTAACACTTAAAACATTTAATTTAAAAAGGAACACAATGAGGGGGTTCATTTTGCCATAGAAATTATCATTAATGCTGAAGAAAGAAAATGAGGGCACATTTTGAGTGACTTCTCAAATCCTCTTCTATTTCATTAAAAAATTCTGACATGCAGACTGAAACATGCACTTTTAATACCAGGAGCAGACTTCCATGGTGAACAGTAGTTTTACTACAGTGATCTAATGAGCAACTAGAGTGCTAACATTCAGAATTTATGGCAAATGTGTGACATATCTGAATACCTTCATGATGGAATCAACGTAAAAAACTGAAAGCATTTCCTACTGAGGAGACTGCAGTACATGAGGAAATTAGGAAACTTCATAACAAATAAATCTCCCAAGATGGCCACCGGAGACAAAAGAGCCCAAATGTAGCCCAAAATCACCCAGATGTAGCCCAAATACAGCCCAATGACAGAGGTGTGCAAAACACTTATTATTTAGTGTTTTTGCAGTGTTATATAGTGCAGACTTGTCAGGTATTGGAGTGCTTTACATGAGCATTGGTTACATCACACAAGCACATATTCATTTTGGTTGTAGACATGGGGAGACTAAGTGATTTGACCAGAATCACAGAATGTCGAGCTGAAGCAGAAACTTCAACCTGGTTCCCCAGTTGCAAAGTCTGCAGTTCTGGAAGTAACACCACATCCTCTCCCCTAAGTGCAACATTTAATCAAGTGGTCAACTGGATAAAAAAACATAAAGATAACAAATAATTTAAAAGTGCTTTGTCGCTATTTGAAAACTCAGACAAAATGTCCTTATTTTAGTCTTTTAGAGCACTAACCATAATTTTGATGCCAATAAGACCCTCTCATATATGTAATTTCTAAAGGAAATGCTCTAGGTATTACAGTTTTGATTACATCAAGATGATGTCAGGCGTTCCACACTTTTGTAATAAATATAGAATGTTAGCAATCTAGTTGTTCATTGGGATACTGTTGAGAGGCAAAGGCCAGGGGCACGGACTCTGAAAATTGAAGGCAGGTAGGAGAGTGCAAAGGCAACAATTTAACCACACTGAGCAGGCAGGAAGGGCCGTGGAAGCACAACAGACTATGGAGGGCAGTGGAAAGGGGGGCAGGGGCAACAAACCAACAATACAGGACTTGCAAGAGAGGCTGTTGGAGGGAAGATCTATTACGGGTCAAGGAAGCTAGAGGCGGTCCCCAGAGCCCCGGGAGCCACCACAGAACTGAGCAGGAGAGTGCGTCAGGGACAAAAGGGGCACCTTAATTTGAGCCGGGGTGCCTAGGAACGCTTGCTCCAAAAATGAAGAAAACAGACATAGGAGACATGGAATTGGTGGCAGAATACAATGGCAGTTTAATGAGAAGATACAACTTCAAAGAAACCGCAGAATAGAGACATAAAGTACAAAATACAGAATCCAGATAATCATACAGCTGTCATGATATTCTCTGTATCTCAATTAATGTACTGACAGAGAGAGAGAGAAAACACATCTATAAATGCATCATGAGAAACAAGTTACACCAAGGAAAATGTTACCTAGGAACACTCACGTTTACTCTTAGAGCAAGCATTCCTGCAATTACAATACAAAATCTTTTAAATGCAAAAGTAAAGAGAACAATGGTTAAACATAACATGACATTTCATATAGGTAAAATAGAATAAGATACTTCAAGCAAAGCAGAGCAAGACATTTTAAGCAAAGGAAGACAAGAGCTCCCAGCTCTTGGGGAAAACCTGCACAGCCTGTTAACCTACATACAGACGGCGAGGTAGTCCGTCGATATCTGTGGGTGCTCCCTTTTTATATCATTTTGTGGGCTCCTTTGCACGCTACATCTACCTACGTATGCTACCCAAAAGCTTCGTCTGCAGATTTTACCAGACATTTCGTCATTTACCCACTTAATGCTGACAATGGACTGGGTGAAAAGGTCAGTCTCTCAGGCCAATCGCTTATCGTAAGTTCCATAGAGCAAGCAGAAAATAATGGGTATTGTACGGGAATTCAATATATTCATGTACAAAATCTCCTCAGTTCTCCTAACTTGACGCTCTGCGGTTGCCACTTCCTTAAAAGCGGGAAACCTGCCCAGGAAGCAAGTACCAGTCCAGGATGCAGCCTACTGTATGTCGACAGCTTCAGTGGGATGTTGAACTTTGATACCGAGCACGGAGCACTCGGGTAGGGTGGGGGCTACTAGTTTGGAGCAGAAGGCCTCGCAGACCTGCCTTCAGACTGCTATACACTAAAATTGCAGAGCTATGGTCAATTTAACAAAGAGGCCTACACTTTATGCTGGCTGAGTGGTAAGGATGTCTCAGGATAATTATATAGCAACACAGGACCCGCTGGTCAATTTAATACAGCCTACAAATGCGGCTGGCAGGGCAAGGACAAGGGTCTCATACTTCAGGTGTGGACAGAACGGGCCAGGGGCCCCCTGTGATACAAAATCTACCCTCCTTCAAGGCTGTGGCAATGTAATAGACCATTGTGGGCAGAAGGAAGAGGCAATGGTAGTACAACCATACATGCCAACAGACCCGATTCAGCCAGGAAACGTCCAATGTTTTTAAGCTCAAATGGGCTTTATTTGATCTGTGTCCTGTCTACAATATCCTCTTTTTCAATGTAACTCAAAGGGGAAAATCAATACCCCAGTTTTTTTTCAAAATCTCCCTCTTACCAAGTTCAAAATGTTCGCAAGTATGGTACATTGGATCATGGAAGGAAATGGGATAGGGACATGGACTTGGATAACAGAGGACAAGAGGGACATGGAGAGGTGCACCAAACTGACCCTGCAGGGCAGGCATCAGGGTTTGCAGCAGCACAATACACCACACAGGGCATGCAGGACGGGAGTGCAGCACAACAATCCATAGAAAGCAAGAGGGAGGGGACAGGACCATGCACATGGACAACAGAGAACAGAGGGGCAAGAGGCAATGGTAGCTAGCTGACCATAATGGACAGACAGGAGAGAAAGCTGCAGCATTACAGACCATAAAGGGCAGTAGGGACGGATCAGGGGCATTACAATGGAACAGACAAGCCAGGAGGGAGGGAGTAGGGGTCTTCACATGTAAACAGAGGGCTGGGGGCAAGGGGGCAGGGCAGGAGTAGCAAGATAGCCATGGAGGTCAGGCAGGATGGGCACTAGAAGCAAGACACACCATGAAGAGCAACAGTGAGACTGTGATGGCATACACACAGACCATGGAGGGAAGGTGGGAGGGGGTCAGGGGCAGCTAACTGACCACACAGGGAAGGTGGGAGGGGCCATGGCAGCACAGAAGACCAATGGCTATGATGGGCAAGAAGGAGGGTGCAGGGGCATGCACAAAGGACGATGGAGGATAGAAGGGAGGGTCAGGACCTGTGCACAGACAAGAAAGTTCAGGGGAAGGGACCTCACAACAGACCACACGGGGCAGGCAGGAGGAGCAGTTGCAGCACAACAGACCAGGGAGGGCAGAAGGGTGTGGCAGTACAATGGACCATGTAGGACAGGAGGAAGAGGATAGGGGCATGGCATGTGGACAGGCAGGGTGGAGGTGGCAGGGACAGGTTACAGTCATCTGACAATGCTAGGCAGGTGGGAGGGGAGTGGCAGCTCAACAGAACACTCAGAGTAGATAGGAGTGGCAGGTCCATGGGACATGGTGGGCAAAAAGGATGGAGCAGGGGCATGCACAAAGACATCGGAGGGCAGGGGGAAGGAGAATAGGGGCAGCAAGCTAAGCACAGAGTTTAAGCAGGAGGTCAATGATGGGGCATAGAATTGGGCAATGGAGGGCAGGAGGAGTGGACTGGTACATCATACTAAATTGAGGGCAGTGGCAGCACATCAGACCATGCATGGCAGGAGGGAGGAGGCTATTCCATGGATTCACACAACAGAGGATAGGGAGGAGGGGGATGGGGCAGCAAGCTAACTGTTCAGAGAAGGCGGGTATTAGGAACTTTATTGTTTTTAAAACATTGAGTCTGTGCGAACTACTTAAAATATGAACAAGTATGCAGCATAATCTCACTTTTATTCAGGAAGAAGAGGACGTTTGTGACTGTGACTCCGGGCTCACTTGGCAGAAACACCCCCTGACCCTCCACCCCCTATCGCAAAATGTAATGCCCGTGAAAAGGGTAGGTGAACACAGTGTTATATAGAACATAGTCCTGAGAGCACGATTGAAAATGAAAACTAGATATAGTGTATGGTATAAACTATGCACCAAAAAGTGTGATATAAGATGAACCGGGCGTGAAATATAATATGCAATACATTGTGCGCAATGACAGATTCATTGGAGAGCGCGAGATAGCACAGGCACTAGCGCGTGCTATGCGATATGCGCCTTGGAGTGTAATATGCACAGGGCAGTGTTGTGTAACCTAACTAGTCTCTAAAGTTGTAATATAAAATATGTGCTGGGGAGTGTAACGTTGCATATGCACTGTGACACAGATATGGATCGCAGATTGTAATATGTATGGCATAGCACTGTGCGTTATAACATAGGCATCGAGGAAGGCACGTTAGATGGGGCAATATAACCCGTGCGAAGACAAGTGTGGCATGACATATTCACGGGGTGGTGTTACAGTGCACATGGGCTAGAGAGTGTCATAGCATATGCACTAGCTAGTGGAATACAACACAGAGGTGTGTGGCACTCGGCAGGCAATGGTGGGTGTAACACAGCATTGGGCTCTGTCAGGAGCGCGCTGTGACTCTCAAGTGATGTTCGTCCCCTTTCCAGAGAGTAAAATAAAAAGTATTACACATCCGGCAGTGGATGTGTGTTTTATTAACCGTGAGGGGGGTTTCTTGCATAGTTTTGGTCGAATTTTTGTCGAATCCCCTTTGAATGGCTTGGTGTGCATGTGTATTAAATGTGCCCGTCAATAGCTACCCATGTTTGTATAAATAAACGACAAGGGTGTCTACCGGGATTAGGCACGGTAGGGCATCAGACATGTCAGAGCTTCACTAGTAGTGTAAATACATTCCACGTGGATTCATTGCATGCATAGTCGCCTTTTAATGAATATCCCGCAAATCGTCATGGTGATAGGTACGTACGGTTTGTCCAGCATGTCCTAGGTGTGTCTATAAATAAATATTTTTTTAAAATAATAAAAAACAGTGGCCGGCCCTAGGGATTGGGGTCAAAAAAATATAATTAGGAGACAGGCCCTGGGGGATGGGGTCATCAGGGCCAATAAATTAGAATAAGAAGGGGAACCACACAGCCCCCCTTCTTAAAAAATTAAAATAAATAAAAGACTGGCATCGTGCCGGAGGCCATGCCCCCTCCGTGCAGCACTCTGCAAACGCGCCCCCAACAGGCATCTCCAGTATGCGCCAGGGAGCTGCGCTGCAGACAGGTGTTCTGAGGCCAAGCCCCTTTTTACACCTCTCTGCAACGCAGCTCTGTGGCGCTTACTGGAGGTACCTAGTGGTCTAGTTTGACCCTAGGGACCCTTAGGATTCAAGGGGACTTAATCTCTCAACTTAGAACAGCCACAGGGCGCGTTTACACAGTGGTGAAGGGAGGGGACGGGGCCTGAGGTGACGTGTGCAAACACGCACTATGGCACGTTTTAAATTGGGGATATAATTTCCCTTCAATACTGAGGGCCCCTGGGGGCTAACTAGCCCACCAAGTGCTTCCAGTAAGCGCCACTGAGCTGCATTGCAAGGAGGTGGTCCAGGCCGTGCCACTTTTTACACCTCTCTGCAACACAGCTCTGTGGCATTTACTGGAGGTACCTAGTGGGCTAGTTGGACCCTAGGGACCCTCAGGATTCAAATGAACTTACTCTCCCAACTAAAAATGGACACAGGGCGTGTTTACACAGTGGTGAAGGGAGGGGACGGGGCCTGAGTTAACGTGTGCAAAAACGCCCTGTGGCCTGTTTTAAGAGGTAGTTTTAATCCCCATGCCCTATTATGTACTAGGGGCTTACAGAGGAGGTCATGCTAATCACAGGGGGACCCCAACGCATAATGTTCCCTAGTGTATGTAGGTGTTTTCACTGTATTCTAAGTGTCTTTTAACATAGCACTGGCTCTAGGACTGGCTAGTCAGACTCAGTTACCACCAGTATCCGTCTGAAAAAGTTGAGGGTACAGGATGATTTTGCAACAAGGCTTCTTTCTGCTCTTCTTTTTGTTCTTTCTGCACGTTATCCTTCTTCCTGCACTTATCTTCGTATTTGAGGACTTCTGTTGCTTCTTTCTGCACTTCTTTTGTTTCTTTCTGTGCATTTTTTCTTCTTTCTTCACATGTCCTATCTCTGTAGGCATAGTTAGAAATTAGCATTTAAAAAACCTTTGAAATTCACAGAAAAAACCATAGGTTTCAGGCACGTTATAGTTAGGAATTAGCATTTAAAAAACCTCAGAAATTCACTGAAAAAACCATAGGTTTCAGGGGTGTTATAGTTAGCTGGACTTTTCACTTGTACAAAACCATTGAAATTCCCCCGTTATAGTTAGTTCAGCTAACTATAACTCGCGCGCCCGCAATGCACTGCTGATGACGTCACATATTACATCACTCATGACATGGTCAGTGACATCACTCATGACATCACTGATGACATCTCAAATGACATCACTGATGACATCACTGATGACATCATCCTTGTGATAGAGTGGCAGACCTCCTCTCACCCTAATATAACCTTTGATACACACATTCAAAAATAGAGACTAAAATTTTCAAAACAATGGACATACCAATACCAGTTACAACAACCTCTTCAGTAATTCTAAGATCCACATACACATCCACTCATTCACCAACAGTCCTATACAGTCACTCATACATGTACTCACTCATCATATGTACTCATGCACCTATACATCCTGTTACACAATGCCACTCATCCATAGAGTTACTCACACACATAGTCACTCATGCTAATAAAGAATCAAACATACATATACTTGCATATACAGTTATATACACACACCACCACACTTACTTCTACGGAAACTTACACATACTTAGTCTTTTAAACAATCACTTATAGAAACACATACTTATTCATACAGGAACTCTTTCAATCTCTCACTCTCACATATACTCACATATATACACCAATAGTCACATATACTAGTTTAAAACATATGTAGTTACTCATAAAGACACTATTGAGACAGTCATTCACTCACTAACACACCCATACACACACTCATCCACCCATACAGTCCTGCACACATGCTGTGTTCAACACATACAAACAGTGAGTCACTCATTCATGCACCTATGCACTACGTAATACCCCCCACCGAACCATGCAGACACTCAGACTGATACTCAAAAAACCAACTAATAACCTATATAGACACCCATGTAGCTACTCACCAACCCATGCAGCCACTTATACACAAAGTGAGAGACTGATACAGATATTTACATATTTAAACATTACTCACTAAGCCATGTATTCACTATGATACACTTAATCAGTAAGTTACACAATCAATTTTTCAAAAACAAATCATCCATTTAGACACTTATATACCCATTTATTCTTCCATCGACCTTGAGATATACATATATAAAACATATTTAATTTTCAGAAAAACACACATTCACTGGATGATGTCATCAGTGATGTCATTTGAGATGTCATCAGTGATGTCATGAGTGATGTCACTGACCATGTCATGAGTGATGTAATATGTGACGTCATCAGCAGTGCATTGCGGGCGCGCGAGTTATAGTTAGCTGAACTAACTATAACGGGGGAATTTCAATGGTTTTGTACAAGTGAAAAGTCCAGCTAACTATAACACCCCTGAAACCTATGGTTTTTTCAGTGAATTTCTGAGGTTTTTTAAATGCTAATTCCTAACTATAACGTGCCTGAAACCTATGGTTTTTTCTGTGAATATATATATATATATATATATATATATATATATATATATATATATATATATATATATATATATATATATATAAATAAATACAACAATGACATTAAATCTAATAAAAAAACATTATATTATCAATTATAACATTAAACTATTTAAAAGTATTTCAAATAAAAATTTGAACTTCACTGAATGCAACAGTAGATAAAGTGTTGGATAGCGGCGGAGTAAAAATTACTATCCCCACTCCAGTGAGTGGAACAGTAGGGAAAGTGCTGGATAGCGGAGGGGTGAAAATTACTATTCCCACTCCAGTTTGTGCAACAGTAGGGAAAGTGTTGGATAGCGGAGGGGTAAACATCTCCAATTCCCACTCCAGTGAGTGCAAAAGTAGGGAAACTGCTGGATAGCGGAGGGGTGAAAATTAATATTCCCAATCCAGTGAGTGCAACAGTTGGGAAACTGCTGGATAGCGGAGGGGTAAAAATTAATATTCCCACTCCAGTGAGTAAATGTAAATGTAAATTTGATACTTGTATAGCGCACTACTCACCCGCACGGGTCTCAAGGCGCTTGTACGAATACCGCTGTGGAACCCATCCTGGCTTTCCCTGTGAGGCGTCCACTCCTGGGCACCCCCAAGGTGGAGGCCAGGCATCCTTAGCGTTGTGGGGGCCGTTGTGGAGATTAAGCAAGCTATTGCCCAGAGTTGCAGAGTGGGACTCCATGATTGGAATAGGCACCGAGGCGATAATTATCAGGTCCGTGGAATTTTTGAGCCCAAGACCCGCCGAGGCGGGGAATTGAACCCTGGTCCCGGGCTAGACCTCTGCATCAGGGTCTGCCGCTCTAATCATTGAGCCACACTTCTCCAGTGAGTGCAGCAGTAGGGAAAGTGCTGGATAGCGGAGAGGTAACAATTACTATTCCCACTCCAGTGTGTGCAACAGTAGGGAAAGTGTTGGATAGTGGAGGGGTAAACATTTCCAATTTCCACTCCAGTGAGTGCAAAAGTAGGGAAACTGCTGGATACCGGAGGGGTGAAAATTAATTTTCCCACTCCAGTAAGTGCAACAGTAGGGAAAGTGCTGGATAGCGGAGGGGTAAAAATTACGATTCCCACTCCCTTGAGTGAAACAGTAGGGAAAGTGTTTGATAGCAGAGGGGTCAAATTTACTATTCCCACTCCAGAGAGTGCAACAGTAGGGAAAGTGTTGGATAGCGGAGGTGTAATAATTACTATTTCCACCCCAAAGAATGCAACAGTAGGGAAAGTGTTGGATAGCGGAGAGGGGTAAAAATTACTGTTACCACTACAGTGAGTGCAACGGTAGGGAAAGTGTTTGATAGCAGAGGGGTCAAATTTACTATTCCCACTCCAAAGAGTGCATTAGTAGGGAAAGTGTTTGATAGCAGGGGTGTAGAAATTACTATTACCACTCCAGTGAGTGCAACAGTAGCGAAGTGCTGGATACCGTAGAGTAAAATTACTATGTATACATATATAAATATAATCCAACAAAGTGCCCAGAAGCTCAGGAACACACTCAACAAAGAGCCCACCATCCGGTTTTGTACTTTCAACTTGCACATTTATTCCAGTCTCTTTATGTTGATACCTCACGCGTTTCGTGGCATGCTGCCACTTAATCATTGGCTGCTAATATATATTAAAAATATAAAAAAGTCTAAAAGATAATAAAAATTATAATCAATATTTTAAAATTTTAAATTAAATGGTTAACATATCAAAAGTACACATATAACAATAGTAATTACATAGAACAAAAACGTTCAAATACTATGTATAATAGAATAATAAATACATTTACCAATAGATATTTATTTTAAAATACAAAATATTTACAAAAAAACTAGTAATGACAAAATAAATGTATTTATTTAATCTCCTAGCCTATAACACCACACCAATAATAAAACACTTCACATTTCCTAATTAAATGTATTTACATATTTTACATAATTAATAAACAATAAAAAAATTCTTACTACGGAACTAAAAGCGCAAAATGTATATTAAAAAAAATGAATACATTTAATATAATTAAATTACTTCCCACCCTATTGCCCTATACACCCACAACCCGCTACCGAACTAAAAGCGCAAAATGAAAATATTTTTTTGTTATAACTACTAAAAATTTAACACATATATTAAAAATACAAACAATTCTTATACACAAAAACATACATCACATGCATATAAAATATACACTAAAATACATAGCAATAATAAAAAACTATGGGGCCGATTAGGATGGCGAGCAGACTTTCATCAGCCTGCCACCCTAGCGGTGCTGGGACCGGTCGCCAGAGGTGCGGCGGTCCCGCACCTGCAATAAGGATGCCACCGCGGTGGTGACATCCTCTATTCCAAGCATTGTGGCGGGCGGTGCTCACAGTACCGCCCGCCACAATGCTGGGAATGCACTGTGTGCATTGTCATGCACAAGGTGAAAGGCACCGCACAGTGCCTGCCACCTTGTCCATGAGAATGTAGGGGGGTACCATAGGTACCCCCCATGTGCACCCCCACACCCCCAATACCCTGGGGGCACACAACGGGCCTCCGACAGCAAAATCCACATGCCATGGAAAGGCTGCTTCACGCACCCATGCTAATTTAAATAGCGGTGTCTAGCTGACACCGCCACCATATCAAGCCCCTTTTCCGCCCGGTCGACTGGTCGACCGGAGGAAAACCTGCGGACGGTCTTTCCGTTCGCTGGGGTCCCCCCCGCCATACTAATATGGCAGGGGGGAAAATGGGTGGCGGGCGGAGGGAAATGTAGGGTGGATCACCACCGCCATGTGGGCGGTGGCGATCCGCCCTACATCGTAATCAACCCCTATATTTTTAACAACTATATTTTAGCAATCAATATAAAACACTTCGATATTTTTAAAATCGATTTTACTTACCTGAATTCGATATTCTTAACCTCGATATTCTTGCTGTCGATATTTCTGACCCACGATTTTTCCAACTCGATATTTGTGCACCTCGATATTTTGTACTAGATATTCTGTTTCTACACCGTTGTAATTAGTGATTGCAATACAGGAATCTTTTTAAAAGTCAGCCTTACCAAGACACTGCTTTGGAAGTCACAGAAGATGTAAACCAATTGCTAACCTTCCTCATATGTTTAGCAATGTTAGCAATGTGCAGGTTTAAAGCACATGCATCATTTATAATGCCTACTTGTCCCCAGAAAAAGGGGTTGCTTTAAGAAGGAAGATTCTTGAAAATTCTGACACTGTTTATGCCAGACATGGTGATACGATATTTAAGGGTAGATTACCTAACATTTTGCGCTGGGTTTGCATCACAAACGTCACGAAAACCTGTGCAAAGTGTTTGTTTTGCAGCACCAAACAGGTTTTGCACTGGAAAGGTGCCTGAAGGTGCTGCAATGCAGTGCTTTGTAATGCTTTGCATTATGTTTCTTCAGGGGGTCGAAATATAGGTAGTACATAGGCATTCCCATGCAACCATCCATAGTTATTGAAGCACAGCCCTATCTACTAACACTATTAGACAGAGCTTTGTGGAAAAAAATGATACTGGCTTATTGAAGCCGATGTTAAAAAGAAGAAATGCTTGTATTTTCTTCACATGTGTACAGCACTGTACAGCACAAATCCAAAGTGGGAAACATTTTTAAGGTTGTCTAAGTATAGTATTTTGAGCTAATAGTATTTTGAGCTAGAAGGGTACCTCTCAGTACAAAAACCTATAATAGACATAACGCAGACACCTTTTTACTATGGTTTAAAGGCATTGTCGTGGCACTAGGCAGCCTGATTGTGCACCAGAGCTCGGGAGACTTTAGGAGAGTGCCATCTATAGGTAGATGTGGCGGTTTCTTCCTCAACCCAACACAGCAAATTTGGTTGCTGCGCTATATTGGGGCTGATTCCAATCCAGGACGGAAAGCACTCAGACCGAGTCGGATCCGGAGTGTTTTCCGACCGATCCGGACCCCTACAGTCCGATCGAGCGCACGTATGCTGTCGGACTCCGTTCGGTCGGACTCCCATAGAAGTCAATGGGAGCCAGTTGTGCGATGCGTACATGTGCTCCCATTGACTGAATGGGTACGTCTCGAACAAGTGCGCCCCCTACAGTGGGTACGCATCGGTGCCATCTGCGCCGTACATGCTTGTGTGGGGGAGACCCATGGGTCTCCCCCTGTGTGCGAGTCGTACAGCTGCGGGTGTCGGGGGGTCCGACGCGGACCCCTGAAGTCCGACTCCGGGAGCTTTTGCGAGCCGGACACTCCGGCTCGCACAGGCTGTCCGACGCGTGCATCGTACTGGCTCGGTCGTGAATCGCATCCATTGCACACCACGGTTAGCTTACGACCGAGACGTTCGGAGCGGTTCGGACCCGGAAACGACTCGGTCAGTGATTTTCATGTAGCTCGCATCGTACTGGCTCGCTCGTACAGCTGTACGAGTCGGGCGGAAAACACACGTACGACTCGAACTTTTTCCGGCCACATCGCGTTCGGTGCCCTTCTGACCCGGATCGGAATAGGCCCCATTGTGTGATATCTTTATAAATCTGGGCCTCTAAGTCTGGGGAATCTCCTTTGGACAAATCACCTCAGGTAGAAAGCAATAAACTAGAAGTCAAAATATCATCAGACAGGAAAATAAAAACTGCAAGGAAGAGCAAAGCAGATGACATGCTGTGAGAAAGTTATACTTTTTGCCCTGATCACCAAAATGTTTTGACTGATACTGGTGGTAACTAACTCTGACTGTGCCCTACGCTCCGCTAAACAGGCCCAGGGCCAGTGTTCTGGTTAAAAAGGTAAATCGTAATTAGTTATAATTACAATTGGCACTGACAACCTACCTGTAAGTCCCTAGTATGTGGTAGGGCATGTCAGTTAAAAGGCCCAGCAGCTTTGAGGCACTTAAGTGTGCACTGATGTGCAGCCTGCTGTCATTTTAAAAGTCAGTCCTGCATTGCAAGCTGCTTTTAAATTGAAATTATATGCAAATTCGACTTTGGTTTTAAAGGCACTTCCAAAGTATGAAACGACCTTATTTACTTATAAGTCACCCCTATGGTCTACCCCAGGCGTTCCCAGGGTAAAGTACAATGTACAAATAAGCAGGGGCCTTTTAAAATATGTTTTTTATGCCCTGGTGAGGGATAAACCACCAATTTAGTTTTTCCCACATCGTGTCAAGGCTCACCTAATGTTTCCATGGGAATGAGAGGCGAGAAGCTGAAAAGCAGGTCCCCACTTACCGCTATCACTTAGTATGCTCAACCCAGTCAAAGCAAGACCAGTGTACAGGGGGAAGAGGGAAAACAAGGGAAGGAGAAATGAAGAAGGTCCCTCGGTGTGTTCTAGGCAGCAAGAAGTCGTCAATGGAAATGTTTGTGACCCTAAAAACAGAGAACCAGAGTAAGACGGAATAAAGGGGAGAGTGTAACAGTTTTGTATGACGTGAGTAAACATATAACTACCTTCGCTACCTGATTTACTCCCCTTTTCCACTATAATTCAAACAAATTCCCTCAGGAGTTAAAATAAACCTGTTGGACCCGGCCTCGTAGAATGGCCCTCCGTGCCCCCGCACCACCGAAACCTAGTGCCTGCAGCCCCAGCCGCGGCCCAGCCGACCTTTCCCACTAGGACCCCTGCACCAACCCCGGACATCCCCGTCCATGGCCTCTCTCCTTTCGGCCACCCCGGGCCCGCGTGCCCACTCCCTGCAACAAGATGGCCGCCCGGCTCCAGAGCGACCCGGGCCACGAGGCGCCACTCCGGCTGGAGGACATCCCGCTTCCAGGGGATGAGAGAGGGAGGAGCAGTTTCTATCGCACCTCTGAACTCCCCTGGGACGATGGGTTTCGATCGGCCCTCCGGCCTCCCTGCGAGCTGGCTCCGTGCCTGCTGGGTGTCTGGGACTCCTCCCGACCCGGCCCTGAAAGGATCAAAAGACAATAGCAGGAAACCCCGACAAGCGGCCCCCAGGTGACAAGACCCCTGCCTGCGCAGACTCCGGACATCAAAGCGGGGTCGACCGATAACAAGGGGTGCTCTGAGACTGTCGTGGTCGCGGCTCCTGGAACTGGAACCCACCTGAGCCCTGCTGAGTGACCCGCGGCTCCCTGAAGATCGTAAGACCTCCGAACTTGTACCTGAGCCCTGCTGAGTGACTCGCGGCTCCCTGAAGATCGTAAGACCTCCGAACTTGTACCTGAGCCCTGCTGAGTGACTCGCGGCTCTCTGAAGATCGTAAGACCTCCGAACTTGTACCTGAGCCCTGCTGAGTGACTCGCGGCTCCCTGAAGATCGTAAGACCCCCGAACTTGTACCTGAGCCCTGCTGAGTGACTCGCGGCTCCCCCAGACTCGCACGGTCCCGCCGGACCCCGACTCCGACCACGTATCTCCCAGCTCGAGGATTGTGAGCTGTGCGCCGGATACGTCCCTGCTTTGAACCGTTACCAGAGACAGTCCCGCTACTCCCTACCTTTCCGAGACTCTTGAGCCCGTGCTCATCTTGTACATATTTGCAGTGATACCTATTGTGATAAAAGCTTGTTTCTGAGAATACCCAGTGTGGTCTCTCTGTGTCGTGTGGTGCCAGAAGTACGATCCTAGCTGCGAGATTCCTCCCCCCTGGGGAATCTCTCGCCAGTGCCCGGCTACAATACAATACGGGTGGGACTCAGGGAAATCAGGACCCCTTTCCGGGCCCCTCTGAGGTCGCCGTCTAACATTGGTGGCAAGCGACGGGATTCGGGCCCATCACCTAGAGATCGTACAGTGAACAACGGACGCACGACCAACAAAGATGGCAGAAGGAAGCACCATGAGCTCCGCAGAAACCAACGCTAACAGAGTGTTCCAGGTGGAGCATCTGGAAGAATACACACACAAAGAGCTAAAACAATTTTGCAAAGAACTTAAAATAGCTACCACTGGCCTCAACACTAAGGAAGACTTGCAGAAAGCACTGAAAACTTGGGTGGAGACCGGGGCATCCCGCCCGGAAGGCACGGGGGAGCGCCCCGACGAAGCCGAACCCCCTCCAAGTGAAAGCAGCGACAATCAGGTGCAAGGCATTGTACCAGACGGGGGCCTATCCCCGGGAGAACTCGCGGACAGAGAGAGAAGCCGCAGTCATGAACTCGAGTTAGCCAAACTCAAAATCGAGGGCGAATTGAAGTTAGCGGAGAAAAAGCTAGCGGTAGAACAAATGCGCGTACAAGGCGAACTGGAAGAAAAGAAGCTCCAACGGGAGCACGAAGGAAGGAAGCTCCAACTAGAGCACGAACGCAGCTTAAAAGAACTCGAGCTCAAGGCCCGAAATGAGGACGGGAGGCCCTCGGGGAACCGAGAGACGGCCCCCCCAGCGGAACAGAAGGTCCACATCCCCAAGGATGTGGTCAAAGAATATTATAAAAACGATGACATTCAGCAATGGTTTCGGGCCTACGAGGTCGCCATGACCTCCCATCGGATCCCACAGAAGGATTGGGGGGCGGGGTTGTGGGGGCGGTTTCTGAGCGAAGGAAGGGACACCCTGCTCGACCTACCCCTCTCCCTGCAGACCTCCTACAGCCACATGAAAGAGGCTCTCCTCACAAGATACGGCCTCACCCCAGAAATGTACCGCCAACGGTTCCGGGACTGCAGGAAGATCCCGGGCACCACCTGGGTGGAGTATGTAAACTTTTTTAGTCGGGCCTTCGATGGGTGGGTCAAGGGCAGCAAGGTCACCACCCTTGCCGAACTCACTGACCTCATGTTATGGGAACATCTGGCTGCGAACTGCTTCGTAGAACTACGTCAACATCTGCTGGATAGCAAGCTCACAGATCCCCGGAAGCTGGCTGTGGAGGCCGACCGCTGGACCAACACCCGGGTCTCCCGGGGGATGGTAGGAGAGTACCCCCGAACCAGTCAGGGACCACCCCGCCAGAGAGGGGGAGGGAACCAGGGAGGGCCGAGAGAGTCCCAGCCTAGCCCCCCGAAGACACCACCTCCACCTTTCCCGGCGCCCCCCCCACCAGTAACAGGGCCCCCTGGGAGGCGAGGACACCGGGTGACCGTCACCTGTTTTCGTTGCCAGAAACCCGGGCACTACGCCAATGACCCAGAGTGCCCCATGGCCACCCAAGTCACCCCTGCGAGACAGATAGCCAACGTAGCCCTAGGGGAGGAGGTTGAGGAAGCCGAGGAGTGGGAACCCGCCACTATGGCCCTAGTATCCCTGGGAGATAGGGAAATGATCCCTGGTAGCCTCCTACCGTCCAACACACAGAAATATGGGCAGCTCGTCAAGATCAATGGCCACCAGGTAGAGGCCCTGCGGGACACCGGGGCTAGTATCACCGGTGTCCTCAGGCACCTAGTTCCCGAGGAGCAGATCCTCCCCAATGTCTTTTGCCCCGTAATCTCTGCAGACAATAGGGAAAGTTTGTGTCAGGTAGCCCTGGTGCCATTTGAGTGGGGAGGGGTGATAGGTAAACTCAAGGTGGCCGTAAGAACATCCCAGCCGGTCGACTGCCTCTTAGGGAACGACCTGGAGAGTTCTCCCTGGAAGCACGTAGAGCGCAAGGCCCACCTAGGAATGATGGGACTCCCCGAGTGGGTGTGTGCCACCACCCGATCTATGACAGCCCGACTCGCTCCCCGGAGAGAAGTCGAGAGCACCCCGGTCGAAGAAGCCCGTACCGTCCCCGCCGAGGGTCCTCCCGTTCCCCCATCGGAAGGGTCCGTCGCCAGCGACGAACCCGCACCATCCGACCCCGCCCCGGTCCCCGAGTTGGGGGATCTACCCGAGTTGGCCCATTGGCGCCACGAGGGCGGGCCCACCCGGGATGAATTTTGCCAGGAGCAAGCCACCTGTCCTTCCCTGGTCGGGCTGCGGCGCCAGGCCGAGGGCCAAGCCGCAGGTGACCAGACCGGAACGCACCGAATCTATTGGGAAAATAACATCCTGTATAGTGAGCAGAAATCAGTGGAGCTGGGATCCGGACGGGTACTGGTGGTACCCCTCCGCTTCCGGGATTTCCTCCTGGGCTTAGCCCACGATGTCCCCCTCGCCGGCCACCTGGGTCAGGACAAGACCTACAGCCGTCTCGTGACCCATTTTTATTGGCCTAAGATGAAAGCAGCGGTAGAGGCACACTGCAAGTCCTGCCCCACGTGCCAAGCCAGTGGGAAGAGTGGGGGGAAGCGCAAGGCTCCCCTCCAACCCTTCCCGGTCGTCAGTACCCCCTTCGAACGAGTCGGAATCGACATCGTGGGGCCACTGGACCCCCCCACCTCCCAAGGTCACCGTTTCATCTTGGTCCTAGTAGACCACGCCACCCGCTATCCAGAGGCTATTCCCCTGCGCACCATTACAGCCCCCGTGGTGGGCCGGGCCCTGATGGGGATCTTTTCCAGGGTGGGTTTCCCCCGCGAGGTCGTGAGCGATCGCGGCACTAATTTTATATCAAGGTATATGACGTCCCTGTGGCAACAATGTGGGGTGTCCTATAAGTTCACCACCCCGTACCATCCCCAAGGGAACGGCCTAGTAGAGAGGTTTAATAGGACTTTGAAAGGGATGATCGCTGGCCTAGAAGAGCCCCTCCGGCGTAAGTGGGACGTCCTGCTCCCCTGCCTCTTGTTCGCTTACCGGGAGGTCCCCCAGAAGTCCTTAGGGTTCAGCCCGTTTGACTTACTCTATGGGCACCCCGTCCGAGGTCCCCTCAGTTTGGTTAAGGAAGGGTGGGAGGCAGCACCCCAGACCACCCCCCGAGATGTGTTCCAATATGTCCTGGCCCTCCGGAACCAGACCAGGAGGTTCCGAGAACTGGCCGAGGCCAACTTGGAGGCGAGTCAAGAAGAAATGAAGCGCTGGTACGACCAGAATGCTACTCTGGTCGAGTTCCAGCCGGGCCAGCAGGTGTGGGTCATGGCCCCTGTGAAGCCTGGCGCTCTCCAGGACCGATGGACTGGGCCCTACAAAGTGGTTGAGAGGAAGAGCCAAGTCACCTACTTGGTGGACGTCCAGTCGCCTCGGGATCCCCTCCGGGTCCTGCACGTGAACCGCCTCAAGCCTCACTTCGTGCGGACAGAACTGAGCCTCCTGCTGGCCACCGATGACGGGGCCGAAGATGAGTCGGATCCCCTCCCGGACCTCCTGTGTGTCAAGGAGCAGGATGGCTCCGTGGAGGGAGTGAACCTCTCCCCAGCCCTCACTGCCCAGCAACAAGCGGACTGCCGCCAGCTCCTCAGACAATTTTCTGACCTCTTCTCCCTGACCCCCCGGGTCACCAACTGGTGTGTTCACGATGTGGACACCGGGGACAGCCCGCCGGTGAGACACCGAGCCTACCGGGTTCCTGACCGGGTCCGGTCCTGTATTCAAGCCGAAGTCTCGAAAATGTTGACCCTGGGGGTGATCGAGCCCTCTGACAGTCCCTGGGCCAGCCCCGTGGTCCTGGTTCCGAAGGCAGCAGCCCCCGGTGTCGCCCCCGAGCTCCGGTTCTGCGTGGATTACCGGGGGCTCAATGACGTTACCCGAGCCGATGCCCACCCTATTCCACGAGCCGACGAGCTCATTGACCGACTAGGGGCCGCCCGGTTCCTCAGCACTTTCGACCTCACCTGCGGCTACTGGCAGATTGCGCTCACCGAAGGGGCCAAGGAGAGGTCTGCTTTCTCCACCCCCGATGGGCACTACCGCTTCCGCGTGATGCCCTTCGGGATGAAAAATGCCCCGGCCACTTTCCAGAGACTGGTAAATAGGGTCCTGGCCGGGCTAGAACAGTTCAGCGCGGCCTATCTGGACGACATCGCTGTCTTCAGTTCAGAGTGGAGTGAGCACCTCCAGCACCTCCGGAGAGTGCTAACCGCCCTGCGCCAGGCAGGCCTCACCATAAAAGCCAGCAAGTGCCAGATCGGGCAAGGATCCGTAGCCTACCTGGGGCACCAAGTCGGGAGTGGCCAGGTCGCCCCTCTACAGCCAAAAATCGACGCCATCCTGGCCTGGGACCCACCCATCACCCAAACGGAAGTCCGAGCCTTTCTGGGACTCACGGGCTACTACCGCCGATTCATTCAGGGGTATGGCAGCCTGGTCGGCCCTCTCACGGAACTCACGTCTAAAAAACAGCCAAAGAAGGTGCAATGGACGGCTGCCTGCCAGGAAGCTTTCGATGCTCTAAAAAAGGCCATGTGCACGGCCCCCGTCCTCCAGGCTCCCGACTACACCAAGGAGTTCATAGTCCAGACCGATGCCTCCGAGCATGGCATTGGGGCCGTCCTGTCCCAAGTGAATGATCAAGGCCTCGACCAGCCCGTCGCCTTCCTCAGTCGGCGGCTGCTACCCCGAGAACAGAAGTGGAGCACCATAGAGCGCGAAGCCTTTGCCGTGGTCTGGGCACTCAAAAAACTACGACCCTACCTGTTCGGCACTCATTTCAGGGTCCAAACTGACCATCGGCCCTTGCGATGGCTCATGCAGATGCGAGGAGAAAACCCCAAGCTACTGCGGTGGTCAATCTCCCTCCAGGGAATGGACTTCACCGTAGAACACCGCCCTTGTACGGACCACGCCAACGCTGACGGCATCTCCCGGTTCTTCCGCCTCAGCGAAGAGAACCCCCCAAGGTGATGGGCAGTTCTCTCCGGCTTTCAGCTGGGGGGGACGCGTGTTGGACCCGGCCTCGTAGAATGGCCCTCCGTGCCCCCGCACCACCGAAACCTAGTGCCTGCAGCCCCAGCCGCGGCCCAGCCGACCTTTCCCACTAGGACCCCTGCACCAACCCCGGACATCCCCGTCCATGGCCTCTCTCCTTTCGGCCACCCCGGGCCCGCGTGCCCACTCCCTGCAACAAGATGGCCGCCCGGCTCCAGAGCGACCCGGGCCTCGAGGCGCCACTCCGGCTGGAGGACATCCCGCTTCCAGGGGATGAGAGAGGGAGGAGCAGTTTCTATCGCACCTCTGAACTCCCCTGGGACGATGGGTTTCGATCGGCCCTCCGGCCTCCCTGCGAGCTGGCTCCATGCCTGCTGGGTGTCTGGGACTCCTCCCGACCCGGCCCTGAAAGGATCAAAAGACAATAGCAGGAAACCCCGACAAGCAGCCCCCAGGTGACAAGACCCCTGCCTGCGCAGACTCCGGACATCAAAGCGGGGTCGACCTATAACAAGGGGTGCTCTGAGACTGTCCGGCAGATTCGACGCTGGAACAACGAGAGCCTGCTGACGTGGTCGCGGCTCCTGGAACTGGAACCCACCTGAGCCCTGCTGAGTGACCCGCGGCTCCCTGAAGATCGTAAGACCTCCGAACTTGTACCTGAGCCCTGCTGAGTGACTCGCGGCTCCCTGAAGATCGTAAGACCTCCGAACTTGTACCTGAGCCCTGCTGAGTGACTCGCGGCTCCCTGAAGATCGTAAGACCTCCGAACTTGTACCTGAGCCCTGCTGAGTGACTCGCGGCTCCCTGAAGATCGTAAGACCCCCGAACTTGTACCTGAGCCCTGCTGAGTGACTCGCGGCTCCCCCAGACTCTCACGGTCCCGCCGGACCCCGACTCCGACCACGTATCTCCCAGCTCGAGGATTGTGAGCTGTGCGCCGGATACGTCCCTGCTTTGAACCGTTACCAGAGACAGTCCCGCTACCCCCTACCTTTCCGAGACTCTTGAGGCCGTGCTCATCTTGTACATATTTGCAGTGATACCTATTGTGATAAAAGCTTGTTTCTGAGAATACCCAGTGTGGTCTCTCTGTGTCGTGTGGTGCCAGAAGTAGGATCCTAGCTGCGAGATTCCTCCCCCCTGGGGAATCTCTCGCCAGTGCCCGGCTACAATACAATACGGGTGGGACTCAGGGAAATCAGGACCCCTTTCCGGGCCCCTCTGAGGTCGCCGTCTAACAAAACCTGTAGTGAAAAGACTAAATGCAAAGACAGAGATATGCCAATGTATACATTCCCTTATGCAATTTAAGCGTTCATGGCGACTTGCTTACCATAATTGAAGAATAAAGAAAACTACAAATATATCCCAAAATAGTTTTGATACTTATTTACAATGGACAAGAAAGCTAAAAGTATGCTATTGATAATTTTTGTTTTTTTAAATACAAAAACTGTGTAGGCTAATAAATTATTTCCTTAACGCCAGGAAACAACTCACTGACTGCACTACTCCTGCGCAGCCAAGAACAAGTAACAAAAAAAATACAGAAGCCCAACAGGCCACAAGGATTTAGTCAGATACATAAAATCAACACCTTTAAGTCATGCTGCAGCGCAAGCGCGTTACCACATACGCATAAGAGTTGATACTTTTCAGTATTTTCCTCTTCTATGTCTTTACATGAAATGCCGCAGAGAACACCGTGGGAATAATGCTCTTAACACGGCCACCCCGTGGGCAGGGGGTTCAACGAGACGAGATAGGAACAGAAGACGCCAAATCCAACTATATACTGGCTGGAGACAGCGGCGTGTGGAGCAAGGAATTGTCAGGAAGGATGCCGTAAGGACCCGAAAGCAGGTGAGTGAACCCGGACGTGGAGAAGACGCTCGCACAACTAGAACGCGAAGCACTCCTTCCGTCTCGTCTGCTGCCTTTAAACCCGCGCGGCTCTGCCCCTCCTGTAACCTTCCACAGGAACGTAGAAATCCCGACAGATTGAAGACCTTTATCTCCATAGCCTAACATGGGAATACTTTAATAAAGTACAAATATTGATAAGAGTGAGCTACAATAATATTTTAAGGACTTGAAAGATTGATAATGATAACTCCAACAACTTGCCACTGTGTAATTTATCATAACTAGTACAAATAAAGAAGTTATGAAACATTTTTTTCCTGTGAGTCAAAATCCAACCTTCTAGGAGCCTCTCCTGATTGGCCAGCCCTTAAAAGGCATAGTCAGGCTGTTTTGAGGAGGTGATAATTGGCCTGCATGGAGACAGAGGTTAACTGATGGGGGGCAGGAACTGCAGTTGCAGAGAACATGTCAGGAAGGGGGCTGGGTAATCAAGCTAATCTTCAAAGAGAGCAAGACATTAAGAATGCCCGCCAGGCCCATCCCACGTCCTGTACACCCCAGCCAGATGGGACCCCAGGAATGGAATTTTCAGAGGGTCTGGAAGGGGGAGTGTTAATGGAAATGACCCACACCAGTATGTTGGCTTAGCCAGGTCTTCACTGCAAGGAGAAAAATTCTCCATTTAGAATTTTAAAGTGAAGTGCTTTGTGGGACATGAATATGCCACCCTTTGGAGGAAGCTGTCATGCTTTGGGTGGTACCCTACACCAAATTGCCCCTCACTTGTCGCCCCATCACATTGAATAAATATGTGAGAGCTGCATAGCAACTCAGATCTGCTACCTGAAATTTCAAGAAGAAGGACTGCACCAAGAGGAATTCACTCTGAAAGACTGCGCCTGCTGCACACTACGGAACTACAGCACTAAGGACTTTGCCTTGCTTCAGAAAGAGAAGGAGTGGCCTGTCTGAAAGCAAGAAGAACCCAGCTGACCGCCTTCAGCATTGTTGGAATTGTAGTCCCAATGTTCGAGGAGCAACTCAGAGACCCTGAAACCTTGGATGTGTGCTTTGGACACTTTGAACCCACAAGAGGAACTTCAAGAATAAGTTCCATAAGTTTGGAGACGTTTGTATAACTTTTGTGAAAAAGCTCCATAAGGTGACCGACCCAAAGTCCAGAGTCAAGTAGACTACCTTGCACCGTGACCAGGCCTGAATTTCAGGTTAGTCCTCCTGAAAGCTCCAGAGCTCAAGACTTCCAGGAGTTGACTGCTGGCTCCCGCAGAAATAAGCCTACGAAGCTGCTGGAAATCTAGCTTGCTGGAGAGGAACGATCGAGATCAAGAGAAAATCCTACTGAAAGGTAAAATTTTGACAGAGGTCTCCCGCTTAGTGTATCTGACCAGGGCTCCATTGCGGTCGGCTTCACACTTTGACTTTGTCCTCGTCAAGTACGACCAGATGTTCCAATTTGGTCCTATTGTTTTTTAAGCACTAGAAAGCATTTATTCTTTAAAAATTCATATCTCAACAGCCTTTCTTCGTGAACATAGCACAGCATACTCCTAGGGCCATCCTTTCCACCTAATCTTCACCTGGGAGGGTAAACTTCACCAATTGGCTCCATCAAGGCAGCCTGCGACCTGCTCCAGATTGAGGCCCAGGAGGGGCCCTCGCATGGCGTAGCGGCACAGGGACCCGGGGCTGGTTGACAGACTCGTTGGCAGCAGAAATCTCAGGGCTGGGGCCTCTCGAGGCCGGACCCAGCTATGATGGCCCAGGAAACGAAGGCGGTTCTGGAGAGCCTTGCAGGGGACTCAGCATCGCAAGATGCCGGTTGAGGTGCCGAGGCAGATCCTCTACAGCTTCCTATATGCATGGTAGACACTATCTGGTGTCCCAAGAGGGGGGACCATCATTGAGGCAATTGACCACCATGAACCCCAATTTTTGTCTCGTATCTGGAGCACACCTGGGCAAATATTTGCTTCCTCCAGGAGACTAACCTGCTTTCAGGGGACTGACACAGGCTTAAATCTAGGGCATTTGCACACACCAATTTCTTTCCTTGATGAGCAATAAGGAGGCTGGGGTGGCTATCTTGGTTTCACGCAGGCTCCAGGGGTCTGGGGCTGGGGTGGCTATCTTGGTTTCACGCAGGCTCCAGGGGTCGATTGGTTCTAAACTGTTGGAACTCAAGGGAAGTCTTCTAGTACATAGCGTAAAGCTGGGCACCCAGACACTTACCTTAGGCTCCCTTTATTCCCCTAACGAGGGTCAGGAACTCTAGACTGCTATAGAAGATACCCTTACCTCACAGGACCGATTAGTCTTAATAGGGGGTGTAGGAGAGTAGGATCTGCACGTATGTTGCCCCCACTTTTTTTCTGATGTTAACACTGGTTTCTGGCTATAGTCTGGCTGGGTCCCTGCTAATCAGGGCCCCAGCCTCTCTGTTCTCTCTAAACAACTTGGAGTGCATATTATATGCACTAGTGATTGGATACTGTGGTACCTTATGAGCCCCTAGTATATGGTAACTTAGGTACCAAGGGCATAGGTACTTCACAGGCCTACCAGGGGCTGAAGCATGTATTATGCCACCCATGGGACGCAGACTAAATCTGACACCACAGGCCTGCTACTGCAGCCTGGGTGAGGTAGTGTTAGCACTCCTCACTAAGGTATAGGTTCCCTATATCTCACCTTACACACACATATAAACCTATCAGTGACCCCTAAGGCAGGCCCTATCAATCCTGAGGGCAGGGTGCTTGGTTTCCATGTGAGGGGGTGCCTCTGCCTGAGCAGGGCCCCTCTGCAGCTCTCAGAGTCCATTCTCTGTAGCTGTTTGTGGATGTGGTTAAACCATATACTCTTAAGTGCATTATAACCTAGTGGTAAATGCTAACTTTGGGATGGCTGCATCAAAACATGTCGTGTTTGGTGTCAAATGCTTTGGAATCATACCCCCACACTAGTAACTGGTGTGGGAGTATGATCCCACCCTTCTAGAGGGATAGACATGTACCCACTGTGGAAACACGGTAGAATCCTGAAGAGCCCTGGCATCTCAAAATGGATGCCATCAGCACAGACACTGGGCTGCCCTCCTGCTACTGACCGAAACTCGCAGGGGAGGAGGCCCAACAATAGGCATCCTGTCACAGGGAGGTGTAACCACCTTCCAGACAGGATTTAGTGTATTGGGGCTGGGTGGGTGCACTCCTAGAGTGCTTTGAAGTCCTGCACTGGGGGAGCAGTAGGCTCCTCTGTGCATATGCCAGCTCAAACTGGTTCAGGGGCTACCAGCCCCTGCTCTGGCGTGAAACTGGACAAAGGGAAGTGGGTGTAGCCATCCACTCCCCTGACCCTTCCATAGGAGTGGTGATAGAGCTAGTCCCTCCCTTTCTTTTAGTATAAGTTAGGGAACCCTTGCCATTGCAAACTAGATATCCCTGGACGACGCTCTGAAGAAGAATCCTGGACTTTCGACATTCCACTGCCTTTGGAAGACTGAAGAATCTCCCTTGGAGTCAAGGAGTGACTCCCCTGCTTGGCAGACACCAAAACTTTGCATCAACAGTCACAAACTTTCCCGCTCCTGCTGGAGTCCAAAGTCCCTGCAGCCCTGGAAGTAGATTTCCTGACTTCTCTATGGCCATCGTGAGTCCCCAGCAAAGCTGAGGCAAGTGGACCCCAGGAGTGACGAGGAACAGCAATACCTGGGTACCGTGCACTATTGTCAAGTGCGACCCCTTCACAACGTTCTATGAACGTATGCTTTGGACCACGTATGGTCCAAGTCTCCAGCAGGATTTCCTCTGAAGATCAGAGGCCTACCTCATCCTGAGTGACCGTGGGCTCCTGGTGAGTAAATCCTCCCGAGGCATCTTTGCGATTCCTTGCCGGTTGGCTTGTGGGTCCCCAGAAGACTTTTTTACAGAACCAAAGAGCTCCCCTGGTTGTTACAGGTCTGCCCTGACTTACCCTCACTGGGTGAGTCCCTCAGACCTATCTGGTCTGCACCGCTGACTTTCTTCACTTTCCATGAGACTTGCTGATTCCATGGCTTGTTGACTCCAATCCAGTTGACGACACCTCAGTAATCTGCAGACTTTGTGGGATACTCCGACTCCAGCTCCTGGTCATCGCCGACACCTCCTGGACCTCGTGGCTGAAGAGTCAAGACACCTGCGATCACCTGAAATCACCCGACTACTGTGGGCATCCAGCTTCCTGGCCCCGGGTCACTGGCTAGTGACTTTGAACACTGTCTCCTCTGCTTTCAGGTCTTCTTTCTTCAGAATCCAGCCTTGGATTCCACCGGACACTTCTCTTGTCTTCACAAGCAGCAGGTTTTCTTTGGCTCTCATTGAAAACGACGCTGTGACCCGACGCCAAAAGACACCTATGCACCCGGCTTCCTTGGGTGAGGTAACTCAAGTACTCTGGTGCTCCTGTGTGTGTTTTGCTCTAGAACTACTTACCCTGTAAGTGACTTGCTTGTAGACTCTCCCAAAGTAGCCTAAAACTTTAAAATTCCAACCGCGACTTGCTCCATTGAAGTCTATTGGGATACGCGGCTGTGTTCTCACACTGCATGCGTCTCCCGTGGGTCCTTTACTTACCTGCCTTGGGTGGATTAGTGAGGCCCCGCGCTTCTGAGGACCTTAGGCCTTCTCCCTTCTCAAGTCTTTCTTCTTATACCTCTTTTTTAATATATGGTCTGTTACGCCCCTAGGGCTCAAGCCATATAAGTGCATATAAGTGCATAACTTGTTGTGAAATGTTGATTTGTGCATATGTCCTTGACTTCTAATCTCATAGAGATTAGTAGAGTGTGTCTAGTAATAAATACATATATATGTTATATATGTACCTGTGTGGTGTCCTTTCATTTAGTGATTCAAGAGATTATAAGGTAAAACAAGCTGCTTTACATTCCTCCGAGACTTAGCCTGAAGGCCTCTCTCCACAGCTACCACTAGGATAGCTTTCTTTAAAAGGTTGTCTTTAACCTATCTACCATAAGAGTCGAATTGTACTCGTGCAAGGTGGCCACTTTAACTAGTGACCAGCATATACCAGGCCAACTTCTCACAGGGGGCGACTTTAATTTGGTGTTCAAAATTGATATGATTTGATTTGGATTTATACAGCGCATAGCTGCCGCAGCAACGGGGTGTCCCAGCGCTACCCAAGATACAAGTGACTCGGAGCCGTCCAGATAGAGATAAAAAAATTAAGCTGGTCTTTAGGGCTTTACGGAACGCCAGTTGATGGAAACTGGAAGAGAGTTCCATAGTTTAGCTGCCAAAACTTTAAAAGAGCGACCACCCGCTCTCGCTCTATGGACTCGGGGAGTACACGCGAGACCTAGATTAGATGAACGTAGGGAGCGACTAGGGATGTACGGTACCAGCAAATCCGCTAGAACCGGAGGTGCTTGTTGTGTCATGATTTTCTGAGCAACACACAGTGTCTTAAACTGGATCCTTTTATCTACAGGTAACCAATGAAGTTTGGTTAGAAACTTAGACACTGAGCAAAACTTTGGAAGTGCCAGCAAGGTGCGAACTGCTGCATTTTGAATTCTCTGAAGGCGCTTAATACAAGATGTGTTGGCACCTAAATAGAGGGAGTTGCCATAATTTAGCCTAGACAAGATCGTGGCCTGTAGGATGATCTGGCGGATTTTAGGGTCGAAGTTCCCTAATAAGTGTTTTAGCCCCCTCAGGAGTCCAAAACAAGTCCTTGCAACTAGTTTAGATTGAGTGTCAAAGGACAGGCCTCTATCAATCCAAAAACCTAAGTTCTTAACCACCTCTTTAGGCAGTGGTGAAGGTTTTAATTTATCTGGCCACCATTGCTCTGACCACATGTCACTATCTTTCCCAAGCAAAAGTATCTCTGACTTGCTTGCATTAAGCTGCAGGCAGTTATGGATATATGTATCGTTCAGCTCACAGGGACGGAGTTGCAGGGGCATTCTCAGATGAGGGCCTGGCCTGTCTGTGGGAGGAGGGTCTATTAGACTTGTGGAGGGTACTATATCCCCCATACCTGCAACTACACCTTCTACTCACATGCCCACAAATCCCATGCCCGTTTGGATAATTTCTTGTGATCCCTTGACCTATAACGATGCTCTGATCAATGGAGATTGAACCAAGATCCCTTTCTGACCACTCAGCGAGCCTTTTTGAGATTCACACCCCTCTACTGAGGGATCCTTCCCAGCGGTGGAGACTCAGGGAGATGCTGATTCACAGGCCGGAGGTGGTGTGGCAGATTAAGAGAGCTACTATTGACTATCTTGATCTTAAAGACACACCCATGTCAATTCTTTTGGTTGCTCTGAAGGCAGGTATCAGGGGGGAGCATATAGCACTCTCGGCGGCAGAGAACAAGCTGCGAAGGACTAAGAAGACGGAACTTCCGGGCAGGTCCATGAACTGCAACATATCCATCACCGCACAGAGGCTCCAAGGATCTGGCGTCAGCTAGAGACCGCAAGGAAACAATTGGAAGGGCCTAAACCTAGATAGGGCAGAATATGCACCTAAAGCACTCCTTCTATGTGAATCAGAACAAATACGAGAGGCTCCTGGCTAGTAAGCTCTGAGCCCAGAGACAGTCTATGAGAGCAGCCTCTCTGCTGTCCGGGCGAGGGGAGCTGATTGAAGGGGACGCTCTGATAGCAGCCCAGTTATGCAACTCTATGTTTGGAGCAGTCCGTTCCCCCTGATAATCCATCTCGCTACCTCCGCACTGCAGCTACACCCCGACTGACTGACACCCAGGCGGCTTCTCTTGACAGCCCAAAATGAATTGAAGAGGTCATTTCTGTCTTATCTGGACAGAAACCTCTTAAGTCTGCAGCCCCTGATGGCTTCTCATCTGACTTTTATAAAGCTTTCTGCCCTGAACTAGCCCCGGTCCTCGTGAGGCTCTTCAACGCCCTCTCTAGCGCAGCCACCCTCCCTCCCTAGATGCAGGGGGCAACCATCGTCGTCATCCCCAAGCCCGGAAAAGACAGACGTTCATTTGAGAATTACCACCCCATTTCGCTCTTGAATGTGGACTCGAAATTATTTACGGGGATTTTGGCAGCCCGCCTCAACCCCTTCATGCAGGGCCCGGTAGCCCCCGATCAAGCGGGCTTTATCCTACACAGACAATGTGCGGATAATTCCAAAAGACTCCTCCACATCATAGATAAAGCCAATCGCAGGGAAGGCACTAGCAAGCTGCTCTCGGTCAATGCTGAGAAAGCATTAGACTGCATTCACTGGCCCTATCTGGTGGCGACACTGACCCATTTCAGTATGGGGGAGCAATTTCGCTCTTGCATTCCTTAGCAACTATGGGACCCTGGTCACCTCGGTACAAGTGAATGGACGGGTTTTTCTGATACACCGGGGCATGCAACAGAGTTGTCTGCTGTCACCGCTTTTCTCTGCGCTATACATGGAGCCCTTTACGCAAAGAGTGAGAGACCACCGAGGAATCAAAGGAGTCCCCTTTGGCAGGGAGGAACATCTGATTATGTTATATGTAGATGACATGTTGGTGATTCTAGACCATCCTCGAGAGTCTACCCCATTTCCTAGAGGAGCTGGGGGAGTTCGGTGAGGCGTGAACTGTCACAAGTCACACTGGCTTCTTTAAAGCAGACATATCCGATAAACTGGGCAATGGACTACATTTCATATTTGGGAATACAACTCACCTAGACTCCGGAGAAAACAAACACCTTCGACTACCGGGAGCTGACGAAGCGAGTACAGGCTGAGCTAGACCGCTGACTGCACTACCCACTGTCTATGCTAGGACACATCGCAGTCCTCAAGATGGCCACCCTTCCTAATATACTCTTTCTATTTCAGGCCCTGCGTCTGACGCATCTGACGGAGATGATCCCTGCCTTACAGGCTGCGCTACATCACTTTAGCTGGGTGGGCAAATGCCCCCGAGTAAGTAGGCAACAAAGTTGAGGGTGGACTCGGAGTGCCATGCCTACTCAATTATTTTCAGGTGGCTCAGCTTCATTATCTGGTTGAGTGGTCTAGAGCAGAGTCAGAAAAACCATGGCTGTTAATGGACGGGGCTCTAGCTGGGACCTCGAGTCAAGTCGACCTTTCGAGTCTGGCAAGGAGCCATCTACAAGAGAGCGGGACGCTTCTTTGATCAGGATGGCCCCATTCCCTTCGACACTCACAAGAGGGACTATTCCATCCCCGAAGATGAACTGTTTCGTTATTCACAGGTCAGACATTACATCCATTGGCCAGAAAGAGATCTGAGAGGCCATACGAAAAATGGCTTCTGGCCCAAAAATCTGATAAACACCTCATTACCGAACTGTACGCCCTGCTTCGGCCAGCGCAGACCGAGGACAAATCCCCCGCTCAGCGGCACTGGGAAGTGGAACTAGGACGGCAGCTCTCTAACAAGGAGTGGCATGACATCTTTTGCAGAGCAAGACACTCTGCCCTTAATGCATCTAGCACTGAAACGGCGGTGAAGATTGCCACTTATAAGTATTTAACCACCGCTAGGCTACATAAGGTAGGCCCACCCTGTAGCGAGTGCTGTTGGCGACAATGCAGAGCAAAGGGCACGCTCACCCACATCCTCTGGGACTGCCCAAAGGTAACCTCGTTCTGGGATTCAGTCCTCGATGATATCGACACCCACTTCTGTAACCAGCTTCCCAGGTTTCTGTCCTACACCTTACTAGGACTTTCCAACGCTCTTACTTATCCAATCACATCATGTAGGGGGGCGCCAGATTAGCATAGCCCTGGGGGTGGCACACCAGACTATTTTAGCGCTTTTGGGGGACCACCACCACACCGACACAACTAGGGTGGCTTCAGCGCCTCTGGTCCATTGTGGGCATGGAGAAGCTAACCCTTATTCTCTCCACCCAGGGCAACACTTACAGAACTCTCTGATGACCCTTTATAACCCTGCAGTCTCATATATACAGGAAATTGACCTGCCCCCGCTACTTACGGTTATTACGACTCCCACTGAGGAAGCATAAGGTCCTCTTTGAGTGACACTGCACTGGGACTCTCTTTTCTGTATATTCACATGACTACTGGTACCAAGGAAAGGGGAGGGAGGGATGTTGGGTAGGTGGGTGGGGATTATTGTTGAAAAGTTATGCTTTATACTGGTGGTTATAGTGGGGCTTATCTTCCCATAATGGCAAGTTGGTACTGTATTGAGAAGAACCTGTAATAATAAAAACAGATTTAAACCTAAAATTTCATATCTCCGCTTCCCCATTTTGAATGTTTGTCATTTTGGTGTCATTTTAAAGATAAAAACATTTCCTATTTTTAGATATTGGTGTTGGATTTCTATTGTGTGTTACTTATTTAATGTGCTGGTGTTTTTAAATGATTTACACACCTGTCTCCTAAGTTAAGCTTGCCTGCTCATTGCCAGCTACCTAGATTTGAGCAAGGGAATCATTTATTGAGAACTTGTCTGGATCTTATATTGCGTTGGTGGCCTTATTGCTAGTGGTAGGTGCACCCTTACCTTTGCTAATAATCCACCTTTCAACACAAACATAGTACATCTATGCTCCAAGGATCTGCAAAATGATTTTCCATTAGGCATCAAAATATGGAGTACTTTGTGTCCCACTTTATGTCAACACAGTATTAATTAAATTACTAATCTCCCCAAGCAGAACCAATTTGTTATCATTTCCCATTGACATATGATCATGTCACAAATCTTCTTCATTAAAATCAACATGCTGTAGCATTCCGAAAAGAAGTAACTCCACACACAAGCATTGGCAAAGTCAATGTGCCTGGCCTTGTCAGGCTGATATGTTTAAAAGTAAAGTTGTCGGAGAATGGGTTGGGAGATGAAAGATTTCTCTACCCTCGCATGGGTAGCTCAACCCTGCTTTTTCCTCCAACAAGTGCTGGTATGAATAACAACTCCTCTAGAGGCCCCAGGAGAACTTTGGCTTGGTTAGTATGCAGGCTGCAGTTTCTGCCAATGGTCGCAGAATAATGCTTAGAATATCATAATCCACTGGAACAATACATTTATTCTTACATTTTTCATTATCTCATGTTCCATAAGTGTTCATATTTTGGGGAAAGTAGACGTGTCAAATATCCTTTATTTCTACACAAGTTTCTTACTCTAAAATTCTTTCAGCATGCAACAATATTCCCAACTGCGAACAGTCTGAAATCATTTATATTCATGAAGCCCTCTAGCCACCAACCCTGCATTGGGAGTCATCTTTCTTCATGACCAAACGAACCCTGCTTTGATGAAATATATTTTCAAATGATGCGTCAACCTCTTTGTAAGGGGAAGAAGCCATGATTTCCATTCAACCACCCTGCAGCAAGTGAAGGACGAAGTATGATTGAGACACCCTTTAGAGCACTCTGTGACACGGTCTGCTGTGCTTGAGTCTGGTCAGGGTAGGTCAAAACATTTTGGGTCAAAAATGGAATTTGAACTCCCTATGGCTGGTGCATTGCAACATTAAACTAATGATAACATGCAAATAGTAGTTTCCAGTGATAAAAGACAACTGACACTAATTGATTTTTACAAGCCTTTTCCTGAACGATATAAGGTCAGGATTATGTACTAGGAACTGAGTAAGTTAAATTAGGCCCAGGTGGAACTTAAATTACTATGAAGTAATTTGCATAATTTAGAAATTTCGTGTTATATTTCTTATGTGAAATTTTCTAAATGACGCCTTTACGCCACATGGCTAATTGTGTGCCATTTACTGTAAAATTCCAGAGCAAGCTCCAGGGAATAAAACAAATGGCCAGAACACGAGCAGCTGTTCCTGGGGCCATTGTGCTTTTTTCACTAGTTTTTACTGCAAAATGTGCCCTTGCATATAAAAATTGACACGAGAACACATATCATTCCAAAATATAACACAAAGGGCCCGATTACGGGTTGAGCGGTGCGGCAGCGGGACCTCCACACCACCAAACCCACGTGAGATCCCGACACGTGTGTTGTCGGGATCGGTTCCAATGAAGCTATGCTGCCAGGCTTTGCGGTCTTTGAGTCACTCTGCTTCAGTTCGGTTGAGCTGGGCTGGCAGAGCACCTTCAAGCCTACTTCCAAGGTCCCACTACTGGGGTGGCACCACATGGTGGGTGGGTAGGACTCACAGCTGGCAAAGCCCAGGTGCAGAGCACAAATGGGTTGGAGTCTTTTCTGTCCATGAGGCTCTGATCAGGAGGCCCTTCAACTAAATATTGGATTCACTCTGGTGGTCCAGGTTCAAGATGCAGGTCCAGTCCTTCTCACTCAGACAGCAGGGCAGCAGGGCAGTGGAGTAGCAGTCATTTTTGCAGCAAGAGGCACATTAGTCCTTCGTCTGAGTTTTCCACATGTCTAGATGTGTACCGAAGTGTTGGGTCTGAGGGTCCACTATTTATCCTTGGTGCCAGCTTAGAATAAGGAGATGTTTCTATAGGTTTCCAACCACAAAGCTGTTTGAAATTTTGTTCCTTCCTGTCCTGGCCTCAGCTTATCTGGGTGTGCAAGATTAGTGTGAAACCCTTTGTGGGTGTGCTTAGGCATAGCCTTTGTGATGTGCAAGCGTGGTAGGTGACACCTCCACCCCTCGATCAAGTCAGTGTTGGCCCACCCTGCCAACACCTATTCCCCTTTTTTCTTCCTGTATGGGAGTAATACACAAAGACCAGCTACCAGCTACACCTAGTCATGAGACCCAGGATATAGGCTGCAGGTACCAAATGGTTAGCACAATAAAATGCTAACATTCTGAAAGTGGCAGTTTTAGAATAGTGCCTTTAAATCCTACGTTAACATTAAAGAGGATTTTAAATTACAATTATTCACACACCAAACTCTTTATTCTTACTTGCTCCCAATTGAAAGTTATCACTTATTAAATGTAATAAGGTTATACAAATGGCAGAGGGGGACCTTGCAGTAGAGAAAAATAGATTTAAGAGTTTTTGCTACCACGAGATGTAAAAGTTAGAAAATACATGTCCAACATTTAATGCACTGCACCCTTCCCTATGGGCTGTTTAGGGCCTACCCTAGGTGAGGCCTTTATGTATTAAAAAGGAAGGTTTAGTCCTTGCAAAAAGTTAATTTCACCAGGTCCAAATGGCAAGTTTAAAATGGCATCCACAAGCTGCAATGGTAGGTCTGGCACATGTGTAAAAGGTTACATAAGCGGGTGGCACAATGAGTGCTGCAGGCCCACTATTAGCATTTAATTTACAGGCCCTCAGTACATGTAGTACTACTTTATTAGGGGCCTACATGTAAATTAAATGTGCCAATTGGGTGTATGCCACTTTCTATGGTTCATTTCTACTGCCTGTTTCACTCTTAGTCACTCACTTAATGCATACACTGTTTTCCGTATTTTCATGACGGCATCTCATGGATCGTTCAGCTTGTGTTCCCGAAATCTTTTCACTCACGTTTTCCTTTAGCTGCACTTTTCCACACACGGTGAAGGTCATCACCTTCTCACGAGTGGCATCCTCATGTTATCTCTGTCATTTTTATCTTACAGATACTCTCCCCTGATGAAGGGCACTCTGATGCCCAAAATGCATCGGGAGACACGTTTGAAACTAAGAATGATTCAATGATTTTGTTTTGATTGATCTACGCTCGATATGAAAGATTAAATATCGATACAAGAATAAATATTTATCATGATGCACCTTTGCAGGTGATGTGACATCATTTGGGAGACCCACCACATCAACATTTTAAACCCCTTACACTGCTGGCTGGGGGTCCCCAGCGGTGCTCAGGGTGATGTCCCCTAATTTAGGAGACGCTACCAGGATTCGTTGGATGCCACTTTCACCATGTTTAAAGGAGAGAGCACAAGCACCTTAGCACTGGTTAGCAATGGTAAAGTGTACAGAGTCCCAAATGCCAGCAAAAATCAGTTCATAAAATAGGAGAATGAAGGCAAAATATTTGGGGATTACCCTGCATAAAGGGCCAAGTCCAACTTGGCCCCCCTCCAGGCAAAAGCCAGGGTAGACTAATCAATACCTTGATGGGCTTTCCTGCTTAGGTGATAGAACATGGGCAAAGGCTCTCTTAGGGAGTGGCACTTGTCATTTCTATGCCCCTCTAAACTCAGTTGGATCCTTCTGTCTACACTCTCCTGAGCCACTGAACTGACCCATAGGAAGCTCTTCTCCTCACCCATGGACCCATCTGTGCAGCATATGCATCCCAGTATACAGGCAGTACCACTATGGCCAGTAAACTTATGTGGCCCATTCCACCCTTTAGATCAGACTTCTGACCCCAATCCAAGGAAAACTCTGCCCATAAGGACAGCAATCAACAGAGGCCACTGACAGCAGTCAGTGTTACGAGTCGGCCCCAGGTCATCCAGGATTCCCTGACCTCTCAGACTTCTCAGAGTGGCGGGGGGCTAAAGCCTGGATCTTAGGCACACTTCTTTCATTCTCCTTTCCACCAGTCCAGGAGGATAGACTGAGTCTGGTTCTCCGGCTGAGAGTCTGCACCCTGAGGCTGAATAGGGTACAGGGATGAGTTCTCCCTCACTGTTCCCCTCCACCTGGGCTTCCATACCCGCCCCTTGGGAAGGGTACCCCCAGGAAACTAAACTGTCAGGGTGCCCTGGGCAGCTGTCCCTCCCAGCTCTCCTGACACCAGGAGTAACTCATTCCCCAGAATGCAGTCAATGGGCATCTGGGGACTAACTATTGCCCTCCACTGGGTCACCTCCCCACCCCATTCCAGGGTTACCACAGCCAGGGTGCAGAAAATGTACTGTCTTTGGGCCTGACTTACCCTACACATCTGTCCAGTGTACCGATCTATGGAAACTTGCCTTTCCACTTCCATGGTCTGACATGTCCCGGTATACCACAGAGCAATGACAGCGATCCCATTCAACATGGTAGAAGTGACGGCTCAAGTGACGGATTACCAGTTCACCCTCTGAACCTATCTCCAAACTAAGGGAGACTAGGGCATGTTCTAACACCTGCTCTTGGGTACTATTTACCCCTAAGGCCACATTGACCACCCATGTAGAGGTTCCACCAATGTGTGGTTTCTAGGACAGACAGAGTCCCCCTGCTTCTGTCCTAACTGGGACTACTCAAAGCATTGGGGCTGGAAATGGGACACCCTGCGCCACCACCCAACGGACCCTACCCCCGTTTCTCAGAAGGGGCATGGGAACCCATTCCCCCACCTTACTCTGGGACTTATCTGTGTCTTTCTTGACCTCAGCCTCACTCTGGTGGGAGGAACCTGAATCTACCTTCTTGGGGTCACTCCCAGGTATGTTCCTGGACACTTTGGTACTGATCCAGATGTCTGCCTCCTTTGCAAGCTCTCTGGGGTCAGTGAGCTTGCTGTCAACCAGGTGCTGCTGCAGCTTCACAAAACATGTACTGATCATGTGCTCTCACACCAAGATTGTACAACCCAGTAAAATCATTCACTTTACTGCCTCGCACCAAACCACTTAGAGCCTTACTGGCGCAATCATGGAAATACACCCAAGATTGGTTTGAAAGTTTCTGGCTGTCCCTAAATCTCATGCCATACTTCTCTGGGGTGAGTCTAAATGTGGTGACAAACATGACTTTAATGGGACCCTAATTTATCTGGTCTCCTTCCTCTAGTGTGAGCAGGGTGTCCCTCCCCACTGTAGGCATATGCTTCCGGAGACTTGCACCTCAATGCTCCTCTGAGACCCTGTGCATCCTTAAGGTTACCTAATAGTCTGAAAACCACTTGTCAATATCAACCCCCACCACATAGCTAGGCACCAGACCAGGTCTTTAAGAAGGTGGACCTTTTTATCTCCATTAGGCACTGCGGTATTGCTGCCACCATTACTGCTTGACTTTGCCTGGCTCTGATTTCCAGCTCTCTCAGACTCAGCTTGTGGGCCATTCTCCCGTCTCCATGTCTTGTTCCTCCCTTGCCAAGGCTCTCTAAGCCCCAGCCTTTTTTTGCTCGACCTCAATGGCCATTTTTTTTTCCTCCACCTTGATTTTGGCCATTTGCATTATCAACTCTCTTTCATCCCTCTTATGTTCATCTATGGTAGAGGTAGATCATGCAGTAGAGAACATTTTCACTACCAGGACATGTAAAAGTTAAAAGTATGTCTAACTTTTTAAATTCATTACACCCTACCCTATGAGCTGTTTAAGGACTACGCAACTGTGACATATCTATTAAAAAGAAAGGTTTGAGCATGGCAAAAGGTTTATTTTTTCAGGTCGAAGTATAAGTTTAAAACTGCATACAGGGGCTGCAATGGCAGGTCTGAGGCATGTAAAAAGCTACTTAACTATCTTAAAAATCTAGAGGCATTTAATGTACACACCCTAGGTACATATAGTACCACTTTACTAGGGACTTGCAAGCAAATTAAATTTGCCAATTGGGTGTCAGCCAATTTCATCATGTTTAAAGGAGAGAGCACAAGCATGTTAGCACTGGTTAGCAGTGGTAAAGTGTGCAGAGTCCTAAAAGCCAACAAAAACGAGTTCAGAGAACAGGAGGGTGCAGAAAGGACTAAGTCCAACAATCTTGCACAGGGATTCTTCTAGAAGAAAGCAAATGAATACATCTAGGTTGACTCTATAAGTATAAACCACAACTGTGGCTGTATTTAAAATTAAAATTTTCTGAAATGGACAATAACACAGAGAAAAAAACACATGGAAAGGCTAATTTATGTAAAATAAAAGCACAGTTCTTTCTGCATAAAAGGCAATGCAAGCTAGCTGTGGCCTAGTCTTGCCACTTAAAGCCTGGTGTGCTAAACTAAACATTTCTCAAATAAACATTATTTCTAATTATTAAAAACACTCTCTCAGGTTGCAGTTGCTACTGTGTGACCTCACCACCCAGAGATATTCTTATGTTAAGTTTCATAACAACGTTTAGCACTCTATTGGTGAGGAAATAGAATAGATATCCTCAAAGATTCAGTCTTCAAGCTCACTGTGATTTAATCAATATATTTAATATTAGTGTGATAGATTGCGAATGTGCTTCACTCGGGCTACAATTTGCTAATGTAGCAAAAAAAAAGGGGAAAACAAAAACAATCATATCATGGACTAATCGCCAGTCGTATTGGAAATAAGGTACACACAGATTGTAGCATTTCAGCTTCTGATGGTGAAAGTTTTGAAAACATTTTTTTGTGTCTAATTAAATAAAGGGTTGTATGGCAAAATATCATAAACAGAAATATTGCCTGATATAAATATCATGTACTAAATACAATTTACAACACTATCATCTAATTGGGAGCAGACTTATTATTAACTCCAAAGGGGTGATGCTTTTGTAGATGATATTTAGGAAACCATGTTTATGTCATATGACATTCTGACAGTGATATTCCAGTACCAGACCAAATACAGTTGTATTGATTAGTGACAAACCAAGTTTGGATGTTGAGTGGTGTGCTGGTCCAGATCCTGTGAGGGTGAATGCAGAAGACCTATTTCAGAACCCCTTTCGGCCATGGGGCATGCAGGGGCTATTAGGCCAAACTTTGATGGTTGAGGCCTCTTACTCCTGATGTCCCGGGGCCCGACCTACTATGGATCCTGTGTAATTGGGTCAACTACCCCTTCTGCACTTGACTCTCAGTGAGAGCTGTGGACGAGCAGTCAGAAGCAAGTGTGGATACATGTAGGTAAACACGTCTCATAACTCAAAGTGCACATAGTACTGTCAAAAAATCAATATCTAGTAAAATACTTTTGTAAGAAAAATTATTATTTTATTTCTAACTCTACACATCAAAAGGAATAACATTCATGAACAATGGCACAATCCTCTTGAGGTTAGGGCACTTGTCCTTGTCAGGACAATCTCTGTCCCATCCTCCTTTATGTAACATGGTCAGGGTTATTCCCCATTCACTGGTAGCCGCATCTAGGGAATGCCTACTAATAGGCCGTACTCAAGGGTTCCCCTTTGACTCCTTAGGGTTTAGTCAAATGTGTCTATGGTGCTGCAACACTGTTATCAGTGAGTTCCCTGTGGCTTCAAAGGCTCAGTTTCAGTATGACCTGCTCCAGCGGTATGGAAGCATTTAGCGGTGCAGCAAGTGCTCTCTCGGCAGGCGCTTCCAAGTCCTGATCCTGTTCAACAAAGTTAGGCTGCTTGCAGTACATTTGGTAGCCCCTGGACGCGCTGACTCTCTACTTCGAGCAGCGCTGAGGGTTTGCGCAAGGGATCCAAGCTGCTCCCGCTTGGCAAACACGAGGGCAGTCATCATCATCAAAATATCTTTATTCGGATATAAAAACATCCAAGAAAAGAGCAAGTACAATTACACATATTACAATATAATATTGCAAACAAATTTGACATATTAAAAATCATTAAAAAAGAAAAAAAGACAAAATAGGTCGTTTCTGAATGGCCTGTCCAGGGCCTCAATGGCAGAGTTACACAAAAGCAACTGGCAAGGCTATGAATACATCAATTATTAAAGTGCAGGGTGCAGGCAACTATAAAGTGCAAAATACCATCGTCCAGAATAAAATACATGATCATAGACTACTTAAAACAAGCATTATAAAAAGAACTATGCCATTATATAATACCTTGTAACATCCCCAATGCGCTAAACCATCCAGTTTGTCATTTACATACTTCTTCGGCTATAACTACTATTATATGCACCGTATGTACCAAATATCATGAAAGAATTTTACTCGTTTACCCCACCTACAATACACGGACAACGAGATAACTTATGTCTTGCGTCTCGACTTCCTTAATTTTACAGCTAGTCTTAAAAAATTCACAGTGCAAAACAAGGTAAGAGGTTCCGCGGAAAGTTTTAGGTATAAAAGAGCTACCCTGACATGGGTGAATTTATTCGCTTTTAGAATGGTTTTTAAAAAGACAGCCCGCGGGAATTCATACAGTGGACAAAAGAATACAAAATGGAGGGTGTCCTGTGGAGATCCCAGATCGCAGCCACAGGGACCCTTTGAACCAATTTCTTTTGTAAAACCCTCGGGAACAGCTAAAATGTGGTGTAAAAGATCCAGTCTAAATCTGGTCATTAAAAATCTGTCGTTTTTATTATAAATCTGCGCCAGGTAAGGTTCAAGACCAGCAACAGATTTCATGAGTATGTAAGATCGCACTGACCCTTTCAATATTTCACAATCTTCTCGGGAGCAGGCTACCCGCCTCAGGTATTCTGCTTTTGTGAGTGTTTTCGATTGGGACGTCAGAGATGTGGGTTCTTCAAAACAACTAGCATAGCCCAGCCACTTCAACTTATCTCTCACGTATTTGAGCCATGGTATTTTGTGACCTTTATCCCTTTTAATACAGTCTGTGATTATTTCTCTACTAAGGCTAGCATCTGGATTAGTCAAAATTTTAATCCAACACAATATTGGTTTAAGACTTATTCTATCAGAGATGTAAGGGAGCCCTAACTCTTCATGAATAATGTAGGCCGGGATACTTTGTGGTACTTGCAAGATCCTTCTAAGAAACTTATTTTCCTCCAGTTGTAGCATGGAGGTGTTTCTAGTACCCCAAACCTCGCTCCCATACATGATTTTGGAACAACAGATTGAATTATATAAATTTAATACTTCATTCGGTGACCAGCGGCCTAACCTCGTGGCACGGGTCGTGATTGAACCCATTATACTTGTGTGCTGTTTACACTTTTCTGAGATTAGTGTCGTAAATTTGAGGTGTTTATCAAAAATAATTCCTAAATAGTTAAAAACCTCAACCTTCTCTAGCTTATGACCCCCAATTTTAAAACTGAAATTCCTCGTTGGTCTTTTTCCTGCTTCCATAATATAGGATTTTGTTAGGTTGGGGGATAAGTCTAGGTGTGCCATAAACCCACAAAAGCCATCAATGAGAGACTGCAGACCCCTCCCTGTTCGTGAGAGGAGTACTGCGTCGTCCGCATATAAAAGGACAGGTATACTTCTATTGACCACTCTAGGACAATCAACCCCCAATTTTCCCAAAGCTTTGTCCAAACCATTTATGTATAACGTGAATAAAAAGGGCGCCAAAATACAACCCTGTCTCACCCCCCCAGTGCAAGCGAAATGATCAGTGAGATTCCCCTCATTGCTGTATCTGACCTGAGCTGTTGTATCCCTATGTAGAGTTTTTAAAATAAAAATCAAACTGGGATCCACTCCAAGCAGCTCTAAAATCTTCCATAATTTTTCCCGGTTGACTCGGTCAAAGGCTGCCGTCAGGTCCATAAAAGCGAGATAAACTGGCCCCTCATCAGCCAAGGTGTACTTTGCCACCAGGTTATATAAATTGAGGCATTGATCTGATGTGGAACGACCCGTTCTAAAACCGTACTGGGTATCTGTAATGACCTTATTTTCCTCAGCCCAGTCCATTAAACGGTTTAGAATTACCTTCCCTAAGACCTTTGCTGACACGTCAATTAGTGAAATCGGGCGGTAACATTGAGGATCACTTTTATTACCCTTTTTAAAAAGGGGGACAATGGTGGCAGTTGACCAAGACCTGGGCATTCCCCTTTTCACTGCTGTATTAAAAACTCTTGTAAGTATGGGAGCCCACAAATCTACCTGGGATAAAAATAAATCGGGGGGAATCCCATCTGGGCCTGGGGCCTTGTTCCTTGTCAGGGCATGTATTCCGTCTTTAATCTCGCCCACTGTAAACTGTACCCATGAACTTGGTAACATGCCTGCATCTGAAATGTATTGAACCATGGTACTGCCCTGGTTATACAACTTTTTGAAATGAGAGACCCAAGCTTCTGGCAAGATATTGCAGGTGACCTTCTCGTTGTTCGGGGGCTGGAAACTAGGGTCATTAATCACCCTCCAAAAACGTGACATATCTCTCATCTCTGCTGCCTCCCTTAAATTCGCCCAGGCTTCGTAATGGATAGTGTTTTTCCTCTTCTTTATGGCCAATTTATATTGAGCCCTGCATTCCACTATCATGCTCCTGTCCTTCGGCACCTTTTTAAGTGCCCGTTTTAATTCTTTTTGGGCTCTGGAGCATGCTTTATCAAACCATTTAGGTGTAAGGTTGGACAGTGCTGGTGATTTAATCCTCAATAACCTGTCAATGTCCCTTGCCATACTTTCAAATGCGCTTATCAATTCTTTACCTTTAATTTCTTGATTTAAGCACAACCATATCCCGCTTTCTGGGTGTGCGATAAGTTTTTTATAAAATGCTTCCCCATCAGTATTAGACCAACGTATTCGCCTGCCCTGGTCAATTGCTTCCAAATTTCCCCTTGTCCTCCTGGGCCTTGACTGCACAGATGGATCCGCATCCAGCAATGACAACACCAGGGGGTTGTGATCACTAAAAATACTAATCTCTATATTAAAATCTATGATCCTACTTTTAAACCCATGAGAAACAAAAATAAAATCAATGATGGTTTCTTTTCCCCTGCCTTTAAAAGATGGGTTAATGATGTTCGAGATCCTGGGCTTGATTAAATCCATTGTAGGGGCTAGATCATATGTGCCCAGAATCTTACTTAATTCGCTGCCTTCCAATGTGTGTTCAAGGTGCCAATCCATGATGGATGGACAAGAGTTCCATATTCCCCCGCCCCATTTCAGATATGGACACGGGTGACAGTTAAAATCGCCCACCAGAATCACATTTGGGGGGCGTTTTCCCCTGGAATACAGGTCTGCCAGTCTGTCCTTCAGTTCAACCAGCCTCTGCATTGATTGGCCCGCATTATAAAAATTTATCAATACCAATTTTAACCCCTTTTTGCTGTAACTAAGACCCTGAATGTTGTCCGAGTTCCAGCCCATGACCTCCCAAGTCCCTTGTAATGCCAGAGACACGTACGTTATTAGTCCCCCTTTAGCTCTTCCCATCGAGTAGTTTTGGGCGGGCACAAAAAACATTTTGTACCCTTCTAAATGCGGGGCACTACTATCCGACTCCCATGTTTCTTGTAGGCAAATAATGTGAAACTTTTTGCTGAAATCCAACCATTCCTTGTTTCTTAATTTGGACGAGATTCCAGCAATGTTCCACGATACCACCCTGAGTTCCCCAACCCCAAGGATGGTCTCAATCCTCACTGGAGTACACTGTTTTTGAGACACCACTCCTACTGAACTACTCTGTTCTGATGCTGGACTATTGGCTAGGTAGATGGTTGTGATAGAGATCAGGGTACCTAAAATAAACCCACTTCCATGGATAGAGTAATTTCACAGTTACACGCACATACATTCATCATACGCTAGGGCCCATTTCACTAACATACGCTCAAATACTCTACCAGTAAAAGACCTGTGGGAAGAAAACCCTGCATCTATATCTAGGACGATAGGACCTGATTATAGTGGTTGTCCTTAAACATACTCTATACAATCTATACAACAATGATCAAAATGTACACAATAATTGACAAGAAAGAATATTCAACACCATGTTTAAAGTTATATTGCTTTATCTAAAATTAGTCAAAGTAAAATCAATCAGAATAAATCATTTCTCATAGTTACCTATTCTAACTAAGTGTCAGAACGGGTCAGGACAAGTCTCTCGGTAAAGTCTCTCAAGACGGAGTCCCTCAGCATCGATCCTCAGCAACGCAAGTTCACGCAGCAAAGGTAAAATGGCAAGTGGCAAAAACCCTCCCTAAGCTAACAATTCTTATAATGAAAAATACAATGGAAACACACATAAAGTTGGCAGGATAAACTGTATCACTGAGCAGAGCGAGAAGGAAGGGATGTAACATTGCTACATCTGAAAATCTTCGCTCAGGAAAAGTCACAAGACGTGAACTACGGAACAGGAACCAAGAAACTATCAAAGTATCCAACTTGTACAACTTCCCTCGGCAGCCAGGCCACAGTTCATTGTTTATTTCTGAAGCTCCTTTGTTTGCCAAGGACGTTCCATTTCTTTTGGAGATCCTCCAAACTGCTGATGTCCTCATGGAAAAATACAATAAGGACCATGGTCAGTTGTCTTCGACCTTTTTCCAGCAGGGGTCTCCCTTGCCACATCACAGAATATGCCACAGCCAGGCTTCGAAATACTGTCAGCTCGATTAAGGCCTTCATAGGCCACAATAGACCATCTTAATTGAAGAGACAAAATAAACGTTACTACAGCATAATGATTAAACAGTGTTAACCCCACTAATACCCTTATGTGTATGTATTTATCTAGCTTTGCGACATAAAAAGCATTAATTCAGACAGCGTTTTGTGCTCAAAATAAATAGCACACAGCAACGTTTAAACATGAAAACCTGCACGTTATTATTAAACAGAACAGCACAACTAAGCTAACCCTCGTATAACTCTCTCTTATGTTAGAACAAACGAATTGATTAATAGAATCATACTTGCACAAGACAAATAATTAATTGTTAATTATTAATAAATTAATAAAACGCATAGACATGCCAGAGCTTCAAAAGCCCATGAATTTTCTAAAAGAAAACTCTGCTCCAGCAGTTGCAACCTCATTTTGGGGGATTTCAAGTGAGAGAATATTTCCTGTAATACCAACATTCTCCCTTAACATGACATTAGCTAGAGGGGGTGAATTTTCCAAATTTTCAACTGGAGTCAGTCAATCTAGTTCGTCCATCACTGCCGCATCAGACAGTGGAATGAACCTATTTGAGACTGGCCCCAGTCTGTACGATCTTGTTATAGGAATTTCCCTCTACTACGTGGCCCTTGGCGCAACTCTTTTACATGGTCCCTATAGAAAAAGTTCAAGGGGAGCATTTTTATAGTCGTCCTGCTGTCAAAAGCCACATAACTGTAACCAAGCAATTCTTTTACCAGCTCTGGGTGTCTAAAATTAACAATGACACAGTCTCCTGCAAACTTCTTCTCCGAGGGACCGATCCAAGCTACCCTCCTTGCCATGAGAATATGCGTACTCTGATGCTTGGATTCCTTCACGTTATTGTGCAGCCAATGATTGACCTTATTTATCAAGGAACTCGTGGTCTCTTCTCTTTCCCCATTATGGGCTGGAACCCCGGCTAAGACTATTGTGTAAGGGCAAGATGCTGGGGGCAAATCTAGCGTCTGCAGACCCGGAGAACTCTGCACCTGGGCATTCCGGAGACTGTGGGCTACTATCGGGCCTTTTGTGCTAGCCTCTCGTTGTGAACTCACGAGCGCCTGAATAGGAGGTATGCCTTTCTCATTGCTCACAGTGGGATCAGCCCTCTGCTTCGTCCCTGCTCGTCCCAGGCAAGGTACGATCTCTAACCCGTCGGGGTTCATGATTTGTTGGGGCACTGGGTGATCACCCTTTTCCCTTTCTAGCAACCTACTGACTTTCTCCTCGATTTTCTTTATGTCTTCCACCAAGGGAGCCAAATGTTTGAGAAGAAGAGCTTCTAATTTGGACTCAAGTATTTTCAATAACTCCTGCGACCAATCCGTTCTGTTAAAGGGGGAGCAGGAATCGCATTGTTTGCAGGGTGGCCTGTTACTTTCATCCTCAACTATTATGGGGTCTTTTCTGGAGCCTCCTTTTTTTGCTTTTATGTCATTTTTAGTTTTACTTGTCCCCTTACTTTGTGGCCTAGTTGTGGACTTTGAGATCTCAGTGGGGACAATTTCTGGAGAGGGGTCTGGCACTAATAACACTTTTTTTGAGCGGGTAACTACTACCTTTTCCTTCTCCAATAAAGCACTGGGATCCCTCTCGCCCCCGGGTATGATACCTTCTTGCTCTTGGACTCCCTCCTGAGCACCCCCAGACCCGCTAACCATTATATCCGCCGCAGACCCCACCAGTGTCGGTAACTCATAATCCCCACCTACTCGCCTGTTTGTGTGGACTTGTACTATTGTAGAGCCCTGATTTTTGCTCTGCGAGTGAAGTCCCTGACCTGCCGGATTGCTTACCCCAGGCGTGACACATTCCGCTATTGTCCCCAACGAGGAACGTTTATGTGCCAATAGAGAATCAAGGGACAACCTACGCTCCGTTAACTGTATCTCGTGTGTCAGCAGGGATTCGGCGCGCGTAATAAATGCATCCAATGTACCCCTAACTCCCGCCCCAGGTCTAATTGGGGTTTTTCTGGTTTTCCCCATATCACCACTGGGGCTATGGATGTATAATGTCGTATGTGTGGTTCTTCGCGCTACCTGTTCTCAGAATAACGCTTAAAACTAACCCGGGTGTAAGGATCCACGATATATTAACTGACCCGCTACAATGAGAGTTGCCCTACACTGGTGACACACAGGTAATAACAAGAGTGACGTATAACAATTCGATTTGTTGTGCCCCCAAATTTGGTGTTTGACAAAAGGCCGACAATGTTTAACCTACACGCCCCTCCCCCGACTTATCTTAAAGTTCTCAGAAGTCCTTTTGTGTCTGTAGACTGATGACCAACTTGCCACGCAAACCAAATGGAATGGCCCAGCCCGGCCTCTTCCGGCCCCGGACGGCCACAGACGGTCACGCCCTTGTCCCGGGCTTCTCCCGGTGCCGCCCGCGCGCTGCCCGCGACGCGGGGGTCAAGGTCCGCTAAGTAGCGCCTCCGGGCGCGCTGGTGGCGTGTTTCCGGCCCCAGGGGATCCTGGGAAATGTAGTTTTGGCGTGCGCTCCCCCCACACAGCGGCCACCTCAGCGAGTGACGGCGGGAGGAAAACGCCGCGGACACAAGGGACTTGAAAGCGCCAAGTGCTGTGGCTCACACAGGTAGGATTCGTCAGCCTTCCACCACCTTTCGACTTCGTCCCCCGCTCTGCCGGGGTCAAGGTCCGCTAAGTAGCGCCTCCGGGCGCGCTGGCGGCGTGTTTCCGGCCCCAGGGGATCCTGGGAAATGTAGTTTTTGGCGTGCGCTCCCCCCACACAGCGGCCACCTCAGCGAGTGACGGCGGGAGGGAAACGCCGCGGACACAAGGGACTTGAAAGCGCCAAGAGCTGTGGCTCACACAGGTAGGATTCGTCAGCCTTCCACCACCTTTCGACTTCGTCCCCATTCACTTTTACCCTAACAGGGGGAAGAGGGTTTAGATCCTCTGGCTCCCGACTGGAGCCCCATCGAGGGTGCGATGTCTTCAGGTGGTGTCCTTGATGGTCCTCAGGGAATCCGTCAGGTGCAGATCACAGGGTGCAGGCTTGACCTGCCAGTCACAGAAGGAATCCTCCAATCTGGGCAATGACCCGAACTCTTGGCCACAGTAGTGCTAGCAACCCCTCTTGGCACACGAGGCTGCCGCAATACTCACAGCTTGGGCACAGACTCTTCCAGTGCGATCGCCCTCACTACAGTGACCGCTCCTGGCATAAAGGGTCACCTACATCAGCAGACATAAGCTTCATGCTCTCTGCCCAAATAACTTCAACGGTTGCCCCCTCTGGCAAATGGGATCACTGCGGCAAAGCAGTGGGGGCCTGGCGCTCCTTGTGCAGCACAGATCATGGCAGCCCTCTCCTAGCATCCGGGGGTCGACAGACTGTTTCTACACACATGCAACAACCATTCTTCTCAAACCTCGCTCAGGGGGTCCTCTCAGTGGGGCTCCCCACTGAACCTGGCTCCCTCCAACTCTCTCCTCTTCTTCACAGGGCACACTGATCTTGGCAATCAGGCAGGCGCCTGTGCTCCAGGCTTCAGTGCAATGATTTTGGTTTCCTTGGGTGATGTCCCCTTGCCCAGCAGGGAGACTAGCCTTCCTCCCCAGTCCCGTTCAATGGCAGAAGTCTACCGTGACCGAGTTGTTTGATTCTTGCCAAATTGTTTTTTCACCATGTGGATCATTTGTTATGGAAATTAAACTGTGAGTTCTTGGAAATACGTTACATGTAAATATTAATTACCGTGTAAAGAAAAACAAGAGAGGCAGTATGTGCCAACATGTCCAGTATCTGAATGTTCCAAAGCCAGGTTTGAAATCCCGCTGAACCGCACAAGCTGATTTACACCGGGTCCGGTGCCAGAGCCATAGTCAGAGTTAAATAGCTCTGTTCTAAGCCTTCTGTGCTCTATAAACTTACTATTGTCATAACAGTGGGACTTCCAACGTTAACCTTGTGCTTACAAGGATTTTAGATAGTCAGCCAGATCTGCCTGCAGAAATAAAGTGTGCTTCCTTCTTTGCGGCATCAGAGTATGGCAGTCACACATGACAGGCCTCAAACGCTGTTTTCGGAAGTCACCTCTTGTGTGGATGACACCATTAAAATACCAGGCTTGTCATATGAAAGAACTGCATGCAAAACCAAGGATTCGCCACTGTATTCTTTCCAGGATTTAAAGCTGGCATTCCATTAATCACTGCTGATGCTGAAATACGCTTCAGAAGCTCTGTCTAATATATAAAGTTATTTTTATTAATCACAGTTCCCTTGCTAGTCGAAAATGTCGTTTAAATGAAAAAATACCCTTCTTCTTTTCGCATGCAAAGGTTTACGAAGTTCCTGATCGCCCTTTGCATGCTTCCCGATTTACTTTACCCCAGTGAACTTTTAATCCGCAGTGCGCAATGATTTTTACTTCACAATTTAAACATTTTTAACTCTATTCAAACCTAGCCATGCAAACACTGTATGCAAAGTTCTTCTCTGCAATGTTACCTTTTGCTGTGCACTTGGGTGCACTTGCCAAGGTTAAATGGCACTTAACAAACTGCACACAGACACTGCAGTGACAGGTCTGAGATACCTTTTCGGGGCTACTCATCTTGGTGGCACAATCAGTGCTGCAGTCCCACTTTGGCATTTGATTAATAGCCCCTGGCAAACTCAATGCACTTTACTAGGGACTTACCAGTAAATCAAATATGTCAATCTAGGAGAGCCAATTCTAACAGCAATTTACACAGTGAGGACTTGCACCTTGACTTTGATCAGCAGTGGCAAAGTGCCCAAAGCATCTAAGCCAGCAAAAACGAAATCCATCACAGCATCAAAAATACAGGAGGTGGAGGCAAAAAGTCGGGGGGAACCACACCAAAGATGCCAAATCTAATACTGCCGCACATAAAGAGTTTACCGCCTAACTCACTGCCTCGCAATCTTGCATGGTGAGCTCCCGCCAAAACAAAAACCCTCCAGATGCCCACTTACTTATTATGCGCAGTCCCTCCCAAACAATAAATATACTTTTGGAGCCTATCTTACCACACCTCATGTCTGAATTGGCCCTGACTGCCACCCGGTGAAGGAGTTAGCAAGAGGCCGAACTCCTGACCTCCTGTCCCTAAACACCTTGTCCCTAACCCCGCCCCCTCCCCTATTCCTAGCCTCTCCCTGCTTTGCCGGTCACTCCCCCCATGCCTTCATTGCAGTGAAAAATTACACATCAAACCATTTGGTTATTGGTAAGCATAGGGACACCAATTTGTTAGTGGCAAGAGAAATCATTTAGGGGTTGCGACCCCCAGCTTGCCCCTTGAAACGCCTGGCAGTACCTTTAAGATTCCTGCTTCAGCTCCACATTCCTTGTTTTCAACCAATTTTCTTTATTCTAATAGTGATTAATATTCTATCATTCACTAATAGTTTAATTAAAAAGGAGCACACTTAGTGAAACAATACCTTTGGTGCAGCTGTGGTAAGTACAAAATGTTTTAAAATTCATGTTGTGTGCGTTCTTGCACGTGAGAATGTTCATTTGAAAGGGAGCATGTGTATATGTGAGCATGTGTCTGTATGTGTAAGCATGTGTGTGTGTGTGTGTGTGTAATCGTGAGTAAGATTGTGTGAGAATGAGGCCCGGAGTTACTGTTCTTTGATGCAAGGCAATACTGTATCAAAGATACTTCACTGCCTTGCATCAAAGTGAAATAGAAAAATACACCATATCTATTAAGACATGGTGCATTGTTTCTCTCACTGTTTGCTGGCGCACTTTTGGCAGCTGCAGGCCACCACACACACACCCTTGTGCCATAGTGCAATAGTGTGTGCATTCTCTGAAGTATAGGTTTTGTGCTGGAAGGAATCCCTTCCATGACAAAAACTATGCTTTAGGGCTTTTCCCACTTCCCACTTTGAATGTATGATGTACAATGCAGCACACGTACAAAGTTGGAAAACGAGGTGAAATTAAAAATTTCTTCCCATTATGCCTGCCTTGAGGAGTTGTGAGTTATTTCCACAAATTCCACTCTGGCAATGTTTGTAGATAGGGATTTGTGTCAAACCACAAGGGTGGTTGCATGAGAGCAAAATAACGAAAAGCAGCGTATAGCACAATTTTGAGTTACTTTGGGATGCTATCCAATGCAAATCAGAATTTGCGTTCGATATTAAATCCCACCCTAACACAAAAGTGACACAAACACGGTGCAAAGCGTTAATAAACCTGAGGCAAGCATGAGTGAGTGTGAGTAAAATTAAGTGTGAATGAAGGTAAGTAAGTTAGAATGAATAATAATGAGTTTAAGGGGGTATGGGAGTGTGATGTTTGGGTCATGTGACATGCCTTGTTGGAATAAATCACAGTTAAGGGTCATATAATGTCATGTCCTGTGATTTCATTAAGGTCAAAGGGTATGTGATGTAACTTCCGCTAACCTTGGCATGTTCCTGAATTAACGCCCATGTGCTAAAGTTTTTTTCTTTTCGCATGAAAAGTTTTGTAACCTTCGCAAAGTTTACGTAGACATTTACAAAAGATTGAAAAATAATCTATCACTTTGTCCAAAGAAGAAAATTACATAAGTAATGGATCATTGCACAGAGAAGGATTAGTCAAACGCCTGGGGAAGAAGAAGGGCTTCAACTTCTCAGTTTCTTAAAAAATGAATAATATGAAAAAGAGTACTTCTAATCTTGCAAACTCTTCAGTGTGGCACGTGATTGAATGCTAGTAGGAGACATAGACATAGCTACTGGAAAATCATCTGCCTTTGCATGCCAAACCTGACAAGCAAGTGAAATAGTAGCACTGCATGAATTCAGAACGATAACCTTTAAAAGAATCTGCTGTCAACAACGTAAATAGATACAACACGCACAGTAAAATAAGCACTGACAAAGTTAATACATCTGGCGCTCACAAGCGGGTGTGACTTTTTTTTTTTTATGTAATGCACACACATGCCACAAAAAAATAAAAAGGAAAAACAAAGAATACATGCCGCTGCCTGAACATGGCAGCCATACATATGCAATAAAGGGCCACATGCATCAACCTTTTTTCTGGTCGCAAACGGACCGATTCGCAGAATAGGTCCTTTTGCAAATAGAAAAAGGCCTTTTCTGATGCATGAACCCATTTCCATTCGCAAATTAGGTAATCGCAATTTTTTTCAATTACCTAAATAGAGTAGAGTGGTGCAGAGTAGATTCAAGTGGCTTAGAGTGAATTGGCGTAGAGTACAGTGGCGTTGTTAGAAGGAGGACCGCTGGGGAGTCGGCGGGACCACCCAGTGGGCCTCCTTACGGCAAGGAAGTAGCCGAGCGCCGCTGAGAAGCCTCCGAGGAGAGGTCCTTCCCCTATAATCGTACTAGCCCTATAACACCACCACACAGGACTCGACACGAGTATTCGTTCTCATATATCTTTATCAGTAATGATCGTAGGTTTCTTTGGCAATATGTACAGGTGGATCGAGGGATCCGCAAAAGAGTCTCAATGTCTTTGTGGGGAAGGGGTAGCGGGACAGTCTCAGTTTCAGCCTGGTACGGGGTTACCCTGCGCCCAGGTATTAAGCCTCAAGCTGGGAGGAGCTCCGGGAGTTGGAGCGTCGGGTGCCGGACACGAGGGCAGCTTGAAGAGGTTGAGCCGCGATGGAGTCAGCAGGGCTCGGCGGGTCAGTTCAGCTAGCTCGAGCCGCGAAGAAGTCAGCAGGGCTCCGATGGTAGTTCAGCGAGGTTTGGGCAGCGACGGCGTCAGCAGGGCTCCGATGGTAGTTCAGCGAGGTTGGGCCGCGACGGCGTCAGCAGGGCTCCGATGTTTCCGTGAGGGTCTTGTTCTCAGCAAGGGGGAGCCGCGACGCAGTCAGCAGGGCTCGAGGTACAGGTCCAGATAAGAGTCTTTTCTCCGTAGGGTCAGCCGCGATCCGATCCGCAGGGCTCTCGACTCCAGGATACAACTACTGTCCTGGTGCGGGTTCGCCCCAGATATAGGTCTGGAGCCCTTTGATGTCCGGACCCTTGCGTCCGGAGGGGGCGGAGAGGCCGGGCTGGGAGAGGCCAGACGCCCAGCGGGAGAGGCGCCAGTGCTCAGAGAGGCCGGAGAGCGATCGCACCCAGGCGTTGGGGGACGGTAGGGGGTCCCATCGACACTCCCCTCCTCCGGGATCGGGGGATTGGTCACGTGGTGCCCCCTGGCCGGATCTTGGTGCCTCGATGTCGGGGTCTCGCTGAGCCGCGGCCGGGAGGAGGCCGGGTCACGTTGGCTGGTGTGGGTAGATGTGTACAATCCAGGGGGGACCCCGAATGGTGCAAGGGTCCCCGGTCGGCCTGAAAAGGGGGCCAGGACCACGCCACGAGGCCGGGTCCAACAGGCGTCCCCCCCAGCCGAAGGCAGGGAGAGTCACCCATCTCCTTGGGGGTTCTCCTCGCCAAGGCGGAAGAAACGGGACAGGCCGTCGGCATTGGCGTGGTCGTTGCCGGGCCAGTGTTCTACTGTGAAGTCCATCCCTTGCAGAGAGATGGACCATCGCAACAACTTCGGGTTTTCTCCTCTCATTTGCATTAGCCACCGCAAGGGCCGGTGGTCGGTTTGGACCCGAAAGTGGGTGCCGAAGAGGTAGGGCCGGAGCTTTTTGAGGGCCCATACCACGGCGAAGGCCTCTCGCTCGATGGTGCTCCATCTCTGCTCCCGGGGCAGCAGTCGCCGGCTGATGAAGGCCACTGGTCTGTCAAGGCCTTCCGAATTTACTTGGGACAGGACCGCCCCCACCCCGTACTCTGAGGCATCGGTCTGTACTATGAATTCCCTGCTGTAGTCGGGGGCTTGCAGCACAGGAGCGGTACAAATTGCTGTCTTGAGGGTCTCGAAGGCCGTCTGGCAGCGGGGTGTCCAGTTCACCTTTTTGGGTTGCTTCTTGGACGTAAGCTCCGTGAGGGGTCCCACAATGCTCCCATAGTTTTGGATGAACCGCCGGTAATAGCCCGTGAGGCCCAGGAAGGCCCGGACAGCGGTTTGGGTGGCTGGGGGCTCCCAGGCCTGGATGGCATCAACTTTTGGCTGGAGGGGAGCCACCTGGCTGCTCCCCACTTGATGGCCCAGATAGGTCACGGATCCCTGGCCTAACTGGCATTTGCTGGCCTTTATCGTGAGTCCGGCTCTCTGGAGGGCAGCCAGAACTTCCCCGAGGTGCTCCAGGTGCTCGGCCCAGTGGCTGCTGAATACGGCAATATCGTCCAGGTAGGCGGCGCTGAACGCTTCCAGTCCGGCCAGGACCTTGTTCACTAGTCTTTGGAAGGTCGCCGGGGCATTTTTCATGCCGAAGGGCATCACCCGAAAGTGGTAGTGCCCATCGGGAGTGGAGAAGGCGGATCGCTCACGGGCGCCGGGTGTGAGCCTGATCTGCCAGTATCCGGCAGTGAGGTCGAAGGTGCTTAGGTAGCGGGCGGCTCCTAGGCGGTCGATTAGTTCGTCGGCCCGAGGAATGGGATGGGCATCGGTCTTGGTGACGGCATTCAACCCTCGGTAGTCCACGCAAAATCTGAGATCTGGGGTGGTGCCTGGGGCGGCGGCCTTCGGCACCAGGACCACCGGGCTGGCCCAGGGACTGTCGGAAGGCTCAATGACCCCGAGGGCTAGCATCTTGGCGACCTCGGCTTGGATGTAGGCACGCACTCGGTCGGGCACCCTGTAGGCCCGGTGTCGCACGGGGGGGCTGTCCCCGGTGTCGACGTCGTGGACGCACCAGGGAGTGACCCCGGGAGTGAGGGAGAAGAGGGCAGCGAAGGGTCGCAGCAGCTGTTGACAGTCGTGGCGCTGTTCCGAGGTCAGGGTGGTGGAGAGTTTGACGCCCTCTATGGAGCCGTCTTGGTCGGAGGTTCTCAGGAGGTCGGGTAGGGGCTCGGAGTCGCCCTTGCCCCCATCGTCGGTAGCCAGCAGCAGGCTTAGGTCCGTTCGGGCAAAGTGGGGTTTGAGCCGGTTGGCGTGTAGAACCCGGAGGGGGTTCCTGGGGGACTCCAGGTTGACTAGGTAGGTGACGGGGCTCTTCTTCTCCACCACCTTGAAGGGCCCGGTCCATTTGTCCTGGAGGGCACAGGGGTCCACGGGCGACATGACCCAGACTTGCTGGCCCGGCTCGACCTCAATGGAGGAGGCGTTCTGGTCATACCAGCGTTTCATGTCCTCTTGGCTGGCCTCGAGGTTGGCCTCGGCCAGTACTCGGAACCTCCGGGTTTGGTTCCGCAGAGTCAGGAGGTACCGGTAGACGTCAGGAGGGACATTTCGGATGTTCGTCTCCCAGCCTTCCTTGACCAGGCTGAGGGTCCTCGGACAGGGTGTCCGTATAAGAGTTCGAAGGGGCTGAACCCTAGAGACTTCTGGGGGACCTCCCGATAGGCAAATAGGAGGCAGGGCAGCAGGACGTCCCATTTCCGGGGCTCTTCCAGGCCCTTGATCATCCCTTTCAGTGTTCTGTTGAAACGTTCGACTAGTCCGTTCCCCTGGGGGTGGTACGGGGTGGTGAACCTGTAGGTGACCCCGCATTGTTGCCATAGGGACCGCATGTATTTTGATATAAAGTTTGTACCTCGATCGCTCACCACTTCCCGGGGGAATCCCACTCTCGAGAAGATTCCCATCAAGGCCCGGCCCACCACGGGGGCTGTCACAGTTCGGAGAGGGATGGCCTCAGGGTATCGGGTGGCGTGGTCGACTAGGACGAGGATGAAGCGGTGACCCAGGGCGGTTCGGGGGTAGAGGGGCCCCACTATGTCGATTCCCACTCGCTCGAACGGAGTGTTGACGGCCGGGAAGGGCTGGAGAGGGGCTTTGACCCGTCCCCCAGTCTTCCCGCTGGCTTGGCAGGTCGGGCAGGTCCGGCAGTGATTGTCCACGTCCTTACAAATTCGGGGCCAGTAGAAGTGGGTCACCAGGCGGCTGTATGTTTTGTCTTGCCCCAGGTGCCCGGCGAGGGGCACATCATGTGCCAAGTTGAGGAGGAATCCTCGGAATCGGAGGGGGACCACCAGCACTCGACCGGCCCCTAGTTCTGCGATCTTCTGCTCGCTGTAGAGCAGGTCATTGTCCCAATAGACCTAGTGCGTTCCTGTTTGGTCACCGGCGGCCTGGGTGGCCGCATGCTGTCGGGTCCCCTCGAGAGATGGGCAGGTTCTCTGTTCTTGCTGGAACTGTTCCCTGGTGGGGCCCCCGTCGTGGCGCCACTGTGCAAGTTCAGGGAGTTCGCCGAGGGAGGTGATCTCGTTCTGGGGAAGTTCGGACGGCCCGGCATCCGCGTCGGGTTCCTCCTCGACCGAGGGAGGTGGGGGTTCGGGTCCCTCGGGCTCGTCGGGGGCCGCCGCTACGGTTGGTTGGTGGGCCTGGGTGGTCATGGACCGGGTGGTGGCACAGGCCCATTCGGGCAGTCCCAGCATCCCTAGGTGCTCCCCGCGCTCAACCTGGGCCCAGGGGGAACTTTCCAGGTCGTTCCCCAGGAGGCAGTCCACCGGGGCGGTGTCGTGGACGGTCACTTTCAGCAGGCCTGACACTCCTCCCCACTCGAATGGAATCCGGGCCATCCGGCACATGCTCTCGGTGTTGTCGGCCGTCCGGACGGGGCATAGTACATGAGGCAGGATCTGTTCGGGGGTCACCAGGTGGCAGCGGACAGCGGTTACGCTGGCTCCAGTGTCACGGAGGGCTTCGGCCCGGCGTCCATTAATGGTGACCCACTGGTGGTATTTCTGGGTGTTGCTCGGGATGGGGGTTTGGGGCACCATTTCTCGGCTACCCAGGCATACGAGGGACATGGCGGCCGGCTCCCACTCGGTGGACCCGGCGTCGGTGTTCTCTTCCTCCTCCTCCCCTTCCCCCAGGGCGGCGGCCGCCAGCTGTCAGGGCGGGTGCCCGGTGGCCCCGCTTCGTCGGTTCATGGGGCAGGATGGGTCACTGGCATAGTGTCCTGGTTGTTGGCAGCTGTAGCAGGTTACCGTTGTCCGAGGTCCTGGTCGGGCTGGGGTTGTCCCCCTTCGTGCTAGGGTCGGGGACGTGCGGTTCGAGGGCGGACCCCGAGGAGGACTCCGGGGCGGCCCTGCTGTAAAGTCTCGGTTCCGGTTTGATCCCCCTCCTCCGCCGCGCTGGCGGGGGGGTCCTGTGGCGTTCCGCTGGTACTCCCCCATTGAGTTCCGGGGGACCCGGGTGTTCACCCACCGATCGGCCTCGACGGCGAGCTTCCGTGGCTCAGTCAGTTTGCTGTCGAGGAGGTGCTGTCTTAGCTCGACGAAACAGTTGTTGGAGAGATGCTCCCAGACAATGAGGTCGAACAGCTGCTCGTAGGAGGTGACCTTGCTGCCCTTGACCCACCCTTCCAGGGCTCTGCTAAAAAAGTCGACGTAATCCACCCAAGTGGTACCGGGGAGTTTCTTGCAGTCTCGGAAGCGCTGGCGGTACATTTCGGCGGTGAGGCCATAGCGGGTGAGCAGGGCCTCCTTCATGTGATCGTACGAGGTCATTACGTCGTCCGTGAGCTGTAGCAGGGTGTCTCGACCCTCGCTGAGGAATCGTCCCCATAGGCCGGCACCCCAATCCTTCCGGGGTACCCGATGGGAGGTCATGGCCACATCATAGGCTTTGAACCATTGTTGGATGTCGTCGTTTTTGTAGTATTCTTTGACGACATCCTTGGGGATATGTACCTTCGCCTCTGTCGGCGGAGGAGTGTCCTTGTTTCCGGGGGTGCCGGTCTCCCCCTTTTTGGACTTAAGTTCAAGTTCCTTGAGGCTCCGCTCGTGCTCGAGGGTTAGCTTTTTCTCCTCCAGTTCTCTGTGTGGTTTTTTTTCCTCAATCTCTTCTTGCAACCGTAGTTGCTCTAGGGCCAACTTCTTTTCCGCCAGCAGGAGTTCTCCGTCCAGCCGGAGTCGTGCGAGTTCTAATTCATGGGTCCGGACCCTCTCCCGCTCCCGTATCTCTTCTGGGGATAGGCCGGCTTCCATGCGGTTTCTCTCCCCATTTGCCGGGGCCGTGGCTGGCTGCAAGGCTACGTTTAGTTCTGACGTTCCTTCGTTTTGGGGCGATGCTGCTTCGGACTCTACCCAGGCTCTTAGGGCTTTCTGCATGTCCTCTTTTGAGCCTAATCCGGTGGTCGAAATACCTTTGTCTTTGCAGAACTGTTTGAGTTCTTTGTGGGTATATTCCTCCAACCGTTCTTGTTGGAACCCCGCGGTCATGGTGGTCTCCTGGCTGCTCATGGTTATTCTGCGCCTGGTTAGGTAGCGGGTGAGTTACTTGCTGTACGATTTGCGTCCGGCTCGGATCCCGTCGCTGGCCACCAAATTTTAGAAGGCGGACCGCTGGGGAGTCGGCGGGACCACCCAGTGGGCCTCCTTACGGCAAGGAAGTAGCCGAGCGCCGCTGAGAAGCCTCTGAGGAGAGGTCCTTCCCCTATAATCGTACTAGCCCCGTAACACCACCACACAGGACTCGACACGAGTATCCGTTCTCATATATCTTTATCAGTAATGATCGTAGGTTTCTTTGGCAATATGTACAGGTGGATTGAGGGATCCGCAAAAGAGTCTCAATGTCTTTGTGGGGAAGGGGTAGCGGGACAGTCTCAGTTTCAGCCTGGTACGGGGTTACCCTGCGCCCAGGTATTAAGCCTCAAGCTGGGAGGAGCTCCGGGAGTTGGAGCGTCGGGTGCCGGACACGAGGGCAGCTCGAAGAGGTTGAGCCGCGATGGAGTCAGCAGGGCTCGGCGGGTCAGTTCAGCTAGCTCGAGCCGCGACGAAGTCAGCAGGGCTCCAATGGTAGTTCAGCGAGGTTTGGGCCGCGACGGCGTCAGCAGGGCTCCGATGGTAGTTCAGCGAGGTTGGGCCGCGACGGCGTTAGCAGGGCTCTGATGTTTCCGTGAGGGTATTGTTGTCAGCAAGGGGGAGCCGCGACGCAGTCAGCAGGGCTCGAGGTACAGGTCCAGATAAGAGTCTTTTCTCCGTAGGGTCAGCCGCGATCCGATCAGCAGGGCTCTCGACTCCAGGATACAACTACTGTCCTGGTGCGGGTTCGCCCCAGATATAGGTCTGGAGCCCTTTGATGTCCGGACCCTTGCGTCCGGAGGGGGCGGAGAGGCCGGGCTGGGAGAGGCCAGACGCCCAGCGGGAGAGGCGCCAGTGCTCAGGGAGGCCGGAGAGCGATCGCACCCAGGTGTTGGGGGACACTCCCCTCCTCCGGGATCGGGGGATTGGTCACGTGGTGCCCCCTGGCCGGATCTTGGTGCCTCGATGTCGGGGTTTCGCTGGGGCCGCGGCCGGGAGGATGCCGGGTCACGTTGGCTGGTGTGGGTAGATGTGTACAATCCAGGGGGGACCCCGAAGGGTGTAGGGGTCCCCGGTCGGCCTGAAAAGGGGGCCAGGACCACGCCACGAGGCCGGGTCCAACAGGCGTAGAGTGGAGTAATGCTGAGTTCAGTGGTTTAGAGTTCAGTGGCAGAGAGAGCAGTGTTGCAGCGTAGCGTTATGTAGCGTGGTGTGGAGTGGCGCAGAGTGGAGTGGCACAGAGTGAAATAGAGTGGTGTAGACTTCAGTGGCATAGAGAAGATTGTTTCAGAGTAGAATGAAGTGGCATAGAGGGCAGTGGTATAGAGTAGAGTGTCATAGAGTGCAGTGGTGCAGAGTAGATATAGAGCAGCTTAAAGTGTATTTGCATAGAGTGTTGTGGTGTAGAGTGGCATGGAGAGCATTGGCATAGAGTGTAGTGGCGCAGAGGAGAGTGGTGTAGAGTGCAGTGGTGAAGAATGGAGTGGCATAGAGTGCACTGCTGCAGAGTAGAGTGGAATAGAGAGCAGTGGCATAAAGTAAAGTGGTGCAGAGTAGAGTAGAGTGCAGTGGCATAGAATATAGTGGCATAGAGTGCAGTGGTGTAGGGTAGATTGGCACAGAGTGCATTGGTTTTGAGTAAAATGGTGTAGAGTGCATTGGCATAGAGTGCAGTGGCATTGAGTGATGCAGAGTAGAGTGTAGTGGCACTGAGTGCAGTGGTGCCGAGTACAGTGGCATAGAGTAAATTATTTCAGAATAGAGTGCAGAGTAGAATTGAAGGAGATTGGCATCTACTGCATAGTTGCCCCCAACTTTTTGCTGATCTTTTTACTGTTTTATGACTCTAGCCAGGCTGTGGCCCTGCCATCCAGGACCCCAGCCTATCTGCTTCCTGTCTAAACTGATGTGAGTACCTTAGGTACATGCCAATTGGATACTGAGGTCACCCTGTGAGCCCCTTGTAGATGGTATCCTAGGTGTCCAGGGCAAGGGCCCCTCAGAGGCCTACCAGGGGCTGCAGCACTTATTGTGCCACCCCTGGGACAGCCATACAAACTGACCCACCAGACCACTACTGTAGTCTGGGTAAGGTGGTGCTTGCACCCCTTACAGGGATATAGGTAGCCTGTATCCCCCCAAATACAACACATATATACTCATAAGTCACCCCTATGGCAGGCCTTGCTAATACTACAAGGCAGGGTGCTGGGATATGTGTGAGGGGGACCTCCTACGTGAGTAGGGCCCCTCTGCATCTTTCCCTAGGTTCGAGGTTGTTTGTAGTACAGCCAGACCATATACTCTTAAGTACATTATAATCAATCGCGGTAAAATGATAACTTGGGAATGGCTGCACCAAACCATGTTGTGTTAGGTGTCAAACAACTTGGAATACTACCCCCTCCCCCGCCAGTCCTGGCGGCGGGGGTAGCATTCCACCCTTCTAGAGGGTCGACATGGCAAACACGGTTGATTTATGAAACCAATTTAAAAGAGCACACGTAGTACAAAATGGAGGCTACCAGCCACCCACACGATTCTGGCTGCCTGTTGCTGGGCAGAACTCCAGCCCAGGCCGCTGGACAAAAGGGATCCTGTTGCAGGGAGGTGTCTTCACCTCCGCAGACAGACTTTGTGGATTAGAACTGGGTGGGTGCACTTTAGGATTCCTTTCAGAGTTGCACGTAGGCACATTTGGTGCCTACTTCTGCATACACCGCTTCAAACTGGTTCAGGGGCATCCTGCCCCTGAATTGGGGCGAAGGTGGACAAAGGGAAGTGGGTGTAGCCACCCTTTCCCACCTCATCGCCCATTGGTGGACTCAGGGGTGACCCTTCCCCTTTCTTTACAATAAAGGTAGGTCCCTGGTCCCTGAGACTTTAGATTACACTTGGACCTGCAAATACTACAGAATCCTTGACCTTCGACTTGCTGCTGCCCAGCTCATGGAAGAAATCTCCCTTGGGGTAAAGGAGTTACCCTCCTGCTTGGCAGGCACCTAAGCTCTGTAACTGACCCGGTTGGCACTCCGCTGCTCCTACGGACAACGAAGACTTCTGCTATGACTGAGGTGGGTTTCCAGGCATCCCAGAGGCCAGTGAGTGTGCTCAGTAAAGCTGAGTCCCGTGGACCCTGTGGGTGCCGCAATACCCGACACCTCATCAAGCCAGCGCCATTTTGCACTGCGCCCAGCCCTTGTATTCCACAAGGCTGTGCATTGGGCTACTGTTAGCCCCACGATGAGCATCATCTGTGCCAAAGCTTGAGGCCCCAGCTCAACCGAGCGTCCGGTGGGCCTTGCTTGAAGCACGCAGCTCCACCGCTTTTTGTGATCCCTTGTCTCTTGACTCGTGGGTCCTCTGAAGGGCTCATCTTCAATTCCAAGGGCTCTCCTGGGTGCTCCAGGCCTGCTCTTCCATCTCCTAGCTGGAGAACCCTCTCAGACCTCGCTGGTCTGCACCTGAGCTGTTTCCTACATCTTGCGTGGGTTGTGGCTGTCAGTGCTTGTTTGCTCCTAACCCGACTTCAACGCCACAGCAACCTTCAGCCTTTGTGAGACAGCCCTCCTCCAGCAGCTGGCCTTCCTTGATGCCTCCTGGACCGCGGGGCTACAGAATCCAGCTCCTCGACTTCGATCTTGAAGCACCCGACATTGGTGGGCTCTCAATCCTGAGGCCCCTGGTCACTGGCTAGTGACCCAGACTCTGTCCCCTCTGCTTTCAGGTCCTTCTCTTCATCCTCCAGCTCCTCTTTCTTCACGGACTTGACGCACCTTCTTGTTTGCCTCAGTTTTTCCACTTTTCCCATTGAAAAGAAGAAAGCGACCCAACACCAAAAATGACCTATGCACCCAGCTTCCCTGGGGCAGGTAACACTGGTACTTCGGTACATTTGTTGGTGTTGGTCCTCCAAGACCTTAAGTTTATTGTCTTGACTTTGTACTGCTGCTTGAAGTGCCTCTAAACCTTTATTTTCTAAAGGCGACATTTCCCATAGGCTTTAACGGGGGGTTTACGTACTGCATGTGCATCCCCTAGGTCCCCTTTATCACTACCTTGGGTGGTTCTAAAGGGGCCCAGCGATCCTCTGTGCTATAGGCACTGTCTCCAGAACTGTCGTGTTTGTTATACCACTTTTTTAGTATATGGTTTGGTCCCCCTCTGGGGCCCAGTGTTTAATTGTGCTATTTATTGTCATTTAAAGTGATTGATCTGTGTAACTTTAGCCTCTAGACTCATAAGGATTTTAGAGGAATTATTCTAAGAATAAATACACATGTTTTACATATAGACTTGTGTGGAATACTCTTTCATTTGGTCATTCAAGAGGTTGTCGATGGTAAAACAAGAAGCTTAACTCTCCTTCAAGACTTAGCCTGAGGGCTGCTCTCCACAGCTACCATTAGGAAAGCTTTCTTTAAAGGTTGTCTTTCAACCTTCCATCAATAACAGATACTTGGACTGATATAAGGTGGACACTAAGAACTAGTGACCAGCATAAATCAGGCCAACTTCTCACAAGAATAGAGTGGCAAAGAGGTGATTGGCATAGAGTGCACTGGCATACAGTTGCGTGGTGCAGAGAAGAGTGCATTGGTGTAGAGTGCAGTGGTATAGTGTGCAGAGTTTCAGACTAGGGTGGCATAGAGTGGAGTGGCGCAAAGTGCTTTAGTGCACAGTGGCGAAGAGTGCAGTGGTGCTTAGTAGTGTGGGATAGAGTGCTTTGGCATAGAGTAGAATGGAGTGGTGTAAAGTAGAGAGCCATAGAGTCAATTACGCAATGTGGAGAGGAGTGGCATAGTGTGGAGTGGTGCAGAGTAGAGTGCAGTGACATGGAGTGGAGTGGTGCAGAGTGGAATGGTGTTTTAACTCCTCTTGATTTATCTTCATTATCCCCCGTGATAGGGGCATCTGCTCAGGCTGTGGAAAAACCCCGTGGAGTTTGTATGACTGAGGACACTAGTTATCCCAATTTAGGTTGTCGTAATTTGAATCCACCTGGTACTAATGTTTTTCAACCGACATTGCCACTCTCTTCTACCACCTTTGATGGCGACACCCACCTGCATTCCCTGGTATCCTGGAACATTGCTGGTCTTAAGTGGACTGACCTGGTGGATAAATATGACATCTTGGCATTCCAGGAGACCTGGGCTACAGAACCAGTACATCACACGGGGTACCTTAATTTTTGCAAAGTCGCAGTCTGTGGGACAAGAGGTAGACCGTCAGGGGGTTTAACTATTTGGATTAAACAGTCTATGAACCACCAAATCAAAGAACTACAGGTTGACAGTTCAGACATTCTTGCTTTAATGCTACACCAGATAGATGGTCCAGAGCTCTATATTATCAATGTGTACAATAGAGTTAAACCAGGTGGGCGTGGCTCTGACACTTTTCCAGTATTGGACTCCTTTTTAGACTCCCTTAGGTCTGACAGCATTATAATAATTGTAGGTGATTTAAATTGCTCGTTCGAGCCTTTAAACTCGGATGGGGAATTCCTTACGGCCGAGGAGGATGCTGTGTGGAGCATTCCCCAGTTAAACCTTGTACCCATTAAGAGATGGACAGAATCAGCTTTGCAGTGGATGGGTCTCTGCCTTGAGCGCGGCTTTAGGGCTGCTAATGGGCGGTCTTCATCTGACAAAATGGGTAGGACCACTTTTGACAATGGCCGCTATCAAAGCAGAATTGATTATGCCCTTATAAAAATTGAATATTGGTCCATATTAATTGACATGGAGATCTTGGACCGTCCAGAGAGCGACCATAATCCCCTCATAGTGGGCCTCCTGTTAAAAAATGGTGGCAAAATCAATTCTACAGCTAAGGTTGCCACCGCTGATGCACAGCTTACTAACAACCTACGCAGGGTGTTGTGGGACAAGATTGCCATTGATACTGAGGTCTTGGATGAGATTTCTAATAGGCTAACTAAGACTCTGGGGGTCTTGCATTTACTTCCAACACAGGAAGACATAAACAGGGAGATAACCAACCTCCACGAAGATCTTTTTAGTGACCTTAGATTGTATTTTTCTAAACCTGACATACCCAAGAAGACTCATGGTAACCCACCGTGTAAATCATGGTATAACAAGTTGTGTAGGGATTCCTATAGTAGATTGGCTCTTGCCATCAAAACTAAAATAATCCCCAATATTAGGATGGCAAGGCTTAACTACCATAAAGTCAAAAAGAAGGCTAAACGTGACTGGGATACCCAACACTGGCAGGACCTTTTAGAAACCAGTAAACTAAGAAATCTAACAAAGTTCTGGCACATAGTCAAATGGGGTAATGGCATTGTCTCACAGGTCCCTGCCAATCATGTACCGCGAGAAGCTTGGGTTGAGCATTTTGGGTCCCAGTTTTCTGGGGACAATTTGACTGATAACAGTCTGAATCCTATTTCTATCTCCAAGGATATTGTCCATGATCTGACATTTGTTAGCAGCGAAGTTGAGGCAGCACTTAAAAAGTTCCCTAGCGGTAAGGCACCAGGTATCGACTGTGTCCCTGCTGATCTCTTCAAGCATGACAAAGACAACTGGGTCCCCTATATAATCTTTCTGGGTAATGCAATAGTAAAGGGGGCCACAATTCCCGACTCTTGGCGTGGAGCTGAGATTCTCCCGATTTATAAGAAGGGGTACCGCTCCAGCCAGGGAAACTATCGTCCGATCAGCCTGATTGATGCCGTACAAAAAATCATCGCTAGGATGGTTTTGTTACGAATCCAGCGCTGGATCGAGCTGGAGGCTATATTATCACCCCTCCAGGCAGGGTTCAGGTCCTGTATCAGTACAATTGAGCAGGTCTTTAGGTTTCAACTGCTCTACTGGAAAGTTGTAAGTTTAGGAGGAGGATCTATCTATGCAGGTTTCGCCGACCTAAAATCAGCGTTCGACTTAGTTCCCAGGGGCAAATTGTGGGGGGTGTTAAAGGCTCAGGGGATGCCCCCGGAGCTTTTGAACATGGTAATAAATCTGCACGAAGCTAACTTTGCCCAAGTTCGTTGGGATAAACAAGGGCAGGTCACTAGAAGATTTGCAGTGTCCAGGGGTGTTAGGCAGGGCTGCGTATTAGCCCCAACCCTGCTTTTGTTATTCATCAACGGGGTGGTGCAGTACTACTCAGCCTCTCCGACTGATGCCCCCTCCTTGGGCGGTATTAAGTTTCCGCTACTTATGTTTGCGGATGATACCCTCCTGCAGACCCAGGTAGGCCTTCAAGCGGCACTGTCTATATTTGAAAAATTTTGCCATGACCATGACCTGCAGGTCAAACTACATTTATGGCGTTTACCAAGGGCAGACCTGTGGTTGGCCATATCTCAATGAATAACATTATTTTAGAACAGACAAATAATATGACCTATCTCGGGATTGTTTTGGAGAGTAAAATGAGTTGGAAGCCCCAGATTGATGCCTCGTCACTCAAGATTGCCCAGCTTACGGGGTGTTTGATAAAAGAACAGAGAAAATCTGAGACCAAGAGGATAGGCCCAGCTATGAAGATTTACAACGCTAAGATAGGTTCTGCGATTTTGTATGGTGCGGACCTCTGGGGTTTGGCCGACCTGTCTGCTTTGGTAAAAGCACAGAACAAATTTTTAAGAAAACTGACAGGTCTCCTCTGTTCTAGCCCCATGATTCCTCTATTAATGGATCTAGGCTGCCACGCATTAAATGATTTAGCGCACTTTAAACCAGTGGCTCTGTGGAGGAGGCTATGGACCACCCCCGAATTAGCGGCTTATGCTAAAGCCACCATGGATGTAAGATCCATCCTGAGTTCGGGTAATATCCCCTGGTTCAAAAAACTCAAATTATTACTCGAGTCAATGGGCTTGGGTAACCTGTGGTCAGATCCTGTTAATAAATTGTTTCCCCCCAAAAAAGTTTATAAAAACATCTACTGGGCAACAGTTTACCAGAAACATGTCAGCCAAATTCCATCCACATCTTTGTCAGGAATGTTTCTGGATCTTAAATCTACTCCCGCCCTAGAAGAATATTGGGATACAGTAACAAAGCACAGTGATAGAAATCTCTACCATCAGTTAAGGGTCGGCTGCCTTCCAACGAGACTGTTTACAAAAAAATGGAAAGGTCAGGAGTCTGATCGTTGCCGCAGTTGCCCAGACCGCAAGGAATCGATTGCCCATATATTCTTTGAATGCCCGGTCTATGCAGCTCCTCGGGCCAAATGGCTCAAACAAATTTGTCGCAACATGTCAATACGGGTTGGTTCCGAGGCCCTAAGACTTCTCAAATCGGACACAAGCGAACCAATTGTTATAGCTGTATCAAAATTCTTGGGCTGGGTGTGGTTCTTGAGGGCTAAACAAGTCGCAGTGGGAGACCTCTCTAACAACCTGTTCTGATGGCTTAGAAATTTACTATGGTATTTTATCCTACTTTTGTTGTAGGTTTAAAACGTTGTTTTTAATCAGATTTTATCTTGGTGTACGTTTTAAATGTGGTTTTTTATACATGGTAATGTCTTTTATGATGAAATATTTTGAAATAAAGACTTCTTGAAGTTGAACTTGGAATGGGGTAACGTGGAGAATGCATGATATGGTAGCATACTTCCACTACAGACAACACATCTTCATTGAAATTACCATTACATTTGCACCTAAATACACTTTAACTAATAAAAATATACAGCGCACAGACAATGTGTGGAAATGTCACCACCCAATATATTGATTTAATCGTCAGCACAGTTCATTTACAGGCATTACATTTTGTTCTTTGCTAGAAAAAGAAAATAACATTGTACAGCCTTCCTTAATCAGACCCTGAGTAGCCAGCATGATTGTCACAAAATCCTCTCACTTTGATGGCTGAGAAAGAAAAATAAACACCAAGCTCCCTGGAAGACACAGCCTGACATTTGAGCTCTGTCTTTGAATGCACAGCAAATGTGACAAGATAAGATCAAGATCTGAAGACCTGATTACAGAAAGCAAATGTGTGGAAGGGTACAGTAAACAAGGTTTGGGAAACAGGAGGGACGAACTCAAGCTGTACAGCCTAAAGCAAATAAAGCCAGCAAAAAAAAAGCCAGAAAACATGAGTTACAAACCAAAAATCCAAAGGTAAGCAATGAACAGAATGCAATCCTAGGTCACCTTTCTGAATGTCCCCAAGATGTACTTAGCTTTTGGTAGGCTGTGACCTAAAAACAGTAAGGAATGGAAAGAAAATAAAGAATTTGTATTGGCTCACCAGCCCTGGACATGAGGTGCACTTGTTCTGTAGGCAGATGTTCACAAGTGAGCTGGAACAAATTATGCTATCTTATCAGAAAATCTAAAAATAAAGTGTCTAAACGGGATCAGGATAGGTGTATCTATGAGGAAATGTGCCCCTGCCAAGATTAGGATTGTAATTAAAATGAATAGCATAGTCAGTTAAATGAGCCTTCTTGACAAGATTAAAGTTAGAAAGAATTAAAGTTTAGTTAAAGTTAACAAGTTCATTACAGAAGGCAAAAGTGTAGTTAATCAATCAAAATCATGTCTGATTCACAGGGATTTAGCATAAATCATAAACAAATGCAGCATGCTTTGACTTAAGGTCTGCACCCTAGGAGATGGGCAAAAAAAAGTCTGCCTCACCTCCAGAATGAACCTTCTTATGTAGGACTTTTAAAGCAAAAAGCCTACCGTCAGCATGAGGTGAGCAAAATGATACATAGGCTTAGCAAATCATAGTACAGAATAAAATGAAACAATACTTAATACCATCCCCTAAATAAAAAATAATTAGCCCCATCTGTCCCAATGGCATAGGATGTGAAAGTACAAATCTTGTTGTACGCAAAGCCATGACAGACCTATGAAATTAATAGGCTCATTGAGTTTCAGATAGGAGGAAGAGGAAGAGCCTTGAACAGTAACATTTGAGTGAGAAGTTTCCTCTAGAGCTTACAAAGAACAACATCTTATTATGTCAGAATCACAAAACACCAGGCGCGGTGCGTCCATTGGGGCGTTGGGGCCTAGCCCTCCCGCCCGCAGCTCCCTCGGCGTCTTTGAACTTAAGTAAACTGAATCAGTTTACTTAAGTTCAAAGACGCCGAGGGAGAACTGACAATCATGTCAGTCAGCATGACGTCAGACCGCCCACCCCCTTCAGAGTCTAAAGGGGGTGGGCGGTCCGGCGTCATGTTGACTGACATAATTGTCAGACGGACCCGGGGCATCAGGCAGCAGCACAAGTGCGCATGAGTGGGGAAGGTGCGCGAATTTTCGCACCGTCCCCAGTCATGCTCACTAGTGGCTGCACAGGCTGGCGCATGCCCATTAGGAGAGCGGGGGTTGAGCAAAGGCTCACACCTCGGTCTCATAATGGGCAGGCGGGCGAGGAGTAACTATGCCCTAAGCCAATCCTGGCGCTGTTGGCTGAGACGGCCTGTAGGCGCCAACGGACCCGAGGCGGCACGGACGGCGGACCTGCTCAGGACAGGTAGGATTTTTTTTCATTTATTTTAAAACTCCCCCCAAGACCCCCCCCCCCCCCCCCGCGACTGGACACAGGCCATTTTAAAGGCACTGTAACAATGGGCCTTGTGGTGGAAAAGTGCGAGGCCGAAAACACAATCTCGGCCACTTCTGAGGGTAACATTATAAGCGCAGCTGCCGCCTTGTGCCGGACTGCCGTTGAAGGCCTATTCATGGCCTTCAGCAACGTGAGGCCTCTAAGCCCCAGCGTGCCTCCAGACCCCCAGAGACTACTGTCTGATCTGTCAGCCGGCAGTCAAAAATATTCGCACCCCGAATTGGCTGATAAATTGCAGCTAACTGGACGTTTCTTCTTGGCTTGCAATGCACGGCCTCTGGGGATCTGGGCGTGTGGCTTTCTCAAAGCAGCCTGCCGCCTGTTACTGGCCCCCAGCCCGGGCAAGACTGACTCCAGATTAATTAAACTTTCCTCTTAGCTGGCTGGGGTTTTCAAGGGTTCAAGTGAGTCTCGGCAGGAGGCTCACCATCCTGTGATTCCGGGCAAGTAAGCAAGGTCAGATTTAAGTGATTTGAAATCACTCAAGTTAAATCTCTCCGTGCCTAAGAATGAATGTGCCTGTCTATAATGCAGTGCAGCTGGGGCTCATGTAAAGCGCGCAGATTCCTTCGGGTCGAGTTTGTGCTATACAAATAAAAACATACCGCATGATTGAACCCCTGGTTTGTTTCTGCTGATGGGATGCTGCTCTCTTTGTCGAAGAGACTCTTCCTTCGCATTATGCCGTTTGCCACCACCACGGCATTCCACTGATTGCAGTGAGTCAGGGAGAGAAATGCACAGGGTGAGTGAGGCGTGTAGGAATAGCTCGATGGCAGTGCCCATGCTAAATTACATTGAAACGTTAACTTAGCCTGCCTGTTTGTTTTATCTGTTTATTATATCTGTGCCGCTGAGAGGTGTTGATACGCGTTTATGCTGCTTAGAGCAGGCGTGACAGCGGATCGGAATACATTAATTCATGGATTGTGCAAAATGTTTAAATGACTAGCCTCTGTGGGTTACACTGTGCTGTCAGGTTTGCAGGAGAATACCAGAGCACCAAGGGAGCTAACTAGCAAAACACAGTAACTGGAGCCCATCAAGAGGTCGGTTGGCATATAACGTGCACCTGGGGTATCTCATGCCATTAACTGGATTAGGAAAAAATATCTGTAGCCTGTTATAGCCATTGATTACCTGGAGCACATCACAGCTTTAAACATTATATCCATAGAATGGTTAAAAGGTGATCCCTGGAGTACAATATGGCTCTAAGTGTTGTTAGTCAGAGTTCTGAGGCACATCATGGCACTAAATGGCAGACAGGGTATGAGGGGAACATCATGGGGTTGATTGGCAAATGGGAAATCCCTGGAATACATCATGGCATTGGCGGAATATGCGGAAAATATGAGACGCATCCTAAGGCACTGAATGGTCTGTGGTGGTTAATTAGTTACATGAAATGTATGTCTGCCATATTATGGGGTAACTGTGCATATGATGACAGACTGATGTGTGATGTGACACTTTAGTATATAAAAGCAATGGCAATCATTGATGCAGGTTGTATTTTTAGTGTATGTCCTAGAGAAAATGATGTCATTCTGTGGTTATATTGAATAGGCAGCTACCAATATAATTTTCATGTGAAATCTTTTTTTATTGGTGTCACAACTACGCTTTCACAAGTGCCTTATTAACCTTCTTACTTTCTCAAATTTGCTTGAAAATGCACCATTTGCCACATCTTTTTTCAAAAGGTTCTCAGGGGAAGAACCTGCCTCCAACCAGACTATATGACAGTTGGGCTAGCTCGCCACGCTCGCTTGATACACATCAGGCACGCGATTTTGTTTACGCCCCCACCACTTTCAAATGTCACCAGCCGCCCCTGCAATACACATTACATTCATTAATATTTCTGTGCACATTTTACTGCCAGTGGAGACAGAAAGAGTGAACACATGGTCATGATTTAAAATTCAAGATGAAGTATGAACCTAGTTTGGCCAATCTAAAGAAAATGTGGTTCGGTAGTGTGTAGCAAATTCATTGCATATGCAATTCATTGTGGTCACTAAATAGTAAATATTTACTAATTTAAAAGCTGAGCTTACAAGATCAGTGGATAAAGAGGGCTGACCCAGCCCCCTGCTGAATGATATTGTGGGAGGAAGAAAATGACAGCTGGATGAGCAATGAATAAGGCATCTCTAGATATATTAGTGTGTGTGTGTGTGTGCGTGTGTGTGTGTGTGTGTGTGTGTGTGCATGCATGCGTGCGTGCGCATGTGTGTGTGTACATGTGTGTGTGTGTGTGTGTTTGTGTGCGTGTGCGTTCACCAAAGACGCATCTTCATCTTGTAATAGATGTACCATAAGAGGGCATTGGCAGAGGACACAGCTTCACAGCAGCCAGTTAACATTCTTCAGACTACACAATGGATGTTTCTGTTGTGAGGTCAGTATAGGGCCTTTGTTGATAGTAATTCACCTGCCAACCCAGTAGTGACCTCTATTGCACTGGCACGGCACGTGCTGCCCATGAGGCAATGGGAGAAGCAAGCATGAGTCATATAACTGGTCTTCCATACATCCAGATTTTAAGAGTCTACTCTAACACACTAAGGTGTCTAAGGTCTGAGTCACTAGAGGGTGGGGTTGCCATGACCTCAGGTCACACATTAGGCATGCAAATCTTATTTTCTGCTGTTTTTCTTTTTTTTTATGACAAATCTGTTTATTGAAAATTAAAGAGACAAACAGTTGTCACCATACAAAGCACAGGACAGTTTAATGTTACTGAGAGACTGTGAGGCCTCATACATTAGAGATGGTATGAACATTTGACAGATGCAATGCATCTCAAGGCATATATATGTGTGAGTCTCAGTACATAGAGGGGTACATAATCTTGTCCTCAACGATAGATGGGAATAAAGCCTTGTAGGTGACAAAATATCACAGCTGGGAAGGAGGGGGTGGGAGAGGATGTCGCGAGGCCAGGAGGGTGAGCCCTGGAGACTGTCAGACAAATCTTGTGTGAGGGCTAGAGAGAGAGATATTCCTCGCTGTGCCTGGGGGTGGAGATGTAGACTGTGGGGCTCCCCTGTTGTATGGCAGGATTGCATCTTCAAAGAGTTGGAGAGCCCGAAGTCGGGGGCATAGTGGGAGTGTTCTAGTTTGGAAAAGTGGTCGATCAGTGGCTGCCAGATGTGTGTGAATTTGGTTTCGGTATACGCAGTCTGGGAAGTCAAAAGCTCCATTGCCATAACATACCAGAGATGCAGGAACCATGCAAAAGTGAGCGGGGTGAAAGACTTCTTCCAGAGAAGGACAATGGTCTGCTTAGCTGCTCCTAGCATGTGTGCAGCAAGGCGCCAATCAGAGTGGGTCATGGTTGCAAGCTGTTGAGGACGGATGCCCAGAAGAGTCGTACTGTGGGGTGCTTGGCACAGGGAAACCCACAGTGTCTTTGATATGGCTAAGGACTTCTTTCCAAAACATGGTAGGCATTGGGTAGGACCACCAAATATGGAGAGATCACCCACCGCTGACTGGCATTGCCAACAGAGGGGGAGACGGACAGAATTTTTTTTAAAATATGCTGGGGATGGTACCAACGCGTCATAAGTTTGTAGGCGGATTTATTCTGTGGAATACTGTTGTAAATTTTGGGAATATCATGCCAAAGTTGTTCCCAACTCTCTGGTGGGATCTCCTCCACGAGATCTGTAGACCACTGCCTTTGATATGTGTGGGAGTGAATGGGAAAGGAGTGCTGTAAGACCTGGTATGTGCAGGAGAACAAGCCCAGTGTCCCATCATATGCGCATACCAGGGCTTCAAAGGCAGTGAGAGGTTTAGTTGCCCCCTGTATGTAAGTTGACGTTAGTAACCAGTGTCAGACCTGGTAGTACTGTGGCCTGGGTGTGTCCATAAGGTGGAAGGCTTTCTTACATTGTTAGGAGGTTTTAAGAGTGTCCCCCTCAAATCAATCTTGAATCGTGCGGCATTTGCTATCCCCCCATGTTGAGAATGAATGTGGTTGCAAGGCTGGAGGGATATTAGGATTATGGGCCACTGGGATGTTGGGGGAAGGAAAGGAAGTTAGCTCCCTAAGAATCGCTATCTTGTCCCAGATGTCAAGGACCCTCTTTGTAGGAATGGTTCTGTATGCGATACAGGGCCGAGCTGACCTGGGGAGCCAGGCCGGGTACCAGAGGGGCTACAGGCAACAGCGAGGTCCATATGGAACCAGTGTTTTTCACTTTCACGAATGACCCACTCTGATATGTAGCGGTGGTGAGACGCCCAGTAGTACTCAAGAAGGTTGGGACAGACTAAACCCCCACGGTCCCGGGGCATCATGAGTAGCTTGTTGGAGAATCTTGGTCATACTCCCCACCCCCGATGAAAGAGTTCAAATTGTGTTGGAGTCGTTAGATATCTACTTGGGGGATGGGTGTGGGCAGGGTTTGGAATAAGTACAGTACTTTTGGTAGAGTGGGCATCTTGACCGCATTAAGGCAACCAAGCCAAGATATAAGCAGCTTTTTCCAAAGATGTGACTCTTCCAAAATATCCTGCCTACAGGACGGCCAGTTGGCCTGAGACCAAGAAGACAGGGAGGGGGTCAAATTTAGACCCAGATAATGGATCAAATGAGTGGCCCAGTCGAGGGTCTCGAGGTGAAGCACCCCCGGAGCGGAGAGGGTTAAATTCACAGCCTGGGATTTGGCCACATTGATTTTAAAACCTCAGGCCTTCCTAAAGGAACCAAGGAGAGAAACTAGTACCAGCAAGGAGGAGCTAGGAGCAGTTAGTGAATGTAAGAGATTGTCTGCGAAAAAGACTACTTTGTGCTCATGACCTGGGAAGGGGATGCCGGTGATATCTACTGACTGATGTATGTCTATGGCAAGGGGTTCAACCACTGGGGTGACAAGTTAGGGAGAGAGCGGGCGCCCTTGTCTAGTGCCCCTATGTATAGGAAGAGACAGAGAGAGATGACCATTGACATAAATCCACGCTGTAGGAGCAACATAGGAGGCCATGAGCCTAGAGATCATAGCCAGACATAGGCCAATTTTTGTAAGACTGCACGCAAGAAGCGCCAGTCAACCCGATCAAAGACTTTCTCCGCGTTTATAGACATCAGACAGGCGGTATGTCCCGGCTTTGGACCTTCTCTATGAGGTGGGCCACTCGACGGATGTTATCTGGTCCCTGGCATGGCGTACAAATCCAACCTGATCAGGGTCGGTGCTGAGACAGAATATCGAGTTGGAAATGTCGACTTACACAAATATCAAGTTGGAAATATCATGATTCAGAAATATCGACAGCAAGAATATCGTGGTCAAAATATCGAATTTATGGCAAGAAAGATCGTTTTTAAAAATATAGAAGTCATTAATATTGTTTGCAAAAATATAGATGTTTAAAGTGCGGGTGGGTCCGTGGCGGATGGGCTTTCCGTCCGCCAGGCACACCGCCCACCATCCTGATCTGGCGGGTGGAAAAAGGCCTTACGATGGCGGTAAATCGCCACTGGAAGCCTGCCGGTGGCGGGTTCACCGCCATCGCCATCGTAATCAGGCCCTTAGTGTAGATCTTGGCATCCACAGTTCAAGGCTGCTCAATTCTAAGCGCTGCGCTTTGATATTTAGGCGCGGATTGCATTTTTAAAAGTACCCTATTTTGTATTTTTGTTTAAATTATTTGGTCATTCTTCCCTGTTTTTAATAGGTCACTCTCACGTTCACTTTAAATTGGGCCCTCACCGCTGCTTTAGTGGGCTACCCCAGCGCGTTTTGCGCCCTTCTCCTGCATTTTAGGCGCCATCTTGGATAGGGGACGCTGTCAGGAACAGACGCGACGTACGCTCCAGCTGTCAGGTGGTCCTGGTCAGAGGCAATTACCGGGGAAAGTTTACATAAGGGGCTTTGAAAGGTAGGATAGCAGTTCAAGGCTGCTCAATTCTAAGCGCTGCGCTTTGATATTTAGGCGCGGATTGCATTTTTAAAAGTACCCTATTTTGTATTTTTGTTTTAATTATTTGGTCATTCTTCCCTGTTTTTAATAGGTCACTCTCACCTTCACTTTAAATTGGGCCCTCACCGCTGCTTTAGCGGGCTACCCCCAGCGCGTTTTGCACCCTTCTCCTGCATTTTAGGTGCCATCTTGGATAGGGGACGCTGTCAGGAACAGACGCGACGTACGCTCCAGCTGTCAGGTGGTCCTGATTAGAGCCCTATATACATCCCACATGCGGACGTGCAGCGTGTGCGCGCGGCGTGTGTGCTGTAGTGACGCCGGAGTCACGCCAGAGTCCAGCCCGTCCGCGCTAAGGACGGGCTGGATGGCGGATTGACAGTACATAACGACCGGGTGACTACGGGGATTGGCTACTCGAGGCAGGAGTTAATCGCTCTGAAGCCGTCCAAACTCCCGTGTCATCACGGATACGTCCCGGAAGGGCTCTTAACCTCCCCCAGCTGCCACTGCTTTCGGTCTTCTATTTGGGGGTCAGTTCCCCTTGTTGTAGCTTCGAGTCCTAAGCCAGGAACTAGTCCGAGGAGCGATAAGGGTTTTCTTCTAAATGCAAGGTCCTTAATTAAAAATAATCTTGCCTTCAAGGATTTTGTACTGGCCAGAGTCCCTGATTGGGTTTTCATAACTGAAACCTGGGCTAAGGATTCCTCAGGTCCGGATCTGGTTGAGGCAGTTCCGGAAGGCTACACTCTAGTGAGGATGGATAGAGTGGGTCGGATGGGGGGAGGGATTGGTATCCTATATAGGGACCATCTGTCCTGCCATATTACTCCCTTAGAGGACTTTCAAGATTCATTTCACGCTCTTCAGTTCTCCATTAATGGATCATATGGAGTGCCGTTTAAGGGCTTTCTCATTTATAGACCCCCGGGTACTAAAATCGATTTTGGCCATCAAGTGCTTAACATCTTAGAGTCACATTTTGGCTGTGACCACTTCACTGTTCTCGGGGATGTAAATTTCCACTTGGAAAACCTGGAGTCTACTGAAACTCTATCCCTATTGGATATCTTCTCTGGGTGTGGGATGACACAGTTAGTTAAAGGTCCTACCCATAAGGCTGGTCATACACTTGATGGGGTATTTTCCAATGACACCCGGTTGGCTACTGAGATGCCCTTCCCTCTCTCATGGTCTGACCACTATGCGATCCCTTTGGTTTTAACGACTGCTTTGGTCAGCAGTAAGGGTAATGAGTCTAGCAAGATGGAACCGAGACGTAATTTAAAAAACCTAATTAACAAAGTGCTCGCCCCTAGACTATCGGGGTTATTGATCTCCCCAGGGGAGGATGTAACCTCTGCAGTAGAGAGGATGGAGAACGGTATTAAAACAGTTCTTGATGAACTGGCACCGGCCACATTGCGCTATTCTGCTAGAAAAACCCCCTCGGCCCCATGGTTCTCTGAATCATTAAGACTTCTCAGGCAGGGTTTACGGAGACAGGAACGTCTCTGGAGGACTAGCTGGGATTTGCGTGAGAGGGATAGTCATAAAATCCTTCTAAAGAAATATAAGAAGGAGGTAATAAGAACTAAACAAGAGTATTTCACCTCTCTTACTTCCTCTCTCTCCTCACCGAAAGATCTCTTTAATATCGTAGACACGCTTATCTCATTAAAGACGCCTGATCCGGTGGTCAGTTCACAGCAGCTCTGTAATGATATTGCACAATTCTTTAATTTTAAGATTGTGGATATTCATTCAGCATTAGAGCTTCAAAAGGTAACTTTATCTACCTCTTCATGCACTCCTGCCACTCTGTCACCACCATCCGAGGAGGTGTCACCATGGTGTTTGTCCAGTTTTCCATCCCTCTCCTTATTGGAACTCGAAGTCCTCTTGTCTAAGATTAGGTCGGGATCCCCTCTAGACCCCTGCCCTCTGAAACTTCTTAAACAATGTAAGGAATGTTTCTTGCCTCCCTTATTGGGTATTATGAACAGGGCAATGAAGGACGGGATTTACCCTTCTCAATGGAAGAAAGCGGTGGTTAAACCCCAATTAAAAAAATCTACACTAGATCCGGGTGTTCTTAAAAACTTCCGCCCCATTTCGCTGCTCCCAGCTCCTGCTAGGATGCTGGAAATTCATCTTAACCAGCATCTTGCAGGCTTTCTGGAAACCTTTGATTGGTTAGACCACTCGCAGCATGGATTTAGGAGAGAGCACAGTACCAAAACTGCCCTTACTATTGTGCTTGATAACATCCGCACCAGAGTAGATAAGGATCTGACTACTCTCCTTATCCTGTTGGATCTTTCGGCTGCTTTTGACACCCTGTCTCCCTCAGTCCTAACATCTAGGCTGAGAGAGATAGGGGTGGAGGGGCCTGCACTTAGTCTGCTGGCATCTTTCCTGAATCAGAGGGAACAGAGAGTAAAGCTGGGGGAGTTCTTGTCTCCATCCCTTCCTGTGCATTGTGGGGTCCCTCAGGGTTCGGCATTAAGTCCGACCCTCTTTAACATCTATGTGACCCCACTTGCCAGGCTTATTAGATCTTTTGGGATGGAGGTAATCTCCAATGCCGATGATACACAGATAATGCTGTCTTTCGCCCAACCTGCCATCTCTGCTGCCTCCAATTTTAGGAATTGTATGAAGGCAGTTGCTCAATGGATGATCTGTAATTCATTGAAGCTTAATGGGGAAAAGACAGAGATTCTGGTGTTTGGTGGAAAGGAGGATATATGGTCGGCGGACTGGTGGCCTTCCTCTATGGGTGTGTGTCCAACTCCGACGACCGTGGCGAAAAATTTAGGAGTCTTGATTGACCCCTTCCTGGGGATGGACCAGCAAGTAAAGAGGACCATCTCTACCTGTTGGGGCCTTATAAACATCCTACGGAAGATTAGACATTATCTGTCCCTTCAAGCTAGGAAACAAATTGTCTTGGCATTGATAGGCTCCAGACTTGATTAATGCCCTTTATCTAGGCATTAACAAGGGCCTGTTAATGCGACTTCAAATGGTGCAGAATGCTGCTGCCAAGCTTGTACTGGACTTGCCTAAACGGGCCTCTGCTCAGGCTGCCAGAAGGACTCTACACTGGCTTCCAATTGAGGCCAGGATTTTCTTTAAGTCCCTGTCCTTGATCTACAGGGCTTTGGCCACAAATAGGTCCGGAGGTTTAATGAACCTGTTGGTCCCTTATACACCTTCCAGAACCCTCCGATCTGCCAATACATCCCTGCTATCAGTCCCCCGGATCCGTAAAGTTAAGTGGGGTGGCAGAGCCTTCTCAACTCTGGCCCCTAAGTTGTGGAATTTTCTGCCTTTGGAAATCAAATCTCTTCCCTCCATGCATGTTTTCAGGAAGGCCCTTAAGACGTGGCTATTTGCCAATGCCTACCCTTAGATTTGATTCTGCCTTTTTATGAATTTTTTTTATTAGGCGCCTTGATGCCTTCGGGCTTAGTTGCGCGGTTATAAATTTCATTTCATTCATTCATTCAGTCAGTCAACAAGGTGATAGGTTGGTATGACGCAGACAGACAAGGATCCTTTCTTGGCTTAGGAATTCGAACAACTGCTGCATCCGACTTCATGGGGGTATGGCCTGAGGTTTCATAGAATGTTTTGAAGAGGAGTAGGAGTTGGTCCTGAATCTGGGGAAGGAATGAGATGGAGAGGCCAACAGGACCATGTGTTTTCCCCAATGGGAGGTGTTTTAGCGCCCTTCATATTTCATCCAGCTTGAATGGATTGTCAAGCAGCTGGGCATGACGGTGGTCATGAGGTTCCCAGGGGTATGTGGCAAGGAAGGAGGACATGTCCTCCAGAAAGCAGGAGTCTTCAGCATAGAGAGCATAGAGAGCCGCGTGGAAGGTACGGAATGTCTGGATGTGGCCCAAATGCGATCCGCTTTTTTAATTTTTGAGATGTGGGCTCTAGCTGAGTGGGCGCGGAGACGGCGGGCCAAGCTTGATGTCACCTTGTCTCCCCATCATAGAATTTCAGTTTTAGTGTTATGAGCGATCGTTCCGCTTTCTTTATCCGGTGAGCTCTCAGTTGCCCTCGAAGTATGCCGCTCGAGGGTGCCATGTGATGAAACCGCTCTAGTGCCTTAATGTCGTCCGGCAGGCCTGTTTCAACCAGTCGGGCTTCCCGGGAGCAGGCAATAGTTATGGAGGTGAAGACCCCCGAATGGTTGCCTTGAAGGCATCCCTGAGGGTATACTCAGGGGTTTCGGGAAGCGCATTCATTTAAAAAAAGCTGTAATCTCCCGCCGTATCTCAGAGATATCAACTGGGTCTCACAGAATGTGGGGTGGGAGTCTCCAACGAAGGCCCCACCTCGACACTGCAGGTCCACCGCAAGATGGGCATGATCCAAAATGGAAATTTCCAAGATGTGAGCTGATTCCAGGGACTGTGTCGGAGAGAGGGAGAGAAAGAAGTAGTCGATACCTGAATATGAGCGGTGGACATGGGAAAAAAGGGAGTAGTCCCGGGCATCCGGGAATTTGTAGCGCCAAGCATCTATGAGTCCCAAATTTGTAAGGTCCCTCTTAAGGGCAGCAGGCATTGCCCCCATGCCCTGGTAGGTAGTAGCGCTACGATCCATATACGGGTCCCAAACCAGGTTAAAGTCCCCTCCAAAGAGCACATACCCCTCGGCTCGCGTCAGCTGTTCCATCAGAAGGGATCTCAGGAAAGCATCTTGCGATTGGTTGGGCCCATAGACATTGAGTAGAGTTAAGGGCTGGGCATCGAGCTGCACTCGAAACTTCAAAAAGCAGCCCTCACTATCCTGCACCACCCGCGGACCCACGGGAACGAATCTAGTTTTACATAGAATTGCGACCCCCGCCGTTTTGGATGGAGAGGATGTCCAGAATGGAAATAGGTATTTAGGATGAGCCATGCGAGGTGTGTCAGAGTGTAATAGGTGGGTTTCTTGCAAGATCATTATGTCAGGGTCTTGTATGAGCAGGTAACGCCACACCTGCCACCTTTAATTGGGGTAGTTAAGCCCTTTAACGTTGAGAGAGAAGAATTTGACGTGAAATGCTTCAGCCGTACTGGAAGGTGGGAGGGTCAAGTGTGATCACGGGGCAGGGATTTAGAGGGACTGTTGATATCATAATAGGAATCAGAACAAAGGATTCCATATATAGACAGCTGGAATCAGAGGAGGTTCCCGCATTGTGAGAAGGGATGCAGGGGGGGCGCAGGTGGCATCATGCAGGGGGCGTAGCCTATGTCACAGAGGAAGGGAAATTCCCCCAGCGTAGGGTAGGTAGGAGAGGTCACTCGAGGGGACCTCATGGTCAGGTCTACTCCTACCTAGGGAAGGAGAAGGGGATGGGAGGGATGGTATATGGTAACACAAACACATAGTGGTCAACAGGGCCTGTAACTTCTAATAACGTCCTGGAACAGCCCAAACGTCAAGACAAGGGACAATCTGAAGAAGTCACTCTTCAAAGGAGCAAAGAAAACCTTGAGGGCGTGGAAGGAGGTGGTAACCAATGAGCTGGCCTCCACACCCGGCAGCAGTGATCAAATGGGCAGATGAGGAGCCCTATCCATGGGCCCACTCAAGCAAACAGGGAGTCATGTCAGCAAGTCCTTATTTTACGGAGGGGTGGCCTGATGCCGGAAGGACCCCCGCAGAAAGAAACTGGACTGAAAGCGACAGGTTCTGGAGGGGTATCAAGCCCAGTGGGTTATTTCCATGTGTCAAGGCCGGGTTGACCCCACAGTTAGAAGGGGGAATGAAGCAATGCCTCATCTAATCCATTACAGTGTGGAGCGTCCACTACTCACAGACCGTAGGGGATATGAGCCGTTGAATGAGACTCATCCATGGTATGGAGGTGTTGGATAATGTCTTGTTTAGCTTGAGAAGATGCTTGCTTAGTGCGTGTTCTATGTTTAGTGGGAGGCACCGTAGACCATTCAAGTCTTATAGATTCTCTGAGGGATGCCTGAGAAGAGGGGGCTGGTGTCTCTAGGTGATGAAGGGAGAAGCAGAAGTTGTTTTGCATCTCGCAAGGAGAACAAAAGGGTGGCCACATTGATATTTGATGTTGAGGTCACAGAGTTTATCAGTGATCGGTTTAAAATTTCTGAGCCTGCGGAGTGTTACTTGAGAAATATCTTGAAAAATATGGATGGAATCGTGTTAGACCCGGCCCTCGTAACATAGTCAGACGTGACCCCTGCACCTCACACCAGCCCCGAGCCCACGGCCCAGCCGATCCTTCCCACCAGAACACACACACCCGACCCGGACTTCCCCCGTCCGTGGCCTTCCTCCTTCGGCCACCCCGGGCCCGCGTGCCCACTTCATGCACCAAGATGGCCGCCCGGCCCCAGCGCGACCCTAGCCTATAGGCGCCACTCCGGCTGGAGGACATCGCGCTCCCCTTGGGATGAGAAAGGGAGGAGCAGTTTCCATCACACCTCTGCGCTTCCCTGGGAAGGTGGGTTTCGATCGACCCGCCGGCCTCCCCGAGGGCTGGCTCCACGCCTGCTGGGTGTCTGGGGCTCCTCCTGACCCGGCCCTGAAAGGATCAAAGGACAATGGCAGGAAACCCCCAACAAGCGACCCCCAGGTGACAAGACCCCTGCCTGCACAGACTCCGGACATCAAAGAGGAGTCGCCTTATAACAAGTTGTGCTCTGGGACTGTCCGGCAGATTCACCTTGGAAACACCTGAGCCCTGCTGAGTGACTCGCGGCTCCCTGAAAATCGTCAGACCTCCGAACTTGTGCCTGAGCCCTGCTGAGTGACTCGCGGCTCCCTGAAGATCGTAAGACCCCCGAACTTGTGCTTGAGCCCTGCTGAGTGAATCGCGGCTCCCTGAAGATCGTCAGACCTCCGAACTTGTGCCTGAGGCCTGCTGAGTGACTCGCGGCTCCCTGAAGATCGTAAGACCCACGAACTTGTGCTTGAGCCCTGCTGAGTGACTCGCGGCTCCCTGAAGATCGTAAGACCCACGAACTTGTGCTTGAGCCCTGCTGAGTGACTCGCGGCTCCCTGAAGATCGTCAGACCTCCGAACTTGTGCCTGAGCCCTGCTGAGTGACTCGCGGCTCCCTGAAGATCGTAAGACCCCCGAACTTGTGCTTGAGCCCTGCTGAGTGACTCGCGGTTCCCTGAAGATCGTAAGACCTCCGAACTCGCGCTCGAGCCCTGCTGAGTAACTCGCGGCTCCCACAGACTCTCTTGGTCCCGCCGGACCCCACGACGACAAGCGTATCCCCCATCTCGAGGATTGTGAGCTGTGCGCCGGGTACGATCCTGCATTTGATCCATATCCCCAAAGACTGTCCCGCTACCTCCTATCCCCCCTCCAAGACTTGGTGAGCCCGCGCTCTACTTGTATATATTTTGCCTTGCTGATCATAAAGATCCTACCACTCCGATCTGATAAAGATTTGCTCTTAAGAACTCCTCGTGTGGTGTCTCCCTGTCGTGTGGTGCCGAGTGTGCGATCCTAGATACGAGGTTCCTCCCCTGAGGAGTCTCCCGTCAGCGCCCGGCTACGATACCTCGAGGGTGGGTCTCAGGGTAGTCAGGGCCCCCTCCGGGCCCCTCTGAGGTCGCCTTCTAACATTGGTGGCAAGCGACGGGATTCGGGCCCACAATCTAGAGATCGTACCGTGAACGGCTGACGCACTACCGACAAAGATGGCAGAAGGAAACGCCGTGGTTCCCATAGAAAACGACGCCAGTACCGTGTTCCAGGTGGAACAGCTGGAAGAGTACACTCACAAAGAACTAAAGCAATTCTGTAAGGAACTCAGAATCGCTACCACTGGTCTCAACACCAAAGAAGATATGCAAAAGGCACTGAAAGCTTGGGTGGATTCTGGAGCCTCCCGCCCAGAAGGAGCGGGGGAGCCCCACGACGAAGCTGGACCCTCCCAAGGAGAACGCAGCAGCAACCAGGTGCGAGGCTTCGTACCAGACGGGGGCCTATCCCCGGAGGAACTCGCAGACAGAGAAAAAAGTCGCCATCACGAGCTCGAATTAGCCAAACTCAAAATTGAGGCGAGTTGAAATTAGCCGAGAAAAAGCTAGCAGTAGAACAGTTGCGAGTACAAGGAGAACTAGAAGAGAAGAAACTCCAACGAGAACACGAGGGAAGGAGACTTCAACTGGAACATGAACGCAGCCTGAAGGAAATAGAACTGAAAGCAAGAAGCGAAGAAGCGCGGCTCCCGGGGAACCGGGAGGCGGCCGCCCCAACGGAGCAGAAGTCCACATCCCCAAGGATGTGGTCAAAGAATATGACAAAAATGATGACATTCAGCAGTGGTTCCGGGCCGACGAGGTCGCCATGACCTCCCATCGGGTCCCGCAGAAGGATTGGGGGGCTGGGTTATGGGGACGATTCCTGAGCGAAGGGAGAGACACCCTGCTCGACCTACCCACCTCCATGCAGACCTCCTATGAACACATGAAAGCGGCCCTCCTCACAAGGTACGGCCTCACCCCGGAGATGTACCGCCAGCGGTTCCGGGACTGCAGGAAGATCCCGGGTACCACCTGGGTGGAATATGTGAATTTCTTCAGCCGCGCCTTCGATGGGTGGATCAAGGGCAGCAAGGTAACCACCCTGGAAGAACTAACCGACCTTATGTTGTGGGAACACCTGGCTGCCAACTGCTTTGTGGAACTACGCCAGCATCTGCTTGACAGCAAGCTCACGGACCCAAGAAAGCTGGCTGTCGAGGCGGATCGCTGGACCAACACCCGGGTCTCCCGGGGCCCTGTAGGAGAGTACCCCCGAGCCAGTCAGGGACCACCCCGCCAGAGAGGGGGGGAAACCAGGGAGGGCAGAGAGAGTCCCAGGCTAGTCCCCCGAAGTCCCAACCTCCACCTTTCCCGGCACCCCCACCAGCTGTATCCGACCCCCCCCTTAGACGGGGGCACCGGGTAACCATCACTTGTTTCCGTTGCCAGAAGCCCGGGCATTACACCAACGACCCTGAATGCCCCATGGCCCCACGCACCACCCAGGCAGCACCCCCTGCTAGACAGATAGCCAATGTAGCCCTGGGGGAGGAGGTTGAGGAGGCCGAGGAGTGGGAACCCGCTGCTATGGCCCTAGTATCCTTAGGAGATAGAGAGATGGTCCTTGGGAGCCTCCTGCCCTCTAACACAAAGAAATATGGGCAGCTCGTAACAATTAATGGCCACCAAGTAGAAGCCCTCCGTGACACCGGGGCCAGCATCACCGGTGTCCTCAGCCATTTAGTACACGAAGACCAGGTCCTCCCCAACGTATTTTGCCCTGTCATTTCAGCCGACAACACAGAAAGCCTATGTAAGGTAGCCCTGGTGCCCTTTGAGTGGGGAGGGGTGGTCGGTAAACTGAAGGTCGCAGTGAGAACCTCCCAGCCCGTCGACTGTCTCCTGGGGAACGACCTGGAAAGTTCCCCCTGGGGACAAGTTGAGCGCAAGACCCACCTAGGGATGATGGGCCTCCCTGAGTGGGTGTGCGCCACCACTCGATCCATGGCGGCTCGACTGACCCCCCTGAGGGAAGTCGACGACGCCCCGACCCCTGAAGATAGGATGGTCTCGGACGAGGGTCCCCCCATCCCCCCACCAGAAGAGTCGATCGCCAGTGACGAACCCCCGCCTTCCGACTCCACCCCAGTCACCGAGTTAGGCGATCTGCCCGAATTAGCCCAGTGGCGCCACGAGGGGGGCCCCTCCCGAGAGGAGTTCTGCCGAGAGCAGGCTACCTGTCCCTCCCTGGTCGGGCCCCGGCAACAGGCAGAGGCCCAGGTCGCAGGCGACCAGACGGGGACGCACCGGGTGTATTGGGAGAATGACCTTTTGTACAGCGAACAGAGCTAGGGTCCGGCCGGGTGCTGGTGGTACCCCTACGCTTCCGAAGCCTCCTCCTGGGCTTGGCCCACGACGTTCCCCTCGCAGGCCACTTGGGTCAGGACAAAACATACAGTCGCCTCGTGACTCACTTCTACTGGCCCAGAATGAAAGCGGATGTGGAAGCCCACTGCAAGTCCTGTCCCACGTGCCAGGCCAGTGGGAAGAGTGGAGGGAAGCGCAAGGCTCCCCTCCAACCCTTCCCTGTCGTCAGTACCCCTTTTGAGCGGGTCGGGATCGACATTGTAGGACCTCTGGACCCCCCAACTTCCCAGGGGCACCGGTTCATCCTCGTCCTGGTGGACCATGCCACCCGTTACCCTGAGGCCATCCCCCTGCGCACCGTCACAGCCCCAGTGGTGGGCCGGGCGTTGATGGGGATCTTCTCCCGCATGGGTTTTCCCCGCGAGGTCGTGAGCGATCGCGGTACCAACTTTATCTCCCGATACATGAGGTCCTTATGGCAACAGTGCGGGGTGTCCTATAAGTTCACTACCCCGTACCACCCCCAAGGAAACGGCCTGGTAGAGCGGTTTAACCGGACTCTGAAGGGGATGATCGCGGGCCTGGAAGAGCCCCTCCGGCGTAAGTGGGACATCCTGCTCCCCTGCCTCCTATTCGCATACCGAGAAGTTCCCCAGAAATCCTTGGGTTTCAGCCCCTTTGAGTTACTCTACGGGCACCCCGTCAGGGGGCCCCTCAGCCTGGTCAAGGAAGAGTGGGAGGCGGCGCCCCGAGGCCCCCCCCGAGATGTGTTCCGTTACGTCCTGACCCTCCGAAATCAGACTAGGAGATTCCGCGAGATGGCAGAGGCCAACCTGGAGGCGAGTCAGGAGGAGATGAAGCGCTGGTACGAGCAGAACGCCGCGCTGGTCGAGTTTCAGCCGGGCCAGCTGGTGTGGGTCATGGCCTCCATGAAACCCTGCGCTCTCCAGGATAAATGGACCGGGCCCTTCAAAGTAGTTGAGCGGAAGAGCCCGGTCACGTACTTGGTAGACGTCCAGTCACCCCGGGACCCCCTCCGGGTCCTCCACGTGAACCGCCTCAAGGCCCACTTTGTGCGGACGGAGCTGAGCCTCCTACTGGCCACTGATGACGGGTCCGAAGAAGAGTCAGATCCTCTCCCTGATCTTCTGTGCACCAAGGAGAAGGACGGCTCCGTAGAGGGAGTGCACCTCTCTCCGTCTCTCACTCCCCAGCAACGTGAGGATTGCCGCCAGCTCCTAGGGCAGTTTCCAGACCTTTTCTCCCTGGTCCCCAAGGTCACCGACTGGTGTGTCCATGATGTGGATACCGGGGACAGCCCACCAGTGAGACACCGAGCCTACCGAGACCCTGATCGGGTCCGGTCCTGTATCCAAGCCGAAGTCTCGAAAATGTTGTCCCTAGGCGTGATCGAAACCTCAGACAGCCCCTGGGCCAGCCCCGTGGTCCTGGTCCCAAAAGCAGCTGCCCCCGGGGTCGCCCCGGAACTCCGCTTCTGCGTGGACTACCGGGGACTCAATGAAGTCACCCGAGCCGATGCCCACCCCATTCCCCGAGCCGACGAGCTCATTGACCGGCTCGGGGCTGCTCGGTTCCTCAGCACCTTCGATCTCACCTGCGGCTACTGGCAAATTGCGCTCACAGAGGGAGCCAAGGAGCGGTCCGCCTTCTCCACCCCGGATGGGCACTATCGCTTTCGCGTGATGCCCTTCGGGATGAAAAATGCCCCAGCCACCTTCCAGCGACTGGTAAATAGAGTCCTGGTCGGGCTGGAAAAATTCAGCGCTGCATATCTCGACGATATTGCAGTTTTTAGTTCCGAATGGAGTGAGCACCTCCAGCACCTCCGGAGGGTGCTAACCGCCCTACGCCAGGCGGGCCTCACCGTGAAAGCCAGCAAATGCCAGATTGGGCAAGGTTCGGTAACCTACCTGGGGCACCAGGTCGGGAGCGGGCAGGTCGCCCCTCTACAGCCCAAAATCGACGCCATCCTAGCCTGGGAACCCCCCACTACCCAAACAGAGGTCCGAGCCTTTCTGGGCCTCACGGGCTACTACCGGAGATTCATCCGGAATTACGGCAGCCTGGTCGGTCCCCTCACGGGACTCACGTCCAAGAAGCAGCCCAAGAAGGTGCAGTGGTCCCCTGCCTGCCAAGAGGCGTTCAATGCCCTGTAAACGGCCATGTGTACGGCCCCCGTCCTCCAGGCCCCCGACTACTCCAGAGAGTTTGTGGTACAAACTGATGCCTCCGAGCATGGCATCGGGGCAGTCCTCTCCCAGGTAAATGACCAGGGTCTAGACCAGCCCGTGGCCTTCCTCAGCCGAAGGCTGTTGCCCCGGGAACAGAGATGGAGTAACATCGAGCGCGAGGCGTTCGCCGTTGTCTGGGCCCTCAAGAAACTACGCCCTTACCTGTTCGGCACCCATTTCAGGGTCCAAACCGACCATCGCTCCTTGCGATGGCTCATGCAGATGCGAGGAGAAAACCCCAAGCTTCTGCGGTGGTCAATCTCCCTCCAGGGGATGGATTTCACCGTGGAACATCGCCCTGGTACGGACCACGCCAACGCCGATGGCCTCTCCCGATTCTTCCGCCTCAGCGAAGAGAACCCCCAAGAAGATGGGTAGTTCTCTCCGGCTTTCAGCTGGGGGGGACGCGTGTTAGACCCGGCCCTCGTAACATAGTCAGACCTGACCCCTGCACCTTACACCAGCCCCGAACCCACAGCCTAGCCGATCCTTCCCACCAGAACACACACACCCGACCCGGACTTCCCCCGTCCGTGGCCTTCCTCCTTCGGCCACCCCGGGCCCGCGTGCCCACTTCATGCACCAAGATGGCCGCCCGGCCCCAGCGCGACCCTAGCCTATAGGCGCCACTCCGGCTGGAGGACATCGCGCTCCCCTTGGGATGAGAAAGGGAGGAGCAGTTTCCATCACACCTCTGCGCTTCCCTGGGAAGGTGGGTTTCGATCGACCCGCCGGCCTCCCCGAGGGCTGGCTCCACGCCTGCTGGGTGTCTGGGGCTCCTCCCGACCCGGCCCTGAAAGGATCAAAGGACAATGGCAGGAAACCCCCAACAAGCGACCCCCAGGTGACAAGACCCCTGCCTGCACAGACTCCGGACATCAAAGAGGAGTCGCCTTATAACAAGGGGTGCTCTGGGACTGTCCGGCAGATTCGCCTTGGAAACACCTGAGCCCTGCTGAGTGACTCGCGGCTCCCTGAAGATCGTCAGACCTCCGAACTTGTGCCTGAGCCCTGCTGAGTGACTCGTGGCTCCCTGAAGATCGTAAGACCCCCGAACTTGTGCTTGAGCCCTGCTGAGTGACTCGCGGCTCCCTGAAGATCGTCAGACCTCCGAACTTGTGCCTGAGCCCTGCTGAGTGACTCGCGGCTCCCTGAAGATCGTAAGACCCCGAACTTGTGCTTGAGCCCTGCTGAGTGACTCGCGGTTCCCTGAAAATCGTAAGACCTCCGAACTCGCGCTCGAGCCCTGCTGAGTAACTCGCGGCTCCCACAGACTCTCTTGGTCCCGCTGGACCCCACGACGACAAGCGTATCCCCCAGCTCGAGGATTGTGAGCTGTGCGCCGGGTACGATCCTGCATTTGATCCATATCCCCAAAGACTGTCCCACTACCTCCTATCCCCCCTCCTAGACTTGGTGAGCCCGCGCTCTACTTGTATATATTTTGCCTTGCTGATCATAAAGATCCTACCACTCCGATCTGATAAAGATTTGCTCTTAAGAACTCCTCGTGTGGTGTCTCTCTGTCGTGTGGTGCCGAGTGTGCGATCCTAGATACGAGGTTCCTCCCCTGAGGAGTCTCCCGCCAGCGCCCGGCTATGATACCTCGAGGGTGGGTCTCAGGGTAGTCAGGGCCCCCTCCGGGCCCCTCTGAGGTCGCCTTCTAACAAATAGCCATTGTAGACTAGGTCTGTTGCACCCGCACCTTCTATAGGATGGATTTCTTTTCAGTAGTAGACTTGTGCAAGTATATCAGGAGTAAAATCTGGGAGGCCCCGGGCCGAAGCAACCGGATGGGCCCTGTGCAGCGCCAGTGGGGAGGCATCATCGGCGCCCCTAATTGACTGGATTAGGTCAGCTGTGAAGGTTATGATGTCGGAGCCCCCTTCTCCGTGGGAGACCCTCTAATACGGATGTTGTTTTGTCTATTTCTATTTTCTAATTACTTCTGTTTCAGTTGAAGGTTGATGTGCTGATCCTCCAATGCTGCCATTCTACGCTATAGGTTCTCATGGTCTTCCGATGCTGCGTCTGCCGAACGTTCGAGCTCATCAACCTGGCCCCCAATCTCCGCAACATCCCACCGAAGTTCGTGGAGGCAGGCTTTAAATTCAGTTTTGAAGGATCCAATTTCTGTTTTGATATAATGCGAGAAGGCATTCATGTAAGCCTGCGTGAGGTGGGCCAACACTGAGTCAACAACGGCCATTGTCTCAGAGGGGTCTGTGATGGCTGGCATAGGAGGGTTGTCTTTGGCCGAGGTGGGCAAGGCGTCCCTGCCGCCCTTGGTACATGGCATGTCTGGAGAGCGGTCTCCGGATGCAAAAGCCAGAAGTTCGAGTCAACTAATGTGGAGCAAAGTGGGGCTGATGGGCAGGCAAAAGTGGACGATGCCACGACGTTGAACCAGGCCGGTCGGGTCCAGGAGGAAAGCAATGTCCACCCAGTGAGGGCCTTCGAAGATTGTTAGTAGGCGTTGAGGGGGAGGCCCAAGAGAAAACCACTGATGACTCTTCCCAGAGCTCTTTGTCCAGAGAGATTTCCTTCAGGTGATGAAGGGGGCCACAGAGACCCACAGTGTTCTCTGGGGGGACAGCCATAGGGTGCAGGTTGGAGCCAGAAAAGATCCCAGGTGCCAGGGGGATTGTGAAAGTTGAGGGTACTCCGACCCCTCCCCAATGAATCCTTCGATGAGAGAGAAAGGCAGGGCTCCACCACTCCAGCCCAGGCCAGAGCCCCAGCAGAAGCAAAGGAAGGGTATCCTGCAATGGGCCCCCCAAGCCGCAGAAGTGCTCGGGGTCTGCCAACCCAGAGGTCACCGGTAGAGAAAAGGGGGGTCCTAGCCCGGTTGCAGTGGTAGCAAAAGTACCCCAGGAAGGCCAAGGGAGCCAGACCCTGACCCCCACAAGGAAGTCTCAGGCAGTGCAGCTAGAGGGGGTGGGGAGAGGGAGCCCACTGCGCAGCATCACATCCAATCATCCTTTACCTCTGTTTCCATGGAGAGCCGAGCAGCCGGTGCGAAGCAGGATACAAACACCCAGCCGGGACATCAACATCTAGGAGCAGCAGCCAGGACCGCCGGATGGGGCCTCCACCAATATCCAGCCAGTCGGACAGATCAGCAGGCCCAGCGAGGGGCCAACAGCAAAGGGAGACATGTGGACAGCAAGGCAGGAATACAGGGGCCCACTGCTCTCACGCCTCAGTGAAGCCGCCAGGAGACACTGTCAAAGCAGTGTATGTCCTCGTCAGCACCATACTACGGAGAAGGGCACCAATCCTCAGGAGGCCCAAGAGAGACCAGAATGCCCAGAGGTGGGATCCCCCAGCTCAGCAAGCATCTCAGTCAGGCTGCACGGGGGAAGTACCGGAGGCCGGATCAATCAACAGCAGGTCGTCTGAGCCGGGCGTCCAGCAAAGCGTGGCCTCTAGACCCTCAGGGTAGGCCCCTCGTGGAAAAGAGCAAGATGGCAGCAGAGTCTGGGCCCTCAGCCCAGGTCCATTCCAGGTCCTTGCAGGAAAGGTGACAGACGGTAAAGGCCACCATGTCGATGCATGACCACCAGCATCATCTCCGGAGGAACAGGAGGCAAGAGGCAGTGTTGCTGCGGGCAGAGGGGTGGAGGGCGATCCCGCTGCAGACCGCGTCGGTCGGTGGCCTCGAGGTTTGGTAGCCCCGAACTCGCCAGCGGTCCCGTCCCAGGGCATCAGGACTCTCCATGCCATCTCAGCCGAGCATCCGGGCATCCAACACAGCCCACAGTGTCTTGAGGGTCGCAGCGGGGCCTGTGGACAGTGATGGTTAGCAGAGGCTGGCTGCTGGGGAGCGGAGACACAGCAAAACACTTCTTACTCCATCTGCAGCTAGGCCATGCCCCCTGGTGAGGGTTTTTGAACCAGAAAATAAACTCACGTGGCTTCACTGAAAGTGTTTTACACATCTTTGCAACAGCCATTAGAACAGCAATTTTGTATGTGGTCTGTCAGTCACAATGACCTGTGCAATTTGCCTCTGTTCTTGTCTGAGTGCACACGGAGCAGAGTGAAATAAAACACAAAGGCAGGGGTATAGCTTCCATCGCTGCAGCAGGTGCAGTCGCATAAGGACCCAAAGGCCTGAAGGGTCCACTGAACTCTAATTATTGCTGTATTTTATAATTTAAACAGCAACCAGGGGGCTAATTTCCTTCCCTGCACTGGCTGTGTTACTGGGCAAAGGCATTCATTGCGTTGCATACCCTATGAGCTTTTTAAATAACATAAAACAGCTGTAGGCCAAGGACCACCAGAACACGCATTTGAGCTTCAAAGTCAGAAACCATGTTCAGTGCTACAAAGCCTGCCAATCACTGCATGCAGCTCTATGAAATGGACTCAAACTGCCACTTTCTGGCAGGAGTGTGTCACTAACATCACAGCTCTCTCTATACATTACTGTCTGGCCTGATCCTTTTTGCAGTTTCTCCCCCAGATCTTTTGCCTTCTTCTGCTGAACCAATGTTTTGTTGATGCTAACCAGTGGTAAAATGCTTGTACTCTTTCCATAAACCATGGTACAATTGCCATATACCAGATTTGTCAATTTAATTTACTTGGTGGTCCCTAGTAAATGGTATTACATTTATACAAGGCCTATTAACTAAATGCTACAAGTGGGCAGTAGCAGTTTTTTTTGCTGCTCACTAAAGTAGCCTTTAAAGCATGTCTCAGCCCTGCCACCGCACCCTGTAGTGCACTTTTAAACTGCCATTTCAACCTGGCAAAATAAACACTTTACCAGGCCAAAACCTTCTGTTATAATACATAAAAATCACCCCTAAGGTAGGTCCTAAAGGCTCATAGGAAACAGTGCATTGTATTTCAAAAGTAAGACATGTGCACTTAAGTTTTACATATCATAACTCCTAAAGTTGTTTTTCACTGTGGTAAGGCCTGCTTCTCCCATACACTATCACTGGGTTACATTAATATAGCCTTATAGCCCGCCATAGCGGGCTATACCGGCTATTAAAGGCCCGCTGCAGCGTTAAAGGCCCGAGCCGAAGGCGAGGGATTTTAACAAAGCAGCGGGACTTTAATTGCCGGTATAGCCCTGCTACGAAGGGCTATAAGGCTATTAGAACATTCTGCCACTAGAGGGCAGAATGTTCTAACAAATAAAGCCTTCAGGGATCGCGAGGGGATTCAAATCCCCTCCGGCTCCCTGAAGCCTTTGTTCACAGCCAGAGCTGTGAACAAAGAAACATTGGAATGTTGGAACTCCGGGCTTATAACAGCCATTATAAGCCCGGAGCACTCCATTGTTTTCAATGGAGCTTCCAACGTTCCAATGTTCTAATGTAATTTAAAATACTCTTTAACGTTGAAGTCAGATTTTAAGTTACAATTGTGAAAATGACACTTTTAGAAAGTTGGCGTTTTCTTGTCCCACCATTTCTGCGCTCTGCCGGTGTTCTGGGTCACATAAGTGTGCATGGACCTGCTGTTGAGGTTGGTGTATTGCTTCCAGACAGTAACACAAAGGAAGCTTAGGTGTGGACAGGATGGGCCATCGTGGAAGCAAGACTGAAAACGGGCTGTGCCCCCCTTACACTTTAAAAGACTTAGCCTTCTGCATACAAAAAAGAATCTATGAACAGGCCTACTCTGTCTTTTGCCACCCCAGACAGTTTGGGGCCTTTACAGGAGAAAAGGCTGAAATTTCCAGAACCATATGTGGGGGTAGGGCAGGGAGTTGTCCCACACAAAGGCTGGCACCATGTATAAATACCTCCATAGCCACTCTTCTGAACACTCCTGGACCTGTGGAAGTTACAAATGAAGGACCGCCCTGCTGCCAGAGGACTGTCTTGCTTACTTAGAGGGGAGTTTGGACCTCCTTGCCTTCATCCAAGAATAACTAAAGTGACTCCAACCCCAAAGATAAGTTGGCTAACCACCTATGTAAGCTACTGAGACACAACAACCTTCAGTGGCCTCCTGCAACTGTCCAGCTGACCTGCTGCAACCAAACCTGCCAGGACCTGCACCTGAAGCTTCTTGAGCCCTGCTGGCCTCTGTTGGATAGAATCCCTGATCGTCCACATGCCCTGGACCCTTGGCTGGCATCAGAGTGTGCCCCTCCCAAAGAAAGAAAATCAGGATCCAGAAGTTTGGAATCCTAGAGACCACAGACAGGCCAGTTTGTGGCAAGAAACTGCCACCCGCATTGACAGTCAATGTGACGTTTTGGTTCTGGGTAGCCGGGTCTGGTGGCTTAGCGGACTAATGCTTTTACTGTAGGGGCCTGTGTTTGACCTTATGCTCACAGTTTCAAATGCAGGTGGGTCTACTCAGCCTTTCATCCTTCTGAGATTGATAAAAATGAGCACCATTGAGTTGGGTATCAATAAACATCTGTTATTCCGTGACAAGATACCCTTCCGGGTGAACATGCACTTTGCAAATTCACGTTATGTTATGTTAGATCTACTTTTCACATCTACAATGACTGCCAGCAATGTGAGAGCTACACTTTGCGCTACAGCACCGACAGTCACAACGACCGCTGACGTAAAGTTACAGCAATTACTGTCCATTACACTTGACCAGCTCTTCACGCTACATCAACGACTGTCCACAATGCCCTACTTGCTCTTCACACTACAGCGACGACTCTCCATGGTGCTCAGCCTGCCCCTCGAAGCCCCCTTCACTGTGAACAGAACTCTTCATGCCAGACTGTGAAGATAACTTTTCAGATGTACTAACCTGGCTCCTGTATTCAACCCACACTCCATTGCAGTCAGCCTGAATTTGTATAATCCGGTATAGTGCGGCCAGATGTCGTTTTTCGCTGTTATGCGCTATTTTCACTTAGAACTTCAAAATTGAATATCCCCAATTCCACTGGTTGGAGTTTTGTCATTAGGGATTCCTCTTGTGTTAATAAACATCTGTTATTCAGCGCCAAGATGCCTACAGGTGAACTTGCGCTTTACAAATACATATGTTATGTTGTGTTGTGTTTTCATTTTATTATTGTTTGTATGCTGCATAAATGCTTTATATCTTGCCTTTAAATTAATCCAGACTGCTTTTGTGCCAAACTACCAGAGGGTTAAGCACAGGCTGATTTACTGACTTTTCTAGGTCACCCTGTTATGGATTATGGTTGTTGGCTGAGTGAGGCTTCCCCACCCATCAACCAATGATGCAATTTCTTACATTGGTGTACAGTTGTGGATCCCGTACTTGTATTTGTGCAGCAACCAAGAGCTCCAAGGAACAGGAGCTCCAGACGACCCACAGGGCCTGGGAGGAGGCCCGCCAGTTACAAGCCACAGCACAGGAGCAGGAGGAGGAGATGGAGGAGTAGGATGAGGATGGGATCAAGGAGGAGGAGAAATTTTCCTGGCCATAGCCCCAGAGGAGAGAGGAGGACCCATTAGATAGAGGTCTCCTGCCAGATCCATGGCAGGCAGTAGCATCTGTTCCCACAACTTGTCTCCTGAGGAAATGGAAGACAGGAGAGCTGAGAGGTAGTTTCACCTGCAGCTGGCCAAGCTAAAAATGAAAGCAGCCAAAGGGAAAGCTGCTGCAAAGAGGGCTGCAATGGAGGCTGCAAATTGGACCTAGGAAGAAATGACATTTGTTCAGGTTCATGAAGTGATTTTGAAGGAACTGGATCTCTAAACAATAAGTCACCCAGAGTCCAACAGCAATGGTGGCAGCGACAATGCAGTGTCCCATGTATATAGGAGGATCCACCTCCCCAAGGATCTAGGGCCTAACTGTGTTGTGGGGGATGACATTGACAAGTGGTTTAAGGCTTATGAGTCTGTCATAGAGATGCACAGAGTCCCTGAGGAGGAGTGGGGAGCCAGTCTCTGGAGGAACATTTCCAAAGAAGGGAGGTATTTACTACTGTCTCTAGGGAAGGGGAGCAGGATTACATATCCCCTCATGAATGTCAAACTGGTCAAGAAGGATGGTCTAACCCCTAAACGTATAGAATGAAGTTTATCGACAGCCAGAAGCTGACAGGTCATTCTTGGGTGGATTTCATGGATTATTCCAAGAAGGCATTGGAGGGTTGGGTGAAGGGCAGCAATTTGGGTAATTATAATGAGCTGTTCAATCTTATTCTCAGAGAGCACATGTTTAGTCATTGTTTTGCAGTACTGAGAAAAATGTTCTTGATTCTATGTTAACTGTCTACAGTGCAAATGGACATATGGCTCAGCACCAGTGTCCACAAGAAGGTACCTGGGTTTGACCCAAAGAAAGGTGGTTCAGGTTTCTCCCAGCAGAGTAAGCAGGAGGCCCAGGGTGACATCTACAAGCCCAAGAGTAAGGTGGGACGGAAAGGGTTCCCATGCCCCTTCTGAGAAACATGGGGAATGTTCTGGTGAGCAGTGGCCCAGTTTGCACCATTTTCAACCCAGATGCTTTAACTGTTCCCAGTTCGGACACAAACAGAGCAACTCTGTCTGTACCAAGAACCCACCCACTGGTGGAAACTCCACAGGGTTGGCCACTGTGGCATTGGGGGAGTATTCCCCTAGAGCAGAGGGTAGAACATGCCCTAGTCTCTTTAGTAGGGACATAGACCAGAGGGTAGGCTTGTGATCCCTAAGGATGGGAGTCACCACTTCCATCAGATCAATGGGATTCCAGTTACTGCTCTGAGAGATAATGGTGCCAGCCAGACCATGGCAGTGGAAAGGTTGATTTTTCAAGACCAATACCTGCAGGGCAGGTTTGTAGGGTGAGCCAGGCACTTAGGCCAGACTTTGTCCACTCTATGGCTCTGGTACCCCTTGGAATGGGGTGAGGAATTGGCCCTGAGGAAGGTCATAGTTAGTCCCCAGATGCCCATTGACTGCACTCTGGGAAACAAGTTACCTCCATTGTTGAAAAAGCTGGAAGGGTCGACTGTCCAAGGGGCCTTGAAAGCTCTGGTTTCTGGCCCAAAAGGAGAGTACAGAAACCCAGATGGAGGGAAGTGGAACCAGTCCACAGTGGGAAAACCAGTGGATCAGGGGTAGTCAGCTCTAAGAACAGATCACCATAAGACAGACCCTGGAGAGGCCACCTCTGACCTGGAGGTGCTTCCTGAGCTGTCACAGAGACCAGAAACCTGCAGCAGACAGACTCCTGCAAGATACAGACAGAGCGTGTCACCCTTGAGGAGGGTGGTGGTTCCCCCCTGGAAGTCTTGGCTTGACCAGCACCTGTTCAGCTTGTGATACATATTCCAGACTGAGATGCCAGTCTCAGGATACCAAACTGGGACTGTTGGGTAGAAGAGTAGAGGTAGAGTGCCTAACACCCCGGGGCTGATGCCCCCTCCCCTACTCTCAGAAGCCATGGAGGTCAGACAACCCCCAGGAACAAATAGGGAACTCCTTGCCAGCCATAAGCCTGGAAATGAGGCCTATCCAAGGCCATCATGTAGAGCCTCTACCTGGCAGTGGATGGTCCGGGCCTGACTCTTGACACTGACAGCTGTCAGTGGCCTCTGTTGGTTGTCGTCATTATGGATACAGTTTTCCCTGGGTTTGGAGACAGAAGTCTGACCCAAGGGGTGGAATGGGACACATCACCATGTTGGCCATGGTGGTATGATCTGCCTACTGAGAAGTATCTGTGAGAAAATATGGTGAGGAGCTTCACAGATAGGGTCCACAGATGAGTAGTAGGGTTCTCAATGGGCTAGTGTTGTGAACCCAGAGCATAGTGCTAGTGGGATACAGTTAGGCTTGGATGGGCATAGAACTGACAAGTGCCTCTGCAAAACAGGGCAATTGCCCACATTCTGTCACCTAAGCAAGGATGTCCATCAAGGTTTTGATTGGTCTACCCTAGCTTTTGGCTGGAGGAGGTCATACCAGACCTTGCCCCTTTTTGCAGGGTTTCCCTCAGATTTTTTTCCACTGTTGCTGAGCCCATTTTTATTTGCATTAGAACTGTGCACTTTTCCCCTGTGAACCAGTGGAAAAGAGTGTGTGCTACCTCTCTCTCTTTCTAAAACATGGTTCAATTGGTATACACCTGATTGGTACACTTAATGTACCTGAATGTCCCTAGTAAATGATACTACATGTACCAATGGGCAGTAAATTACATGCTGCTAGTGGGGCTGTAACACTCATTGTCCCACCCACAAAGTAGCCTTTTAAATCATGTCTCAGGGCTGCCACTGCAGCCTGTGGTGTAGACTTAAACGGCTTTTTCGACCTGCGAAAATAAACCTTTTTCCAGGCCTTAAATGTCCTTTATAATACGTTTGTCATCCCAAACGTAGGCCCTAAAGGCCCATAGAGCAGTGTGCATGTCATTTAAAATGTAGGACGTGGATTTACGTTTTAGATATCTTAGCTGTGAAAAACTCCTAGTAATTTTTTACTGCTGTAAGGCCTATCTCTTCCATTAACTAACACTGTTACCTTATTAAATATAATAAGTGATAACTTTTGGTTGGCAGCGGATAGAGATATGGTATTTACACTCAAATGAATTGCAATTTAAAATCCTCTTTAATGGTAAAATCGGATTTTAAGTTACAATTCTGAAAATGCCACTTTAAGAATGTTGGCATTCTTTGTTCAAAGCATTTTTGCTTTCTGCCACTATGCTGGGTTACATGACTGTGAATGTCGTGGCAGTGGAGGGTTTTGTATTCCTTCCAGACAGCTAAACAAAGGGGTTTGGTTGCAGGCAGAATGAGCTACCCTGCTAGGATGACTGGTGGCGGAGCTGATCCCTGCCCCACTTACACTTGAAAGGGCTTACATCCAGGACACAGAAAGGATTTTGACAGCCTGAAAAGTATACAACAAGTGATAGATGGAAAGCTTGAAGACTGACGTACAAATAGCAATCATCACTTTTTTTTTATACTTTAGTGTGTTGCTCTAAGTTGGATGGGTATTCATTCTCACTCACTCACTTGTATTCCCTCATTCTCCCTAACTCATACTCACAGACACTCAGGCCCAGGTTTTCTAGTGCTTTGGCCAGGTTCCCAATAGTTTTGCGACGCAAACCAGCATATGGTGCAAGGGTGTGTGTGTTGGTGTATGGATGCCAAAAGTGCACTAGCACAAGGGGAGAGAAAAAATGCACTATATCTTCTTTTCACTCTGGCTTTATTCACGACAGAGCAGCAACTTTGGTGAAGAGTTGCCTTGCATCAAAAAATAGTAAATCTGGGCTCAGTCTCACTTACTACCTGTAACTGAATATCACTCACACACACATGCTCACATATGCAGACACGCTTGCTCACACATACACACGCTTTCTCTCACTTAAATGCACTCTCATCCACAAGCCAGCAAACAGAATACATTTAAACCATTTTTTACTTAGCGCAGCTGCCAACAAAGTTCCTGTTCTAGCTAAATGTACTCAATTTATATTACACCAATAGTGAATAACAGAATATTATTCACTAGTAGTATAATGAAAAACAATGAGAAGAAAATAAAGAATGCAAAGCTACCTTGTATTTTTGGCACTGATTTTGCTACTTCTGAGGCGAGGAGTTGCAAAGGCAGGGGCAAGGGTTGCAAGACAGGGGTCGGAGCTGCGACCCCTGACTGGCATCCATGTCTGCCAGCTCACAAAGGAAGTTTTCCTGGCCACTTCTAGTAATATGCAGAACATTGACAAAAGCACATAACATGTTTTCTAATTTTAACATACTTGCACCTATTAAAATGCACCCTTTTTTGGTTGTATCGCAGCACATTGTATACAGAAATATCGTTTGACATAAATATTGTATCCTAAATCTCGTTTGCAAAAATATCACCGAAATGGAGTGGGGGTCCCGCTAGTGCTTCGCAAACTGTCACTTACCCAACACTGGCCTGAGGGGACCGCAACGCCTGCTCCTGGTCCCCTGCTGCTCCCGCCGCACTGCTGACATCGGCGCCGGGATTGAGGAGGACTACATTTCCTGGCATTCCTTCTGTGGCGCTCGGCCACCAAGCAACCAGGAAGCGCCAGGAGGCGCTTCATAGGCGGACGCGGGCTCCCCGGGCCAAGGGCGTCTGCGCCCATCCGCGACTGATCGTGAGTGGACTGGGCCAGGTCTCTGTAAAATGCTATAAGTTTTAGACTAGTGGTTAGCTTTTGTTTCTGCTGAAGTCTTAATATTGATTCATTGCTACATAGTAACTGTTTTTACGCTGGTTTCTTGTGTTTATATATCGGGCTATCAAAATAATTGGAAATATGAGCAGGCGAAAGGGTGCCGCTGGCACTTTAGATTCCTTTATCATTAGAGCAGAATCACTCCTAACACATGAAATCGAGTTAGTAGAGAGACGCTTGTCATTTGATCCTGCTAGACTACCCACTTAAAAACAAACTAGCCCGACAATCTCTACCGACACGTCGCAACCAATCCTGACCAGCCCAATAGTAACTGCCCATAGTAAGTCAACAGTTTCCGCTTTATTAACTACACCAGATCTTCCCATGAATATCAATTTAGATGATACAAGTAGGCCTGGTATATCATCTAGGCTACATGTACCGAGGCAAATAGGAGCATCAAAGGTGAAAGCTAAACAGCTAAAGAAGAACAGCAAAAATGGTTGCAAGAAACCCACTTTAAAAAAAATAGGAGGGGCAGTTAATTTGCCAAAGGAAACCACCAACACATATGAGCAAGAGGAAATTCTAAGCAAATCTGTAGCCACACAAACTGAGGTAGACTCTGCCTCACTTTCCGTTACAACGGATGTGAGTACTGAGCATGTAGAACGCATTGTTGCTTCAGTCCTTGAGGCTGTATTTGGTCGTATGTTGTCCCAGATTGATGAACGCATGAACACGAAACTTAGTTCTATGGATGCAAAATTGGAGCAGTTTAATTCTGTTATAGATCAATTGGACATTTTAAGTAAGGATGTTAAAACGACGATCATGGAAGGGGTTCAACAAATAATTTAGGTCGTTGCCCTGCCCATCCATAACCAAAGCAGACCGAAGGTTATGAGAAGTGAGATAACCACGACAACACCCTCGACTGATGGATTTAACGGGGGTGGCAATACAAGGGGTAGGCCACAGGTATTGCATGTTAGTGAAGAAGGATCTAATGATAGACGTCATGTACATGAGTCCCCAAATCCTCCAGAAATGGGTAGAGGCCCAGAGGTAATACATAGCCTCAAAGGAACTGATTGAATTCCTAATACAGATACTTTAAATGTATTGCCAGCTTCATGTCCTTATGTTTTAATTTTAGCAGGGGTCCCTACTCTCAAAAGAGAACAGAAAGTGTCTTGGTCTAATCTCAGGAACAAAACTGTAGATTGGTTAACTAAGTTTAAAAAATGTAATCCACAACACATGGATGACATTTTGATGGTTCGTAGGGTAGGGTGGGTAGGCGAATCCCCAAAGAATATAACGGGGTATTGCATAGTTATAAACTTCCGACGGCCACGTATGGTTTGAAGTCTACTAAACATTCAAAAGGAGATGCCCTTCCAGAGCACTTGCATTTGTGCTCTCCCTTTGGGGTATTCTTACAGACCACCAATCGGGAGGATTCCAAATGAAATTACTGGCCCTTTTACAATCTTGAACAGGTATCAGGGGTTATCGGCTTTAGAAACTGTTGATTGACAACAAAAAGCAGTATTTTACGGGAATAATGCACATGTTGTAATGAAGCAAAAAGCAAATATGAGTAAGGAGACTACTCCAAATAAAAAGGGACTAGAGGAATCACAGAGCCGGCTACACGATGCAGGGTTACAAGAAGGAGGAACACAAGAGTATAATAACCATGAGGAAGGGGGTGTCACACCTATCCCTTTATCCATTGTATTAGGACCCTTAGATGGCGCTATAAGTGAAAGTGATAATAGCAGAGTTACCCGCAACACGGTAGGTGGGTCACTTATTGTCAGCACAATCAATAAACCACCTAACATATGCCTCACTTCGTAGAATGTAGCAGGGCTTAATAGGAATCTTAGAGATGCAGACTGGCATGAGTATATTCAACAGAGTGACATCTGTCTTTTACAAGAGAAATGGGTTTTAGAAACACCACACAGAGTAGGATACAAGACATTTAGTGTGGATGCAACTCCATCGGTAAGGGGTAGGCCATCAGGGGGCCTTGTAATATGGATACGAGTTACCCTTGAAATAGGAATAACCCAACTGAACATAACATCACAAGATATGGTTGGTGTGAAAATCACTACCCAAGATGGAAGGATATTATATTTACTTAATATCTATAATAGACCCAGCCCAGCCTCAAAAGAGTCACTGGTTATAGAATATTTGGACTCTTTTTTAAATTCCTTAGAGACGGAGGCAAGGGTACTAATAGGTGGGGACTTAAATTAAATTGTAACTAAGAACCTGTGATGGGTCTTTGTAATATATTTGAGGATGAAGATATAGCTAATAATATTTCTGCGTTAGAAAGCACTAGCACAGTACCATGTACTGTGGCAGTAGCACAAATAATGAAATTAGCAGCTGGGCATGGATTAAGAGCCTGTAACGGACGTTTACCATCAGATAGACCAAAAGTGCATACATGCTGCAGAGGCAACTCTCGGAGTAACATAGATTACATAATGGTATCGATGGAGCTCTGGTCTTATGTAATTGATTTAAAAATAGACCCAAGAACAGAGAGCGATCATCGTCCTCTTCAATTGACATTATCTGATCAGCTCTTCTCTTTTTTTCCCCCCGTGTATTGAGGACAGTAATACTTTTTAAGACGACCTTCTAGTAAGTAACAACCGCCGATCCCTGAAGTGGCCTTATATCTTCGGGAATAGTGAGTCTCTGACAAATATTTATAATACATTTGCAGATATTTTTGTACCGCATATAGATCTACCAATAGAGAAAGAATACTTGTTAGATCTACACAAAGATCTTCTGGCAGCATTGATGCCGATTGTGACGAATATCCCAAGGAAGGAGAAAGGAGGAATCAAAGGCCAAAATAAAGGAGTAATTCCCTGGTATGATAAGGTTTGTCTTGAAGCCAAGGCTGAACTATTAATGGCAATAAAAAATAGCAATATAACTAGGATAAGGGAGACTAGGATTAAATATAAGAAAACGCTTGACAATGCAAAAAAAACATGGGACGATGGTATTTGGACAGACTTACTTAATGCAGCCAAGGCCAAGGACCAGCTAGGTTTTTGGAGGCTTGTAGCCAAAGGGAATAAGACGGGAAGGGACGTTAAAGACATATATTTAGATGCAAATACTTAGGTAGATCATTTTACTAGTTTGTATGCTGTATCGGGAAGTAGGCAACCCCTACTTATTGATGGTTTGGTACCTAACTTAAAGGATTCAAATTTAGTTTTTAACCTAAAGGATTCAAATTTCGTTTTTAACTTGGATGAAATAATGGCAATTAGTGCAGTTAAATCAGGGAAAGCTCCCGGACCTGACAAAATCCCGGGCGATCTATTGAAGCATGACATTAGCGTCTGGGGACCATATATAATTAATTTAAGTAATGCAATAGCTTCGGGTGCTCCAATTCCCGAAACATGGAAAGGGGCCGAAATTATAAAAAAAAATTCAAAAGGCAATCGTTATGATCCTGCAAACTATCGCCCAATTAGTTTAATAGATATTTTATAGAAAAATTTTGCTAGGCATATTTTAAATCGATTAAATACTTGGATTGTCGATAATAATGTGCTTTCAAAATTCCAGGCTGGTTTTAGATCAAAACTCAGCACAACTGATCAGGTTTTTAGGTTTACATGTCTTTGCTGGAAATACATAAAAATAAGAAGGGGCCTCCTCTACGTTGCCTTTGTAGACCTAAAGGCAGCATTTGATCTTATCCCACGGGACCTACTATGGGATTCGTTGAGACGTCAAGGAGTGCCTGGTGTTTTACTAGAGCAAATAATAAGGCTACATGAAGACAATAACGCAAAAGTAAGATGGGTTCCGAGGGGCGAACTCTCTGAAGCAATCCCTATAAAAAGGGGTGCACGTCAAGGATGTGTACTGGCACCAACTTTATTTTCATTGTATGTAAACGACTTCCCCAAATTTTTGAATGGTTGCCAGAATGATGCACCCAAAGTGGGGGGAGATTTGGTGCCAGCACTTCTATTTGCTGACGACACCATATTAATATCACAAACACCAAAAGGATTGCAATGCCTAATAGACTCCTTCCATACTTATTGTACAACGAAAGGCCTTGAAATAAATACCAGTAAAACGAAGTATATAGCCATAAATCCACATTAAACATTTTTAAAAAATATAGCAATAAATAGTCAAAAGTTGGAGTATGTGCAGATTTTTAACTATCTGGGTATATCTTTGGACACAAAGCTATCCTGGAAGTCACAAATGGAAAAAAGTAAGATAGCTATGCTCCAAAACTCTCTGCCCATAATGAATAAGTATAGGAGCAGTTACTCCAAAGCAGTTTCCCCAGCCCTGGAGGTGTTTAAACATAAAGCCCAAGCAGCCGCACTTTATGGGGCCCAAATATGGGGGCCTTACTGCAAAAAGAATTTTGAAGTGGGGGAAAATACATTTTATAGAATGCTTTTAAGTCTCCCTGTACGAGCACCACTAATTCCAATTACCCTGGATTTGAATGTCAAACGTACTGACCATTATGCACTACTTAGACCCCTTACATTTCTGGTAAGACTTTGGTCAACCACAGAATTATTACACTATAGGGAAAGCCTAGAGGAGATTCTGAAGATAGATCAGAATAGGAGTATTCTGTGGCTTAGACATGTTTTCACATGGTTTAGGAAGTTGGGCCTATCCCATTATTGGGACGACCCAACTTCGCAGTCTGTAGCTTCAAAGAAACTGTTAAAATCTACCTTTTGGGCCCATATTCAAAACAGCATGCTATATGGTCTACCTAATGGACCGCTAACAACTAGGTTACTTTTGTTCAAGAACGTAGCACATTTTGAGCCCTTTCTTGATGAGGTGTGTCCTCAACTAGCAAAAACCTTATATTTGAAGTTTAGATATGGTGTACTATATATAAATGCAATTATGTCACGATGGGCTATCAATCAAGCTGGAATAGCAATGACTTGTGTTCTCTATGCTCAAATAAGGTTAAAGAAAATGATTTGCATGTATTATTCTTTTGCCCTGCATATGTCAAGCCTAGAAAGAAATGGATTAAACCTTTTTGTATAATTATGGGAATTAGGTCTTGCAAAGAGGCAGAAACAATATTAAAAACTGATACAGCACAATTAACTGTATTTAGTGTAAGTACATTTTTACTAGCTGTAAGTTTTTTAAGGGCCAAAGCAGGATTGAAGCTGTAACGAACTTGTTATTTCCAGGGTAATACCTAATGAACCTAGCTCGTGTATGTAGATATAAATGATAATACGGGAGCCTTGATCGTGCATTACACTATATCAATCAGAAATTATTATTGATTGTTTTTTAAAATGTTCTAGGAACGAAAGTACAAACAAATGGATGAAAAAAAGGGTTTTATATTAGTACTATCTTTATTTTTATCTTGAGGCCTATTTTAATATACTTATAAATGTATTTATATTTTTAGTTATAGTGGCGACAGGTCATACACAAGCCCTTTTCCTTTTTATTTTCCCACTTACAAATATTGCAAGGGTATTGCTGCACTATCTGTTCATGGAAATTGTATGTGTTTAAATGTATCTTTTATGGTTTAAAAGAACCGAAATAAAGATTAAAGAAAGAAAGAAAGAAAGCTCGTAATAGAGAATCTAAACTGTTGGACGATATTAGGACACAATATTTTTGTCAGATGATATTCTGACAACAATACTCTGGAACAATACCATCGTTTTTTAAAGCTTTCTTATGTGTGTTTTAATTTTGAAACCTGTACGTTGGCCTGAATAAAAAACGCATACTTTTTTATAAAGTATTAATAGTTACGACATTGTTAATGCTTCTTGTAAACAACAAGAGAACCTTTAAAATGGGCTGAAGTGCACATGCACAGCCAAAAACATGTAACACTGAGACAGGCATGTGGCAAATAAAACAAACATTGGCAATGCCAATAGGCCTTGCTTTAAAAGAATGTTGTATGGTACTATGAAGCATTACAAGTAAACAGCATGGCAAAGCAAATATATTTGAATGGGAGAAAAGAACTGTGGAACTATATTGGCTTAGGTTAAAAAGTCAGGTGGCAATTGAGCTGCCGAGCCAGACCTAAAATTCCATGTAGGTGTAAGTTTGTGACGACCAGGGCTCGAGTCGTGGGTACACGCAGGTACACGGCGTCCCCCCACTCTTTTCACAGGGTGGACGCCGCCCCCCCCTGCCAAGAAGCTGGGCCCCACAGAAATAAGCTGAACGTGTCTCTGTGTAATTTCCAGACACTAGGACACGTTCAGCGCGTGACGTCATGAGGTAATTTGCATATTGTCAGTCCCCCCCACTTCTTTTTATAGGAATAGTGCCCTGGTGACGACTAAGGAAAAAGCTATGGTAAAGCACTCCTTTCTCCCATCACCCTCTACCCGACCCACATTATCTGCATCCCCGTCTTACCTGTATCCTCTTCCAGCATGAGATGCTTGCGTGTGTGCTCACCAAGATATCTCATTGTCCTCAAAACTTACCTCATTTCCCTCCAGTCTCATTAACCCATTCAGAGATTCCCGCAGTCTCCCAGTCTGTCAGTTTACCATATCTGTCCCGGTTGTCTCTTGAACCACAGCAGCCTCTTCCTCCTTGTCCCAAATCCACGCTATCTGAAGAACCTTCACTTCCCTGAACCTTTTTCCTCAGCCACATTTATTGCCACATTTTTCACTCAGCCACCAACGTGACCATCTCTGCCTGTTTTCACCCAGTTGCCCTCTTCCCTGTCCCCACCATTCTTCTCTTCGCACTCACCTGTCCACCGTTCATCCAAATCTTAGGCCCGATATACAAGTGTCTTGCGCGATGTTTATCGAACCCGATAAATAACTATACCCTAGGGATCGCGATACAATAAATAGCGCCAATTACGAACTTCTCTCTTAAAAAGTGGGAATAACATGGATTTTGGTACTTTTTGAACGAAAATCCACATGTACCAGTATTTACGTACCCCTTTTAACCAGGTACATTTTGGCAGGTTTTACTTGTCCGATTGTATCGACAAACTCAGAAGTCCAATATCTGTGCAAAAAAATGTTTGCAAAGGAGCTGGAATTTAATGAAGCAATCCACATCAAGGCCTAAGCATCTCACAAGGGTGGACCCCCTTATCAGAATTGAAAGACTGTATTCAGCAAGTTGGTATTAATTGTACAAATTTAGTCCTAAAACGTATCACGTGTTTTTACTGTCTAGTGCTATTTATATTTGTAGTTATGGGCAAAACTGGCCTTTTCAAATAAGTTTGTCAGCTTGTTGGTAAATTGCTTATGTTAGATTCTCTTCAAATGGCCAATGGGGTTTAGCTCTAAACGTATAAGAAAAGCCATGAGGTAAATCTCAATTAAGGATTAATGAATAAAAGTGCAGATCTGGGAAAACATTCAAGCTATCTTAATGTTGATGCAAAAATCAGTATGCACTAATTAATACTAAGAGATGGTGCAAATCTAATTATGAATGATTAATTTATTGTTTCAGTTACTTAAAATTGATACAACAGGCACAATATAACCAAGTGAAAGTTCATAAAATCAAGTATACAATTAAACACCAAACAGGCTACGGAACGATTTCAAAGAGTTTTAACTTTGTGCCTTAGTTCCTATATTTACTATATGCAACAAGTTACCCCTCAATCTGCTCGCGGTATGGACTTTCCAAACCCAGCTAAGTCCATGGGGTTGGTAATCCTCAGACAGAGGTCTAGGGCTTCTTTACATGTTAAAATAACATACTTTAAAAACATTGGTTTCAGTGAAGAGCGACGTGCAGTTAAACATTCTGGCAAACAGCAGAGTAGGTGCAGCATCAATTCTTTTGCGTAGTTGCAGAATCTGAATTTAGGTACAGCGGGTGCCTTTTTCCAATTAGCTCTTAGCTCGTTTATTGGGCGAACCATAAGTCGAGCATATAGAATTTGTGATCTGCACTCCCTGCTTTGAGGTATGGCTCCATTCTTAAACCATGGTATGATTTAGCAATCGAAGAGGCGTAGATGGCTGGTTCTATTTTATCTAGATCCGCATTGTGCAATAGAACCATCATTTGCTTTTTCAAACTGGCCTTTAGCACTTCAACATCGCTTCCAGGTTCCCGTTCAAATCCATTCAAATATAAGGCCAAAGGGTTGTCTGTAAAAAAAAAAGTCTCCTTCAAGGGGTTTTAAAGATTCGGCCTAATGGGTAGAATGAACATACTTAAGAAAGGATGTCTTGCATTAAAAATCCTGAACTATCCCACTAAACTCAAGTCATAGGAGGGATTGTCAAATGTACCTAGGAAGGTTGAAAATTCTTCTATACATTGTACACTGAACTCTGTCTAGGGCTGAGGAAAATTTCCCAGGATATGTTAGGTGCCCGTATGAAATTCGTATGATTCGCAATGTACCCCAATATGGACCTGGGTAGTCATCTAACCTTTCACCTACATTTACCCTGCCAATGTACTACATAACGGGTTTAGTACTGACCTTTTACCTAGTTAGGTGCTACATAGATGTCGTGTGGTTCTCTCCGAAAACTAGCCTCATTTCATATGTATGAGGATTCTCAGAATCACAGCAGGAATACCATCTTCTGCATAATACCTGTGTATAAGTTTCATCACTTTCGTCATCCTCGGCCAACATGACACAGCAAGGTAGAACCCCTGAGGGTACCTTTTACGTATATAAACACCATATCTTTGCTGGGGCAGGCAGCTTCTATGCTGACATGCTGACACGAAACGCTGAGGTTCCTGCACACAGACACTCTAGCACGCAGTGGTCTGACATTCCTCGTGGGGTGTCCATCTCGAGACCAAGATGGGGTCCTTTGTTTTCTGACTTCAGGTAATGAAGTTGGCTTTATCCTAGGGGGATTCTTGGTTATACACCTACATACATGCTAGGTACATTTAGATACATCTAGTTAGGGTGAGCATCGTAGGAGTACGCATTATTCCTGTCATGTATTTATATGCCTGCATATATCCATTGTTTTAGCACTATGGTAGAATTATACCAACTATTTACTATGTTGGTGCTTATAACGATATACATATGTTTCTGTCTCATGGTTGTTGCAGAACATGTTTTTTACACTAGAATGACGCTGATTCAATAAATGTTTATTGAAAACGGCCCTATTGTTTATTCTATGCATCTCTCTGAGTCAAAGTGAGCACGAGTGACTGAGCGAAAGGTACTGTACTGTTTCCACAATTCCTGAGGGGTCAGTGTTGTCATGTTTGATTGTTACCAGGGACTATTCGCTCCTTGATAAGAGGGGTTCATAGTGGCACTGTGAGCTAGCTGGTATACAAGCGAACATATCCGGTGGGGGTGTCTGGAATCAGTCTGGACCCCAATAACACAGTTTATGTTGTCTAAACACGCAGTTCCTTTATAGATGTATAGGAACTGCACAACAAAATTGTCAGAAATAGTTTTGCTTTGACAGTTCTTATTATAGCTTTCACTGATGGACTGTGTAAAAGACTATGTAGCTTGCATAGTGCAAATGTTAAAGCCAAGGTTTTCCCTATGAGGTGTTTCAGATGAAGATTTGGTTTGCCATTCTCTGAGAACCAGACGCCTGTGTAGTTGTAATTTGAAGGTGATATGAGTGTAAGATTGCCAAGCCTCCGGCTGTGTGTTGATTTGCTTCCCGAAGACCATTACTTTCGTCTTTGCGGCATTTACTAACAGCTTATTATCAAAGTTATATTTATTTAGTTAATTCAGCGCATGATGCATGCCATTTTTGGTGTGGTCCAGGATGATAATATCATCAGTGTACTGGATAATGACAGTCTGAAGTGTACTATCCTTGGAGAAAGAATATATGACGTTGCAAAGCATGTGTTTACAACGCATGTCTTTACAACGCGGTCAGTACAACAACTGCGTTGTTACCACACGTACCATTACAATGCAAGTCATTACAATGACTTGCTGTAGGGAGCGCTGGAGTTTGGAATTCTATAATTTACTATTCCAACTCCAGTCTGTGCAACAGTAGGGAAGGTTTTGGATTGCAAATCCAACACCTAAAGCCCCCTACAGCAAGTTGTTGTAATGACTGGCGTTGTAATGGTATGCGTGGTAACAACGCGGTCGTTGTACTGACTGGGTTGTAATGGCACCACGTTATACCGACAGCATTGTAAATGCTGTTTCCCTAGGAGGAATTGTATTTGCCTTTGGGAGTGCACAGCCCAAATCAACGGAGTACAGATTAAACAGCATTGGGGCCAAGACGCAACCTTGTTTAAGGCCTCAGCTTGTTGGTATATGGCACGCAGCTGTGTTTGCATTTACTAGCTTAATGCGGTCCCAAGTGTCTGAATAGATAGAGAAAATGGCTTTAAGAACAGGGTTTGGAATACCCAGTTTGTAAGCTTGGCCCAGAGCCCATTCCGGTCCAACCTTAGGCTCACTGTGTTGGACCTTGTATACCATATTGGGTGTGACTGTATCGGAATTTAGCCCACATATGTAATTGATCCACTGTCCGGTGTTGCAGGGATTCTCCTCATGCACAGAACTATGCGCAGGAAACCAGGACCTCAGTGAGTTGTGGTGTACCAAAAAACTCACTTTAGTACCCAGAACCCCTATCCGACTAGCATCAGTGTCTCATTCGTTCTCCGTACTACAGCGAAGCTACCAATGATTAGACAACCCAGAACAAGCGACTTAGGATACTCTCAGGAATGGTGGGAATCAAGAACACCTTTTCATTTTTATTCTCATATCAGTCCACAACGTGAGTAGTCAGAGACACGGAAAAGTTTAAAATGTTTATTTTTAACCACGTGTTCTAAGATGCAGCATTTTGGCTAACATAAGCAAACAAATGATTAGAAATAAAACCATCAGCATTGTTACAATTCCATAAAACACAAAGGGAGAAATCATATTATAATGATAGTGAAAACAGGTTCTATAGCACCTTGTATACCACCCTCCCCTGGCTATAAGCTAGTTTTATAAAAATAGAAGGTCTCTAGGCTTGAATGGGGAACCCCATACCTCCAAGATCAGCTTAGGTGAATCACATCACAGGATCAGCAATGCTCTCTGTGTCTGGAAAGGTTTTCTCCAACTGTCAGTATCATGCATGCAATGCAATATTAAAGGCACCTGAGTTTCAGATATTTGCAGCTGTGTGCTTGTTGTGTCTCGAGCGTGGGCCGATCAACCTGAATTCAACAGCACACATTGTTATTTGACCTTGACGGCTTCTGCACACAGTGTTCAGACTAAGGTCGGGGTGGAAGTCTAGGGATGTGAAAAACAGACCATTCTCATGTGAAGAAAAAGCAAGCAAGCAGTTTTGCTTATAATAACAGTTGCGTGTAGTGTTGTGTGCAAAAGCGGCAAAGTGGCAAGAGGGCGTTTAACTTCTAAAACGCTTATGCTGGGGCGTGGCCAAGATGGCGGCTTGAGCAGACGTGTTGCTCTGTCTCTCCCGCCGGCGGCCCAGCATAGCACCGGCGATCGGCCGTATTTAGCTGGCGGACATCCGCAGCCCTGATCCTGCGGGTGCCGGTCGCTGCAGCGGAAGCCACGAGTGCAGTATTCCGGCACGGGCCTGGCTCCCTGGGCCCGATCACAAGGTGCGGAGAGCGGACCCGCGAGACGGAGGCCTGGATGCGAGGAGGCGCGGCCTTGAAGCAGCGATGGCGGGGCGGGGACATCTGGGGCTGGTCTACCGCAACGCGAGCCCCTGAAAAGAGGACTGACGAGACGGGCTGAGCCACATGGGGGTCTCGCCCACCCCCGAGCAGCAGATCCAGCGGGTGAATAACTCGCACGGCGGCCCCCGGATGGGGCGCAGCGCCGGCCCACCATTTTGAGGCAGCCCTGCGGAGACTCGGCAGCCCCGGAGCTGGTTGAGGGTCCAGCGATCCTGACGGGACCCTCCTGCCCCCACACCTGACAGGCAAGTGACCGCTCTGGGGAAGAGAGCTGCTGTTGGTGCCGCCTGCAGGGGACCCAGTGGTAAAAGACGGGGATCGGCGACGGGAGGCCCGGGGCTACTTTCACTGGGATTGGATCTTGGCAGCATACGCACTGGGACAGGGGTCCGACCCATGTGCAGCGCCTAGGGACCAGCAGGCTCCATGCACATCTGATGCTCTGGAAGGGACTTGCGGGCTGTTCGTATTTGCCGGAGCCAAAACAGAATTTCTCAGCATTGCTCGACAAGAGACCGCTGGAGTCATACTAAGAAGAATCGGCCACTCGTTGTAGTTTGACATTGTCAATGGAGATGTACCTGTTATCCTTGCGACCAGGAAGTGGAGGTAAAATGACTGTTCTTGTACCCTGCATGCCAAGCACTGGAACAGGTGCACGATAAGAGGGGCCAAACTCTTTCTTGTTGTCCACCTTCTCACGGACCTGGTCACCAACTCGAGGTAGCCAGTCAACTACCAGAATCTGAAGTGCAGCATCAGTTGTGGAGTGCATGTGTTCCTTTGCAAGTCTGTCTTGAGCCTCTTGTAGATTCTGTAACACAGCAGAATGATCATCTACGTCAAAGGGTGCGGCCGACGCCGCCATGTCTAGACCATCAAGGTCCGGGACAAACATTTTTATGCCAAAGAGCATTTCGTATGGGGTCCGCCCACCCAGAGACCTTCTAGGGAGATTATTAAGTGCACGTTGAACACTATACAAATGGGCCAGCCAGTTCCTGCCAGTACCTAAAACCTTAGCTGTCAAGGATTGCTTTAAGTCACGGTTCATTCACTCCACAACAAAATTGCCCTCAGGCCGATATGGAGATGAAAATTTGACTTGGAGCCCCAAAGACCTCATGGCATCCTTGTATGCCTCAGAGGCGAACGCCAGACCTGGGTCGAATGGAGGGTACCACATGCAAAAATTCTCACAAAGAAACGCAAATCCCTGATGACAGTTTGAGCATCAGCACTCCTTTGTGGCCAGACCCATAGAAAGTGTGTGCACAAATCTACTGCAACTAAGATAAACTTATACGCAGTATCAGAGGAGAAAGGACCGCAGTGGTCTAAAAAAACACACCCAAGTGGTTTATTAGAAATGTACAACTGTGTTTGCGGTGGACGCGCAGCAGTCGAAGGTTTAATCTGCTGGCAAATGTCACAAGTAAGGACATAATCATGAGTCTGTTTATACAAACCGCGCCACCAGTAACGTTGTTGTAAGATAGTGATAGTCGCTGAGAGGCCTGCATGGGCTGAGGCCATACCTTCGTAAGTGGCTGTTATCAAGGAAAGTCTGTGGTCTGCGTTGGGAATCAACCTGTCACCCCGTTGTTAATCCTCACATAGGGAACTTTATCAGGACTTAAATGATAAGAGTATTTAGAAGGGAAACCTCGAGAGTAAATATCACCCTTCTCTGTTGCAGCAATAGCTGCCAAGATATCATCATCAATTTTACTTTTGCATCTTGTAACTGCTGCTACTAGATATGTTGCCACTGCAGTTTTCGTTGCTTCATCAGCTAAACTGTTGCCAACAGCGTGTACACCTACGCGCTGGTGACCATGCGTATGAATTACTTTCACGAGCGACAGACGTTGTTTAAGTTCTGCGACTCGAACCCAAAGCAATTTATGTTTGATTGTGCTACCTTTGGAATCACGATATTCATTTTGAGACCTAAAGAATAAATTGTCGTTGAAAGACTGAAGACAGTAGTATGAGTCACTTACAATAAGAGTAGTCACACGAGGATCAGTAAACTCTAGTGCAAGCACCAGAGCACGTAGCTCTGCCAATTGGGCGGTACAATCACCCAATGTCTGAGTATGCACGACATCAGACTTGAATTCTCCATTCACAATGGTACCAGCCACTATCGCGCAGGCCGCTGAATAAGCATGCTTAGATTCCGTCGCTGGTTGCGCCGAACCGTCAGTGTAAATGATACAATGGTAATCCTTAAGCGGGCGCCAGAGGAACTGGATGAACAAATTCATACTGCAAATACTCCTGAGTCTGCAATGAGGCATCAAAGATGAATGTGACATCCGGAGACGTCAAAGAAGTGGCCCATTGTATCCAACGTGGATGCAAAGCTTTAGAATTCGGTACACTGGCCTTCGTTACTGCCTCAAGGGCAGAATACGGTGTGACAACCAAAATGCATTTCCCTTGCGACAGCGCTCTCTCTTTTAGAATCGCCATCTGCACTGCAGTCAAAACTTTTTCGACAGTGGAAAAGCGCATTTCAGCCGAAGTGTACAAATGTGACTTGTAAGAAATAGGGACTGTGTCCCCCTCATTAAATGACAAGTACGTGAAACCCACTGCGCCAGGCACAATTCTGATGACGAGGTTTTTGCGGTTATCACGTGTCAATAAGTATTTAGAAGCAAGAAGATCAGCCTGCAAAGAGTGCAGTATAGCTGAATGTTCTGGCAGCCAGCAAGATTTGGTAAAAGTAGGTTGTACCAAGGCATATAGCGGTTTTATACGGTGGGCATAATCAGGAATGTAAGTACGCCCGAAGTTAAAAAAAAACAGCAAAGATTGCAGTTTTTTCAGAGTTGTTGGAACGTGCAAACATGTGCATTTCTCCAGGAAGTGAGGTGCTAAACCTCGTCCTTCGTTGTTGAGTTCATAGCCCAAAAACAACACTGTATACTCTGCAATGTGTGACTTTGCAAAGTTAAATTTGTAACCGAAGTCCGCAAACATGACAATGATTCGGTCAACGCGACACAGATGCGGCCATAATTCGTCATCTGTGAGATAAATATCATCAACATACGAGTACGCATCAGGGTCAATGCTCTCTAACAGAGAAACAACACGTGCGGCAAAGACGCCTGGACTGTTTTTGTAGCCGATGGCTAATCTTTTAAACTGTTTTTTATTTGCCGCCAGAAGTAAAGGCTGTCCATTGACTACTAATAGAGGATAGGTTATGACTGTAAAAGCAGTTTGAAATGTCAAGTGTGGTTTTAAACCTTTTTCTCACGAGACTATCAACGAGGGAAGACCTCTGCTAATAAAATGTCATACGTGGAGGTCAGATTTTCCCAAAAAATCCCTTTTATTGTACGTTTTATGTCACCCTCACTTAAAAGGACTATGTCATATAGTCTGTCAGGGGGAGCCACTCTAGTGTCAGCAGTTTCTACAGTAATAAATGTGTCAGTTGCTGTCGCCTTCAGATATGGACGCAGTGCTTTGCCGCACTATTGTAACCTCCGCTGCGCTGTCTAGCAGCGTTAGTGCCCATGTCAGGTTCCGAAGCTGTGTTCTCACTATCTGTGGCACACCTCGCTGTTAGTGCAGCAACTTTCTTTTTCTGACACTGAGGTCGTTGACGTGTAAAGTCGTCCTGCTTGCCTTTACCATCAGCCAGGAGAGGCTGCTCACATCCTTGAGGGCACCCTGACCTCTGCCGAGTTCACCTCCACCGGCTTGCGAGACCGATGTTCCCTGTGAAGGAGAACGTTGATCAGGAACCTGAAATCTATCAGGAGACCTAATTCTTGTGCGATCTCGTAATTCATGTGTGCGTTCAGTAGTCACTGGTATTGGTGATGCGGGACGTGACCCTTGTTTCCATTGCTGCTTCCCCTGTTTTTTACCTTTCCAATTTTGTTTAGGAAAAACAGGACGGTCGTCTTTCATAGACTTAACCGTCTGAGTTTGTGGTTGCGTTGTCATTTTAGCAAAAGGCTTAACACCCAAACTATTGCGGCCAATGGTCTTATATGCCTCCGCAATAATTCTTGGTAACTGCCGGGGTTTATCGACGTCGGCGACGAGGCGCAGCTCATTCGACACTTGAAAGTTAACTGCATCTCCCTTGACGTTAGCAAGGATGAGAGCAGCAAGCACGTCGAACACACCGACAAGCCTCATTCCCAATTCGAACGCCGCCTCCGGACCGTGCTCATCCTGAACACGCTCAATCACGGAGGGTAAAACAGTCATAGACGGAGTACCGAAGCACTTCGCGTAGACCGCTGCAAATACCTTACCCCAGTTCTCACAATCTGTTACCTCAGGGACCAAGTCTTTCTGAAAACTAATTGTAAGAACCCTGTGTTTCTCCACAGGAGTTGAATTAGGAAATACCGCTTCCAGCTGGTCAAATTTCTCAGCAAGCCAATAAGGCATATTTTCCTTACTCCGGGGGCGCTTGCCCATTACTGAATTAACCATGACGGGACTAACAGTGATCCCAGCTGGTCCAACTGGTTGCGTCACAACCCCAGGTGCCCCCACCTGGAGGTTGCGTGTGACGTATTGCATCAAAGCCCTATCCACCGCAATTAAGGCGGTATGTAGTTGACGTTAGTCATCCACCGGGGCTTGCAAATAATGTGGATGAGGTGTGAACCCGGCCAAGACTGGCCAAGTGGCCCCAGGAATGGACAAGGGACCTAACCGAACCGGAGTTATGGTGTGGGGGAGGGCACCATTGAACCAAATACGATGCTGCCAAGCGGAAATTGGAATTTTCTGCGTCCTATACGGCGTGTAATTTGCTGGAACTGCCATAGGAGTGTATGAGTGGAACGTCTTATCATCCGCATTCACCTCCGGAAATGTAACCCAAGAGTAGAAAAGCTCAGAGGGGAACGATGCATCGGCACTCACCACAAAGATAACTGACATTCCATCATCAGGCACCCCAAACTGCGTCAGATGACGCCGGAGAGGTGCGCGACTATGCGCTGCAATAGCAACTTCAGCCATAAGGACGCAGAGAAGAAAAACAATCTATATTAAACTGTAGCACAAAAAGGGGCAGTAATTCAAAATGAAACCTTTCTAATTGTCAAGCTTGAATGAACCTATAATTCATCTATATAGGTAGGTTTAAACCGTCACTCCCGTCAACCGGAAACAAGAGTGAGGGTGTTGTGGACAAATATAAGCACTACTACGGCATCTCAAATATAAGACCAAAACGTTAGTTGTGCCATGTTGTGGGGATTCTGCTCATGCACAGAACTATGCGCAGGAAACCAGGACCTCAGTGGATTGTGGTGTACCAAAAAACTCACTTTAGTACCCAGAACCCCTATCCGACTAGCATCAGTGTCTCATTCGTTCTCCGTACTACAGCGAAGCTACCAATGATTAGACAACCCAGAACAAGCGACTTAGGGTACTCTCAGGAATGGTGGGAATCAAGACCACCTTTTCATTTTTATTCTCATATCAGTCCACAACGTGAGTAGTCAGAGACACGGAAAAGTTTAAAATGTTTATTATCTACGTGTTCTAAGATGCAGTATTTTGGCTAACATAAGCAAACAAATGATTAGAAATAAAACCATCAGCATTGTTACAATTCCATAAAACACAAAGGGAGAAATAATATTATAATGATAGTGGAAACAGGTTCTATAGCACCTTGTATACCACCCTCCCCTGGCTATAAGCTAGTTTTATAATAATAGATGGTCTCTAGGTTTGAATGGGGAACCCCATAACTCCAAGATCAGCTTAGGTGAATCACATCACAGGATCAGCAACGCTCTCTGTGTCTGGAAAGGTTTTCTCCAAGTGTCAGTATCATGCATGCAATGCAATATTATAGGCACCCGAGTTGCAGATATTTGCAGATTTGTGCTTATTGTGTCTAGAGCGTGGACCGATCAACCTGAATTCAACAGTACACATTGTTATTTGACCTTGACGGCTTCTGCACACAGTGTTCAGACTAAGGTCGCGGTGTCAGTCTAGGGATGTGAAAAACAGACCGTTCTCATGTGAAGAAAAAGCAAGCAAGCAGTTTTACTTATAATAACAGTTGCGTGTAGCGACGTGTGCAAAAGCGACAAAGTGGCAAGAGGGCGTTTAACTTCTAAAACGCTTATGCTAACATAGCAATGTGTGTAGGCAAAACCCTGTCCTCACTACACCGGTAAAGACACTGTTCCCTTGATTGCTGTGTACATTTTTTAAGGTGTTAATGTAGTGCCAGAATTTGGCCTGGTTATTACAACCAAGTAAGGAGTGGATATGTATCCATTCGCAAGCACCGTGACATATGGATTCATTGTTATTGTGTGATGGTGCAAATCTGACTACGCAGTAATGCATAATGATGATGAAAATCTATACATTCACTAGGATTACTGCACGATGGTGCACATCTGAACAAGTACTATGGATGAGAGATGATGACAATCTAGACATGCACGATAGTGGCATTTCTTGAGGCATTGTGGCCATTCTGGGCACATTGATGCTCCCTACTGGGAAGATCGCTGATACATAATAGTGGCAATTATTTAAGTATTGAATGCATTCCTAGTATGATTGTAGCAGTATATAGAATAATATTTACATGGGCATGACAGTGTTAATTCTATTTAAATTGTGGGTGTTTTTGCACAACAGTGCCCAGTCCTGGTGTAACAGTTGCACTAGCATTATATTGATATACTTTTGTGTTAGTTAACATTATCGCTACTAATGCCAGAAGCCTTAGACTGCAAGACTGGTGTATCTTGTCCGTAACCGTGCCCCAACAAATGAATCCAGACATACGTCCTTGCACTCAGTCATTCCACCATCCGTCCATGTTCTCAGCCACTCATCCATCAAGCCAAGACCACTTTGGCACATTAATTATCGATACATTGATTCACTTACTCATTCACCCATGACACTCACTCATCTAACCGTTTATGCATTTTCACATTCAGCTATTCACCCCTCCACTCACTCCGAAGTATGAAGAAGCACTTTCACTTAGTCAGACCACTTGAACTTGCCAAAGCTTTTGGGGACAAAAAAACGAAACTATATGAACGTGATTCTGATTGCATGTGGCCAATTAGCAGTTGTCATTTGACAAGTTCTAAAGCCTGAGCCCCAGTGAAGACTTAACTCTAGGCCCTCGCTCTGAGGGCTAAGAAATGAATGGTGTAACATTTCCATACACTCCATGCACTACTTCAGGGACTGGTAGTTAGTGAATGTGCCGTTACACCCCCACCCCCCCCCCCCTCCCCCCCAACTGTCCTGAGTTGCACACGCTGACATGGGGTAACTCTCCGGGAACTTGTGTCTTCCCCTGTTCCGGAGTGCTGAAAGTCAGAATGTCTACAGGTGACCCACTGAAATGTCGGCAGGTTTTGCCCAGTGAAAATGAGTTTGGACAAACTAAGCAGCTGCTGCAAAAATTGTAATCCTGAATCAGCAGCAAATTCCCGTTTGCACCCAATTCAGGATTTTCTCTAAATGAAATAATTGCACTCATATTTATTTCTGCGATTTCATCCTGGACAGCACGAAGGCACCAAAAACTGCTATTAGCACAAATGTAAAGCAAACCTTTTGCAACCTATTGAGTCCCTGCATCACTTTGCTCTTCTTCTCCGCCTCAAAAAACGCTACTGATGAAACAACAGCACGGTGCAATACAGTAATTGCTTCGAATCTTTATTTTCTATTTAATGCAGTAACTCTGTCAGGCTTCCATGTGACTGCCTAGGGTCGCCGCTAGTCACATTATGTAACCACTGATGCCATCAGTCAAGGCCTACTTGACCACAATGATTCTTCCTTCTCACTAGCTGCAGGTAGGCCCTTCCATCAGAAATCAATATGGCGCACGAAGGTGTAAATTCGATTGTGTACTTTTATTCAATTTGAAAAAGCATCCCTACAGCCCAGGCATGGTCTTTCATTGATGTGGCTGATGCTGTAAGAGATTTCCATCGGCATTAAAGGAACAGTTCGCTAATAGCAGGTATTGCAGGGGCATGGAAACCATTGTGTGACTTTTATTTATTTTGAAGTTAAGCGTGAACCAGATTATCCCAGGGATCAGAGCGCTGTACAAGAAGAAATCCAGGATGCAGGAGTTAAGACAAGGAGTAACAACTGCACATCAGTATCAATCACTAAACCTAAATACATTTTCATAGCAGGATAGTCTAAAACTGGAATACAACAGAACTTTCATGCTAAATATATGGGTGGGAACATTGTTAGCCTGAATCAAATATTTTTAGCGGAAGCCCTTGATGTGCGTCATAGCTAGCGCTAGAGAAGAATGTAGAGGCGCATCAACTGTAAAAAGAGGAGCTTGATGTGCGCGCCAAGAGCCTGATTTTCAAAGTTAAACTGAGACGAAAGTGAAAGTGTCTAACTTTAGGACTTTCCGTATTCACAAAGAGCATTTAAGAATAGTAAAGTTAGACTTTTGTTTCAGTTTAACTTAAGTTTTGGTCTCAAGTCTAACTGAGAACAAAACAAGTTAAACTGAGACAAAAGCCTGACTTTACTACTTGTAAATGCCCTTGGTGAACACCGAGTAGTAAAGTTAGACTTTCTTCTCAGTTTACCTTTGTGAATCAGGCCCCAGAAGATCAATACCTCGGGGTGAGACTATTACATATATCTAGCACAAACTTTATCCATGAGAGGATTTATTGGAAATTGTTCAGACTGCTCCACCGGCCACCCTGGACAATGCCAATATATCTATGGTCTCTGTTGTGAGACTCTGAGGCCTGAAGCTTTAAATGGGGAAACACATGGGCTAGGGTGCATGTTCAGGTTCCAAAGTTTGCCTTGGGTGTTAGTTTGCCGATCACAGCATAGAGCAGTTAGTGATGGGCAGTACTGTATGGGTGGTGCAAGACTCCAGATAATAGGCAGGCTTGGCCTTTGAGCATTTCACCTTTGAACTGAACTCTGTGAGTCTTAGAAACAGATGAGCTGTGGTTGAGTCTCTCTGGTGAAATATCTCATAAAAAGGTAGCTGGAGTTTCCTTTTGAAGGGTGTGAAGGATGCGGTTTGGAGCAAGTTGTGATGCAGTGTTTTCCACATCCATGGTTTCTTACCCACGGTAGACGTAATATTTCTAGAAGACCAGTGATTGCACCATGGTAACCCTTGCTGCATAGCTCCCGGGTGACATAAGAAAGGGTCATTTTAACAGAGAGGTCACATAGAGATTTGTAGTATATCTCTCTTCAGGAGAGACAGGCCGCTTAATCCTGGGGAGGTACTTAAGGAGAAGGTAAATGTTTCTATCTGGTCAGACTGGCAGGTAACAGAGATGAGACCAGTTACAGGGCCTCTAGGAGTGAATCTAAGCAACGCAATGTGATGATGGCATCATAGAGCTTCATGTAAACTAAGCAATGATTATGGGATGGGTCTTCTTTGAGTCCAGTGTGTGGGAAAAGCAAAGTGTTTATTCCTCTTTTAAATATTCAGTCATAATTGATGGTCCTTGTACTTGAGACTATCTGCCAGAGTTTCACTGTCTGTACAAGTTGCCACATTGGGGCAGGATTTTTAAAAGGACATTAGTTTGAATTGTAAGTAGATTCCCCCAATCATGCAATGTACAGTGGAAAGTCTATGAAGGATAGTCTTCTTGACACTCATAACTGATGAAGATCTTTGAGAGCTGAAGTAATATTGTGTTGTCTGCTTGTGTTAAGAAATTGTCTGGCTGCTGCATTCTAGTTTATTTGTAGCTTGACATTTAGTTTTCAAAGTAGGCCAACTCAGAGCCCATTTGCTTAATCTAGGCACAATGTTACAAGAGTTAAAGATGCGTTTATCCTGTGCAAGAGATTCAGGTATGGGAAGCTATGTCAAACTATTCCGATTGTATGTAGAGCAGCTCTTAACCTTGAGACTTCAGTGGACCCCTATGAATCAATACTGGAAGCCAGGGATCCCCACCTATGCAATTTCTAGATAATACAAATTATCAAATATATTATTTATTTCACAAACAAATGTATATGCAGAAATCAGCATTTTAATGGGAAGGTTGGTGCTTTTCAAATTTTGCTTTATTTCTAAAAAATGAAGCATTGTGCCAAACGGTAGCATACCACTTTGTCTTTTTTTGTACTCAATGGAAGTTCTCTCTTTGTTGGAGCAGACCAGTGCTTCAATTGAGGCCATTATCGGGCTTACTAGATTCTATGTACTGTACTTGTGCTGCCCCCGCAAATCAAGATAAGGATAACAACTTAATTTTAGCCTCATATTTCACATTTCTTCACACTTACAGTGTTTTAAAATGTTAAGTTTTCCTTTTAATGTACATATGCTTTTTTAAGCTGTTAATATTATTTCATTTCTAAACTCTCATGGAGCCCCTGAGTAGGCATTGCAGACTCCCATTGGCTATTGGACTGAAACTTAAGAATCGCTGTTATAGAACATGTCTCAAGTAAATTAGTTGCTTTGAGATTAAAGTGAATTTTGAGATTTGTGATCATGCCAAGGGTTTTGTCTTTGCTTGATGGCATCGGCAGCAGTCGTATTTCATGGAGCACAGAAGAAAACGGTCTTTTGATATTATCCACAGCTGACTATTTCTGTATTTGAGGAGCTACGTTTGCGTTGGATTCTGTAGCACCCATTTCTCAACGGCTTTCAAACATTTGTCAAGTTGACGTGTTGTTCCAATTTTACAATGATTGGATATCACCAGTGAAGTTGTAGCATCTGAGATTAAATAATTTCAAAGGGCCAAGAAGAGGTGCTAGATAGCCCTTCTAAAGTCATGGTGCAATTGTTGATCTCTGCGGGACTCCTGCATGTATGGGATTCAGACTTGAATTGTGATAGTGAGGCAAATTTGGTCCATCCTTAAAGTAGGATTTTATTTATTTCAGCACAGCCCTGTACATGTGTCGTAGAGTCCCAGGGATACCATTTAGTGGTCAAACACGTCAAATGCTAATGATAGGTAAAGTAGGCATAAAGCAGCCACTCTGTTCATGTTAGCTATTTTATTCAGCTCATTCCACGTGAAGATTAGTACTTATTCCCGATTTCTTTCAGATTTGAAGCTGTTCCGTGTATTGTACAGCAGGCTATGTAGTTCAACAAACGATGAGCTCTGGGAAGCTACCTAAGAAGGGTCCATTTGCTATCGTTGTGCAGTTAATTTGCACACGCATTTACCCATTAATTGGGAGGAACTGATCTCTCTCAGCAAAATGAGAGCAAGATAATCTATGCGAATGGTTTTGAAGATAACTGTAAGGCATGGATCATCTGGGGAGCTTGACATGTTTAGGTTCGTCAGTCAATAGAAAAAAAAGCACAGTTTAGGCTGTGTATTTAGAATTTCCAGATTTAGTGCATGTGCTCTGCATCTAAAATGTAATGACATTTGGTTTCTCCATGATTGGCATATTTGATGTACTAATAAGTCCCTAGTACAGTGCACTACATGTGCCCAGGGCCTGTAATCTAAATGCTACTAGTGTGCCAGCAAGCACTGATTGTGCCACCCACCTGAATAGTACTTCAAACTTGTCTCAGGCCTGCCACTACAGAGCCTGTGTGTGCAGTTTTAAACTGCTGTGTCGACCTGGCAAGATCACCTACGTGCCAGGCCAAACCTTCCCTTTTACTACATGTAAGGCACACCTAAGGGAGGCCCTCGGTAGCCCCGTGGGCAGGGTGCAGTGTATGTAAATGGTACAACATGTACTTTTGAGTTTTACATGTCCTGGAAGTGAAAAACTGTTAAATTAGTTTTTCACTACAGCAAGGCCTATCTCTCCAATAGGTTAGCATTGGGCTGCCTTGTAAAATTTACAATTATAACTTCCAATTGGGAGCAGAGAGAAAATTAGAATTTGGTATCTCTGGACTCACAATTTAAAACACATCTTTTACGGAAGTTGTTTTTTAAATTGCAGATCTTACAATGCCACTTTTTAGAAAGTTGTACAAAAGGGGGTGGTGATGGACGGAGCATCAGAACCAATCAAACACTCACACCCAGTCAACAGATCTGGGTTTGATCCATCACCATTCTTTAGCCCACTCTGCCACCCCAGTTCAGACATGGCCATATGCAAATCAGTCTGACCCTGTGCCTCATGGGAACAGTCCAGCCCGAACTGCCAAGCCATGCCTTCCCTGGACCGGGAACAAGCTTCCTAGGACCGGTTTCTGGCATTTCAGCCGTCTTCAGCCAGGCTTGCTTGAATCCAGTGGCAAAGTGAGCAAGGGACTCACGTCTGAGCATACCCTGCCAACTTATGGGGAACAAAGCGGTACAAAAGGGGGTGGTGATGGACGGAGCATCAGAACCAATCAAACACTCACACCCAGTCAACAGATCTGGGTTTGATCCATCACCATTCTTTAGCCCACTCTGCCACCCCAGTTCAGACATGGCCATATGCAAATCAGTCTGACCCTGTGCCTCATGGGAACAGTCCAGCCCGAACTGCCAAGCCATGCCTTCCCTGGACCGGGAACAAGCTTCCTAGGACCGGTTTCTGGCATTTCAGCCGTCTTCAGCCAGGCTTGCTTGAATCCAGTGGCAAAGTGAGCAAGGGACTCACGTCTGAGCATACCCTGCCAACTTATGGCGAACAAAGCGGTACAAAAGAGGGTGGTGATGGACGGAGCATCAGAACCAATCAAACACTCACACCCAGTCAACAGATCTGGGTTTGATCCATCACCATTCTTTAGCCCACTCTGCCACCCCAGTTCAGACATGGCCATATGCAAATCAGTCTGACCCTGTGCCTCATGGGAACAGTCCAGCCCGAACTGCCAAGCCATGCCTTCCCTGGACCGGGAACAAGCTTCCTAGGACCGGTTTCTGGCATTTCAGCTGTCTTCAGCCAGGCTTGCTTGAATCCAGTGGCAAAGTGAGCAAGGGACTCACGTCTGAGCATACCCTGCCAACTTATGGCGAACAAAGCGGTACAAAAGGGGGTGGTGATGGACGGAGCATCAGAACCAATCAAACACTCACACCCAGTCAACAGATCTGGGTTTGATCCATCACCATTATTTAGCCCACTCTGCCACCCCAGTTCAGACATGGCCATATGCAAATCAGTCTGACCCTGTGCCTCATGGGAACAGTCCAGCCCGAACTCCCAAGCCATGCCTTCCCTGGACCGGGAACAAGCTTCCTAGGACCGGTTTCTGGCATTTCAGCCGTCTTCAGCCAGGCTTGCTTGAATCCAGTGGCAAAGTGAGCAAGGGACTCACGTCTGAGCATACCCTGCCAACTTATGGCGAACAAAGCGGTACAAAAGGGGGTGGTGATGGACGGAGCATCAGAACCAATCAAACACTCACACCCAGTCAACAGATCTGGGTTTGATCCATCACCATTCTTTAGCCCACTCTGCCACCCCAGTTCAGACATGGCCATATGCAAATCAGTCTGACCCTGTGCCTCATGGGAACAGTCCAGCCCGAACTGCCAAGCCATGCCTTCCCTGGACCGGTAACAAGCTTCCTAGGACCGGTTTCTGGCATTTCAGCCGTCTTCAGCCAGGCTTGCTTGAATCCAGTGGCAAAGTGAGCAAGGGACTCACGTCTGAGCATACCCTGCCAACTTATGGCGAACAAAGCGGTACAAAAGGGGGTGGTGATGGACGGAGCATCAGAACCAATCAAACACTCACACCCAGTCAACAGATCTGGGTTTGATCCATCACCATTCTTTAGCCCACTCTGCCACCCCAGTTCAGACATGGCCATATGCAAATCAGTCTGACCCTGTGCCTCATGGGAACAGTCCAGCCCGAACTGCCAAGCCATGCCTTCCCTGGACCGGGAACAAGCTTCCTAGGACCGGTTTCTGGCATTTCTACGGTGATGGATCAAACCCAGATCTGTTGACTGGGTGTGAGTGTTTGATTGGTTCTGATGCTCCGTCCATCACCACCCCCTTTTGTACCGCTTTGTTCGCCATAAGTTGGCAGGGTATGCTCAGACGTGAGTCCCTTGCTCACTTTGCTACTGGATTCAAGCAAGCCTGGCTGAAGACGGCTGAAATGCCAGAAACCGGTCCTAGGAAGCTTGTTTCCGGTCCAGGGAAGGCATGGCTTGGCAGTTCGGGCTGGACTGTTCCCATGAGGCACAGGGTCAGACTGATTTGCATATGGCCATGTCTGAACTGGGGTGGCAGAGTGGGCTAAAGAACGGTGATGGATCAAACCCAGATCTGTTGACTGGGTGTGAGTGTTTGATTGGTTCTGATGCTCCGTCCATCACCACCCCCTTTTGTACCGCTTTGTTCGCCATAAGTTGGCAGGGTATGCTCAGACGTGAGTCCCTTGCTCACTTTGCTACTGGATTCAAGCAAGCCTGGCTGAAGACGGCTGAAATGCCAGAAACCGGTCCTAGGAAGCTTGTTCCCGGTCCAGGGAAGGCATGGCTTGGCAGTTCGGGCTGGACTGTTCCCATGAGGCACAGGGTCAGACTGATTTGCATATGGCCATGTCTGAACTGGGGTGGCAGAGTGGGCTAAAGAATAGTGATGGATCAAACCCAGATCTGTTGACTGGGTGTGAGTGTTTGATTGGTTCTGATGCTCCGTCCATCACCACCCCCTTTTGTACCGCTTTGTTCGCCATAAGTTGGCAGGGTATGCTCAGACGTGAGTCCCTTGCTCACTTTGCTACTGGATTCAAGCAAGCCTGGCTGATGACGGCTGAAATGCCAGAAACCGGTCCTAGGAAGCTTGTTTCCGGTCCAGGGAAGGCATGGCTTGGCAGTTCGGGCTGGACTGTTCCCATGAGGCACAGGGTCAGACTGATTTGCATATGGCCATGTCTGAACTGGGGTGGCAGAGTGGGCTAAAGAACGGTGATGGATCAAACCCAGATCTGTTGACTGGGTGTGAGTGTTTGATTGGTTCTGATGCTCCGTCCATCACCACCCCCTTTTGTACCACTTTTTAGAAAGTTGGCATTTTCTTACTTTAATGTGGCACTGTCAATCAATATATCCTATTGGAAACATCCGTTATTGTGCTCTTGTGAGCTGCAAAATATATCCTGGGAGGTTTATTACATTGGTTGATTTCACAAATGCTACTTGAGAGTTAACATCACAGTCATGATAAAGATGGTTTAACCAGTACGATACCATTTAAACGCGTCAACGCTTTCCACACCTCATCAGTGTTTAGATAATAAATAATTTTCGATATATCGAGTCCCAACCTTAACGCTACTTCAACATGGATATGGTTCATTACTGACAAAGTGTATTGCCTTTTAGATACTCTACTCTTCCTTTTTCTATCTGTTTTACTTTTCTTCAATTTTATTTTGTTTTATGTGCATACAACTGTTGCAGGACAATAGGAGTATTGTGTATAGATATGAAATATATGTGATGAGACTCCCTGTGGCATTTGGTTTTCGTTTTAATGCTTTGTTTTTAATGTTTTTAATAAACCAATTTGTATCATTCTAGCACCACATTTACGTGTTGGCACACTATTTTGAGCAGAAAATGATATCCCTCTCTTTGTGCTATTTTGGTATAAAGTGGTGTGTGTGATTTGGATGAATGTGAACAGTGAGTAGTATATGGTGCACCAGAGAATACATTGTATTTTATTGATTTAATAACAGAACCCTATTCCTTTAGTGTATAAGGGGTCCCTCTCATCTGTTTCGAATAATTTTCTTACTTTAACCATTCTGTGCCTCTTCCTGCCCCTAGAACACATGGTGGCTCAGGGTGACAGCTGGGCTTTGTGATTTCACTCTAGACAGTCACACACAAAGGGAGCTGAGGTGTACCCAGCATATCCTCATGGCCCATCACCAGGCTGATGAGCCTCCCTGAGCTAGAGTGATGGAGGGAGTTGACACTTGCACTTGGATAGGGCTGTGTCTGTCCCCTCACAAAGAGCTGTATATTCCCCTGTAGTGTGTCTCTGGAGCCAGGGCCAGGAAGGAAATGGTTTTGCGCACTACAAACACCTGTTTTTGAAGTTTCACTAATTTAAAGGCTAAAATTGGTATAAGTACTGGACCTCTGTCATTATATACTCAGAACACCTCTGGACTGTGGACATTCTGCCTGGAAGAAGAGCTCTTGTGCAGCCAGGAGGGACTGCCACTTAGCTGCTTGTTTTGCTGTGTTAGCTTCCTGCCTGCTGCTATTTGCCAGGAAGTGAGAGGACTGGACTTTACTCTGTACATCCTGCTTTCTAAGATTCTCCATGACCTTGACTGAGCCTGCATCCTGTTGCTGAAGTCTCAGGAGCATTAAAGACTTCACCTGCATCTTGCTACCAGCACCTCTGCTGTGAGTCCTGACCTGCCAAGCGGTGTCAAATCCTGTCCTGGGCCGTTGGAGGTCAATTTGGTGCTGTAACCAGGAAAACCAAGCATCAATCAAAAGCGTCAGTTTGGAACCAGCACACTGCTGTGAAATCCACGCATTGCCCCTGCCTGCACCACTCACTGAGTGCGCGATGCAACTACCTCGAATTTTCAACTCAGCGGCAACTTTGCTGCAGCACCTCCAAAGAACCGCCACTGGGTGAGTTTCGAACACTGCACCACTGATATCCACGGTCCACCATCCTGACTCTGAAGCATTCCCGGCCCTCCGGACGCATCGCCCTCAGCTCAGCGGTTCAACTTCAATGCCGTAGAATCGATGCATCATGCTGTGTACAGCGACACATCATCGACACCATGCCACCTTCAGGAACCGAGGTCTCGCCCCAGTAACCGACACATCATCTCCTCTGTGCAACACATTGTCCCTGGGTGTTAAGGCTTCAATGACCTTGCACCGCCTTCAGGAATCGATGAACCACCTGCTCACCTCCTCTGCACCATGCATTGTCTTCGATTTCCGACACATCCAAGGTACTGTACGGGGCTCTGCTTGAATCCTGTATCCGGCCTGCGCTCCATCGCGGTACTGGCTGAACTTTTGGATTTGTGCCGGTCAAGCGTGATCAGATAGCCCCAGTTTGAGCTATCGCGTCAAAACACTGCATTTTGGTTTAATCTTTCAAAATTCATATCTTGCGTATGTTGGATTTTTGTCATTTTGGTCTTGTTTTACTCAAATAAATATTGCCTATTCTTCTAAACTGGTATAGAGTACATTTCGGTGTTTTCTCCGTGTTACTGTGTGTGGGTGCACAAATAATTTATGCATTGCCTCTTTAGTTTATCCTGACTTCTCTGTGTCAACCTACCGGAGGGCAAGCACAGATAAACCTTTAGTGTGTACTACACTTACCCTGACAAGAGTGTGGGTCCCTACTTGGACAGGGTGCATACCTCTAGCAACTAGAGACCCCATTTTTAACATACATTTAATATCCTAAAGAGCTCATTGGTAGGGCATTGATATGTTCAGTGTAGTGGGATCTTTACACCTTTTTGAACGAGGTTCTGTAAATTCTAGAGTTGTTTTTTGTCATGTTTGTATTTTTTTCATCATGCATCTTGTTTCTCTCATTCATATTTGCTTTATGAGCTAATAGCTGTGTTGTTTTGAGAAGAATCACCATGGAACTATGTTAACGTTTTTTTGTTCCCAAGGACAAGGAAGTTGAAAATGTGTCTTGTACAGGGGCGTGGCCAGCAGCATGCAGGGCTAGACGTGTCTCCCGGGAGCTCCCGGCCGACGTCTATATATCCGACCAATTACACATCTCCACTGGCCTAAAACCACACACTGGCTGTCGGTGGATGCCTGGAGAGGGACGAGCGCGACAAAGCCCGAAACCGAAGCCTCCAGAGGGAGTTTGGCCGACCTTGACGCGGCGCCCGTGGTGAAGGGGTAACGGCCGGACAAGATGGCGGCGCGGTGAACGGCCCGGGGCAGAGTACCGCATCCCGTCAGGAACAGGAGACTACCTGTAAGTGACGAGGCGCCATCGGACACTGACACCAGCCGAGCCCGGAGAGCCGTACAAGCCCGGGTGCCTACAGGTCCGCCCGCCGGGCGAAGAGTCGGAGCACAGCGAAGGCGCTCAGGTGAAGGAAAGCTGCACGGGAGCGGACTGCGGGGGGGCCGGAACCCAGGGTGGCATGCTGTACGGCTTCCTCGACTGGGCCAGAGAGGGACGCCGGGCCGCAGGCTGAGTGGACCGGGTGCAGCGGGTGTCGCTGAGACTCGAGGCGCACCTACTCAACGTGGCGGCCGCTACACCGGACTGACGACCAGAGAAGAGCCCTGCGGTCTCCACGGCGGGAGACAGGACCTCCCTGCCCACACCGGCTACAGCGAAGACACGGAGGAGGTACACTGGTTACGGCTAGAGCGGGGGAGCAGCGGACGCCGAGAGCCCACCTTTACCGATATGGCGGCCGCGACCTCGGACGCACTCGGTGAGTGAGCGGTGCGAGAGAAGGCGGCCCTGCGCACCCAAACACACAGAAGCCGGTAGTGGGGTGCATCTGACTTGAAACGAGGGGTTACTGTGGCAGATAACCCTCCCCCCCCCCACTCCTCACGCCCTCACTGCCAACCCACGAAGGTGCCACGCACTGGCAGCCACGCGAACCTGGGAGAGGCGCCCCCTGACCGCCCCGAGGAAGCACGATTGATGAGACCAGTGGCGATGAGAGGGCTAGCCCTGTAAAGAAGCAGGAGTAGTGCAGCGCAAGGTTGGAGAGCAGGGGAGAAGGTAACCTCCACGCTACACTGTCGAAGGGCCCTGAGGGAGGGCTGAGATTGCAACCAGCGGCGGTGTAGACAGGGGCGCCGGTTGGAACCTTGCTGGACGTGCTTCTGCATAGGGTGGGCCCACCACAGCTAACTCGGAGGGGCGACGCCGCACACCGCACTGTGCCACACTGAGGCGTAGTGGGTCAGGCAGAGCGGAGGGTCACTCGGAGACACACGGCCGGAATACCCGCTACCAGATAGGCGGGGAGGAAGAGGAGCACCAACCCAGTACACCACCTTGGACGATCAGAGTGAGGTGATAACGGGGGGGCTGCCTCGTCAAGGGTTGGTACTGGAGATTTGACGCACGGCGGGCAGTGCCTGGACACTCTGGATCCCTGTGGGGCACACAACGAGGAGGCCGCTAAAACCACTCTGCCCACATCCCTCACAGCTGGGCTCACCACTGAATCAGTTAGGATCGGGAAGAGGGACCTCCCACCCAAGCATCCCAAACAAGGCACTCTGGATCTCTTCACGGCGCCAAGGACATCCAAAGACAACACAGGCGCGGCAGCAGAGGGGGCCACTGACACGGACAGGTTACTTGCAGCAATCCAGGCGTCGAGATCGGATATCCAGGAATCCCGATCCGCGTTGGAGGGCAAAATTGGAGAAGTGGGCGCTGAGGTCACACTCCTGCGCCAAGATTTCAAGAACCTCTCCGCCAGAGTGACTGAGACTGAAACACGCATTGGAGAGGCTGAGGACTCGATAACTACGCTTCGAAGAGAAATGGCGGAGCTCCAGGCGTCGCACAGACAGCTGCTCTGGAAGGTGGATGACGCCGAAAATAGGGCGAGACGGAACAACCTCCGATTCGTGGGATTTAGAGAGGGAATCGAGGGGAACAATATGGCATCCTTCCTGCACAAGTGGCTCACGGACACCTTCCCTGGAGCCCGTTTTTCTTCCTGCTTTGTGATCGAAAGAGCGCACAGGGCGCTCCTGGTGAAATTTTCGGAGGGCGCGAGACCCAGGCCAGTGATCGCACGATTCCTAAACTTCGCTGACAGAGACTTAATATTGCGGGAAGCGAGGAAAATGGGCGAAATCCGAGTTGAGAACACCAACATAATGATTTTTCCGGACTATAGTCAGGAGGTCCAGAAGCAGCGGCACTCCTTTGATTCGGTGAAAGTCAAATTGAGATCACTGAACATCACGTATATGCTGCTCTTCCCAGCAAAACTCAAAGTCATCTACAAGGATAAGGCGCACTTCTTCAGCCATCCGGAGGATGCATGGCAATGGCTGGAGGAGAGACCGATCTTCAATAGTCGGGAAACGGCAGGGAGAGAGGAGCTGGTGAGGGCGGCACAGGACAAGGTGCGGTGGGGCTCGCCAAAACAGCAGAGGAGGAGATCCAGGAGACTTTACTCGAGATACACAGGCACCCCATACCATTCACGCACATCGGCAGGATCCAGGAGGGGGAGATCGGAATCACCCGGGACGTCGAGGACGGCACACAGAACACAGGTAGGGTCACGGGACCAGGCATGCTCGGAAGGAGAAGGAGAACACCTCAGGGACTCGGATGTGGAGGGCGAGGTGTCTGACACTGGCCAGCGCTCCTTACACCCACTGGAAACAGAGATCCGGCTGTTGGAACAGGACGTATCCGACAAACACTGCAGCACAGTACCGACAACGCAAGACTCACATTCGTGAACCTGGAAGAAGTGGATGATTGGATTGTCGGCCGGGACACGGCCATGACACGCAAGTGGCCAACACCCTTTTAGTGGTTGTTTCTTTCTTTTTTTTTTTCCTTTCGTTAAATCTCTTTGTGTTTTCAGGTACGGTTTACTTGTTAGCAACAACAGTTCTTTCATAGTCCGGACAGGAGCCCAGGAGTGGTGCATACCCTTGTCGGGGGTACAAGCCCGACGGGGGGGATACAGCACGGACCATTATAGGCGGTTCTTGCGGGCCATAGTTCGGTAGAGGGAGGGAGTGGGGGGGGTGACAGACCGACTTCTACTAACAGCTTGGACCTTGATGGGGACGAGTCTGGAAGGGGAGAGAGGTGGGGTGGGGGGCGGGAGAGGGCACAGGGGAATTTCAACAAGTTGGGGAAGTTGGGGAGGGAGTTGGACAAGGGATAGCACAAAGAGGCACAATCTGAGGAATGGGAGTCAACACTGTCACACACAGCCGCTATGGTCGCCTATTGACCTCCAGAAGACCTACACAGTATGGCAGGTACACTAACAAACACAGACGGTATACACAAGGGGATCTCCATTATGACTTGGAATGTTAATGGTCTGGGCTCCAAAATAAAGAGGGGATTAGTGAATTCATACATAAAGAGGACCGCCCCGGACCTCATCCTCCTGCAGGAAACTCACCTTAGGGCGGGAAAATGTACATTCTTAGCGAGGGGGAGATACAAAGTCTTGAATCACGCGGGCTACACGTCAGGCGCCAGGGGAGCCGCAATACTAATTAACAAAACACACCCCTTCACCGTAGCGCGCACATGGAGCGATACACAGGGTACATATGTGGGAGTACAGGGAGTGTGGAACAGACAACGCATTACAGTCATCTCAGTATATGCCCCACCGAAACTCCAACCACGCACACTCAGGGAGGTAGCGTCCATCTTACTGGAAACGGCGGATACGATGCAAATAGTGGGGGGGGACTTCAATGACGTCATGTCGGAAGAATTAGACCGCTCGGGGGCAACACGCAGAGGGGGGACACAAACAGCTCTTGCGAAATACGTGGCGGACATGGGACTCACTGACGCATGGCGATGGCGACACCCGATGCAAGAGACATTCTCCTTTTACTCAGGGGCCCACAAAACCTTCTCCAGGCTAGACTATATTTTTGTGGCAAGACAGTACCTGTCGGAAGGAGATGAGTTCACGTACAAGGCAAGGGGAATTTCAGATCACTCCCCCCTATATGCGCTCTTAGGGAAGAACACCGAAAGGCGTGAGACGGAATGGCGCTTGGCAGCCTGGGATATTCAATCCCCTGAAATAGTACGGGGTCTGAGGGCAGACATAAAAGTGTATGTAGCGGAGAACAAGGGCTCAGTGGAATCTAACATTATCTTCTGGGAAGCCATGAAGCCTGTGATGAGAGATAGACTTAGAGGGAGACTACGGGATGAGCGCAGCAAACAGCACAGGGAGGCAACAGCGTTAGAACTCGAAATCCTGACCCTAGAAAGACACTACCTTGTAAACCGAGGGGACGGTATACTGCGGCAACTGCAAGACAAACAGAAGGAGTATAGGGAACTGGTCTCTAATGAGGCAAAGACGCAAGCCCTAGCAACGTTACACCGCCTGTATGATGTAGGCGACAAGTCAGGCAAGCTCCTGGCTTGGCTTAGCAGGAAAGAACACGCCGCGAGGTGGGTGGAACGAATCAGGAAGGATGGGGGAGGCCTGGAAACTACCGACAGGGGCATAGCAGAAGCCTTCGCACTTCACTATGAGAACTTCTATAGGGGCCGAGACCTCGGGTCAGTGGACGAGGCCTTACTTTATATGGAAAATCTGGATATCCCAGTATTGGATGAGGAACTCAGCGCCCCTTTGGAGGCGGGAATCACACTGGAGGAGATCTCCGCAGCCATCAATAAATTAAAAACGGGAAAACACCGGGGCCCAACGGGTTCCCGGCGGAATTCTTTAAAAAGACAGCCGACCTATTGACGCCTCACCTGTTAGCTCTATATGTTGAAGCATACGGACTAGGGAGACTCCCACGAGATCTAGCATTAGCAACCATAGTGCCGATCTACAAACAGGGCAAGCCGAAGGAGGATTGTGCCTCGTACCGCCCCATCTCCCTCCTAAATATTGAGGTCAAAGTACTGGCCACAATTCTAGCGGCGCGCCTACGGACGGTGGTCCCAGACCTTATACACACAGACCAATCCGGATTTTTGCCGGATAGAGCGACAAAACTCAACCTCCGACGGACCCACAACTGGCTCCAAGAAATACAAGGTAGAACGGAGCCGCACTGGTTCCTGTCCTTGGACGCGGAAAAAGCGTTCGATGCGGTACATTGGCCCTTTCTCATGGCAGTGTTGCGTCGGTTTGGCTTTGGCCCACACTTTCAGAAATGGATAGGGCTGCTATACGCGGCGCCGAAGGCGCGGGTACGAGTGAATGGGTGCTTATCGCGCGAATTCCGGGTGGAGCGGGGCACCAGACAAGGATGCCCGCTGTCCCCTCTCCTTTTCACTCTCACTATAGAATTACTGGCGGCCAAAATTCGACAGAACCCAGAGATCCATGGCTTCAGGTGTACCGAGTCGGGGGATACTCAGGAAAAGGTTTCGTTATATGCAGACGATGTACTGTTGTATATCACGAACCCCGAGGTCTCCGTAGGGAAGTTGTTCAGAGAGTTGGAAGACTTTGGGGTAATGGCAGGCCATACCATCAACTGGCATAAATCAGTCTTGTATACGCCACGGGGAGCAGTACAGGGAGTAACGCTACCGGACCGTCTACTCACCACCGCTGAGGGGTTCCAGTACCTTGGGGTATATGTCACCTTGGACAAACAGCTCTCGTTCCAGAGAAATGTGGAACGAATACTGAAGGAGGCAGTAGAGGATATGACAAGATGGAGACAGTTGCCGCTCACCCTACTGGGAAGGGCGGCGATGTATAAGATGATTACCCTACCCAAATTCCTCTAAGCACTTCAAAATGAGTACTATCCGCTTCCGACTAACACTATCACCAGAATACACGCAGACCTGCGGTCATTCATATGGCTAGGCAAACAACCACGCATTGCGCTCCAGACACTCCAGCGACATCAATATAGTGGAGGGATTTCATTACCGAACCTGGAGGCATACTATTGGGCGGAACACCTGACCCCCATTAATGACTGGCTGCACGCACCAGCGGACCACCCAACATATGCATTAGAGAGGCATAAATTATCCGCACACAATATACTTCACTATCTGTATGGGGGAAAGGCGGAGAGAACGCTCCTGCCAGCGACTTTGATTACGATTAGAGCATGGTCCCGAGCTACTAGATCCACGGGATGGGAGGGGAGGCCAACATGTCAGACACCACTGTGGCACTGCAAATGGTTCAAGGAACTCCATAAACTGAAAGGCTTCCAAAGGTGGGATGACATAGGGATCTCCACCATTGGGGACGTGATTAGTAAAGGTGAGCTGAAGACGTTCGAGATGCTGCAGGCGGAGTTCGGTTTACACCACACACAACGGTACAAGCACCTGCAGTTAGTACATGCCTGGAATGCACAGCAGATATCACTACAGGACATACCGGACTATGCACCTTTGGAAGGGAGACTCCTACAGGAGCAGATGGTACACCAGGCAGTGTCGCTTACATATAAAACCCTCACAAACAACATGTTGGGAAATCTGGCGAAACTCAGAGGTACATGGGAGGCGGACGTAGGGCAGCTAGAGGACTTAGACTGGGAGCTGATACTGATGCACCCCCGAGAAGTCGCCATTAAGTCACGGCTGAGGCTGATTCAATTAAATGTATTACACAGGACATACTTCGACCGGAGGCGTCTCCACAAGATGGGTAGGATAGCAGACGCCACGTGTCTTCGATGCAATACCGAACAGGGAGATTTCTATCACACTATATGGTCCTGCGAGAAAATTCAAACGTATTGGTCTCACATCTTCACAGAATTGGGGGAGGTGTTGGGAATAGAGCTAACACTAGACCCGAAACTGGCGTTACTGGGAATGGTGACCGAAGTAGACCTGCCGCGCCCACATATCATTTTCCTGGTGTTGGCGCTGGTGGTAGCGAAAAGGGACATTGCGAAATATTGGGGGTTGGCGGAGCGGCCAGTGATAGAGGAATGGAGGAGAGGTCTGGACCTCTATATGGCAGCAGAACGAGTGACATACAAAGCTAGAGGCTGTCCAAAAAAATTCCGAAAGATATGGAGCAAATGGAGACAATACCATGGCCTAGAGGTGGGACACATAGGAGGACACACATAGAGGGGTAGATGGCGGGGATGGGCGGGAGGGACCACCTGATAACGATGAGTACCCGTACAAGACAGTGACAGTGATTCATTTAGAGATTCCGTACATGCGAGATGCTATATTGTGTTATGGGAGGGGGGACAAGCACTAATGCACTATGCACGAATGAAACCGGTGGACTGGTGACACATAGTTGGATGGACTTGGGAGCTATCTGTCAACCCTGGAGGGGGACGTGCTATTAGTTCTGTAGGGGGTAGTGGGGGAAGGGGGGGGTGTTGTGGGAGAAAATAGACAAAAAGCAGGATCGTGGGGTTCCATGTGGAACGCGTAACATTGGAAACATTTGCACACTATTGGAATACCTAGGTGTTGCTGCCCGGCCTCAGGGTTATGGGCATAACGGCTGTGGACTAATAACAAGATGTAAGTTTGACATGATGGTATGGACGTGCCACATCTGTAATCTTTTCATGCCTGCACAAAAATAAAGTTATAAATAAGAAAATGTGTCTTGTAATGGTTTCGCTCAAAATTCTTCCACAATCGAGCTGCTGTGCTTGTATTAGATTAAGAGGAAGCTTGGGCTACTAAAGGCATATTTTTAAATTGGAAGATGTTGTGGTCACCCCCTGGGACTCTGCTGTTTCCAATGATTTGCAGGGAGAGATACTTGCATAAAGCAACATTAATGAAGCAGCGACAAAATGTGACAAATGTCGACAGCCAGTACCAGGCAGCAGTGTGGGCTCCCAAATCATCCACATTGAGAGGTGATTTAGATAACATGGTACACTGATGCCCAAAAGCACCTCCCAAGTGGCACAGCTTGCCAGGGTTTTTTATTTACTTTGATTTATTATGTTATTTATATAGACCATTTCTCATGAGATTTGAAATGGAGCAGAATGATTTTCCTCTACTGACAAGGCAAGGCACGTATATAATAGTGCAACACTTTGATAGAGCACATTCAGCGCTCTTTTTCGTATGGGTGCACTATACTCATGGTTAACATGCACCTTCATGTATTCCTATTGTTTGCAGTGTTTTATGATCATTAACATTTATTCAGTAGAATCATTCAAATATTCATTATAGTGAAATGTTATAGTATGATTATGTATGTATCATCATGCCTGCATACACAGAGAGCAGGGCAGTCTTATAGCCATATAATGTAAATGTGTTTAGTTTAAGTTGCCCGAGTTCTTAGGCCTAATACTGTAGTTGTTTTTGCACCTCCTTGGCTTCTCGAGAAATAAAGAATGAATGCATGTTGTTTTCAAGAAATAGCAGTGCTCTCATCCTACTGCAGGTATCGGAATGCCAACTCGTTATTTTCAGCTTGGAAGCGAGAAGGGAGGACGCCTTTCGTGTCTGGCTGGCCTGGGAGCTAAGTTCGACTTGGTAAACTAAGAAAATTAATTAACAGATCATGAACCTCCCCACATAGAAAAAGTTGCAATGGAAAGTTTTACTAGGAAATCGAATTCTATATTGTATGATGCGCAGGGACAGAGACCTCATATTTCTGCTAGCTTTTAGAGAGAAGGGAGCAGCGTAGAACTAGCTCCTAGCCTTAAGCACTTTAACCCATTTGACGTGAATACTTCTCAGGAAGTCAACACATGCTGACACCTTTGGGAATAGATGGAAGGGTATTAGATAGCATCTCCTTTAGTATAGTGTAGGGACAGATTTGTTTATTTCTAATGAAAAGAGATTTAGACTCTGCCTCCATCTTGAGTTGTATATTGATTCTGGAATTTACCATTGTATTCCTTTTATGCCGAATTACTTATATTCATAGAATCGGCTCTGTATTTATTTTCCTATATCTATATATGTTAATTTTACGATGTGTATGCATCTTATTATTCATGGCCTTATAATAAATTGACAAACCCAAAGTCGGAGTCTGTGGTCCTTTCAGGCATGATATTAATGTCTTGTTATGAAGTGTTTCTTCCCCTCCACCACTTTTAGTAGGTAAATTAAAGATAATCGGCGCTAAATTCTAGGAAGAAGACAAGGGTGCAATTTAGCGCAATCAAATGTTAGCAGAGGATGGTTTACCTCTACACGGTGAGGGGAAAAGAGATATAAAGTGTTGAGTAGGAAGAATTGAGGTGCTGATGCAGTGGAGGGAACATTGGCAAAGAGTGGCGTAACCCGGCAGACGTTGACGGTGCGGCGGCAATAAGGGCGGTGTGAGTATTAAAGGATTTGTGAGGTGTGTTAGATTGTGGTGTGTTGTATTTGTGTGATGTTTTTGTGGAGTTGGGATGCATATTGAGTGATTGTGGTTATTGGTACAGGTCCAAACACGTGCGGATCAGGTAATTTGGTGAACGGGCTCAAGAGAAGTCCAAGATCCCGGGATAGTGTTGTATTGTAGTTGTCTGAGTAAACTGTGGGAGTCGTGAAGTGCTATAGACTATTCAGTTGTGTCAGGGAACTTTGTGTGAGTGCGGGAATAAATCGCTGTGAGAAACCCCAGGTACTGGGGACAGATCGCAGTGATTAAGTGATCAACGCAGGGTGGGGCTCACAGCAGATGTGTGTTCTTGTGAGAGTGTTCTGTTCTATCGCTCTTTTAGCGGACAGACATTTACTTGTTTTGTAACTGTAAGTTATTGTGACTGTGGTAGGACGGGTTTCTTGGTTAATAACTTTGGTTTCTACAGTTACTTGTAGAGCGAATATGTGAACGAGTGTACGAAGCGAAATTGTAAAGGCGGGTGAGCCGCTGCAAGGAGTGAGCAGTGACATCAGTGCATGCCGCGCTGGGCTTGGTTGGTTGGTGTAATGCCGCGCTGGGATTGGTTGATTTCTGTTTGTAATCGAATATTGGGTTGCAAATCAATCGATTTTCATGATGCGTTGTTTTCGGGTGTTGAGAGATTTGTGCAGAGGCGATAGAGGGGTGGTGACTCGGGTTGGAAAGGAAGCTCCACCGGAGGATACCCTGACACATTACATGGCAATGAATGTGGACTTGCATACGATCGTGTGGCTTCAGAACTGGCATAAAATTACAGAGAATGAAGGGGAATTGGCTTTCCCTCGTTATGGGTCCTTTCGTATGGAGATCCTATACCAGCTGATGGGGGTGATGGCTGCCCTTAAACCTCCACCTCGATTCACACAATTTGAGGCATTAGACACTTGGATGAGAGCCGCATTAGCGAAAACAGAGAGGCGTCACAGGGATGAATGATGAAATCGATGAAGGCATATCAAGATGCCAGATGGGATGCACAGCTGAAACGATGGAGAGTAGACACCATAGAAGGAGAGTGATTGTACCCCTTTCGGTTGTTAGCAGGCGAGACAGAGGCAAAGAGTAAGACAGATGAGGACAGTGATACAGATGATAGTTTTCTTGACAGGCTCTTAGCAGAACAGTCAACAGGAGTCGGGAGAAATATAGCAATGGTACGGATTCCAGGAGGGACAGGGGAAATGAGATACCCCAATAATGAGCCAGCGCAACCTACAGGGAATGTGCAGTTACCATTACCAGATGCTCTGTCAGAACCAGTCACAATTGGACCAGTGGTCCCCATATATACTCCTGGAGAGAGACGGAATGACAATCAACAGTATACAGGTGAAAGGGAAGAGACAATATCTGGAGGGCTTCTTACAACTATGGGAACAGGTCTAGGACTGGTACCTGTGGCTTATAGTACTCCACTGCCTACTACTGCAGATCCGTCGAGAATAGACAGTAGGTCAGAACGAAGACCAACAGGAATCTTAGCGAATTCTAGGTCAGACCTCCAAATGTGGGTTCAACCAGTGAGAGAGACAATGTTGCCAAGAGAAGAACTGACAAGGGCAGAACCACCTAGGGTACTCTTTGGGCCACAGGTTGTGTGTGCAGGTAATCACTGGAGGAGTAGGAGCTGGGATAGAGAAGATCATTCAACCTCAAAGAGGGAAGAAGGGGCAATATCAAGGAGAACATAGAGTTGTGACAGAGAGGACTCGGAAAGGGAAAGAAACCAGAAAGTGTTACAGAGTGCAATAAAAGCACCAATGCTAGATGTGGTTCGATTAAAGGTGGAATTAGATGAAGTGGTTGAAGGGAATCTGCCTTTGGAGAGAATTGAGACATATGACCCAAACGAACTGTTATTCGTAGCCAAAGACATTACAAGAAAGGCAAAGCGAGCTTATGATGCCCTATGGCAGTTAGCATGAAGGTACGAGGTTGATTTGACAAAGACCAAGATGATGCAGGGTTCTTGCAGACTAAATTATACAGAGAAGGAGTTGGAGGAAAAACGAACTGTTGGGTTGAAAGCCCAGATTAGAGAACTGGCAATAGCTGGCGTGCTTGGAAAGAACTAGACAAATGCGAAGAGAGATGGGCCAAAAATAAATGTGCCAAGATCGGGATAGGTACCTCTCTACCTCAGGGGGGAGGTATGGGAGCCGCGGGAAATTTTCCCTTCAGAGAAGTGCAGAATCGAGGGTATGTACATGTGACATGGAGCAGGGACGACTTAGCTGCTTTTACATATGATTTTCCACGGTTAAGAGAGAAACCTGCTGAGTGGTACAAGCAGATAGACCGGTTTGTTAAAATATCAAAGGTATTGTGGATTGATTTGAATACTTTGTTTGATATAGTGGTCCTGGCGGATCTGTGGGCTGCATGCAAAATTGCTATTGAGTGGCCAACTGCAGAGCCACCTAGAGATTCAGTAACGCATGGTCTTTCACCTGATGTCATGAGGAAATATGAGCAAGTGATTACCTGGTTGCAGTCTAAGGGAGCTCCACAGATTGTTGATTGGCTTAAAATCGATCGTACGACTCAAGAGCATAAGGAATCTGTTGTATGGTATTTTCTTGTCTTCCTCCTTTCCACCCTGTCTTCCCTCTTTGTTCAGCCTGAGGATATTTAGAATGTTGTATGATGTCACAGAATGTGGGGTGACTCATGTTAGTCAGTTGACTCCAGGCTGAGCAGAAGGAAGCTGCTCCTGGTGGGGCCTTCATATCAACTCACCTACTGGCCTACCTACAACCTTGGCTATCTACTTTTCACTACTTCTGTAACTACATCCTGAATAAAGTTACTTTCTGGAACCACTACCTGGCCTCCTTTGGACTTCATACTACAACAGAATCAGTGCATGATTATTACGAACAATTGTTATTAGCTTTTAAACAGCGTAGTGGGTTGGACACTATTGATCAAAAGGATATGGGACAGTTAGTCTCAAAGTTTATGTTAGGCTTGAAATCTGAAATTAGTCTGATGATACAACACCACCTGATATGTTGGCAGAATAAGTCGGTGGATGAAATACCGCGGTATGCCAAATATTGGAGTGATCAAGTGGAATCAGCACAAAAGAAATTACAAGACAAGTTGATGTTGACTCTGTTGAGAAATGCAGACTATGTGCAGGGGGTTGAAGGAGGTATGGGTCGAGGCAGAGGAAGCGGCAGAGGTATGGGTCCACAGATGGTAACCCAACCAGGTCAGGGACGAGGAAGAGGTACGGAGATGAGCACTAGTGAGTGGGTGGCACAACAAAAGAAGGTTACTGCCTGCCATTCTTGTCACAAGACGGGGCATTGGAAGTGCGAGTGTCGATTAAATCCTGCTAATCAATTCCAACATGAGGGAGAGGGACACATGTCTGAAAGTATACAGACCTTGACTAGACCTAAGTCCATGTATGGAGGTTGCGATCCGCATGTACAAATACCTCAGCCTCCCAGAATACCCATGCACAATCAGACATATCAGCAGATGCCGTATTTTGAAATACGAGACAGATACGATCAATCTCAGGGTCCTCAGGTGTGCCAGAGGGGGGTGCAGGAAGAATGCCCTCTCGATACAGTACTCGAGGTAGATCAGAGTGGGCCATTTGTGGATGCAAATGTGAATGGATATCCTGTCACCTTTTTATTAGATACTGGAGCTGCACGATCCACAGTAAGAAGTGATGTGGTCCCCAACTTATCTCTTTCTGGACAATCGATTCAAGTAGTGGGTGTCAGCAATCAGAAAAATGACCAACCCATTAACAAATGCAATACTTGTTAGAATAGGGCCGTTCCAAGATAAGCATCTAGTTTGTAGTTTACAGTACAAGTCCAGTCTGTCTTTTGGGCCGTGATATTTTGTGCAAATTAAATTGTAACATCTCATGCACTCCGAGAGGTGTGGAGCTGCAGTCCTATGATGATGATGATGATGCCGATTTCAAAATGGCTAATATGAGCATGTGTACGCAGATGTTTGTGGTTCTCACGATAGCAGAATTGCCACATGATTTGAGAGACTCAGTTGATCCAGAGGTGTGGGATTTTACAGGTGAAGAGATAGGGTTAATCCAAGGGGTGGAACCTGTTAAGATACAGGTGAGGCCGAATGCTGAGTTTCCATGAACCCCACAATATAAACTGTCTGCAGAGACAGTGGCTGGAATAACTCCTGTCATTGAGTCAATGATTACACAAGGCATTCTAAAGGAGATACGAGGAAGTCCCTGCAATTCACCAATCATGGGACTGCCGAAGCCTAGTGGCAAGTATAGAATAGAACAAGACCTGCGCAGGATTAATGAAATCATGATTCCCTGTTGTCCTGTGGTACCGAATCCGGCTGTTATTCTCTTCCAAATACCATGTGAAGCAGAATGGTTTACCGTCATAGATTTGTGTCAAGCATTTTTTTCCATACCTTTACACAAAGAGAGCCAATATTTGTTTGCATTCCGGAAGGGCGACCATGTATTTACATGCTGTAGAATCCCTCAGGGTTGTACAGAAAGCCCCTCCATCTTTAGTCAGTGTCTGAAAAAGAATCTTGAAGGGCTCGTGATGCCTCAGAAATCAGTTCTGGTTCAGTATATTGATGACCTCTTGGTCGCATCAGAAAACGAAGATGCGTGCAGAATAGACACAGTGGCTTTGTTGAACCATTTGGCAGAGAATGGACTCAAGGTGTCTCCAAATAAATTGCAGTACTGTTTACCTGAAGTTCAGAATCTGGGACATCAGATTGAGAAAGGAAAGTGAAGGGTGTCACCAGATCGCATAGAGGCGATCTTGCAAATGGGAACTCCGAAAACACAGAAAGAAGTCTGCATGTTTTTGGGTATGGTCGGCTATTGTCGACAGTGTATCCCAAACTTTTCCTTACAAGCAAAGCCTCTGTTAAGAGTAACACGGAACGATATCTGTGATCCGGTAACATGGGATGAAGAATGCTTGAGAGCCTTCCATGAGCTACGAGAAAGCATATGTTGTGCCCCAGCTCTTGGAATGCCAGACTATAATAAAGCGTTTTTGCTCTTCTGCTGTGAGAAGGAGGGATGTGCGTTAGCGGTCCTTGTACAGACACACGGAGGTGCCCATAGACCAGTGGCTTATTTTTCAGCTACATTAGATCCAGTAGCTTCTGCGTTGCCCGGATGTCTAAAATCTGTTGCTGCAAAAGGTGTCAGCATTGAAAGATGCGAAAGCATAGTGATGGGTCATCCATTAATCATTTATGTGCCACATTCCGTATAATTGTTGATGACCAGAACGAAGACACAGTATCTCACGAATAACAGGTTGACCAAGTATGAGCAAGTCATTCTAGCATCTGAAAATGTTACATTGAGACGTTGTACCACTCTGAATCCTGCTACACTATTACCTCTTCCCCAAGAGGATGGAGATGAAAATTGTGAAGAGCATGACTGTCTAGATGTTACTGAACTATCTACCAAACCCAGACCTGACATTGTCGAGGAACCTTTACCTGATTTGATACTTTTTGTTTATGGTTCATGTCTAAGAGACAATGAAGGGTACATAAGAGCAGCATTTGCTGTATGCACCATGACCGGAGTAGTAGAAGCTGCCTGTTTGAATAGTGTATTCTCTGCTCAGATAGCGGAAATCATTGCATTGATACGTGCTTGTACTATTTCAAGTGGAGTCCAAGTGACAATCTATACGGACAGTCAAGATGGGTTTTGTGCAGTTCATGATTTTGGTCAGTTGCGGTCTCAAAGGGGATTTTTAACATCCTCAGGGTCTCCGATCCGAAATGGTGAATATGTGCGCCAATTGTTGGACGCTTTGCAAAAGCCCAAAGCCATAGCAGTTGTGAGGTGCGCTGCCCATGGAAGGGGAGAAGATTTTGTCACAAAAGGAAATAATTATGATGATGAAGTTGCTCGTTTTTGTGCCATACATGCATGTGTTTTTAATGGACAATATACAGGAGAAATCACAGAAGAGACCGAGCTCAGCATGATGTTAGCTGTAACTGATACATGGGATGAATTGAAGCGGTTACAGGATGAGGTTTCAGAGGAAGAAGCTGCTTCATGGGTTAGAGCAGGCTGTGAAAAGAGAGAGGATGGCATTTGGGTGTCAACCGATAACAGCAGTACTCCCTAACTATTTATTGAGCCCAATAGCAAGGCAGATTCATGGAGCAGTTCATCTGGGACGAGATGCCATGGTGCGAGTGTTCAGGCAGATGTGGTTTAATCCACGCTTTTGTGTGACTCCTGAAGAAGTGTGTCATAGGTGTGTAACGTGTCAGCAAATTAATGCTGGAAAGAGAACTGTGGTTACAATGAGTCACATTGGAAGGTTAGGAGGTCCTTTTAACAGGATATAATTGGATTTCATCGAGATGCCAAGATGCAATAGGCTGAGATATGTTTTTGTGGTGGTGTGTATCTTTTCACGTTGAGTTGAGGCATATCCAACTCGACGATGTGATAGTCTCACTGTGGCAAAGCTGCTGTTGCGAGAACTAATACCGAGATACGGATTTCCGACCTCAGTGGAGACAGAGGAACTCACTTCCATAATGAACTTATGAAACTGTTGTGTGTTGCTTTAAATATAGACCAGAGATTGCATTGCAGTTACAGGCCCGAAGCGTCTGGTCTGGTGGAACAGGTGAATGGCACGATCAAAATGAGAGTGGCTAAGGTTTGTTCATCGACTGCCTTGAAATGGCCAGATGCATTGCCTCTAGTTCTTATGAGCTTGCGTAGCACTCCTGATAGGAGAACAAGGCTATCCCCTCATGAAATATTAACTGGGAGAGCTATGAGATTGCCTATGGTACCAGCCACAGCTTTGAAAATGTTACTGATGATATGGTGTTGGATTATTGTAGGGGACTGGCTGATGTGGTTAATTCTATGTCCTACCAGGTCCAGGCTGCGACTGCATCCACCTCGAGAGACCTGCTGCATGATCTAAACCCCGGGTGCTTGTTCAAAAGCTTGTGCGGAACAGCTGTCTTGATGCCTGCTGGAGAGGAGCATACCAAGTAATATTGGTCACGAGTACAGCTGTGAAGTGTGGAGGATTGCCGCATTGGATCCACGCTTCTCACACCAGAGCCCGTGGAGGAATCACCCATTCCCCAAGTCGCAAGAAGAGCAAAAGAACCCAAAGACCTACAGGGAGAAACAGAGCAAGGAGAAAGAGAACCACCTGTTGAGGAACAGATTACAGAGCACGAGATTGACGACATTGTGGAGGTTCCCTCTGAACCAAATCCGATTCGACGGTCTTGTGTAGAAGGATCAGACAAAGAGGAAGAGCGAAGAGCAGATGCCAAAGCAGAATAGTGGCCAACAAGAAAAGAAAGGCTGAACATAAGACTTACATCTGAGAAAAATCTTGCTCCAAATCCTGAAACGTCTGAATCTGAACAAGAAGACAGTCAAGATGATCTAAGACGCTCAAGAAGAAAAAGAACACTGTCTCAAAAGTACGCATCTCCTGAGTGTACATATCTGGTTGCAGATGCAGAGCCCGAGGAATTCCGGGAGATTGGGAACTGGAACGGTGAGCTACGGAGGGGACACCCTCTCAATTGATATTCAGTTGTTAGTCCCGGGAGTGGAAGCCTTTGGAACCTTGACACTGCAAGTTCCGAATCCACCCAGATTGAGCGGGTTGCGATTTTTGATCCTCAATCAGGTTGTTTTCCCTTCATTTGGTCAACAGCTCAATGCATTAGAATTTGGAGAAATTCGAGCTGAAATCCTGTAATTGGCTCTCAACATACTCGGCTCTAACCTCATTAGAGATGAAGCTTGAACTGTGATTGAAGAACGCATTAGGCCTTAGAAAAGATAACCTAGCCCCAAGTGGAAGAATATTTAAAATTAGGGTCCTTCCAGTAGATAGAAGAATTAAGGATTAGGGCTGACTACTTCTCTACAATAGACTTAGTATTGATGGACTGAATCCAGTAATAATTGAGTGAGAAAACAAATAAAGACATTATAAATCGCAAATAAAAACACAGAAAAGAAGAACAGAGACTTTCAACGCTCCCTTGGTGCTTCACATTCGACAGTGGAAACATGGCTTGCGAAACATCAGGACGGAAACATAAATGTATTATTTTTGACTCTTATAGCAATAGTGCTGCTTGTCGTAATTGTGGTGATCGTCACATCTTTGATTGGGTCTCAAAATGATGAAAAGAATGGTGAACAAGCTACCCTTATCCCACCTCTTTCAGATGGAGATATAGAAGAGGTCCATCCATGAAAGATAAGGAGAAGATTAAAGAAACTAGACGCAAGTTACACATAGATTTGTCAAAGGGTGATTTCACGCTGAATGCATATGCTCGTTTGTTGTATGAGTATGTGGACACAATGGAAGCAAAAGATTGTTTTGTGTGCATGCAATTACCAGCATCAGTAGAGGAAGGCATACGATACCATCACTTGCGACTTATGGCATTATGTGCAGCGTGCTGTTAAGTATGTTTTATAGTTAGGGGATTCTGAGAAATTCGTGACAAAAAGGGTTCCAGTGCCAAATTAAAAAGAAAAGGAGATAAGGGGCAATCTTGAGGTACACCCCGATTTAGCCCATTACCATCTACCTTTATCCTTTAAACCTAAATTTCTACTTTTACAAAACATAATACTTGACGTATATAACACACTTAAAACCTCACCCGCTGAACCTTCCCAACCCCTTTTTCCTTGGCACACCCTTTTATTCGTGCACCCCAAGGCTTCTACTATATACAGCCGTCTAATGACAGCTCCAGCAACTCGAGATAAAACCAACGTGGAATCTTTGTGGGAAGAGGACCTTGGAACGGTTTGACCTGTTTCTATGTGGAACAAAATTTGGACAAAACTCAGGAAATCTTCTAGAGCAGCCAGCACAACACAAACACTTTTTTTTGTCTATAACCAATTGTTTTTCACCCCTATCCGCTTACATAAAATCCATAACACAACTCCCAATGTTTGCTGGACATGTTCCCAGCTTGATGCTGATCTCAAACATATGCTTTTTGCCTGTGCACACGTATTCCGGTTTTGGAAACAAGTCTGGTGCCAAATTAATACTATTTTTTGCACTTCAGCACCTCTTTCTTTTATAATTTTTTTTTAGGTAGCATATCACCAGAGTGGAATAAACAGTCTCAGATATTACTCATTGATTTATTAATAGCAGTAGCTTTTCAACAGATCTCAAAAAACTGGAAAGACTCTTCTAAATTATCTTATCTAGCATGGTGGTATGCAGTGTGTTATAACCACCTCCTTGATACAACCCTCGTCCACCCTATCTCTCTTGCTTCAAAACGATGACACCTTTGGTGTCCCCTAACACAATTTCTAAACGACTCTGCGCAGAAATCTTTCTCACCTGCTCTGGCATTACAAGAAGTCCCCAAGCCTCCTTGACTTCCGTTTGTTTTCATACACTATTGTTTATTTTATTAAATGTGAAAATCTTACGAACCTTTAATTGTAATATCATACAGCATTGTACATCTATGAATAACTGTATTTACAAAGTTTTGTTTGTGTAATCCTAGAATTATTTTCAATAAAACTTTTCTTGAACTTAAAAATAAAAAAGGATGTTTTATAGTAAAGCCCACTTTTAATACTATTTTTCAAATTATGATGTGGTACTCTCTGAAGTTCCCGTCCTAAAATACCGGAACAAATATGAATATTACAAGGAGGTAGAGCGCATGTCTAAGTATTTCGTGCCTAGTGTATATAAAAAAAGGGCCCCCTGTAAATATTAGGTGCTCCTAGAACAGGGAAATAACTCATGAAAAGACAACATTCCTAGGCAGCAATGAATTTAAATGAGTAGGTCTAAATTAACATGAAAACCTAAAAATTGAATCAGTGTACTCATACAGAGATAATCTAGCTATGTGTACATAAATATACTGCAGACAGGTCACATATACCATAAATAGGACAACATAAACCAATCATAAAGACAAATAGTAATACAAAAAATCAATACGTTACAATATATACAATACAACAGACAGTGGCTTGAAAAACAATTTAAGATGTTATTTCCAGTAGAGCGATGTAATTTTCTACGCGCGTTTCGGCATATAAAACGCCTTCTTCAGGAAAAGCCAAAGAAATTCTGAGTCCCGAACGGACGCCAATGCAACGGCAACCGGTGGCAATGTCAGAAACCTATACTGGGTATAAAGGAACCTGATAATAAAGATTAAGAATAGTCATGCGGGATCCTGTTGTTATGTCTCAGATATAGATAATGCAAATGGCAAGAATCTCTAAGTATTCTCGTGTTCCATGGCTGTCAATAAATCAGTCACGGAGGGCGCTTGAAAACAAGTCATCGAGAATCGCCGGTAAAAATGCGAATTAGGCGGACATTTGTCCTGCAATCTTTGCATTAATACAAGTGTGTCTCCAGATAAGATGGAAGACTCAGGCGTCAATTCAGGGGTCTGTACAGATAATGAAGGGTTTAATACGTGATGTTGCACGCCTGTCTTAGATCCAGGAAGTCGATAGAGACTTCCATCTTATCTGGAGACACACTTGTATTAATGCAAAGATTGCAGGACAAATGTCTGCCTAATTCGCATTTTTACCGGCGATTCTCGGTGACTTGTTTTCAAGCGCCCTCCTTGACTGATTTATTGACAGCCATGGAATGTTGTCTTTTCAGAAGTATTTTGTACCTACCATCACTTTAGATACGTCCTATGCTCACAGACATAATTTGATCTGCATGTTAACTGACATTGAAAAGAAGTTTGTAGACCAGATAGAAGATCGGCATAGGCAAACATTGTTTCGACCAGACCCGAAGCATAAGGTACTGCCATGGACCAAAGAGGATTTAAGACACAAGGCAAAGGGGAGTTCAGGACCCATAGCTTTAGACTTCCAGCAGAAAGGAAAATTGTGCATCAGACATCCGTCCACGTATTACGACAAGATATTCGTGGGTGAGAGTGATTGTGAACACGTTTTTCTGATTGAAGAATCCATAAGAAAAGCACTGTTGGATAAATTGACCATAGTGCCTATGTCTATTTTGTGTATGGAAAGAATGCCTATGTGACATTGCCCAAGAATTGGAATGGGACTTGTTATTTAGCCATTGTATTTCCCAAGATATTCCATGTGAATGATCTATGGCCTTTGGAAGGAAAGGGATCTCACAGAGGGAAACGTGTTGTAAGTGCTGGAGAAATCATTGGTCATGTGTTTGGAGCTATGATACCTACCTTAGAGATTTTGAATGATGTAAAAATTCTAAAGTTGGCATCGATAGTAGATAAACTCTCCGTGAGTACAGCACAAATCCTGTTATTAGTGGATGGTGAGATGGTCTCGATAAGGGCTATGGTTCTTCAAAATCGTCTTGCTTTAGATGTCCTACTAGCACAAGCAGGAGGAGTCTTTAAACTTTTGAGATTCCAACAGTGCTGCACTTATATTCCTGACAATAGTCGGGATATAAGGAAGAATATCACCAATATTTTAGATATCCATCAAGAATTGCGTAATTTGGCTGCTGAAGGACTCTGGGGCAAATTGACAGGGGTTTCGGACAGATTGGAAGTTGGTTTGGCAGTTTGGGACCAGGAATCATGGGTTACATCTTAAAACCCATCATAATAGCTGTAATTTCTATAATTGTCTTATAGGGAGCCATCAAATCATACAAATGGCAAAAGGCCAGACACCAGGAAAATGTCCTGAAAAAACAAGAACAGCAAATGGAATGACTGCAGGACAGTCATTACCAGCACCTTAAAGGGTTAGAAAGATTTAGGCACAGACAGCAAGCTACATCTTCTGTTTAGGTCGGTCTTTTCTACAAGGAGAAATCTCTGAGAGAGTGAATATTGGTGTTATGACACTAGTCATAAGAGGGGGGAACTGATAGAGCGCTTTCAGCACTCTATTTTGTATGGGTGCACTATACTCATGGTTAACATGCACCTTCATGTATTCCTATTGTTTGCAGTGTTTTTTTATCATTAACATGTATTCAGTAGAATCATTCAAATATTCATTATAGTGAAATGTTACAGTATGATTATGTATGTATCATCATGCCTGCATATACAGAGAGCAGGACAGTCTTACAGCCATATAATGTAAATGTGTTTAGTTTAAGTTGCCCAACACTGTAGTTGTTTTTGCACCTCCTTTGCTTCTCAAGAAATAAAAAATTAAATGCATGCTGTTTTCAAGATATAGCAGTGTTCTCATCCTACTGCAGGGATTGGAATACCAACTCGTTATTTTCAGATTGGAAAAGATACAAGGAATGCTTTGAAAACAGTTGGAAGCGAAAAGGGAGGACGCCTTTCGTGTCTGGCTAGCCTGGGAGCCAAGGTCAACTTGGTGAACAAAGAAAATTAATTAACAGATCATGAATCTCCCCACATAGAAAAAGTGGCAATGGAAAGTTTTACCAGGATGTCTCGGAAAATCGAATTCTATATTGTATGATGCACAGGGATAGAGAACCCAGACTTCTGCTAGCTTTCGGAGAGAAGGGAGCAGCGTAGAACTAGCTCCTAGCCTTAAGCACTTTAACCCATTTGACGTGAGTACTTCTCAGGAATTCAACACGTGCTGACACCTTTGGGAATAGATGGAAGGATATTAGATAGCATCTCCTTTAGTATAGTGTAGGAACAAATTTGTTTATTTCTAATTAAAAGAGATTTAGACTCTGCCTCCATCTTGAGTTGTATATTGATTCTGGAATTTACAATTGTATTCCTTTCATGCCAAATCACTTATATTCGTAGTATCGGCTCCGTATTGATTTTCCTATATCTGTATAAGTTAATTGTACGATGTGTATACATCTTATTATTCATGGCCTTATAATAATTTGACAAACCCAAAGTCGGAACCTGTGGTCCTTTCAGGCATGACATTTATGTCTTGTTATGAAGTGTTTCTTCCCCTCCACCACTTTTAGTAGGTAAATAAAAGATCATCGGCTCTAAATTCTAGGAAGAAGACAAGGGTGCAATTTAGCGTATGTCGCTTTACCAGGTGCTATGAGGATCCTCTCTGAATTCTAAATTGCAGAGGATGGTCCAGCTCTTATATCTATGGAAGATTACTTCTTTGGGCAGACCCCCATTAATGGTGAACTGTCCTCCTTCTTAAGTCTGCTGGCAGCTAAAATTAAAACTCTCTTGGGATAAATCACATTAGGTTCTCCTGACAATCCTTATCCGCCCGCAGTGCTGCAACTTGCACCAGATCTAGTTGCTGCTTTTCTGGAGAAATGTTATGCCCAGGTGCTGGAGTCTAGAGTTTATCACCAGTGCAGGAAAAAAACAATTATTATTCCCCTAAAAAAGAATCCAAATGGGGATCCAGGAGATACGCAAAATCTTCATCCTAGCTCCCTGTTGCCCCCAAAACGCCAACATCCTTGAGAGGCACATAAACCAGGAATTAGCACCGCACTATGAGCTTCTAGATGCCTCACAGAACGGCTTTGGGAAGCTTTAGGAGGAACCACAGCGCTAAATCTGCAAAAATCGCAGCAGCAGATTCTATTAGTGGCCGAAGACTTGTGGGTCACAACCTGTTCCTAGAACGTCTGCTAAAAACTAGGGATGATCTTTGGTAACACTCTGACATTTGACCTCCAGGTTAATAGGACAGTGAGTTCACATCCTGAAGGCCGCCCTCTGGAAGGTGGCAGAGGGTTCCCATGGATACTCCAGTCATCCCCCTGCAGGCAGAAGGAGTCACTTACTGCCCCCGCCTGCAGGAGGGTCTGTAGGAAAGTAAAGTGCATCTACTTTTTGCCTGATGCCTGATGTGATTCCGACCTGTAAGTGCACTGGGTCCCTGCTAACCAGATCCCCAGTACCAGATCTCTTTCCCAATACACTGTACTATGATTGCCACAACTTCAGCTACCCTGTAAGTCCCTAGTAAATGGTACCTCTGGTACCTAGGGCATGGGTAATTAAGAGGGTAATCTGGGGCTGCAGCACTGGTTGTGCCACCCCAGTGGACCCTATCCAAGGCTAGGCACTCTGCCATTGCAGGCTGCATGTTTTGGTGCAGGAAAATCTAAGGAGTAGACACAGCACACAGCCCTGTGTGCTATTTCACCCAAATACTGCATAAGATATAGGTAAGTCACCCCTACTGCAAGGCTTTAGCCCAAAGGCAGAGTGCACTATATCCTATGTGTGGACATATCAGCATGATAAGATATGCCCCTACAATGTCCAGTCAATTCAGTAATGTTGTAAGTGAACAGGGAAGCAATAAAGAGTGCATAGGCTGGATACTTGTCAACACGAGTTTCATAGCTTCATGAAGGCTTCACTGATTTCTAAGATGTTTGTTTCCAAACATCTTGTCTTAATAAATGCTCACTGATGTCAGTGTTGAATGTAATAATACATTTACACAGGAAACCCTTTTAGAGGGTCCCCTGAAACCTAACCTTACAGTAGCAGGGTCTCTGGCCAGTTTCTCCAGCCTGCCACCATCAGACATTCTTTTGACCTCATGGGGGTGAGAGCCAGTGCTCTTAGAGGGCAGAAACAATACTTGCTCTGCACGAGGGTTTTTCACACCTCCTCCAGGAGAGGATGGCCTTCCAAGGCGGGAAGCTTCAATGGCAATCCCGCTGTTGAAGTCCAACCCAGGAACGACCAGTTAGTCGGGGAGACTAAGGCCCCTTTCCTGCTCCACTTTTGATGGGAGAAACAGTGAGAAAAGTAGTTAGATGAGAAGGAGGAAAATTAGTTAGATGAGAAGGAGGGTCCCCTTTCAGCCTGCACCTCCCCTAGGGCAGGTGAGGTGAATGTCTCTCCTGAAATTCCACCATCTTGAGACAGTGAGAAAACCTCTGATCAGGGTTAGGGTAGTGCCTCTTCTTACAGGAAGTGGTCACTAGAGGGCATAGACACCCTAAAGGTATGTAGCCCATTGGCTACTACCTGATTCCCCTTGTAACGCCCCTAAATTCAGTATTCAGGTGGCTCCCCAAGATCTGCACCTCAGATTCTTCGTACCAAAGAAGACCGGGACAAAGAAGACCTGCTGCACGAGAATTGAAGCCCTGCTGCAGTAGAAAAAGGCACCAACCCCTGCCATCTGCTCTAAGGACTCGACAATCATTGCCTGTTGTGTTGTTCTGAACCTGCAAGGACTCCAAGAACCCCAGAGCACCTACACCCTTTGAAAAAAATGCTGAGAAGCTCCCTTGGAGTAAAGGTATCACTCCCCTGCACACCGAAGGCACCAATCATGTGAAGTCCAGGTTGTAGACTTGCGGCTCCAGATAACCTTGACGCAGTACCAAAGCAAGAAGAAGTACAACAGCTCTGTAGGGCCACATATGCCTTTCTGCCAAGTTTGGAGGCAGCAGAACATACTACAGCCACTGCGTATCAATACCTGGGGTACCGGACTCCCTACAGTAAAAACCAATCCACTTCGGATTCCCAAAGCACCAGAAGCAAACACCCATCGAGGGACATCGAGACACCCAAAGTCCACTTCCTGAGTAGCCCAGCTGTACAGAGATTCCATCTCCAAGTTGCCTGCTCCTGACTGCGAGGACACTGGAGACGAAAGACGCCCAGATGACCTGTTCGCTCTGCATCCAGCCCCACCTGCCCTAGACCTGACTAGCCAGCTCTGCTCCCATTTTTCTCAGGTCCTTGCGACTTCCTCCCTCCAAGGAGACCCACCAGAGTTACCTATGAGTCCATCCGTGCAGTGCATTTTCCAGTGCCCCCTTCATCTTTGTGCACCAGTTTCCAAGACCCTCAGCACTCTTCTCCCACCTGATCCAGGATGCTCCTGAAAATCTCCTGCTGGAACTTTGGTCCTGGTCCCAACATCGACCTATAACAAGAAAGTGAACTTCGTGCAAGCCTTGCCTGATTTTATGTGCATTTTCCCTTTTTTTCCCCTTTGATTCCTATGGTGCGTAATCACACACAAATGTGATATATTTGCCAAACTTTGAAAAATCATAACTCCAAAAGTACTTACCTTAGAACTGTGTTCTTGCTCTTAAAAATACATAAAAATCAACTTTATTTTTAAAAATTGGTCTCCGATTTTTTCTTGAATGTTTGTCTCATTTATTGCCTCTGTGAGTACAACAAATGCATAGCACTACCCTCTGATAAGCCTAACTGCTCGGCCACACTACCACAAAAAGAGCATTAGAATTGTCTGCTTTTACATCTGTGCACCATTTGGGGATCCTCTGCACTCTCTGCACAATGTACTTCTTTTTAGTGCACTTTATAGAGAGCCAGCTTCCTACAGGATCTCTCTCTCTTCCCTCTTTAAAGCAGGTGGCATGCCACCTGCAGTGTGAAACATGGAGCAGCTGCCCTGTATTTCACTTAATGACCTGCTCTACTCTACTTTATGCCACTCTACTCTACTTTACAACACTCTAACCACTCCACTCTACCTCACTCTACTCTATGAAACTTTATGCCACTATACGCCACTCCAATCTTTACTCTAGACCATGCCACGCCACACCGCTCTACGTCACTCCACTCTATGACACTCAACTCTATGTCTACTTCACTCTAAGCCATTCCACTCTGTGACTCTGCTCCACTTTGTATGACTCTACTCTACGCAACTCCATGACACTCTGCGACACTGCACTCTACAACCCTCTACTCTATGACACTTTATACAACGTTATGCCCCTCCACTCTACACCCTTCACTCCACAACACTCTACTGCATGACACCCCCACTCCAAACATCACCACTCCACTCTACGCCACTCAACTTTACACCACTCTCGTCTATGCCACTAACTTTTAGCCATGCTGAACAGCAGCCATGCTCATGTACATCATGGTTAAAACACATTGGCAAAGTCCATATCTCTTGCATAGACAAGATCTATTTGATGAAAATGATTCTACCATATCGATTGAAGCACATTCAGCTTAAAACATCCCAATTAAGTTGTCATAGATATCAAAATGTGACATCCAGTCCTTTGCCGGGCAGACAAAGACAGGGTGTCTGCCTCACCGTCCAGGTGACAGACTGCTCAGCAATGAATGCATTATCCCCAATTAGACCTTAAAATCCTTACTCAAAGCTCTCAAAAGCCCAAAGCTCCTGCTCTTCCTAGTCAATATAATACTCATGTCATACTCAAACATACTAAAAGCTGAAATCACACATATTTTCCTTCTTGTCTATAGTGCTTCAAGATGCACCCATGACTTCTCTTGGTCTATTTGTTACAGTGTCTCCATGACAAATCCTGCCCCAGTATTCTCAAAATTACAACATACCCTCAAGATATGTATTCATTGAGCACAACCTGAATACCCTGCAGCTACAAATAGGTACATTATAACAGGCACCACTCCACTGGCAACGTGTTTCATACACACCAAACATACCAAACTGTGGGATGGAAAGTCCCATTCATAGTAATAGTGCTTGCTCCACTGCTCCGGGTAACCAGATTGCATGTGAAACTGGTATCCTAATTTTTGCTGGCCCAGACAACATGCTATTTGAGCATTTACACTGAGGACTAGACCAGTCAGTGGTAATCTCAAGATTCAAAACCTGTACTGTGACCTTGAGGGAAGCACCTTCCACCAACCTACGAACCACCTACGATCCTCCTCCCTCTTCCTCGTAGACACTCCCCTGATCCACCAAAGTACAGCGGAGGACGTGCCTTCTCTCACCTAGCAGCCAAAGCATGGAATGGCTGTCCCCTTCGCCTCAGGACCACTTCATCACTCCAAGAATTCAGTAAGAAAGGACTCAAGATCTGACTGTTCAAATGAACAGAGTACCACAAAGCAGTTAGAGGCTCCAGTGGCTTGAGACCCTCACGGGTGATTTGCCATGCTTTATAAATCCTGATTGATTGATTGTTTGATCAGCACAACATTTTTTGTGAATTTATAAAAACTGAGCAGGTCTTTTTCTTTGCTCAACAGAGAATGTGGCTTACTGGCCCGACTCAAATACAGTCCGTTTTAATATGACACCCATATTATTGTGCCGATATTGCATGTGTGTGTCGAGTGGGTGTGTGTATAGTATGATTGGGAGCAGGATGCCATGTTATGGTAATAGTCGAATTGAAGGCCAGTGGGATTCATTTTGGATATTCCCTTGTTTAACTTAGCACAAGATGGAGGAGGGATGGACCATTTAGCAGGGGATTTCCAATTAGTCTTTCCTGAGTGCTACCATTTGGTGGATGGTGGAGAGAAGAGGTGAGTCAGCAGATTCTGTTGTTAAGTGTGTGGATGTTTCTAGGCAAGGCCTGCCCTTGTTTTCTTCTGTTGATTGCTATTTCTGGAAGGCTGATGACAACCAGTTGCAGAGCTTTCATAATTCATTTGGACTATGGTTTGGCTACTCCTGCTTGGACCACCTTCACTACCTGCTGTAAGACCTGTCACTTTTCACAATGATTTTGTATGCAGTGGAGCGAGAAAATGTCTTTTGAAAGGGAATCACCTCAAACTGGTTCCAGTACTTTTCCCTGTCTAGAAAAGGAGTATAAAGGTACTGCACACCTCCTGAAGAGACTCCGGACAATACAAAACTCAGCAGCAAGACTCATCCTGAAACTCACCAGAAGAACCCACATCACACCCCACCTAAAGAAACTTCAGTTGCTCCAGTTCCAAATGCTGACCCACGCTTACAAGGCCCTGCAAAATGAAGAACCAGCATTCATCAACAGATGCCTGACCTTTCACCAACTGACCAGAAACCTCCTGTTAGTCTTGGCATCTTTGGCGTGGTTTCCCCTGAATTTTTGTCTCTACCTCCTGTATTTTTGAAGCTGCACTGGATTTCGTTTTTGCTGGCTTAGATGCTTTGGGCACTTTGCCACTGCTGATCAGCGTCAAAGTGCAAGTGCTAACTGTGTAAATTGTTATTACAATTGGATCTGCCTGATTGGCATATTTGATTTACTAGTACGTCCCTAGTAAAGTGCATTGAGTTTGCCAGGGCTTGTAAATCAAATGCTGGTAGTGGGCCTGCAGCACTGATTGTGCCACCCGCATGAGTAGCCTTGAAAAGATGTCTCACACCTGCCACTGCAGTGTCTGTGTGCATGTCGACCTGGCAAGTGCACCCGCTTGCCAGGCCCTAATCTTCCCTTTTCTTACATGTAAGACACCCAAAGGTAGACACAAGGTACCCCTATGGGCAGGGTTCACTGTATGTGAAAGGTGGGACATGTACTGGTGTGTATGACATGTCCTGATAGTAAAATACTGTCAATTTAGTTTTTCACTATTGAAAGGCTATTTACCCCATTGGATAGAATGGGAAATACTTTGTAACATCTTACAAGTATAACTTCCCATTGGGAATTATGGGAATTCTGTGTATCTGGCCCTTCCTAAAATGCATGTAGCTGGTTTTCAGCCTGAAAAAAATCATCCATATCATCTCCCATTGTGAGCAACCCCATCGAATGCCGGTGAACAAACAACTACTGTTCCATGTCGCCTTTCTCTTTCTTCTCTGACAGATTTAATAAATACTAACCTCCTCGACAGCTGCCAGCTCCTCAGCCAAGCCAACTTTAATCCACTCAAAATCGGACCTCCTCAAAGTTTGTTAAACTGGCCCTTCACTTCTTAAGCCAAATAGTGCGAGCGACATGTTAAACCAGCCTAATGTTTCAGCATCAAGAGACACTAAAAATAAATGAGCGCCTCTGCTCTTCATTATCAACATAAATAAATATTGTGCCTGATAGTTGATTTGTGAGCTTTTGCACCCACACTAACTCCCTGTGAAGCCTTTGGCTGCTCGCACTCAGTGGGTAAAGCCAGCAACTGAGGTTGGTTGTAGCACTGTCTTAAACAGACATTCACCTGGATTCTGGGTCTTAAACTAATTTCCGCAGAGGTATATTTAAACAGAGTGAATCTCATAAGAACCTTTGTCAGGGAAACATCTTACACCTTGTAGGCAATAAGCTTCAATGTCCTCTAGAACCATCATATAAAGACCACTGTGGCTTGAGGCATGTAGCTGTCCCATGGACAGTTGTTACCCTATTGCACAGGATAAGCTTGCTCTGCTAGGTCTAAAACAGACTCAAAGCCTGGCTTCTGGGCTGCAATAAGAGGATTTCCACATTGTTTTGAAGGTGCTAGTTTGAACTATAGTGATGTAAGTGTCTGGAGGCACTGAAGGGGAGCTTGAAGGGACAACTGTCCTCACCAGCCAGTTGTCAAGTTATGTCTGGATATACATCCCTGAACCCTCAGGAACATGGCGAGTGCATTATTCAAGCTGATGAAAATCCAGCGTGTTGCCTCAGTCTGTACCCAGTGTCCTTGAGCAATGAGAGGTCGAAGAGATGAGGTCATGGAAGCCCAGATATAGATGCAAAATCATAAAAGGTCTCCATTTCAGGCAGTAACATGAAGGGATAATCCTCTGGCATTTTTCATCTAAGAGAATACATTTGATAGTTTGTTCCTTAACTGCTTCTGGAACTGTGCCATTAGCTTTTCAGAAACCAGATGGAGATGTGGAAGGGACGAGAGGAATCAACAAGTCACAATCTGTGCATAACCAAGAGTGCAAGCGCTCCAAATACTTTGTAAAGACAAGGGATGATCTGTACTCACTGGGTAAACTGAAGAAAATTTTATCAGCGATGTTTTTATTGTTGATGAACTGCACAGTTATTATAGGAAGATCTGTGGAATCTCCTCTTGAATCCACATGGTTGGCTTTTCTGCTGGCAATGTCAAGTTATGTTATGTGTATTTGTAGATCACACTATCACCCGCAATGTATTTTGGCGCTGAGCAAGTGTGTGTTCCTAGCCCTACCTGTGCTAAGCTGTTTAAGAAAAGAGAAGGAGGTTCTGATGTGGAGTGGGAGGTTTTTCCATGCTTTAGGAGCAATGTATCAGAACGCCCACCCTCCTTATTTGGTTCTGTGTATGTGTGGGATGTGTGCAAGTAGGAGTTCTGCAGAGTGAGCTATCTGTTCAGGTAGGTGGTATTAGGAACCAGTGTAGTTACCTGAGGTGTGATGTGGTGTGAGTTCTGTGTGGGAGGTTCTGTGAGATGAGTCTGGCTGCCGAGTTCTGGATGGTTTGTAGTCTTCTAGTGAGTTGCTTGGCGATACCGGCGTAGAGTCCCATAGGCCAACTTGCTGGTGACTAGGGCATAAGTGACTGATTTTCTAGTGCTACTTGGGAGTGATTTAAAGATCTTCCCAAGCATCAGCATCTGGAAGCAGGATGCAGTGACAGCATTGTCTTGTGCGGTCATGTCCAGTTTGGTGACGATAATTATTACAAGATTCCCGGCGTGGTTTCTGCGTGTGGGTCAGAGTTCAGCAGCCTACCAGTTGTAGTCCCATGGTGAGGTGTTCTTGCCGAAGATCACTACTTATGTCTTGTCGGTGCTGAGCTTGAGACAGTTGGCTTCGGTTATGCAGGTGGTGAACTTGTTTTGGCAGTCTTGTCTGAGAGAGAGAGTAAAACCAGATAACAGTTGCTCATGTTTTCCTGTGAAACTTACTTTACAATTAGAAATACTTCTACAAAAGTGTATGGATCCTCCAAGGAGCGATGTGAAGAAAGACTGGAGCAAAACCACTTTCTTGGCTGCTCCGAGGTCAGGAAACTCATAATGTCACACATCAAGCCTTTCAATACTGTAATTTCGAGCAGAAATGCCTCCTCACACTCATCTGCATCATTTTATCAATCAGAACTTTTATACAGAATTGGATCATTAACGTCCCTGAAGAAGGACTTAGAGGGAGTGGGATTTCCCAGAAGAGAGACGGGCAAAGTAGGACACAGGAATGTTGGGGCAGGCGTCATCTACAGATCAGGAAGGGATGCTAGAGGCACAGTAGCAAGAGAAGGAGTTGGAGGAGGTACAGGAGCAATGAAGTCACAGTAGCCAGAGGTGAGAATGGCACAGCTACAGATGCAACTGACAGTTTAATCACCATGAGCTCCTTAATCACGGAGTCAATTATGTCTGTGAATAGCAGCGGTGAAACAATTCTCCCTCTGGCTATCTCTTGCATGTTGATACTTAATTTTCTGTGGAGAAGGAACTCGTGAAACAACAAAGGCATTCACTTGAGAGTGTTTGGTCAATTCAAAAGCATTAATTTGACTAATCATGAGTTGACAAGCAGGATTCTGAATCTAGTGTCTGTTGATGTTAGAATCAACAACTGACTTGGAAGCAAATTAACCCCTTCGCTGCTAGGCCTTTTCCCCTCCTGTGCTAAGCCTTTTTTGGGCTATTTGGGGTAGTGCGTGCTTAGGCCCCTGTAACTTTTTCACCACATTAGGTATCCACGCCAAATTTGCGTCCTTTTCTTCCAACATCATGGGGATTCTAAAGGTACCCAGGGTTTGTGGATTCTCCTAGAGGGTTCCCAGAAATTAGTCAAAATATAGCAAAATTTTGTTTTTTTGGTGAAAAATGGGAAAAACGGGCTGCAAATGAAAGCTTCTGGGTTTTCCTCTGCAAATGGTATCAAAAAAGGGTTTGTGGGGCTGAAATCACCATTTCTCCAGCTTTTAGGGAATGACAGAATTTTGTCAGAAAACCAAAATTTTTCACACAGTTTTGGCATTTTTCTGGGACATACCCTATTTTTGCTATTTTTTGTGCTACCTCCTTCCAGTTAACGGTAGAAATGGGTAGAAAAACAATAATGGATCCTGGAAAGCTATACATTTTTGAAAAGTAGACACAATTCTGAATTCAGCAAGGGGTCATTTGTGTAGATACATCAAGGTTTCTTTATAGAAACTAACAGTTAAATATAGAAAAAAATAAAAATTAGTTGAAAAAAGCAGCCTTTTGAGTCAACGTTTTCACCTGTAACTTCTTCTAATTATGACATCTCTTAGAAAGCAATGTACCGTTACATCCACTGGACCTTCCTGGTTGTGGGGATATATATGACTTGTAGGTTCACTAAGAGCCCAACGAACCCAGAGTAAAAAACTGAGCAGAATTTTGTAATGTTTTTTTTTTTAGTTCTGGGTATATAGCAATTATAGTGTGAAAATGTATACATGGAAAAATTGGTATGAAAAACACCTTTGTATTTCTGAAATGGGAACAAATTACAGAGTTTAGAAACAGTGTATATTTGCACTTTTTCGAAATTGGGAATACTCATGCTTGCATGACAATTATTGGTCATTTTTCAAAATGACTTTTTTTTTACACAATGTCTTTCATTTGGAAGGGAGAAATACATCAAAAATCAATAGGTAATAACAGTTGCTTTACAAATCTGAACTACCCTAAGTCTCCCAATAAAAACGGTACCTCACTTGTGTGGGTAGGCATAGTGCCCACGACAGGAAGTGGCTCAAAACCTAAGGTGAACACACCACTTTTTCACACTGAAAATTTACACATTTTTTGCGAAGAGTCTAGCTGTAGTTTTTTAACCCTAGCCCTGCCGGCACCTAGGGAAACCTAGCAAACCTATACATTTTTAAAAACTAGACACCCAGGGGAATCCAGGATGGGGTGACTTGACTGCCTCCCACCATGGTCTGTTACCCAGAATCCCTTGCAAACGTAAAAAAATGACAAAAAAAACACATTTTCCCCACATTTCTGGGATGGAAAGTTCTGGAATCTGCGTGGATCCACAAATTTCCACCCACCCCGCGTTCCCCAAAGTCCTACGAGAAAAATGGTACCTCACTTGTGCGGGTCGGCCTAGTGCCCGCGACAGGAAACGGCACAAAACACAACGTGGTCACACCTCAATTTTGCAGTGAAAAATGACCCCTTTTTGGCAAAGTGACTAGCTGTAGTTTTTGAACCCTAGCCCTGCCGGCACCTAGGGAAACCTAGCAAACCTATACATTTTTGAAAACTAGACACCCAGGGGAATCCAGGATGGGGTGACTTGACTGCCTCCCACCATGGTCTGTTACCCAGAATCCCTTGCAAACGTAAAACAATGACAAAAAAAAACACATTTTCCCCACATTTCTGGGATGGAAAGTTCTGGAATCTGCGTGGATCCACAAATTTCCACCCACCCCGCGTTCCCCAAAGTCCTACGAGAAAAATGGTACCTCACTTGTGCGGGTCGGCCTAGTGCCCGCGACAGGAAACGGTGCAAAACGCAACGTGGTCACACCTCAATTTTGCAGTGAAAAATGACCCCTTTTTGGCAAAGTGACTACCTGTAGTTTTTGAACCCTAGCCCTGCCGTCACCTAGGGAAACCTAGCAAACCTATACATTTTTGAAAACTAGACACCCAGGGGAATCCAGGATGGGGTGACTTGACTGCCTCCCACCATGGTCTGTTACCCAGAATCCCTTGCAAACGTAAAACAATGACAAAAAAAAACACATTTTCCCCACATTTCTAGGATGGAAAGTTCTGGAATCTGCGTGGATCCACAAATTTCCACCCACCCCGCGTTCCCCAAAGTCCTACGAGAAAAATCGTACCTCACTTGTGCGGGTCGGCCTAGTGCCCGCGACAGGAAACGGTGCAAAACGCAACGTGGTCACACCTCAATTTTGCAGTGAAAAATGACCCCTTTTTGGCAAAGTAACTACCTGTAGTTTTTGAACCCTAGCCCTGCCGGCACCTAGGGAAACCTAGCAAACCTATACATTTTTGAAAACTAGACACCCAGGGGAATCCAGGATGGGGTGACTTGACTGCCTCCCACCATGGTCTGTTACCCAGAATCCCTTGCAAACGTAAAAAAATAAAAAAAACACATTTTCCCCACATTTCTGGGATGTAAAGTTCTGGAATCTGCGTGGATCCACAAATTTCCACCCACCCCGCGTTCCCCATAGCCCTACGATAAAAATGGTACCTCACTTGTGCGGGTCGGCCTAGTGCCCACGACAGGAAACGGCGCAAAACGCAACGTGGTCACACCTCAATTTTGCAGTGAAAAATGACCCCTTTTTGGCAAAGTGACTAGCTGTAGTTTTTTAAACCTAGCCCTGTCGGCACCTAGGGAAACCTAGCAAACCTATACATTTTTGAAAACTAGACACCCAGGGGAATCCAGGATGGGGTGACTTGACTGCCTCCCACCATGGTCTGTTACCCAGAATCCCTTGCAAATGTAAAACAATGACAAAAAAAACCACATTTTCCCTACATTTCTGGGATGGAAAGTTCTGGAATCTGCGTGGATCCACAAATTTCCACCCACCCCGCGTTCCCCAAAGTGCTACGAGAAAAATGGTACCTCACTTGTGCGGGTCGGCCTAGTGCCCGCGACAGGAAACGGTGCAAAACGCAATGTGGTCACACCTCAATTTTGCAGTGAAAAATGACCCCTTTTTGGCAAAGTGACTAGCTGTAGTTTTTGAAACCTAGCCCTGCCGGCACCAAGCGAAACCTAGCAAACCTATACATTTTTGAAAACTAGACACCCAGGGGAATCCAGGATGGGGTGACTTGACTGCCTCCCACCATGGTCTGTTACCCAGAATCCCTTGCAAACGTAAAAAAATGACAAAAAAAACACATTTTCCCCACATTTCTAGGATGGAAAGTTCTGGAATCTGCGTGGATCCACAAATTTCCACCCACCCCGCGTTCCCCAAAGTCCTACGAGAAAAATGGTACCTCACTTGTGCGGGTCGGCCTAGTGCCCGCGACAGGAAACGGCGCAAAACGCAACGTGGTCACACCTCAGTTTTGCAGTGAAAAATGACCCCTTTTTGGCAAAGTGACTAGCTGTAGTTTTTGAACCCTAGCCCTGCCGGCACCAAGGGAAACCTAGCAAACCTATACATTTTTGAAAACTAGATACCCAGGGGAATCCAGGATGGGGTGACTTGACTGCCTTTCACCATGGTCTGTTACCCAGAATCCCTTGCAAACGTAAAAAAAAGACAAAAAAAACACATTTTCCCCACATTTCTGGGATGGAAAGTTCTGGAATCTGCGTGGATCCACAAATTTCCACCCACCCCGCATTCCCCAAAGTCCTACGAGAAAAATGGTACCTCACTTGTGCGGGTCGGCCTAGTGCCCGCGACAGGAAACGGCGCAAAACGCAACGTTGTCACACCTCAATTTTGCAGTGAAAAATGACCCCTTTTTGGCAAAGTGACTAGCTGTAGTTTTTGAACCCTAGCCGTGCCGGCACCTAGGGAAACCTAGCAAACCTATACATTTTTGAAAACTAGACACCCAGGGGAATCCAGGATGGGGTGACTTGACTGCCTCCCACCATGGTCTGTTACCAAGAATCCCTTGCAAACGTAAAAAAATGACAAAAAAAACACATTTTCCCCACATTTCTGGGATGGAAAGTTCTGGAATCTGCGTGGATCCACAAATTTCCACCCACCCCGCGTTCCCCAAAGTCCTACGAGAAAAATGGTACCTCACTTGTGCAGGTCGGCCTAGTGCCCGCGACAGGAAACGGCGCAAAACGCAACATGGTCACACCTCAATTTTGCAGTGAAAAATTACCCCTTTTTGGCAAAATTACTAGCTGTAGTTTTTGAACCCTAGCCCTGCCGGAACCTTGGGAAAACTAGCAAACCTATACATTTTTGAAAACTAGACACCCAGGGGAATCCAGGATGGGGTGACTTGACTGCTCCCCACCATGGTCTGTTACCCAGAATCCCTTGCAAACGTAAAAAAATGACAAAAAAAACACATTTTCCCCACATTTCTGGGATGGAAAGTTCTGGAATCTGCGTGGATCCACAAATTTCCACCCACCCCGGGTTCCCCAAAGTCCTACGAGAAAAATGGTACCTCACTTGTGCGGGTCGGCCTAGTGCCCGCGACAGGAAACGGCGCAAAACGCAACGTGGTCACACCTCAATTTTGCAGTGAAAAATGACCCCTTTTTGGCAAAATTACTAGCTGTAGTTTTTGAACCCTAGCCCTGCCGGCACCTTGGGAAACCTAGCAAACCTATACATTTTTGAAAACTAGACACCCAGGGGAATCCAGGATGGGGTGACTAGACTGCCTCCCACCATGGTCTGTTACCCAGAATCCCTTGCAAACGTAAAAAAATGACAAAAAAAACACATTTTCCCCACATTTCTGGGATGGAAAGTTCTGGAATCTGCGTGGATCCACAAATTTCCACCCACCCCGTGTTCCCCAAAGTCCTACGAGAAAAATGGTACCTCACTTGTGCGGGTCGGCCTAGTGCCCGCGACAGGAAACGGCGCAAAACACAACGTGGTCACACCTCAATTTTGCAGTGAAAAATGACCCCTTTTTGGCAAAGTGACTAGCTGTAGTTTTTGAACCCTAGCCCTGCCGGCACCTAGGGAAACCTAGCAAACCTATACATTTTTGAAAACTAGACACCCAGGGGAATCCAGGATGGGGTGACTTGACTGCCTCCCACCATGGTCTGTTACCCAGAATCCCTTGCAAACGTAAAAAAATGACAAAAAAAACACATTTTCCCCACATTTCTGGGATGGAAAGTTCTGGAATCTGCGTGGATCCACAAATTTCCACCCACCCCGCGTTCCCCAAAGTCCTACGAGAAAAATGGTACCTCACTTGTGCGGGTCGGCCTAGTGCCCGCGACAGGAAACGGCGCAAAACGCAACGTGGTCACACCTCAATTTTGCAGTGAAAAATGACCCCTTTTTGGCAAAGTGACTAGCTGTAGTTTTTGAACCCTAGCCCTGCCGGCACCTAGGGAAACGTAGCAAACCTATACATTTGTGAAAACTAGACACCCAGGGGAATCCAGGATGGGGTGACTTGACTGCCTCCCACCATGGTCTGTTACCAAGAATCCCTTGCAAACGTAAAAAAATGACAAAAAAAACACATTTTCCCCACATTTCTGGGATGGAAAGTTCTGGAATCTGCGTGGATCCACAAATTTCCACCCACCCCGCGTTCCCCAAAGTCCTACGAGAAAAATGGTACCTCACTTGTGCGGGTCGGCCTAGTGCCCGCGACAGGAAACGGCGCAAAACGCAACGTGCTCACACCTCAATTTTGCAGTGAAAAATGACCCCTTTTTGGCAAAGTGACTAGCTGTAGTTTTTGAACCCTTACCCTGCCGGCACCTAGGGAAACCTAGCAAACCTATACATTTTTGAAAACTAGACACCCAGGGGAATCCAGGATGGGGTGACTTGACTGCCTCCCACCATGGTCTGTTACCCAGAATCCCTTGCAAACGTAAAAAAATGACAAAAAAAACACATTTTCCCCACATTTCTGGGATGGAAAGTTCTGGAATCTGTGTAGATCCACAAATTTCCACCCACCCCGCGTTCCCCAAAGTCCTACGAGAAAAATGGTACCTCACTTGTGCGGGTCGGCCTAGTGTCCGCGACAGAAAACGGCGCAAAACGCAAGGTGGTCACACCTCAATTTTGCAGTGAAAAATTACCCTTTTTTGGCTAAGTGACTAGCTGTAGTTTTTTAACTCTAGCCCTGCTGGCACCTAGGGAAACCTACCAAACCCAGACATTTCTGACCCCAAAATGTGTGAAAAAAGTGATTTTTTCCAGCAAAAATTGAGGTTTGCAGGGGATTCTGGGTAAGGAAACGTTGGGGGATCCACGCAAGCCATACCTCCCTGGAAGCCGCCGGGTGTCTAGTTTTCAGAAATGCCTGGGTTTGGTAGGTTTCCCTAGATGGCCGCCGAGCACCGGGCCAAAAACCTAAGTGACCCCCCTTGCAAAACCAGGTGGTTTTGCTATAGGCCATTTTGATGTCGCCTCACTACGTTTTGGGCCCTTGCCTGCCGCGGGTACTTGGGCCTCCCACACAAGTGAGGCACCATTTTTACCGGGAGACCTGGGGGAACGCTGGGTGGGGGTAAATTTGTGTGAGCCCGGTGATGCCACTACTTTCCCACCCCAAAATGTGAAAAAAGTGATTTGTTTTCAGCAAAAATTGAGGTTTGCAGGGGATTCTGGGTAAGGAAACGTTGGGGGATCCACGCAAGCCATACCTCCCTGGAAGCCGCCGGGTGTCTATTTTTCAGAAATGCGTGGGTTTGGTAGGTTTCCCTAGATGGCCGCCGAGCACCGGGCCAAAAACCTAAGTGACCCCCCTTGCAAAACCAGGTGGTTTTGCTATAGGCCATTTTGATGTCGCCTCACTACGTTTTGGGCCCTTGCCTGCCGCGGGTACTTGGGCCTCCCACACAAGTGAGGCACCATTTTTACCGGGAGACCTGGGGGAACGCTGGGTGGGGGTAAATTTGTGTGAGCCCGGTGATGCCACTACTTTCCCACCCCAAAATGTGTGAAAAAAGTGATTTTTTCAGCAAAAATTGAGGTTTGCAGGGGATTCTGGGTAAGGAAACTTTGGGGGATCCACGCAAGCCATACCTCCCTGGAAGCCGCCGGGTGTCTAGTTTTCAGAAATGTGTGGGTTTGGTAGGTTTCCCTAGATGGCCGCCGCGCACCGGGCCAAAAACCTAAGTGACCCCCCTTGCAAAACCAGATGGTTTTGCGATAGGCCATTTTGATGTCGCCTCACTACGTTTTGGGCCCTTGCCTGCCGCGGGTACTTGGGCCTCCCACACAAGTGAGGCACCATTTTTACCGGGAGACCTGGGGGAACGCTGGGTGGTGATAAATTTGTGTGAGCCCGGTGATGCCACTACTTTCCCACCCCAAAATGTGTGAAAAAAGTGATTTTCTTCAGCAAAAATTGAGGTTTGCAGGGGATTCTGGGTAAGGAAACGTTGGGGGATCCACGCAAGCCATACCTCCCTGGAAGCCGCCGGGTGTCTAGTTTTCAGAAATGCATGGGTTTGATAGGTTTCCCTAGATGGCCGCCGCGCACCGGGCCAAAAACCTAAGTGACCCCCCTTGCAAAACCAGGTGGTTTTGCGATAGGCCATTTTGATGTCACCTCACTACGTTTTGGGCCCTTGCCTGCCGCGGGTACTTGGGCCTCCTACACAAGTCAGGCACCATTTTTACCGGGAGACCTGGGGGAACGCTGGGTGGTGGTAAATTTGTGTGAGCCCGGTGATGCCACTACTTTCCCACCCCAAAATGTGTGACAAAAGTGATTTTTTCAGCAAAATTTGAGGTTTGCAGGGGATTCTGGGTAAGGAATAGTTGGGGGATCCACGCAAGCCATACCTCCCTGGAAGCCGCCGGGTGTCTAGTTTTCAGAAATGTGTGGGTTTGGTAGGTTTCCCTAGATGGCCACCGAGCACCGGGACAAAAACCAAAGTCACCCCCCTTGCAAAACCAGATTAACTATTGTTCCTACAGCGTGAGAATTTTGGAATAATATTGCAAAGAAAATGTGGCAGACATTTTGAGGTTTGCAGGACATTGGGGATAAAAAATATTTTTGAATTCACAAGAGAGACATCACCATGAACTCCCATGGGTTTTCAACAATATCTACAGTTGGTGGGTTATTCTTGCATGGAAAGTGTACCTTGGCAGAGAAACTAAAGACAAAGATTCCAGCACAACCATCAATTCCTCAAACACACACACATACTGGTTGGATTTGGCACGAGGGCGAGTCATGGTTCAGTGTATTAAATTTTATTAACAAGAGATTTCACAAAAATGAAATGCATTGTCAATAATTAAATTCACAAAAAACCAAACCAATGACTCGCAGCTCGTGAGCTGTAAAGCCACGTCAAGGCACCAACCACTTTACAGGCCATTCACACACCTTTCATACGTGATACAAACAAGACCAATCGCACCACCAGGCACAAAAGCAACACATTACAAAATTCACCAAAAAGGGACAAGGTACACCCTGCTTCAGAAAGACAAATATTACTGCACAGCCATCTAATCCGCAAGCACACACACATACTGGTTGGATTTGGCACGAGGGTGAGTGATGGTTCAGTAGATACAATTGTATTAGCAAGTGATTTCACAGAAATGAAATGCACTGGTAATAATTGAAAGGGCGAGAAACTGAACCATTGACTCACAGCTCGTGAGCTGTAAAGCCACGACAAGGCACCAACCTCTTTACAGGCCATTCATACACCTTTCATACGTGTGAGACATACAAAACCATTCACACCGCCAGCCGCGGGCCCATCACATAACAAAACTCACACCAGCACACAGCGCCATTCAAGGGCCCATCACTTTCACACGCCCACAATCCAGACACAGCAACTACACAGGCTGATGGATTGCGTGGAGTGGCACTCAGCTAGCAGTGTGTGTAGTGACCAGCAGAAAGTCACTACTCACACACAGCCAGCCGAGCACCAGTCCACACACACCACTGGCCAAACACCAGTCCAAGCACACCGCAAACCAAGCGCCAGTCCAGGCACACCACCAGCCAATTGCCAATCCAGGCACACCGCCAGCCAATCGCCAGTCCAGGCACACCGGCAGCCAATCGCCAATCCACGCACACCGCCAGCCAAGCTCCAGTCCACGGACACCACCAGCCAAGCACCAGTCCGCACACACCACCAGTCCACGCACACCGCCAGCCAAGTACCAGTCCACGCACACCGTCAGCCAAGCACCATTCCACGCACACCGCCAGCCAAGCTCCAGTCCACGCACACCGCCAGCCAAGCTCCAGTCCACGCACACCACCAGCCAAGCTCCAGTCCACGGACACCACCAGCCAAGCACCAGTCCACACACACCACCAGTCCACGCACACCGCCAGCCAAGTACCAGTCCACGCACACCGCCAGCCAAGCACCATTCCACGCACACCGCCAGCCAAGCACCATTCCACGCACACCACCAGCCACGCACCAGTCCACGCAGACCGCCAGTCCATGCACACCGCCAGCCAAGCACAATTCCACGCACACCACCAACCAAGTGCCAGTCCACGCACACCAACAGCCAAGCGCAAGCCTACACACACCGCCATCACATTTAGGATATTTTAAGAAAAAAATAAAAACAAATCGCAAATAGATACAAATCTTCTAACAGAAAAACAGCAACTAAATACATTGCACTAACACCAACCTTGAAACAGAATCAAATTATCCAAAGAATACAGACCAGGCAGTTGACTTTACCACTCATGAATGCTCCCAAAAATTCTTTCGCGTGTGGTACGCTCTAAAACAAGCAGGGAGACACAGTGCAGGATGAGAAGGACAGTCGGGGCAGTACATATGACTCTCCTTCCGCAAACCTCTTCGCCAACAGACTCTACATCTCCTACTGGGAAAATCTTTTGCGGGTGTGGGAGGAATGTGATCTGGAAAGTGGTGTTCTTTCAATCTAGCAACATCCTCCACCAATCCAACTCTAGGAACACTTGCCTGTTCCACTACAACAAGGCTGCCTATTACAGACTCCTGAAACTTAGCAAAAGTCATCTTTGACTCAGGGCAAGAATCCTGGAACACAACAAAAGCATTAAACATTGCCAAGTGGAAAAGATGGATAGCCAACTTCTTGTACCAAATGTAAGCCTTACGAAGAGCAGTGTAAGGTTCCAACCTCTGATCTACTCTGTCAACACCACCCATGTGCCTATTATAGTCTAAAATGCACACAGGTTTGCGCGCTTCAGCGACCTGACCCCAAACAGTCACAGGTGCAGTGCTTTCATCATGGATGGTAGTCAGCATGTAGACATCTCTCCTGTCTGTAAACTTCACAGCAAGAAGCTCCTGGCAACGCAACGCACTGCACTGTCCCCGCACAAGCTTTTGACAAACAAGTTCTTTCGGGAAACCTTTACGGTTAGAGCGGATTGTGCCACAAGCAAGAGTGTCCACTTTGGCCAATTCCCTGAACAACCGCACACCAGTGTAGAAGTTATCTACATATAAATGGTGGCCTTTGTTAAAAAATCCTCTACCAAGTTCCCAAACAATTTTCTCAGTCACTCCAAAAGTGGACGGACAACCAGGGAGATTAATCCTAGATTCCTTACCGGTGTACACCCTGAAATTAGAGACATATCCAGTCCTACTGTCACACAGCATATACAGCTTTATTCCATAGCGTGCCCTCTTACTAGGAATGTATTGCCTAAAAACCAAGCGGCCCTTGAACAACACCAAAGACTCATCCACTGCAATTTCTTTCCCAGGGGCATAAATCTCAGAAAATCGATCAACAAAGTGATCAAGGACAGGCCTAATCTTAAAAAGACGGTCACAGTCAGGGTGATCTCGTGGCAGCGCTAAACCGTTATCAACAAAATGCATCATCCGAAGCAGAAGCAAATACCTGTCACGAGTCATGACTGCCGGAAAAATAGACGTTGCCATCAAGGGACTGCTAGACCAATATGAAGACATTGATGGCTTCCTTAGCAACTTCTTCATCTCTTCAACATTTGTGGGAGTCCACCGGGTAGCTCTAGAGTGTGGCTTAAGACTGGCACTGTTGTCCCTCAAAAACTGTTCGGCATACAAATTAGTCTGCTCAACAATCTCTGCCAAAAACACATCGTCCATAAACAACTGAACAAAATTTACCGGCAAAAAGTTTTCAGTATTCACTCTAGACCCTGGAACACCAGTAAACTCTGGCAATGCCGGCTGCACCATGCCAGAGGCAACCCAGAGGGCATCACTTTCAAAGGGAAGCCTTGCAGCCCCAGACTGCAGCCCAGATGCCCCTTGCCGCACAACACCAACGGGAAGCCTTGCAGTCCCAGGCTGCAGCCCAGATGCCTCTTGCCGCACTACACCAACGGGAAGCCTTGCAGCACCAGGCTGCAGCCCAGATGCCTCTTGTCGCACTATCGGCACATGAGTCTCCTCCTCTAACACAGGCACTTCATCCGCACTAAGAGTATCTTCATCATCCGATGACTCCATATGGAGAGACAACTCACTGCCAGAATCGTCCCCTGCCTCCTCTCCCTCAGATGCAGAGTCAGTCTCTGAACCAATATCAGAGGAAGACTCAAACAGCAAACCAACAACCTGCTGAGCAGTAATCCTGCGGCTAGCCATTATACTTACTAAGATAGAAGACTGCACAAACAAGTCAACAACAACCAACAATGTGCAAACCAAGTAAGTAAAGAAATGTGTACCTTTATCACAAAGATCAATGTACTAAAAAACTATACAATTCAATTACAAGAGACAGCTGCACTCACCAGAAACCTACTCTGCAGTGACACAGCAAAAACCAACGATATACAACTAGAAAGAAGAAAAAAAAAAAACCAAATTACTCACAAGACAACAAAATACACATTGAGCACCAATGCAAAAAGTTTTTGACACTCAAAAAACAAACATACTGCTATTATTACACCATTTGCAAAATGAATTCATGCAGTGAAATCAAACACATTTACATTGTACAAAAAAGAGTCTCTTACCAAACTACACAAACAGCAGAACCACCATAACAACACGGCAAACTGAAAAGAGCAAAAGCCTTCACCTAGAACAAAAAAGTAAAAAAAAAAAAACATTACTATTGCAATTCACAAAAAATAAAACAATAAACATTACAACATGCTATGTTACTACCCAAATGGTCAATCGGGTTATGTTCCAGGTGGGGCAGAAAACAGCAGGAAAAAAAAGGCTACTCTGTCCCGGGGGCGGTGGGCCAAATACATATTACAAAAATTGCCCCCTGGAAGCGACACTTGTCAAAGGGGTCACTTCCATTTTTATTTACACTAATTCCCTGGTGTCTAGTGGGCTTTTCTGCCCCCCCCTGGGGCCAGACACGGAGCGAAAGTCGACCGATCTGCCCCCAGGGGGGGCAGAAAAGTCTTCCAGAAAATTATGCCCCCAAGGAAGCGACCCTTGCCCAAGGGGTCGCTTCCCAAATAAACAAAACAACATCCCTGGTGTCTAGTGGGCTTTTCTGCCCCCCCCTGGGGGCAGAAAGGGACCAAAAGTGGACCGATCTGCCCCCAGGGGGGGCAGAAAAGTCTGAACATAAATGTTTCCTCCTGGGAAGCGACCCTTGCCCAAGGGGTCTCTTCCCATATCAAAAAAACGACATCCTTGGTGTCTAGTGGGCTTTTCTGCCCCCCCTGGGGGCAGAAACGGACCGAAAGTGAACCGATCTGCCCCCATCTGCCCCCAGGGGGGGCAGAAAAGTCTGTGCAAAAATTATTCCCCGAGGGAAGCGACCCTTGCTCAAGGGGTCGCTTCCCATCTCACTATAACGACATCCCTGGAGTCTAGTGGGCTTTTCTGCCCCCCCCGGGGGCAGAAACGGACCGAAAGTGGACCGATCTGCCCCCAGGGGGGGCAGAAAAGTCTGAGCAATAATTATCCCACAGGGAAGCGACCCTTGCCCAAGGGGTCGCTTCCCATATCAATATATCGAAATTCCCTGGTGTCTAGTGGGCTTTTCTGCCCCCCCTGGGGGCAGAAACGGACCGAAAGTGGACCGATCTGCCCCCAGGGGGGGCAGAAAAGTCTGCGTAGTAATTATCCCCCAGGGAAGTGACCCTTGCCCAAGGGGTCGCTTCCCATAACAATATTACGACATCCCTGGTGTCTAGTGGGCTTTTCTGCCCCCCCCTGGGGGCAGAAACGGACCGAAAGTGGACCGATCTACCCCCAGGGGGGGGCAGAAAAGTCTGTCACAAATTCTCCCCCAGGGAAGCGACCCTTGCCCAAGGGGTCGCTCCCAAAATGGCCAAATACGAGATCCCTGGGGTCTAGTGGGGGCATTCCTGTCCCACGATCGCGACGCTGTGCGCGATCGTGGGACAGGAATGCCCAGCATTGAGACATCAGGGGAGAGGAAATACTCTTTCCTCTCCCCCGATGCCTCAAGGCCTCGCAATTCCCCCCCCCCCCGCCACACCGGAGCCAAACACCTACCTGCTCCTGTTGGACGCGCTGGAAGAAATGAATTCCAGCGCGTCCAACGCTTCCTGATGATGCCGGCACGCGCTGTGCGCGCTGACGTCATCAGGAAGCGTGGGGGGGCTCGGGGGTGGCAGCGGAAACTCTTCCGCTGCCATCCCCCTCCGTGGGGGCACGATCGATGCCCCAGGGGGGGAGCGCCAGCGCTTCCCCCAGGGGCTGTGCTCATGACGGAGCGGTTTACGTCATGAGCACAGCTCAACTGATGCTCATGACGGAACCGCTCCGTCATGAGCATCGAAGGGGTTAAAAGAAAATATTTGCGTTACTGTGTGCTGTAATACTGTTTTGAAATTTCTTGTAGTAATTTTTAATGCATTCTTGATATTTCACGATAAAAGTAATTTAATGTGACGTGCATTCCTAGCAGAAGTGCTATCCGCTTGTCTACATTTGGATATTTATACAAAAATATATCTGTTTTATTCATAACCCATGAATAAATTGGTATGCTCTTTTGGTTAGTTAATTAATCCTGCCACCTTCCCCCACCTCATAGATCAAATAAATCACTTTGATTTAGACATTCCAGAAAAGATAACTTGTTGAGTAGTAATATAAATATGAACCTCGCAGGCAAGTTCAAAATCTGCTTGACTGAAATCGCTCGCTGGATAAAGGCGAACTGTCTGAAGATGAACACCGACAAGAGATTTTTGGGAAGAGCTCTTCACCACTGGACTCTACATAGTTGCCAACAGTGCTATGACCCACACACCCCCACACCAAGAACCTCTGGATAGTCATCGACAGCAAACTCGACTTAACCGCCCAAGTCAATGTTGTTAACGCTCCATGCTTCTATACCCTGAAGATGTAGAGGAAGATTTTGAAATGGCTCTAAATCAGCACCTGGAAAACTGTCTTGCATGTCCTTGTAACAAGCAAGCTGGACCACGGTAACACCCTCTATGCCGGGATCAACAAAAAACTGACCAGAAGTCTGCGGACCATTCAGAATTCAGAGGCCAGAATCATTCTAAACCTCCCACACCGCACTCACATCACACCACACCTGAACGAGCTCCACTGGCTCCCCATACACTAACAGCAAAATTCAAACTCCTCAACTACACTTAAGGTGCTACATAACAGTAGCCCAGCATACCTCAACAATCACATCTGCTTTCATAAAGCTTCCAGACACAACCGCTCGTCCTAACTCCTACTTGCACACATCACATGCACATGGAAAACAAGATCCAGCAGTCAAGCCTTGTCTTGCATTGCTCCTACAGCGTGGAATGCCCTGCCGCTACACATAAGAGCCTTCTCCATGCTTGTTGAATTCCGCATTGAGCTGAGAACCTGTCTTTTTGAGTAGTCCAACCAGGCCCCAAGTTTCTCTCAACGCACACCTGTTTAGTGCCAGAATACCCTCCTGGATTATAGCATGCCCTGCAAATATGCATAACACAACAGGACTTTGGAGCTTCTGAAAGCATCAGGCTGGCCTAACAGCCCTAGCAGCAGAGTAGGAAGGAAGATGCAGCTCTCCAGTGATGGTTCCCATTGTAGGACCATCAGAACTTTATAGCAGATTAACTTTGTGCAAGTCTGTTAATGCCTCAAAGCAAGTACCCACTCAGACGTACATGCTGTGCCTCGGTGCAAGAGGGAGGTGAAAGGCTAGAAACATCTGCTTTAGTACTCACTCTGATATAGGAGAAACCACTTATTGCATTGGTAAAACCTCCACTATAAGACTTAAGTGGTATCTCAGTTGGCCTCTGTAATGATGCACCCCACATGAGGGGCACTAGGACCTGCCCGAGGGAGGACGAGGGCGGGCAGAAAGGGAGGAGCCGGGGGCCAGGAACGGCAGTTAGCCGATACCCGAGATATAGCGAGGTCGCAAAAAAAGAACCTCCACAAGAACCACGAGTGTCCGTGTTCCTTTTGTCCACCCAGGACACTACAGCCTCAGTGTTAGAGCCCTGGACACAAAATGGAGTCCATGTAAACTAGTGACCAGGCATAAGAATCCTAATAGGAAGAGCTTTATTTACCCTATTCGCTTTCAATTCACCAACAGAATACTAGTTTGCACAGCCTCAGTCATTCTTTCAAGGCTGGTGCTGAAAGAAAATCTTGATAGCAGGCGGTACCACAAAAGCAATATGAGCACTAAATTCTCATTCCTTGAAACCCCTGACTATCTGTTGACCTAGGGGACATCTAATATATAGGTGTAAGAGAAACAGCAGGAGTCAGACGACTCAAAGTTTTGAGAAGAAAAACTAAGGAATAAGAGCTTCAAAATGTGTCCAATCCATATTGTGCGCAAAGAAGGACCAAGAACATGGAGAACAGCGTGCTGGAGCAGCAGCAGTTCTCAGGAAGTTACTGAAGGAGGAAGGTGAACTGGATGTTCCATTTCTCCCTGCAGTCAGACAATATTGTGCAAAGAATGGTGGACTGGCTGTATCCGGATACACTAAAACTCTGTAATGATGAGATGGGACAATGTCGGGCAAATATGGAATGGATGCACCAAAGCTCTAAATAGTTCTGCAAGGGGACAATACCAGGCAAATATATTTGAATCAAATGACACAAAAACTGCGAACTTAGGGCCTTATTTATGAAGGCTTGTGACAATTTTACACCACCGTTGCGTCACTTTTTGTGACACAGCGGCAGCGTGTAAATAATGTGCCATGTTGCGTCCTATTTCCAAAGTGCGCATCTAGACAGATACTTCACTTTGTACATGACTGTGCTACATTATACCTGGTTCAGGTATAATATACAATGTGGGCGTTCCCACATGAAAAAGCCTCGTAGAAGTGTCACAGTGAAATCTATCCGAGTTCACTGCACCACTTCTAGGACACCACTGCCTCATAGCACGCGTAAGGGTGACGCAGTGCAATGGGAATTGGCCTACCCCATTCATTGCTGGAGTTGCATTATGCGACAAAACTCCTGCAATGCGTGGCTTTTGTGCCGACAGATACGTCAGGATTCCTGATGTATCTGTTATTCCTTGCGACATGGAGCACCGTACATTAAATATGACTCATCCATCGTGTCGCAAGAAGGGCGCAGTGAAAACTGTTGCATTACAGCAATGTGACAGTTTTCATAAATGAGGCCATTACTTTCTTTACTACTGGCATGGGAATCAGAAAAGAACAATTTACTAAAATGTTCCCAGATGTCAATTTGAATTATATGTGTTCAGAGTGTTTGACTGCCACACATATAAAGTATTTGCTAGTCTGAGTTCCACAAAGGGGCTTTAAGGGCTCCATTAAGCTATTTTGCCAACACAGTTCTTTGATTCACCTACCATTAACAAAGAATTACGGGGCATATCAACAACAACCGGCGATAATTATCTCTAAGCGCACTTAGCGCTAGGATAATTATCGCCGGCTAGCGTGAATTTTTATCGCTGAGATAGCGTGCTATTAGCAACGCTTATCTCAATAGCGATAAAAAACCTCACGCTAACAGGCTAACGTGAGATTATCGCTGGAAACCCAGCGATAATCTCACGTTACCTTGTTGATAGGGACAGGCAAACTTAGCCATGATATCCTCCTTCCATAGGATATCATGGCTAAGTCAGAAAAATACCAGATGTAAAAAAGCAGCGTTAACCGCGGTTAGCGCTGCTTTTTTTGTCTCTAACAGGGTTAGCGACATTCTTGATAATAGGAGAAATGTCGCTTAGCGACATTTCTCCTATTATTTTACTCTGGAACGCCCCCTTTGCATCTCATTAGAGATGCAAGGGGAAGCGTAGAGTAAAAGGGTGCTAACATGCAAATTTGCATGTTAGCACCCTGTTGTTGATAGGGCGCTAGTTTTATCTCTCCTTTTTTGGCTTTTAAAGCCAAAAAAGCAGAGATAAAGCCCTTGTTGACATGCCCCTACGCTCTTTAAAAATTAGGCAGTTTAATAACTTCCAATCCTCAAGTATGTGCCCTACATGGGAATTCACCAGGGTGTGATATTAGCAACGTATGCAGTTAATACAGTTAAATTATTACCGGAGGTGAATTATTGGCTGTGAGGACAGAAATGCTATTTGCAAAATAACTCAGCCGTGGGAGGGCACGTCAGCATTTGCTGATTAATTAACATACTGGGCAATTAACCAGCACTGTCATCGGGTTCCAACATGTGGTCTCCATCGTTGTGAAAATGTGCACCGCACTCCCAAATATTAGACTGGGTTCATTTACATATATTCAGATACATTACTTATTTACTTAGCTTGGTGATCCCTGCATTACACCTTGGTTATTGGCTTTCATTAGTTTGATTATGTACAATGGGGGCCAAGTGCAATGTAATAGCAGACCGCAACTTACCAAACTTACCATTACAGCCCTTCCTTATCCTAGCTACAATACCCCGTGCCTGATAGACCATGCAACCGCAACCACTTAGCTTCTTTCACATTCAGGAGTAAGCATCATAACCCTTTAGTGGTAATTCTCATATGGGGACACTGGTGAGCACCTAATCAATTCCTATTTGGCCCTCTGCAGCGCAGCTTCTCCTCCCATCCATCGCTAACCGAATCTCTGATGAGGCACAACTCCTTATCGATGAATCAACAGAAACAACATATTCACCCCGCTACGGACCTGCAACCTGCTCCACTCTAGAAAGTGTCAGGTTTGCTAGTTTGTTCTCCTATTCCATTCTATGTCCAACTTGAGGCACCAGCTCCTTAGGTGCAAGGGTGTGAAACATGGAGCAGGTTATTAACAAGGTATATTTACACCCACTGTCCTTCACTTCCTCCCTTGGTTGCAAGATAAATGCACTATTTATTTATATATTTATGTGTTTCACATTATATTGCAACATTTCTTCAAGGCCACATCAGAGCACTAGTATTTAATGGATATTAACGGAAGTTCAAGCACTGGCCGACAGTAGTAAGAGTCCAACCCAGTGGGGTGTTAGTTATTCTTCAGTTGCTGTCTTTTCAGGTGAAGGCAAGGCTGACCCGGTCCTTTTTAGGTCTCGCTGAGACAGCGAAAGCTGTCTCTTTGAGACATTTTGTAAGTGGGCTTTCAAAAGTGCTACCCACATGGTTTTGCTGGCCTAGGGCTTGAGTGCACGATGGCGTGCACGTGCACAGCTGCTCCTCTGCTCCTTGCATTCCCCCCTCCCTTCTCACCCAGCCCTTTGATGCTCTGCTCGATTACTTTCACTTTAGCCGTTTTGACCCTTGCATTCCCCCCTCCCTTCTCACCCAGCCCTTTGATACTCTGCTTGATTACTTTCACTTTCGCCGCTTTGATGTTTGATCGCAAACGCGATCACTTCCGCTTGGCATAGCCTGTACTTGTTCTCTTTGTCCTCACATATGCTCTTCCCTCTATGTTTTTCTCTCTGGTCTCACATGTGCTATTCCCTCTGTATTTTCACTCTGCCCTCACATGTGCTTTTCCCTCTCCATTTTTCTCTCTTTCCTCACACATGCTATTCCCTCTGTATTTGTCTCTCTTCCCTCACATGTACTCTTCCCTCTGCATTTTTCTCTATGCTCTCACATGTGCTCTTCGCTCTGTATTTTTTTCTCTGCCCTCGCATGTGTTCTTCTCTTTATATTTTTCTCTCTGCTCTCACACGCTCTCTTCCCTCTATGTTTTTATCTCCGGTCTAACATGTGCCCTACCCTCTGTATTTTTCGCTTTGCTCTCACATGAGCTCTTCCCTCTCTATTTTTCTCTCCTCCCTCACATGAACTCTTCCCTCTGTATTTTTCTCTCTACCCTCACGTGCTTTTCCCTCTGTATTTTTCTCTCTGCCCTCACATACTCTTCCCTGTATGTTTTCCTCTTTGCCCTCAAGTGCACTCTTCCCTCTGATCACATGCATACACAACTATGCACACATACAAACACACACATGCATTTACACACACATATGAACATATACAAACACACACAGACATGCATAAACATATGCATAAACATGCACACCAACACACCAACCCCACACACACATATAAACAAGCACGCACACCAACATACTCAAACACATATACATACACACAAACATGCATACACAGACATAGGTATACACACAAACATATGTGTACACATCCATGAAGACAAATGAACACAATGACACACCCATACTTGCACACCAACACACACATGCATACACAAACATATGCACATACAAACACACACACAGGCATACACACACAGATATATACATATAGACACACACACTATGCACACACATGCATCTCCCGTACTGTCTCAGGGGAAGAGTCGGTGTCAGCTGTCTCCTAGAGGGATATCTCGCATGAGACAGTAAGACTCAGAGACATGTGGCGGTGGGGAGAGACAGACATGCCTCCCTTTAATTGTGTTGTTGCAAGATGGTGACTATCTTCTGCCACTGGTGCATTCAGATAAGCGGCAGGAAGTTCGTCGGACACATGCACTGGTTTCAATTTCGAGAAAGTGGGGTGAACATTTCACAGATCGGGAGTGTGTGTCAACAAGTGTTTCTCCTTCACGGCAAGGCCAATCAGTACGTTTTGTTTAACCGTGTGGTCATGAATCCTTTAATTGCATAAGTTAGCGGGTATGGATGTAAACAAAAATGTAACACTAATACCACATTTTCTGTCACTCTTGTGAACAGGTTTGCTGTGAATGTATGAGTGAGAATGGCGTTTTAGAATACGTTGCATGGAAAAGGGTCAACTTGGTGTATACGTGTTTTTTGGTGTTTTATAATTTTTTTTAAATTTATTTTTTATTGCATGGTTAACGTCATGATATACCGGATTCGGATGCTTCATTGCAGATCAGTTGTTTGGCCCGTGGTTATTTACGAGTTCGGAAAATACTTTTGTATTGTTTCGATTCTTTTTGTCTCTGCCCTATCTCTTGGCTGCGTCCTTACTCTCTCCCATCTTCTCTCTCCACCTCTTTGCTACATGTTCTCTCATAATGTTTTCATTTTCCCCAACTCTCCTCTTTACTCTCTCTAATTCTTTTTTTGCTCCTTTTCTGTCTCTGTCCCTTCTCTCCTCTTTCTCTCCCCACCTGTCCCTTCTCTAACCCCACTCCTCTTCCTCTGCCCGCCCCCCCATCCCTCTCTCTCGCAGTACTGCAGCATAGGCAGCACCAGGTCTCTGATGCCTTTTCAGTGTTGGCCCTGGGGGTGGAGGAGGTAAGTCAGCCCCCCAAGTGAATCCCATTATCAACAGATAGTGAACCTCTATTTACCAACAAGTATGGAGCGGTCTCGGGTGACGGCTGATGCGATATGCTCTCGGCCCCGGCAGGGCCTGTGGGGTGGGGGCGTTACCTTACACTAGGAGAGGAAGTAAAAGTGATATCCTCCCCTCCCCCCCCACTCCACCACTGTCTCTCCTCACCCTCCACCTCTCTCTCTCCTCCACTTCTGATTCCCTTCCAACTCGGTTTCTCCTTACCCTCCACCTCGGTCTCTCCTTACCCTCCACCTCGGTCTCTCCTTACCCTTCACCTCGGTCTCTCCCCACCCTCCACCTCGGTCTCTCCTCACTCTCCACCTCGGTCTCTCCTCACCCTCCACCTCCGTCTCTCCTCACCCTCCACATCCGTCTCTCCTCACCCTCCACCTTGGTCTCTCCTCACCCTCCAACTCTGTTTCTCCTCACCCTCCACCTCACCCTCCACGTGTCTCTCCTCACCCTCCACCTCACCCTCCTCACTATCCACGTGTCTCACCCTCCACGTCTCTCCTCACCCTCCATGTGTCTCTCCTCACTCTCCACACGGGTCTCTCGTCACCCTCCACGTGTCTCTCCTCACCCTCCACGTGTCTCTCCTCACCCTCCACACGTCTCTCCTCACCCTCCACACGTGTCTCTCTTCACCCTCCACATGTGTCTCTCCTCACCCTCCACACGTGTCTCTCCTCACCCTCCACACGTGTCTCTCCTCACCCTCCACATGTGTCTCTCCTCACCCTCCACACGTGTCTCTGCTCACCCTCCACACGTGTCTCTGCTCTCCCTTCACATGTGTCTCTGCTCACCCTCCACGTGTCTCTCCTCACCCTCCACACGTCTCTCCTCACCCTCCACACGTCTCTCCTCACCCTCCACACGTCTCTCTCCTCACCCTCCACCTCACCCTCCACACGTGTCTCTCCTCACCCTCTGTGTCTCTCCTCACCCTCCACGTGTCTCTCCTCACCCTCCACGTGTCTCTCCTCACCCTCCACGTGTCTCTCCTCACCCTCCACGTGTCTCTCCTCACCCGCCACATGTCTCTCCTCACCCTCCACACGTGTCTCTCCTCACCCTCCACACGTGTCTCTCCTCACCCTCCACACATGTCTCTCCTCACCCTCCACGTCTCTCATCACCCTCCACACATGTCTCTCCTCACCCTTCACACGTGTCTCTCCTCACCCTCCACACGTGTCTCCTCACCCTCTGCCTCACCCTCCACATGTGTCTCCTCCTCACCCTCCACATGTGTCTCCTCCTCACCCTCCACAGGTGTCTCCTCCTCACGCTCCACATGTGTCTCTCCTCACCCTCCACACGTGTCTCTCCTCACCCTCCACACGTGTCTCTCCTCACCCTACACGTGTCTCTCCTCAACCTACACGTGTCTCTCCTCACCCTCCATGTGTCTCTCCTCACCCTCCATGTGTCTCTGCTGCATGCCTCACACTGCTGCACGCCACACACTGCTGCATGCCTCACACTGCTGCACGCCTCACACTGCTGCACGCCACACACTGCTGCATGCCGCTGCACGCCACACACTGCTGCACGCCTCACACTGCTGCACGCCACACACTGCCACACACTGCTGCACGCCGCACACTGCTACACGCCGCACACTGCTGCACACCGCACACTGCTGCACGCCACACACTGCTGCACGCCACACACTGCTACACGAAACATTGCTGCACGCCACACACTGCTGCACGGCACACACTGATGCAACCTGCACACTGCTGCATGCCACACACTGCTGCACACTGCTGCATTACTCACTGCTGCATGCTGCACAACACTGCTGCACGCAGCACACTGCTGCACGCCGCTGCAAGCCACAGTGTTGCATGCCTCACACTGCTACACGAAACACTGCTGCACTCCGCACACTGCTGCACGCAGCACACTGCTGCACGCTGCACACTGCTGCATGCCGCTGCACATCACAGTGCTGCATGCCTCACACTGCTACACGAAACACTGCTGCACGCCGCACACTGCTGCACGCCACACACTGCTGCATGCCGCACATTGCTGCACACCTCACACTGCTGCACGCCGCACACTGCTGCATGCCGCACACTGCTGCACTCCACACACTGCTTTTATGCGAGTTTATGCTACTGACATTGTAAATGACAATGCCTTTTATTTGTTTTAAACCCAAAACATAAATAAAAGGCATTGTAATTTTACAATGCCAATAGCTCAAACTCTTATAAATGCGAGACCTATTGCATTGCAAAGGCTTGTTAGAGAATGGCCTGAAGTAATGATGTTAACGGTGTAGTGTTCAGGCTGAACTCAGTCCAACTCCCCATTGCTAAGGACAGTGGTCAAATAGAGAATCTTACTTTACATATCACTGTTGTATTATTTATATGTTATTAGATTGCAAATTATACCATTTATTTAAATATTTATATGTTCCATTTCTATTGAATAAGTACCATATATGAATACAACAGGGTGCCATTAATGTTTAAAAGAATAGTCACAGATTTAGATGTTCCTTTTTTTGGATCAATTTGAATTTTTGTTAGATTTATTGCTGAAAATGAAGCATCCATTGACCAAATATTGGCTCTTGAAGGTGCTTTATCAATGAATCACCTCGAATCTCATCAAGAGACTTCAGACAATACAGAATACAATGGCCAGACTCATCCTTGACCTCCCCAAACGGACCCACATCACCCCCCACCCAGTGGTGGGCGCTATTTACCCAGGGTTGGCGGGGCGGGGTGAGGAGGAGAGGGGGTTGTAAATTAAACTAAATAAAAATAAAAAAACACTTACCTTCAGGCCGGCCACCCGGCCAGCTGCAGCCTCTCAGTCTCCTCACGCCGCCACTTGCTCCTCGTAGGCAGGAACTAGGAAGCACCCAGGCTCCTGACTCCCCTAGCCAATCACAACGCTGCAACGTTGTGATTAGTCTGAGCACCATGGTTCAGCACTCAAATGGGGAATGGGGGCCTGGGCATGTTCTGTAATGCATCCTGGGTGCAGAACATGCAAAGTGCGCATGGATGTTTGCGTGGCCTGAGAGGACCGGCCAAACAGTTATGCGCACTTTATAGTGGAGCAACCACTCCTCCTGGCCCCTGCTCTTGCAGAAGGGGGGGCAACGTTCCTCGGCCTTGGTGGAGGAGCCGCCACTACCTCCACCTCAGGAAGCTCCACTGGCTCCCCATTCAAAAGAGGTGCCAGTTGAAGTTGTTGATCCACACTTTCAAAGCCCTCTACAACCAGGGACCAATGTACATCAACCACCGCCTGACTTTCTATCTGCCCTCCAGACACCAGCACTCCGCCTCCCTCTGCCTGGCCCACACCCTACGCATCCGCCGCACCAACAGTGGGGGACGCCCCTTTTCCTACTTTGCCACAAAATCCTGGAATTACCTCCCTCTGCACCTACACACCTCATCCTCTCTGCTAGAATTCAGAAAAGGACTCAAGACCAGGATGTTCGGCTGAGCCCCCTGCAGCAGCACTACCAGGACCTGGATCCTCGCATGAGTGATTAGCCACGCTTTACAAATCCAAATTGATTGACTGATTGCCAAGTTTGTGTGAAAGGCTATGTCGATGGGTGAGTGACTGAGAGTATGGATCATAATGGGTAAGTGCATGGAAAGGCGAGGATGGTTGAATAAGTTAGTGCCTGGTTCAAAGGTTGCTGAGTGCATGAATACATGGGTGTAATCAGACACGTTGCACCAGTCCTACATTGGGAGCCACAGACTGCTGTGGTAGTGATATAAAGTGACAAAAAATACCAGTACTATGCCAGTACAAACGTGAAACAAGGGCTCATGTCCACATAATGCATTGCATTGTACTGGTTTACCTTGCGCTGTATTTGTGCTGCATTACAAAGCCTTGCATTGCATTGTTTTATTGTACAGTTTTGTTACACTACATAGGTGCCGATTCCGATCCGGTAAAAAAAATTCCCGTACGACTCGTATCCGTATTTTTTTACGTATGAGTCGTACAAGTCCCGTACAAACGGCCAAGTACGATCCATACCATTAAATTACATACGAATTGCCTCGGGAAAAGTCTACGAGACGTCCCCGGACAGATTTACGTACAAGTCGTAAAACTGAAGTCGGAGCGCACAAGTCCGATCCGTACCGGCGTCCCGAATACCCAAGCGTATGGAAAACGTCCCGTACGGAGCGAACTTTGTACGACCACTACCCCGGGTACACTAGGGCCCGGGGTACGAGTCGTACGGACCCCTCACCCCACCCCCACATGTACGCACCGTACCCCAGCACCCGCGTATGTACGCGCCGCACCCCCACCTCAGCAGCCGCGCCTGTACGCGCCGTACCCCCCCACCCCAGCACCCGCGCATGTACGCGCCGTACCCCCCACCCCAGCACCCGCGTATGTACGTGCCGTACCCCCCACCCCAGCATCCGTGCATGTACACACCGTACCCCCCACCCCAGCACCTGCGCATGTACGCGCCGTACCCCAGCACCCGCGTATGTACGGGTCGTACCCCCCCACCCCAGCACCTGCGCATGTATACGCCGTACCCCAGCACCCGCGTATGGAAGCGCCGTACCCCCACCACTGCCCCGCGTATGTATGCACCGTACCCCCCCACCCCAGCACCCACGCATGTACGCGCCATACCCCAACACCGTACCCCAGCATCCCCCCATGTACGCGTCGTACCCCAGCACCCGCATATGTAAGCGCCGTATCCCCACCACAGCACCCGCATATGTACGCCCCGTACCCCCCACCCCAGCCACGTACTTGGACGCACCATACCACAACACCGTACCCCAGCATCGCGTATGTACGAGTCGTACAACACCATTGCACATGTGAACACTGCACAACAACATAGCCATGGACGCACCTTACCTACGCGAAAAAGACTCGTACTGAACCAGGACACTGCAAAACAGCACAAGGACCGTCAATTCGACTCGCACAACACCACAAAACAGCTCTTCAGGACAAAAAACAACTAAAAGACTGACCTGGCACATCCAAACAGTCAAACAGAGGCCCAAAATCACAACCACCTCTTATAACACACCCACCAAAATTTCAAACACAGCCACACCCACAAATGGACCAATAAAAAGGCCCCACAAACATGAACCATGAGCCTTTGCAACAGACCCACTGCTGACAGACATCACACACAAACAACTGCACCCATACACCTTAACTCACACACCTTCACACAACCTCCTTCACACAGACCCCCTCTACACATACACACACACCTACACATTCACACCCACACACCCACAACCATCCACACCCACACCATGCCCACAGACAAGAATCCAAAGTTCACAACGGAGGAGCTGGACATCCTTGTCAATGAAATCATCAGAGTCGAGCAACAGCTGTTTGGAACATTGGTCAGACAGACCAGCATATCCCAAAAAACTAGCCTGTGGCAGAAGATCGTTGATCGGGTGAATGCTGTTGCGCCCATCAGAAGGACCAGGAATGAATGTCAAGCCAGGTGGTACGATCTGCGCAGGGCAGTCAAGCGCAAAATGAACGAGGAATACGCCCAGAGTAACATCACAGGAGGTGGGCTGCCCCGCAGACCGGTACATTACTATCCCTGGGAGGAGAAGGTGATGGCCCTGCTTCCGCCGGTGGGAGTACCGGAGTAGAAGGAGTTCGAGAGACTCATGTAACATGGGGGAATGGTATCCACACCCCAACTACAACAAATGCACTCACCTACCCCCAAGCCCTCATCTGACACAACCACACTCTAAACAACGATCATGCCACTAACATGAGTATGGGAGACCAACTGCCAAATCACACTGCACCGTCAATCAATCAACAATCGATCAGGGTACTTGTAAGGAGTGCTACTTACCTGTGAGGGTCTCAAGGCGCTGAGGGGGGGTTCCAATACTGCTCGAAGAGACAGGTCTTGAGGAGTCATCAGAAGGCAAGTAGGTCTTGGGTCAGTCGTAGGTGGGTTGGGAGGGTGTTCCAGCTCCTGGTGGTGAGGTAGGAGAAGGATCTGCTGCAGGCGGGCATACGTTGGATGCGGGGGACAGCTGCGAAGGCGAGGATGCCGGAGCGGAGCTTGCGGGTGGGGGTGTAGAAGCTGAATCTGATGTGCAGGTAGGCCTATCCAGCGGTGTGGAGTGCCTTGTGTGCGTGGCTGAGGAGCAGGTGATCCTCTTGTTGATGTGGACCCAGTGCAGGTGTCTCAGGAGGGGGGTGATGTGGCTGTGGTAGGGGGCGTTGATGATCACTTGTGCCGAGGCGTTGCAGAAGCATAGTAGCCGCCTTCGGTGTGTGGATGGGAGTCCTGCGTAGAGTGCAGTGGCGTAGTCCAGTCAGCTGCTGACGAGGGCCTGTGTCACAGTTCTACTTGTGTAAGTCGGGATCCACCAGTAGATCCAGCGGAGCCTGCGTAGGGTGTCGTAGCAGGAGGAGGAGACACCGTTGACCTGCTCGGACATGGAGAGGGAGGATGCGAGGATCAATCCTAGGTTGTGTGCGTGTTTGGTGGGTGTCGGTGATGTCCCCAGAGTGATTGGCCACCAGGAGTCGTCCCAGGGTGAGGGTGTGGGTCCCAGGATGAGGACCTCCGTCTTGTCCGAGTTCAGTTTCAGATGGCCACTCCGCATCCAGTCGTCGATGGCCCTCAGACCCTCGTGGATGTTTGTCTTGGCGGTGTGAGGGTCCTTGGTGAGGGAGAGGATGAGCTGGGTGTCGTCGGCAGAGGAGATGTCTTAGAGGTTGTGGTGGCGGGCCACTTGTGTGAGGGTGGCCATGTGGATGTGGAACAGCGTCGGGCTGAGTGATGATCACTCACCCCTCACACAAGCACACACCCCCGGGGCAGCCAAGGGAGTCACACAGTCTCACAATGGACATGTGACACAACAAGATCAAGCCACAGCCAAAAAAGCATCCAAGGCCAAATGCGACATGTCAAAGACCCTGGATAATCTTTCAATCAGTCCCCTGCAACATACCCATCCACAAGTGAACATTGATGTGAATGCTAGGCACATACAACTACCTGGAGGAACTGTGGTAACCAGAACATGTATGAAACATGGATGTCGCATGAAACAGCATTAACATTGCCTCTCTCTCACACACAGGGCAACGTCATGGATCTTCCCCCAACACTGGGGGGGAACAATCACAGGCCCAGGCTCGGCAGGAAGATGATCCCACCGGCAGCGACGACTCTCAGCACTCTGTGGATGACCCCAACCAACCTGGACCCTCTGGTGCCCCAGCCCCTGCAGCACCTGCGTCAGGTACATCTGTGCCAACCACCACTCCCATTCTTGCCACATCCCAGGAGACACCCAGGAGTCCTGCCCGCACAAAACAACTGAGCCAGTCTGACCTGCAGGGACAAGGTTCTCCGGCCACCCAGCAGGAGGCAGACAACCCTGCAAATGCCATCCCTCAGGGGTCTGGTAGGCCCGATGTGCCCACAACGGCAGGCCAGGCTCGTGTGGGCAGGGGTGGTGGGAGTGGAGGCAGGCGGAGGCGCAAACCTGACCAGCCAGCTGAGGGAACCAGTATGTCACACATACGCCACATCTTGGAGACATACCGGCGTGACACCAGGGGCATCAGCCAGGTAGTGGGGACCCTCAACTAGATTAAGAACCAGCAGGCCAAGCAACACGCCAGTCAACAACAACACCAAGGACGATGGAGGCAAGACTGGCTGAGCTCCTGGTGGTGCAAACGGACATAAGCCGTTCACTCCGTCGGATCGCCAACAACATGGCCTTCCCTCCCTGTGCCACCAGGCGAAGACCAGCACCAGCCACAGGGAGGGAGGAGGAGGAGGATTCGTCCGACGGAGCGTCCCAAGCATCGTCAAGGCCTGCATCTGAGGGTCCCGCAAGGAAGGTGGGTCGTCCACGGAAAAGACCGTGAGAGGCAGCGGACCATCCACATCTCCCAGGTCACCTGGCCTGGCACCTGGCCCTCTGGCGCAACAGCAGCACCTCATCCAATGACATTCTCTGCCACATGGACTTGCTGGTCACAGTCTGACCAATGATGACCAACACTGTGGTCTGGACTCTGATGACTCCAACTGACATGGATGCCATCTCCCCCTGTGAACTTTGGATTCCATGCACACTGTATAGCACCTATTTGTCCACACTAAACAGGCCCCCCACCGAGAATAAATCTCATTTTCTACAATTACATGTTGCATTCATTTTGCATGAGTACACAACCTACGTGTGGGTAAATGTCAAACTATGCACGTGTGTTGAACTAACTCCAGCCATCCATACCCTGGAATCTGAGTCTGGGACAGGACACACATGGGTCACAATGTATCATACTATACAGACATGGAGCACAATACTCACCCGTAATGGCCTCAAGCTGCTGAGGGGGGGCATGCATTACTGTGCAGACAGACCAATTGGGAAGAGTATCCTGAAGGCGTAGAGGTCATGGCTCATGTGGATGTTGCCGGGGAGGGAGTAGCAGGTATGTCTTGCCAGGTGGGAGAACTATGTCCTGCATGCTGGAGTACGGTGGATGTGAAGAAGGGTGGCCAGGGCAAGGTTGGATGCACGGAGTTGGCACAACGGGGTCTCGGATGACAGACGACCAAGGTTGGTGTGGGGTCTGGGTTTGTGGCCTGCCTCCTGAGTGTGGGTGAGGAGTCTGAAGGTCATCCTGCAGCAGACAGTGATACATTGCAGCTATCTCTGGTGGACGGTGATGTGGCTGGGGCGCAGGATGTTGATGCTGAGGTGTGCACATGCAGGCTGGATGTGGACTGGTTTCACGGGTGTTAGGATGCACTTGCTCCATAGAGGGCGGGGCAGTAGTTGACACGGCTGGTGTCGTGGTCCTGGGGCATGGTCTGTCTTTCCCTGGAGTGGATCTATCTGTGGATCATGTGCATCATGCAGAGGGTGTTGCACCCTAAGGTACAGATGCTGGTGATTAGCATGGCAAATGTGGGTGACAAATCCATGATGCACACCATCTTGTGTGTGTGGACACTGGGTGCATGTGCAGGGCTCTTGCGGGTGGGACACAAGCAGTTGACCCACCTGTAAGGGGACAATCCTCAGATGATTACCTCAGTCCTGTACAGGTTCAGCCTCAGGTGGCTGATGTTCAGCCATCCATCAATGGATCTCATGACTTCTTGAATGTTGGAACTGCCAATGTCTGCGTCTTTGGTGAGGGTGAGGAGCACCTGGCTGTCAATGGCATACGAGCTGATAAAGAGGTGCTGTGTGCATGTGATGCCGGTGAGGAGGGCCTGGACACATTGAGGATTGACACGCTTAGAGATGATACCTGGGCCATGTGCCAGATTATGCCGCTATACTACATGCTGAAGGCTTGAGTCCCACTTCCATGGCCTTGCTGGTGTACGGAGCCGGTGGGGAGTAGGAGGGACATTACCGGGTTGGTGTGACAGGGCCTGGAAGGCGGGGCAGCGCTGTGTAGGCAGTTGGAGTTGCACAATCATCATGCAAAGGTGTCGTGTGTGCGCCTAGGGTATGCCTGAGAGCAGGAGGTAGGTCCTTGGATGGACAATGCTTGGAGGGTGGCTGCAACATCAGACTGTAGTGTGATGTGGGTCATGTAAGGACATGAGGTTCGTGCAACGTGCACGTTGCATGCGCTGACAGTCCAGCCTTTGGCACTGCGTGGGCGCAACAGTGGCACAGACAAGATGATGACAGCCAAATGAATGGGTGGAGGGAGGAAGGGAGGAGCATCTTTGAGGTGTGTGTGTTGCCGAATCTGTAAACTCTCTGTGCCCTCGCTGCAGGGGCTGCAGCAGCAGGTGGCATGACCTGGATACTATGCCACTAGTTGCACACAAAGACAAGGATGTCAGAAAGGACTACTGCAACAGGTGTATGTAAACAAGGAGGAGTGTCCGGTTTCCCATCGCACATCCAGAGATAATGGATGCACAATCCCCAAAGATGACTGACACCGGATCATTAAACTGAAGGACGAGCTGCGCACAGGATACACACCCTCAGCAGGTGTTGACGGTCTGTTGTGGCAACCAACATGCCCAAATACATACACAACCATGGACATCATGCACAATGGATATTCAAATCCCTGAAGAACTGCATGCATGTTGCTAAACTACACATAGACTCATATGCACAATCTTTGACAACTAGGCCAGAGATGCCGCATGCAAAGTGGCAAGAGACAAGCATTGACAGAGATGAGGCACCTTGGAGGGTGAGGTACACCTTTATTACTCCGGTTCACACCTAGGGAAATGCATCAATATGAACAGACTCACAGGTCATTTTGCAAAACATGTGGGACCTACACTGGACACCCCCTTCACAACACAGATGCTGTAAATCCATTGAACTGGCACACAAGTGAAGGGTGTGAGCCAAACACCCCCTGCTGCACACGGAGGGGCTGCAATTCCCCATGTATCCTCTAATGGGGATGTCCCACACTATGTCCACCCGTATCATCCCGTATGTTTCAGAGGGAAGTTGTACACACATTGATGCCTTCATCAGAATCCACAGTCCCATCACAGATGACTGCTACGAAGGGTGACTATCAATACATGGGAGTCATGCAACATGTCACGTGCCCCATGGTGAGTCGACATGTATGTATAGTAACACAACATGCACAGGAGCAGTGCCCACACATTACAAACACCTACCAACACCAAAATGCCGTGCAGCAATCCTTAACTAAATAGACTTTTCCCCATGTCCCTGCATGGGACGCTGATTCAGCACACGTTGCAATACTCATGAGGAATAGCGGGAGGCCAACGATGACACAAGCAGACAGCATGCGAAACTACCTGGGGATGACAGACACACAAGAAGTCAGGGAAGAGATTGTCATCCGCATGCATGGTCATTTACTCTACAGGAATAAGTGTGTCAGCATGCTATATTAAAATTGAGTGTCTAAGCTAAAATGTGTGGAAGGACATCATCACTCGAGTGACACATCTGAACACACATCTAAGTCACTTAGCATACAGTCAGCTGGACACACACATTGCAACACATGCCACACAAGGCTCCAGGCGTGCACACTCAGACCCAGTGACTCACCATTATGAGAAGAAGTTGCGTATGAGCTGACTCCGGATGTCGTCCTCCTCCTCCTCCTCATCGTCACTTGCCTCGTGACCAAGCCCTTCATCCTCCACGGGTGGATGTTCCTGCTCATCCGGATCCAGGATGAGTGGCACAGCCTTCTCCACTGCCATGTTGTGCAGCATGCAGCACACAAGGAAGATCTTGCAGGCCTTCACCGGTGCATATGGGAGGGACCCGCCTGTCTTGTAAAGGCACCGGAATCTGCTCTTCAGGAGGCCAAAAGTCCTCTCAATCACTCGCCTGGTCTGCCCATGTGCGTTGTTGTAACGGTGATCTGCAGCTGTTCTGGGGTTGCGGAAGGGCGTCATCAGCCAAGGCATGTTGGGATAGCCAGAGTCCCCTACATGGAAACATCAAGTAAAGAAGTGGGTCAGGAGATGCCGTAAGATACAGAAATAGGGCGAAACAAAGGACAAACAGAGTATACCCACCAACAAGACATGCTCGTTCGTTGTGCAGCCCCAGCTTCATTTCTGGCACCCTGCTACGCCTCATGATGTAGGCATCGTATGCTGACCCTGGAAAACGTGCACAGACATGGGAAATCAGCATGTTAGCAAGACACACCACAAGGGCATTTATAGAGTGGTAATGTTTACGGTTGCGATAGGCGACCTCCTGTGCCTGTGGTGGTACCAAAGCCACATGTGTCCCATCAATAGACCCAATTACATGGGGCATCCCTCCCAGGGCATAGAACTCACCCTTGACAACTGTCAACTGGAAAATGGATGAATTCATCCAGGTGCTCCAACATGGCTTCTAAAAAATCATGCAGGACACGGCTGAACATGGTCTGTGACATGCCACCCACATCAGCTATGCTGAATTGAAATGTACCGGTGGCAAAAAAATGTAGGGCTGCCATCACCTTCATCTTGGGGGTCAGCACAGTAGGATGCCTGTGTCGCGGTTGGAGGTGTTGTTCAAGCTTTGCGGTCAAGTTCTCAATCAACTGTTGCGAGAAGCGGTAACGTCTTATGCAGTCACGTTCCCTCATGGCAGCCAAGTTTGGCATTGGTCGGGGGAGAGGCGGTGCCCTGCAGAAAATTGGAAGGAATAACGAAGAGTGAGTACCTAACAACATCAATGTCAATGAACTGAGCACATGCTCAACTGCTACTACACATCTGCTAAATACAGAGTCAGGTCTGTGCCATACATCCAGGACACGTATGCCAGCCAGGTGATACTCCTACGAAAAGCCAGCTACACCCGTTGATTGTCAAGTTCTACATGACATGGCCCAAAACTAGCTGTGGGCCAGTGTAAGTGAACAGCCAGAGACATCACAGGAGTGACATACATCCACATATCTGCTTCTGAAGGATGTCATCTCATACAGACTGCTGGCGGCAATCTAGATGCACAGGTCACATGTCATTGGAAATGTACAGATCATACACAAAGCGAGGAAGGGGTACACGTGAAAAACGAAAACACAGACATGGATACGGCGCAGATATGTCCTCATGTCATAAAATCCTCTTTGAAGCATCCAGACACATGCAACGTGTGAATCCACATGTGGCATGGTGTGCCATGGCCATCTACACACAGACATATGTTGGATGCAGCAACAGCAGATGCAGTTGACGGAACAACAACAGCAAGCTCATGGGAACACATGACACACACAGGACATAGTCATATCGGGGCACGCTGGTACTTAGATATCAGGTGTTAGTGTCCCTGTCCCTGGCATCAGGGGACATTTGCGGGTGTTGGTGACTGTGCCATACCAGTGATGCAGTGCTTGACACGTTTGTACTACATGCACACATGTGCAAAGTGGGAAGGGGAAGTGTGCCACATACTACCCATCACACATGACATGTGTACACAGGTCATCACACATCTATTGTGCTGAAACATGAGGAGACATGTGCCACATCACTGCCTGACACACCTAGGCCCTGCACATGAAGGACTGCAATGACTATGACTTGTACAGCCGTGCACGAGTCTGACACCTCCATTCCATTCGTGTGTGCCTCCTATCACCTGTGTAAGCTGTGAAACGCACCTTACACACGCTCTGAGGGCGTGTGAACGGTCCGTATTATCACATTGGTGTTCCCGCCGGAGTACGGCTGTGAGTACGGACCGTACACACGTACGTGTACTACCAGTGTGTACACATACTTGGACTACCAGTGTGTACATGTACGTGGACTACCAGTGTGTACACGTACGTGTACGACCAGTGTGTACACGTACCTGTACGACCAGTGTGTACACGTACGTGTACACACTGGTAGTCCACGTACGTGTACACACTGGTCGTATGGGTACGTGTACACACTGGTCGTACACGTACGTGTATGACCAGTGTGTACATGTACGTGGACTACCAGTGTGTACACGTACGCGTACAACCAGTGTGTACACATACGTGTATGACCAGTTTGCACACGTACGTGTACACACTGGTAGTCCACGTACATGTACACACTGGTCGTACACGTACGTGTACACACTGCTCGTACACGTCATGTACGACCAGTGTGTACACGTACGTGGACTACCAGTGTGTACACGTACGTGTACACACTGGTAGTCCACGTACGTCTACACACTGGTCATACGCGTCTGTGTACACACTGGTCGTACACGTACGTGTACACACTGCTCATACACGTACGTGTATGACCAGTGTGTACACGTACATGTTCGACCAGTGTGTACACGTACGTGTACACACTGGTAGTCCACGTACGTCTACACACTGGTCGTACACGTACGTGTCAAACGCAATGTGCAACTGGTGCGGTAGGAGTACGTGTGAAACACACCGTACCTGTGTGTGGATAGCTAAATTACATAGGAACACATGAGGGACAAGTATTAGGGCCTAAATGCATGCTGGTTGTCATGGATACCGATTTTGAAGTTCAAATTTTCAATCATGTGGCCTGGAATAGGTAGTTGAGAACTAAATACAATGTTGCAAAGTGGTTGTTGACTTCACATCATGCTCAAATTTTGAACCATGCAAAGGCCCTCACTGGGGCATGTTTAAAGGGATTGGAGGAAACGTAGGATGCAAATGAGACTGACCAATCACTCTGTACTCCTGTAAATGAAACAGCCCAGAAAGGCAGATATAAGTCAGCCAGAACCCATGAGAGGGCACTTGCCTGCACTACCTTTCACTCGACACCACTGCTGCTGCTTGTGCTTCCTCTGGCACCATGTCAGGTTCTGTGGAGAGGGCCCAGCCTTTCACCCATGAGGAGAATGAGGCATTGCTTGATGTAATCCTCCCACAGTACACCAACCTGTATGGGAGACCAGGGGAGCAGGTGAGTGCTGACTCCACTAGCTTTGACTGTGCACCTTTTTATGAGTGTCACTTCTGGCATTGTGTCCAGGTGTGACAGACATGCAATGTTGTTTAGAGTGGGTCCCGGGGGGAATACCTTATGTCTCTCATGCAGAGCATGATGTAGTTCATGTCTGCCCTCCTCACTTGCATTGTGCTTACTGTGACAATCACTGCATGGTGCATGGCACATTCAGTCTGGCTAATCCTCTTGGGCATTTTTGTTCTATAGTCCTGAGGTGATTCAGCGGTCCCCCCGGTGTGACAGGTGACTGTACCCACAGATGTGTGTGAGTTGAGTGGAGCTGTGGTGAGAGTGTCCAAATGATGTGTACACACCCTGGACATTGATGTGTGTGAATGTTCCTTGTCATGTGGGTGAGTGTCTATGTGGAGTGTTGCACCCCATCTGCATGGAGGAGGCAACAGCTCCACCCATCTGATGTGAGAAGTAAGCCGTGCAGAGTGTCTGACTTGCTGAGCTAGCACCACACCTGTGACACCCCACAGGCAAGTGGCACATGTGCAGAGTGAGGTTTGTATCCGCTGTTGCCAATGGCAGGTGATTTATCTGTGCCTGTGTGTGTCTGTGTACTCTGCTGAGGTTGTGTCAGTGGCCTGGGGCATGTGACTGCTTGGAGGTGCTGTCCATCAGCCTGGTGTTGCATGTGATGCACAGCATGTGCCATGATCATGGAGTGTGTTGCACCCCTCATGCCACCTGTGTACTTTCAATGCCATGTTGTGCATTGGGGCTTCCCCATAGGCTAATGTCCCTATGACAAAGGTGCTATTTGTTGCCAGCATACTATGCCCTGTTCAACATATCAAAGATGTTCAAATGTGTGTCTCTGTGACATGGAGCAGGTGTAGTGATGTTGTCTCACTTTGTCATCCTCACAGGTAACTGCCTACGCCAAGGGGGAGATATGGAAGCGGGCCGTCAGGGCCGTGAGATCTGTGGAGGGTCACAGTCGGCGCCTCGCCTAGGTGAGGAAACGCTGGCAGGACATCCGGTGCTGGACCTGGAGGATCGCCCGGTGGCAGCTGAAAGACTCACCTCCACACAAGCACGGCGGGGGCCGACGACTGACCCAACAGATGAAGCGTGTCCTGGCGGTGGTCTTCCCTGACTTGGATAGGCGGTTACAGGAGTTGCAGCAGCAGGAAGGGGGTAGGTACATGTGTGTTTGTTGTGTGTCACCAGCTTTTGGAAGTGCTCAGTCGCCTGGATACAGAGCGAGGGTTAATTTGTCCAGTGCATATCCTGTTCCCCAAAGTCACACAGTGCTGTTCTTCCTCCCTTCCCCTAAATGACATGTGTTCCCTGGTCTGTGTGTATTCACTATTGCACATGGTCATCTAGGCTGCCAGTTAATCCAAGTGCACATTGCTTTCTGCATCATGGGGGGGAGGGGGGGGGGGTGTCTGAGACATGTGTTATTACCTTGCCTGTGCCCTGTCCTGTTCAGTCATTTGGAGGTCCATATTAGTTGGCAATGATGCTGAGTCTCAACATAGGAGTGTGATTTTTCAAATGAACAGACTTGCAGCATGCATGACCGATGTTGTGGCCTCAGACATGATGTGCATGAGTGGGAGATATGCATAGTGCCGGGACGGTAGCTCATGTTACAGTCAGATAATTCCAGGTCCATGGAGCAGTGTTCCCACTACAGTCCCCTAAACCACCCTTGCATCGGAATTATGTGTGTCATCCAACACTGTGCCCATTCTCTGTGTGTTCAGCATAGTTTGGCCTCTGTGGCATAGTTCCCTGCCCTCATTTGTATTTATCTAAAGTGTGCTACATGTGCCCATTGTACAGGCTGACCCCTTTTTGCTTGTGCATCCTCACACTGGGCGGTGCCTGTGTGTCTATGTACATCTATCTGTTGATGGTTGTTGGTCACAAATATGTGTTGGCAGCCTCACGAGGTGATGTGGAGTACATTTAGGAATTCTTGATGCACATTTGAGAAAACCCAGATTAAGAGGTGTCACTTCAGGATCTGTCTCAATCACATTGTCTCAGGTATGGGGGATTTGTGCGGGCAAGGCCTACATGTCCAAACCTTATGTCTCCTTGCCGGGTCTGACCTGTGTGTGATAATTGTCTGGACAGACACTCAACATGCTGTGACCCAGTCATGTTGTGCTGGGTTTAATGTTTGTGCTTTGCAGCATGTGTCAAAAATGTAAATACATGGCTCATGCTCATCCATTTTTGCCACCAGTGTGTGGGTGAGATGCTACGTAGTTTGGTCTGTGTGTGCTGACATCTGTGTGGACATTCTTGCTTGTCATGAGGGTGTCTCCTCAGTGCAGGTGCTCCTTATCCCGACACATTGCAGGCCCATTAGCTAATGCATTGTCCTGTGTTTGGACATGTGTGCCACTCCACATGACAGGCAGTGGGTCAGATGTGTTGCCAACTGTGTCATCATGGTACGGATGGCCATGTGACAGGTGGCATGATTCAAGTTTTTAGTCAATAAGTATTGTACCTTGGCACGCACTACACTTGTCAACATGTCTAAAGTTTTCATATGCTTCTTTTTGCTAGTTGGTTGTGAAGGACAATAATGTGCCTGCATGACAGATGTCTCCCAGGGAAGTGCAAAATAAAGTACTTTTACACTTTCCGTGGACACGCTGGCACATTTTACTGGAAGGCACAGTTTGATAACCACTTGTTTTCTGATCATACATATCCATGTTCACACAGTGTGTTTGTATGTGTGTAAGTCCTTGGTTGTTGCTGATACAAACTTACGAGTGTCAAGTCATCAAGACCACCGTGGTGCCATGTATATGTACTTACTGATACCCCATTTCAAATTTACAGTGCCTTTTTAGAATTCGGCTGCCAGCTCATACAATGACTGTTTCAATGTATTTTTGTGTGCACCTCATTGTGTGACTTCTGTCATACAGGCAGATGCGTCTTCTGTTCACAAAGTGGCACATTCACACATTCTAAACATGTACATTGTGTAAAGTGTTGTGAGTCCCAAGGGATTGCAATGTTTTGGGCTATGGTTTCCTAAGTACTCACAGGTCTCAGAGTGTGGGGACACCTTCAGCATTGAGGTGTGTTATTTGGCCTTGGGTGCACCAATACTGTTTCGTTCACAGTGAACAAGAGGTGGCATGGATTCATATTGTTGCTGTGCTCAACTGTCCCCAGACACTAGCTTCTCAGTATAATTCGATATCAAGTTATTTGCTGTTGTGTCATGTTCTCCATTGTTTCCAAGTGTCATGGTGGGTCAACCAACTGTGGAGTGCAGGGTTACATATGTGCCGACTATTCTAGATGTTACTCATGATGCATTTCCTAATATGCACTGTGACATTTTTATTGGGACTCATGTGTCTGTTGTATATAGGTGACTGATTATTTTCTGTCTCTTTACCTTGCCCACAGCACCATCGGAGGACACCGAGGGAGACACCTGCACGGAGGAGGGATCCAGCACCGCTGCCACCACTGCTGCCGAGTCTGCGGGAGCAAGTGGCATGGAGGGCGAGGGGAGTCAGGCGGAGGACCTGTCTAGTGACAACACTGACTACGACGCTGACGGGTCCGATGCTGAACTCCTCCAGGGGGCGGAGGCTGCTACGACACCTGGCAGCAGCACTACATCTGTCACCGCCCCCTCCATTCCCATCACCGCCCTCCCAGTTGCTCCGGTCCCTTCTGTCCGTGCTAGGCAACACCGTGTCTCCTTCGTGCCAGGCACCGCACCCCCTGCCCCTTTCCCCCCTGCTGCCCTCACTGCAGAATCTGTGGACATTCTGCGGCAGTTGCAGGTTGGCCAGACATCGATACTGAATGTCCTCCATGGTCACACCCGAATGATGACACAGATGGTGCCGTACATGGAGGGCATGTCATCAGCGATGTCTGACCAACGGATGTTGCTGAGGTCCATGGACTCTTCACTGACGGCAGCAGTGAGTCTCCTGCAGCGCTTCGCCCCCCCACCCCTGCACCATCCACACTTCCCAATCCCATACCTGTCCCAAGCACACACAGACATTCAAAAGCACGCACCCCAATAGACACAGGCAGCACACCACCACGTAAGGGCAAGCGCACTCCTCCTGGCACGCACACTCAGGGGGATGAAGGCACACCCACTGGGTCTGGTGCACACAGGCATACACGCAGCCACAGTCCGAGGCCGCATGGCGCACTAACCAGTCCCTCCAAAGGCATTCCCCTCGGCTCCCCTACCACACATCCTGAAAAAGAGGCCTACTTGGCTGTGCTGGGCCTCAGCCCCTCTGTCTCTCCAGCCCACAAACGGGAACGGCAGTCCACGGGTAGGGGAGTTGATTCCCCCCCTGCCCCACCCTCCCCCAGTAGCGCTGCACCCCATCACTCCGACCCCCCCCCCCTCCTTTGAGGCTGTGTTTTCTTCGGGTGAAGGGGAGTCGCTGGACGACCTGGCAGCAGTGTGCAGCGCTGAGCTGACCTCCACCTTTGGCACTGCCCCACCCCCTGTGGTGGAGGCGTCCGTCCCTGCACCCACCACACCTACCCTTCCACCTCCTGTCCCTGCGGTGCCTGGTCCTTCTCCACATGATGCCCCACCCCAGTCAATGAACCTGAGGGTTCTAATGTGCAGGCAAGCTAGGGGAGATGCGTGGCCATGTGTCCCCCCCAAGGACTTCAGATCTGGACTGGCCATGTGCCTTTGTAAATAGTGTCCTTAACTACATTTTCATTTACTGCTGAATAAAGCATCTTCCTTTCAGTTTGAACACATTTGCATTTTAGGTATTGATGTGGGTGCTGATGGTCCCGGAGTTGGGGTGGTGGTAATGTGTTATGTTTCAGGAAAAAGTTGTAGTCTGATGCTAATGGGGTGGACCATGGTATCTGCGTGCCATCACAATGTGTCTGCAAAATATATTTGGTTGTGTGTGCTATTTGTGTTTGGAGACATTGTCCCAAGGAGTGTTCCTTCCTCTGTGGCACCTGACATCTACCCTGCAGGGAGTTGCACTTTTGTTGTGCTGACCTGTGTCTACATTTCCTTTGTTGGTGACGGATCCCTTCAACTATGACCATGCCTGCTCAGCAATGTCTCTGGCTGCATCCTCTGTGCCATCCTTGCTACTCACTGTACTTGTGTATTGAGTATGTTGTAATGCCTTAATGGCGACATTCAGCATTTTCCGCACTATGCATGTCTGTTATCCCAGCCTAGCACACATTTGGTACTTTTTCTGCAGGGTATTTGAGCACCTGACAATTGTGGGCATTGTATCTGTGGGAAGTCCACCCTATTCCTTCCATGAGAGGCCACATCTTGGTGCCTGTCCCATCACCTGTACATTCCTGACAGTGTGTGTTCCCTTCGGCTCTCTTAGTGTGGTGGCCATTGACATGAGTATACAGTCTTGTGGCATGATCTCTGTGTGTGTATTGTGCTGCATCCGCCAGGGGTGGGTATGCATGTGTCATTTGTCCTCACACCCACATGTGTTGTGTCATGCAGTGGGGGAAGGACATCCATCCTCATGGGAGTGGGACACTGCTGTCAGTGATCTGTTGTTATGGCACTATCAACATAGTCGAACATTAGGGATGCGTACATACACCCATGGAGTTGTGCTCATCTGATCTTGATGTACACACCCCCATGACTCTGTCCACTGCTGGTATTCCTCTGCAATCACCCCCATGTCTCTGTCCACTGCTGTGAGTCCTCTGCACCCACCCCTCACATGTCTCTGTCCACTGCTGGGAGTCCTCTGCACCCACCCCTCACATGTCTCTGTCCACTGCTGGGAGTGTTAGGCACCCACCCCTCACATGTCTCTGTCCACTGCTGGGAGTGATAGGCACCCACCCCTCACATGTCTCTGCTGTCCACTGCTGGTATTCCTCTGCACCCACCCCCATGTCTCTGTCCACTGCTGGGAGTCCTCTGCACCCACCCTTCACATGTCTCTGTCCACTGCTGGGAGTCCTCTGCACCCACCCCTCACATGTCTCTGTCCACTGCTGGGAGTGATAGGCACCCACCCCTCACATGTCTCTGTTCACTGCTGGGAGTGATAGGCACCCACCCCTCACATGTCTCTGTCCACTGCTGGTATTCCTCTGCACCCACCCCCATGTCTCTGTCCACTGCTGGGAGTCCTCTGCACCCACCCCTCACATGTCTCTGTCCACTGCTGGGAGTGATGGGCACCTACCCCTTACATGTCTCTGTCCACTGCTGGCATTCCTTTGCACCCACCCCCATGTCTCTGTCCACTGCTGGGAGTCCTCTGCACCCACCCCCATGTCTATGTCCACTGCTGGGACTCCTTGGCAGACACCCACCCACCCCCCGCACCCTTGGAGCTGTACACTGCTGTCCTGCCCATGCACACACCCCAATATACTGGTTATATGCTGCACCAGGCCCTAAGCCAACATTTGTGGCGTGTGTATGCCTTGTATCACTAATGTACTGGTGCCCTAGAGGTACGGGTGATGCGGTCCGTACCCCCGCTCTGAGGGCGTGGGTATGGCCCTTACCACCATTGTAGTGGTGATGTAGGTGTACTGGCCATACCCACGCTCTGAGGGCGTGGGTACGGCGTGTACCACCATTGGAGTGGTGATGTAGGGGTACGCGCTGTTCCCACACCCTCAGAGCGTGGGTACGGCCCGTACCACGCATACCTCTACATCACCACTCCAATGGTGGTACGGGCCGTACCCACGCTCTGAGGGCGTGGGTACGGGCCCTACCACCATTGGAGTGGTGATGTAGGGATACGCGCCGTACCCACGCCCTCAGAGCGTGGGTACGGCCCGTACCACCAATGGAGTGGTGATGTAGAGGTGCGCGTGGTACGGGCCGTACCCACGCTCTGAGGGCGTGGGTACGGCGCGTACCCCTACATCACCACTCCAATGGTGGTAGGGCCTGTACCCATGCCCTCAGAGCATGGGTATGGCCCGTACCACCATTGGAGTGGTGATATAGGGGTACGCGTGGTACGGGCCGTACCTACGCTTTGAGGGCGTGGGTACGGCCCGTACCACCGTTGGAGTGGTGATGTAGGGGTATGCGTGGTACGGTCCGTACCCACGCTCTGAGGGCGTGGGTACGGCGCGTACCACCATTGGAGTGGTGATGTAGGGGTATGCGCTGTACCCACGCCCTCAGAGCGTGGGTACGGCCCGTACCACGCGTACCCCTACATCATCACTCCAATGGTGGTACGGGCTGTACCCACGCTCTGAGGGCGTGGTTACGGGCCGTACCACCATTGGAGTGGTGACGGATACGCGTACGTGGGGATTGGTGGACGCGCCCCCCGAAGTGACCAGACCCTGGAGATGATGTATGGCCAGTATATGGTATATTTTAAATTAGGTAGAGGTTATGTTTCCTGCCCCTCGCCCCCCCTTTGCCCCAGGGTGTTGTGCTGACCTTCTGCGGCCTGCGCGGCGGTTTCGGTGCACCAGGTCGTAGGCTAGGAGGGCCGGAATGACACGTAGGATGGGGTCCATGGCTGTCCGTCGCGTCCGCTGCTCCTTCTTCGCGTCGTCCTCAATTTCCCGGGAGTTTTTGGCTGCCGTAAAAAAAATTCCGTGCGGAGTAACGTAGGCACGAATCGTACTTGCTGGTCACGTACGCGATGTCCCGGATCGGAATTGTGGGTATTTTTTCGTCGCACGTAGATTTTTATGATTCGTACGGAAATGGTATTTCTGTACGAATCGTACTTTCTGGTTTGTAAGGTGCATTTCCCGGGTACGAGTCGTACGGAGAATACGCTCCGTACGACCATTCGTACCTGGGTTTTACAGGATCGGAATCGGCACCATAATGTTTTGCATCGCATAATATTGCTACATTGCATCCTATTACACTCCACTGAATTGTTATGTATTATTGCAATGTATAGTACAGTTGCATTTCATAGCATATTTGTATTGTATAGTATTGCCCTTCACTTTCCTGTTTAAGGAAAGAGTAGCACCAGCTAATAATAGGGATAGGTAGGAACAACAGGCGGGAACGGCCAGCAGTAGGGAACTCCACCGGTGCCAGGTGGAGGCAGCAATCTGAGGTAGGCCGCAGAGGTTGCTTGGACAGAGCAGACACACAGGGTCCAGGAAGAAGTGAGAGAAAAGAAGTTATGTTCGTCCCCTTCACACACGAGTGAATTGCACTGAGTATTAAATCAGCGATGTAAAGTTGCATAACACTGCTTCCAAGCAATAAATTGTCATTCCATTACAAAATGCTTGCAACAAAATAATAATGTAATACCATAGAACAAATATCCATTATAACCTACCTTAATAAAGGCAAAATATTCCTCGTGCTGAGTATTGTGTGTATGCATTTAAAATGCTGCAAATTAAAACGGTGGTATTGCTGCTACTGTACAAAAAAAGGTTGTAGATATAAGACTGAGCTGAATTTCCATGTAGAAGTTCTCTTGCACATGTTTTTGATGGACTTTTCTTTTTTCCCCACCTTGAGCAAAGTAGTGGCTTACTATTTACATACAATACTGAGGAACGAGACTGCTGTGTTTCATGCGTAATATACCATTGTCTTTTGGAAGCAGCACAATTCCAAGATGGGCGGCATTATTGTCAGGTGGTAGCATTCCTGGACTTGTCTCTGCAGCCATGCATCGAGCAGAGGGGGATTTTCAGCGCTAGAGGGGGCGGCAAGAGGGCTTTTCTTCATGCAGCCCCATTTTTTAAGAAAAAGCAGCCTGTGGTGATAGAGCGTATATTGGAAAGACAGCTTCAAATATTAAAAGCAACACAAGCAAAATAAGAAGCAAGCCCTTCAACTGAGATCAAGAAACACATGTACACCTTAAAATACCCGTCAGATCAAATTATTTAGTGACCTACTTTATTTTATGTTTTTATGTAGTGACATTTTGAACACAAGAAAATATTTATATGGAAAACAGGTTTTCTACAAGTATTTTTTCGTTAAATATTCATGAACATTCCGTTGTCTATTAAAGTTGTCTTACACAAGGAGGTATATGGTTTACTGCAAGCTACATTATGTGTAAAGCTAATCAGGTTCGGATCTTGGATGGGTGGGTGTCAAACACCCCTAATAAATGAATTCTCAGGCTTGTCCTCTGATCCAGTTCCTCTAAGTCGGTGTGTGGTTCTGTCTGCCTTGGGTGTTTCCTCGCTACCAGAGCTGCAGCAAAGACAGCTGTCACTTGAAACTGTGGAATAAATCCCTTTTAGACCAACCCCTCGTCCTCCCCAGAGAGAAAGTGGATATAAACGAAGATGCTTACTGGCATTGGCATCTGATGGCTGTGTAAACAGCTCATTCTCAGATACCTTTTACTTGCATAACTATGCATTTCAAGTTCCACGTAGCATAGCGGTATTCTATTGCTTATTTTTTGCTCATCTACTTGGGGCAAGGCTCCCAAATCTTTTCACATGCATTTTTCATGGTGGAAAGGAGGCGGAGGGGATATCCCAATAAGGCCCTGGTCAATTAGCTACCAAGAAAGAAGAGGGGCCTCTTCAAAACCAAAGGAGTAGGGCACTGTTCAGTGAGAAGAAAGAAAAAAATCCTTTGGACAAAACTACGTTGTCTTAGCACATGACACAATGCTATACTTGAATCCAGCCAACACCATCACCCTTGTCACTCACTCACTCGTACTAGAGAAGGTTGGACCATAAATAATCAACAAATGAGTAAGAAAGCAATAAAATTATCTATAAGCAAAATTATACAAAAATAGATTTACTCACAAAATCTCAAATAAAAAGGAACAATACAATCATTGACATTGTACCTTGCGATAATCACATAAAAAGTTTGTAACTACAGTAGACTGACAAAAGACAAAAACAATAACAACTGAAGGAGAGAGAGTATAAAACAGACAAACAAAATATGTCTTTAAAATGTACATATCCGTGGTACAACAATACATATGGCGTGGAACTTGGTGTTTTTGTAATTTTCTACTCGTTCACCACCGCCCGTGTTCACAAATTATGTAGTTAAAAGGGCATCGACGCGTTTCGATGGATGTAATGTTATACACTACTAGAGATACACTTTTGGCTACTCCAAACCAATATATCTTACTGGCATTGAAACTGTAACATCCTGGTTATACACAGACCATTGCAGCACACATTCAACCACCTCAACTAACTCTATGAAGCTGGAGTCTATAACCTAGAGGGGCACACTCTTGATACCTATCTATTTTAGTTGGGACCACATGATCAATTATTGGGAAACCTCAGTCTCCTATGGCTTGACTCTCACTGGCCCCTGATACTCCCCTGAGAGTGGAGTAGAGTGTCTTAGAGTGGAGTGGCATAGAGTGCCATAGGAAAACATAAATCATTGGTAAGCAGAGGCAAAGCATCCTTGTTGAAGGCCAAATCGTGGAATTTAGAAGCCAAAACCTTTTTTGTACTGCCAGGGCATAATGTTCCAAACTTTTGCCAATTGGGCGCTCAAATATTGCTAACCACTCATGGTTAGGTTTCAAAGTCAAAAATGTTGCGGGAAAAGCAGAATGCCATGTTTTCCAGAACGTTGTCTGTACCTTTCATTGTAAAATGTTATGCCATCAGTTGAGTAGATCGAACAAGCATACATGCTCCTCATATCCAGAAGCCGTTAGGAGCATCTCAGGGCAACCTGTGTTAACCTTGTTAACCTCTATTAAACTGCGGTCTTTTTTTTTCTTTTTTTTTTTTTCTACAGATTCTGTTGAATAAAGACTGACTTTCGGCCATGATAGCAAGACAGTGATCGCTTGCTCCGTAAAGATTCCGATACAGGGAGCGAGAGTCATTACCTTCACTATGAAAGCTATATTGTACTAAGTAAGTTCTATGCACATGTTAAATTCTGCATAGGCGTTTGTTATTTATGGACATGCTCGATTTGGCATTACCACTAGTATCAACTAGGGACTAGGGCTTCATAAGCATTTTTCTGTTCTACTACAATATACCTTTCTTTAGCTTGATAGCCTTTTTCTTTACCTTATGAGGCTGTAGTATAGGTGAATACTTTTGTTTTACACATCGCTTATATGGAAGAGCTTCTTTTGTATTCTCTGTACATTTTTTATATATATTTTTTTCATGTTCCTAATGTGGATGTAGCTAAGGTTAACATTGCATAAATGATATATACTACCAGGTAGACCTTATATCTAGCTAGGACACAATGTGTTAATATCTACACTACTGATGTTTCTTCTTCTTTACAGTCTCTTGAGACGTACTGTGGAACAGGAATTAGATCTTGGACTTCCAGCATCTTTTTATTCTGTACTAGATTGTACACTATTTTTGGAAGTTTTTTTTCCCCCCCATCCCCCGTTCAACTCTACCTCGAGATTTATCTCGACTCTTCAGGATTACATCTGACCTGAAGCTTTTGAGGCTTAACAAGTGTGTATTATTTAAATATAATCTACACATATCTACATTCATCTATGGATGCACTTGGAGGTGTTTGAACCTTTTTCTTTTTCTTTTCTTCTTCTCTTTTCACTAATGGTTTATGACGTTTTTTATTTCTATTTTTTTCTTTAGCTTGCTACCCTCATATTCTGGTGTAGGTTGCCCGATATCTCTCCTCTTATTCAAGTACCCATGAAGTCTTTCTAATGTCTCTATTGTATATTAGCTATGATGTATTCAATAAAAAGATAACCCAGTTATTTTTTTTCCCACAGATGAGACTGACGAGGCATGAAAGTAAACTTATGCGATTTATTTTAGGTTTACCGTATTAAATTGTATTGAGTTTTCACCGTTTGTGAAATGCCATCAGCGCCCTGAGGAAGGAAGACTCCGAAACGCGTGTCGGCGCATTTGTGTGTTTTTTATGTCTTTGTATTGTTTACTTACTTGTATTTGATTATTCTGTATGTTCTTACTGAACTGTTCACTTTTGTATACACTGCACTAATTGTTATTGTCTGAATGTGATTTTGTAATTGTTCAATGTATTTTCTAATATTTGTACTGCTTCGTTGATCCTAGCCTGATGAATAGCTGGCTTTTTTGAATGTTTCTGAACAAAAAATGAAATGATTTATTAACAAAAAAGAAAAATTGATATATAACTTTATATTTTTATAATAAAAACAAAAGAATGGTATAGCAGATTGTTTTTCTTCTGTGGGTTAGAGAGGTTATTTTCTTAAAAGGGGTTCTTCTCTTGTTTTTTGAATTGTGTTCTCCCTGCTACTTTACCCCGTTATTTTTTGAGTACAGGGACCCTCTGATGTTTTCATTGTCTATGAGGCGCTGCGCCAGAGCACAGGTACTCAAGTCTGCCATTGGCCCAAGTAGAGGATCGCACACCAAACGCCTACCCCTGGCACACACCCAGTCATGGACCTTCAACAGACCCATTAGCAGATCATAATCCAGGCTAGTGTGTGTGGTATTGGACAGGCAGACATCCATGTCTCTTTGAAAAGGGCACCGGAGGCAGTGAAACACAGTTTGCACGCAGGTGAAGTAGGCACAGCAGAAGGTCAGCCAGTAGTCGATGGCAAAAAACTCCACTGGCATAGAACCACAGAGCTGCCGCATTCTTACGGTACAGCTGCAACTGAACCGGGTTTGGCAGCTCCACAGATCGAGCATCCATTGCGAAGCAATAATAGGAGAACCAGCACCCCGCAAACCAACAGGAGCACCAGGGGAAACCCTCCGAAGGTGCTGGAAAATATAGAATGAATAAAGGCCAGAATTTCTCCAAAAATAGCCTGAAAGGAAGAAAAAAGGCTGGATCCCTCAAGTTAAAAAAAAGTGAGCAAGCCCTCTGTAACAGACGCATTAAGTATTTGGTGTATTAATTCTCTTAAAAGGAGTGGGAGATTCGTGTTTAGCAGCGAGGGTATGTCGCTTGCGGTTCTTGCCACCTGCATTTCGAAGGTCTCTTGAGCCGATATGAAACCCACTTCTTGTTGAACAATAGCGCTTTGAGTCTGCTTAGTTTATTGAAATCTGTTTTCAAAGTTGGAATGGAAGGCCAAAGCGAACTATCTACAATTCCATGTGGGGTGGAAATAGGACATTGTTGCAACATGTAACTCATTGAGAATCCGTTGCTATATACGGGATGCCAGCTCTCAAGCCGCAGCAATCGTGGTTATTCAAAATAAGATAACTACTGTTAGAAAGCAAAGTTAATACGGGAATAATAACCAGGACTGGGGTACCTTTAAAAAAACAAGCCAGATTAGTGGCCGAAAGGTTACCGGCTCTGTGAATCACAGTCCTCCCCTGTGAGGAAATCTTCCTTTTCTGCACGTTGACATCTGTAAGCGAAAGGTAATGACCATAATTTGTGATTAACCTCTTCAGTGCCCATGACCAGATAGTCTCGTCATGGAGCACGGTTGCGCTGTGCCCATGACGAGACTATCTCGTCATGAACCCCACCCACTAGTGCAACGCCCGGCACAGGAGGGGGAAAGGGCGTGGCACTGAAGGGGTTAAAATGATTGCCGAGGGGCTCATATCTCCCAATAGGAGATGATGTTTCATGCATTCTGTGAACTGAAAAAGTGAGATAGGCAGTGAACTCCATGTATTAACCACACTGCTTAAAACGGTAACTGTTCAATGTGTAACAATGTGTATGTGGCATCTTTCATGCACGTCAATTTCAGTTTATCAGTCAAATTAAATGTTAAAAACAGTGTAGAAGCATTCAAATAATCCCATGGTACTTTTCCATTTTTGAGTGTTTGCAACGTCCAAGCAAACTGCATCACGGAACAGAACTGATTTTGACCATCACACAAAATAGACACTTCATGTTGAGCAATATCAATGACAGAAGATACAATATTATCTAATGTATCTATACGGAAGGACAGTGTGTTAATGCTATTATCTATTACTGCAAGGACTTTTTCTAAATTAGCCTGGTCAATTTGGTGGAGACGCACCGCAGCTTCCATCTGTGACAGTTTCCAAAATTCATGGTATGCGGAATAAATAAAAATGTTTTGTTTGAGGGGACTTTGGACCTAAAAGAAAATCAGCCAAACCAATGTCACCAGACAAATGAGAGAGATGTTGTTTCACAGACGGCTGTGTGGAATGTTCCAACCATTGCTGACGTAATTTTCCCACTGAATATGTGGTAACTGTATGCAAATGTGGGAAACATGGATCAGGTCTACTTTGTGTAAAACCTTTTGTAGTATTTAGAAAATGTAATTGACAAGCATTTGAAGTTGTTGGCCACACTAACCATCCTAAGGGGTCAATATTGGACGAGTTCATTGTTCTATTGTGAAATAAGACAACCAAGTCTTCAATTGTGTAGTTAGTGTGTGTTTGCCATGTATTATATGGAGCTAATAATGAAATGTAGGGAACATTTAGATTTTTGGCCATGGCTAAACCAAAACAAGTAGTCTGCTGTACCGTGTCATTTAGAAATAAGATCTGAGATGGTATCAGACATGAATGATGCAAAGCTTCTGTGCCCTGCACTTGCCAATCTTTAGTACCCCAAATGGATTTGAAATCAATTGCGTCCTTCCAATGCTCATAAACCATCACGGACAAATCATTCCTGAAGGACATGGAGTACATCAGTTTAGTCTGTGTTAACATAAATTTAGTTTGGGGCGTCAGCTTCAATTTATAAAAATAGGACTGTGGGTCAGACAGAAATTTAACCAGAAAAATACAAAAAATTTCTATGTTGGGTCTTCGAACTTCCCTGTAATGGTGTTGGGCAATGCTCCCATTGGGTATAATTAAAAACTGGTCTCTGTGTTTTTGTCTTGTGTAAGAAATGATGGCCATAATGTTGTTAACAAAAGAAACCTGCATAATTAGCCGAATTTAAATACAAAATTTCACTGTCAAATGAAGCATAATATCTTAAATCAGAGAAAATCGAATGAGCGGCATGAACATCCCAGTCATCAGAATGGATGTCGGGCAAAACCACATCCCCCAAGGAAACGCGGAAGACGTATAGAATTTTTTAAATTTCCTTCGGGTCATGGATATCGTATGCCACTTCATCCCAGACGATACCATCAACAACAGGGTACGCTGATATATTGACAAGGGCTTGGTCTCTTTTCATTATGTGGGACGATGTGTGAGGGGCCAGAACTCCATCAACAAAGTTCACAGCAGAGCGTTCAGGTAAATAATGCCCATTAATGAGTAGGAAAAACGTTGTCACAAATCCGATCCACATGAAGAGGAATATCATCGTAAGCACCATCCAGATAAATGTCCAGGGCTGGACCAAGTAATTCTTTTTGAACCAGTAGATGAAAACACTGGAATGGGTAGGGGGTCTCTTGCACAGTAGATGACAAGGAAGACGTGCCAGAGGAAAAGCTATTACGATCCATATAATAATCATCGGACCCCAGCGGAAACAATGGGGGATCTGCTGAATCAGGTGTTTCAGGTATGGTACTCTCAGGAATGCCAATTATGACATCAACTGGAGGAGAATCATACTCAATATCCGCAGATGTGGATGTAGAAGGAAAAACAGTATAAATAAATTGAAGTTTCCATCTCACATTGTGATTTCTGGGGAGTAGCCAAAGAAAAAGAAGCAATTGGATTCAGTGAAAGATCTTGACTTGGAATGCTTGGAGGCATACTATTTAGTATTGGCCATATGGTGTAGCTTGACATGTTCGATTGAAATGTAACGATTCTCCTTATGACCAGGTGAAGGAGGCAGGATTACAGTGCAGGTGCCTTTCAAACCAAGGACTCTGACCGGTGCACGGTGGATGGACTAAATTCTTTTTTGTTCTCCACCTTTTCACAGACCTGCTCTCCAACTTTAGGAAGCCAGCCAGAAACAGGAATCAGCACCGCTGGATCACGCGGAAGAGGGCAACTGGGCTCTTGCTTGTGAATAACGAGCTTTTTGTAGATTCTGTAACATAGCACAATGATTATCTACGTCAAAGGTTGTGGCAGCCGCCACAATGAATAGACCATTAAGGTCTGGCACAAACATTTTAATGGCAAAGAGCATTTCGTATGTGGTCCGCCCACCCAGAGATCTTCTAGGGAGATTTTTTAGTGCACGTTGGACCCCATGCAAATGAGTCAGCCAACCCCCGACAGTACCTAAGACTCTACCCGTCAAAGATTGCTTCAAGTCACGGTTCAAACGCTCCACAACTGAATTGCTCTCTGGCTGGTATGGAGAGGAATATTGCACCTGCACCCCCAGAGGCTTCATCGCATCCCTGTAGCCCTAGAGGCAAATGCAGGACCTTCGTCGACAAAAACATGCAAATCTTTAATGACAGTTCGAGCATCAGCAATATGTTGAGGCCAAACCCAAAGGAATCTAGTGCACGAATCCACTGCAACTAAGATGTGTTTAAAAGCAGTGCCAGAAGTCAAAGGACTGCAGTGATCAAGATAAATACAGCCAAACGGCTGATTAGAGATGTAAAGCTGAGTATGTGGTGGGTGTGCAACAGTAGAATGCTTAATTTGTTGACAAATGTCACAAGAAAGAACATATTTACGTGCCTGTTGGTATAAACCACACCACCAAAAACTTTGCCTCAAAAGGGAAACTGTTGCATTTACTCCAGCATGGGCAGAAGCCAAATCTTCATGAGCTGTAATGATCAAAGAAAGTCTGCGGTCCTCGTTGGGAATCAGCTGATTCCCAACGGACGGAATAGTTGTAAATGGAATTTGATCAGACGACAAATGGTAAGTATAACGTGAAGAAAAACCTTGGGGAAATTTTGTTCCCTCTTTTGTCGCAGCAATAGCCGCTAAAATATCATCATCAATTTTAGTCATGGACCTAGTGACTGCTGCTACAGAACAAGTGGCCACTGCAGATTTGGCTGCCTCATCAGCCAGTTAATTACCAACAGTGTGTGCTCCCACACGTTGATGGCCCAAAGTACAGATAACGTGTGAGTGGGAAACATTCCTTAAGAGCGGCCACTCGAACCCAAAGCATTTTATGCTTAATTGCACTACCTTTAGAATCACAAAAATCATTTTGTTTCTGAAACTATAAGTTGTCATTGAAGGATTGTACACAGTAAAACAAATCGCACACTATAAGCGTAGGCACATCTAGATCAGCAAATTAAAGGGCCAAAACCAAAGCAGGTATCTCTGCCAATTTTGCTGTGCAGTCACCAAGAGATTGTGTGTGCACCAAGGAGGATTTAAAATCACCAGCTACAATTTTTCCAGCCACAATCATGCACGCCACAGAATAAGCCTGTTTAGAACCAAGGCTGGCAGCACAGATCCATCAGTGTAAACAATGCCTTTGTACCGATCAAGAGGAAGCAATGACAGAGGAGGTTGGTAAACATGTTCATATTGTAAAAACTCCTGTGTCTGCAAAGAAGGGTCAAAGTTAAAATTTACGTCAGCCTACGTCAAAGAACTAGCCCATTGAATCCAACGTGGATGCAAGGCTTTAGAATTCAGGACACTAAACTTCATAACTGCTTCTTAAGCAGGTACCAGCGAGACCATGAAAATGTGTATTCTATGAGCCAGAGAGCGTTCTTTCAGAATCACCATCTAGACAGCCGTCAAAATTCTTTCTGTAGAAGAGAAGCGCATCTCAGGCGAAGTGTACAAATGTGATTTATATTCAATGGGGACCGTATCCCCCTCATTGGACGTCAAGTAAGTGAAATCTAACGTGCCTGGTACAATCCTTATGATCAAATTTGTAGAATTGTCGCGTGTTGACAAGAAGTTGGTCGCAAGCAAATCAGAAGAATCGCAGTATGTTCCGGAAGCCAACAGGAAGTAGAGAATGAAGAATATATCAAAGAGTAAAGCGGTTTGATACGCTGGGCATAATCAGGAATGTATGTCCTCCCAAAATTCAGAAAACCCACCAAAGATTGTAACTTTTTAAGAGTAAAAGGAGGTTGCAATTGAGCACATTTCTCCAGAAAGTGAGGGGCCAACCCCCTACCTTCATTGGTGAGTTTGTAACCCAGAAAAATAACTGCCAAACAGGCAATATGCGACTTGGCACAATTGGATTTGTATCCCAAATCTGCAAAAGACATTATAATGCGGTCCACAAGCACAAGATACGGTATCAATTCATCATCTGTCAAATAAATGTCATCAACGTAAGAGGAAGCAACAGTGTCTATTTCATGTAAAACAGACACTATGCGTGTCGCAAAAGCGCTGGGACTATTTTTATTTCCCATAGGCAAACATGTATACCTTTTGTGATTGCCGAGGGCGCTGAATGCTGTTAGTTCACAGCTCTCAGGAGCCAAATTGTGACTGTAAAAACCATTGGAGATATCAAGAGTCATTTTATATTTTTTACTAACAGTGGTGTCGAATTACACAGAGCTGTGGGTATTCTGTAGCGCTAATTTATGACTGTTCAAATGATGGTAATCCACAACTATAGGATATGAACCATCTGCTTACAATATCGGTAAAAGAGGATTATTCATCGATGAAACACAGGGTTCAATTACACCCTGATATTCCAATTGGGTCAAGATTTCACTTACGGGCGCTTTCGCGTCCTGTTTGATTGGATATTGTGGTTGGGGTTGTGGAATTGATGGCAAAGGAATTTCATGTGCCGGGGACTCCATATCCCAACCCACCTGATTACAATACACAGCTGGGGTAAGCGCTAGCGCCCACTCCGAAGTGTAAGCTTGTTTAGCCTCCTCTGAGACATAATGCAAAAAACTCGGGAGAATAACATCCTCCCCTTTCGAAGAAGCTATAACAAATAGGGGAGGCCAATCTACATCCGCCAATAAAATATCATAGGAAGAAGTAAGGATGTCCCAAAAGACTGCCTTGATTGTGCGTTTAATATCACTTTCAATTTGAGGCCTATCTCATAAAGCCTATCAGGAGGTGCAACTCATGTGTCAGCTGTTTCCACTGTAATGAACGTGTCAGTTGCTTTCGCCTCCAGACACTGGTAGAGTGCCTCCCGCACTATGGTAACTTCCGCAACGCTGTCGAGGAATGTTACCACCCATCTCCAATCAAGGAGCATGGTTCTCACCATGTGGGGCATACTTTACAGTCAAAGCGGCAATTTCTTTCTTCTGAAATGGGGCACGATATTGAGGTGGCCCCTTTGCTTTTACATCAAACTGGAGCTGCAGTTCACGTCTTGGTTGCGCAGACTGTCCTTCTCTGCGATCCTGACGTCCTCCCCCACCGAATTGTTGATCGGACGATTCCTGAAAGGAACGAGGAGAACGAGGATCAGGGACCTGAAACCTCTTAAGTGTTTTAATTTTAGAGCGGTCACGCAATTCATATCTACGGTCATAAGTATCCGGTATTGGTGAACCAGTACGAGAATTAGGCTTCTGCTGTTGCTGCCGCTGATTCTTATTCCATGTCTTTTAAGGAAAGACTGGATGACCCTCCCTGTCCGGAGGGGGTTTACTTTGTACCGGAGAATAAGGTTTTACTCCCAGACTATTGCAACCCAATGATATAAATACATCCGCGTGTGTACGGTGCGTTTCACAGCTTACACTGGTGATAGGAGGCGCACACAAAAGGAATGGAGGTGTCAGACTTGCACAAGGCTGTACATCAAGTCATTGTCAGTGCAGTCCTTCATGTGCAGGGCCTAGGTGTGTCAGGCAGTGATGTGGCACATGTCTCCTCGTGTTTGTGGTGACCTGTGTACACATGTCATGTGTGATGGGGCACTATGTTGCACACTTCCCCTTCACACTTTGCACATGTCTGCATGTAGTACAAACGTGTCAAGCACTGCATCAGTGGTTGGCACAGTCCCCAACACCCGCAACTGTCCCCTGATGCCAGGTACACGGATAAATACACCTGACATGTAATTACCATCGTGCCACTATGTGACTATGTCATGTGTGTGTCATGTGTTCCCATGAGCTTGCTGTTGGTGTTCCGTCAACTGCATCTGCTGTTGCTGCATCCAACATGTGTCTGTGTGTAGATGGGCATGGCACACAATTACGCACACCATGCCACATGTGGAATCCCACGACACGTGTGTCTGTATGCATCGAACATGGTTGTCTCAATGTCTGTGTTATCAGTTTTGACATGTACCCCTTCATGGCAATGTGTGTGATCTGTACTTTTTAAATGACATGTGACCTGTGCGTCTAGCTTGCCGCAAGCTGTCTGAATGAGATAATATCCTTCTAATGCAGATATGTGGATGTATGTCACTCCTGTAATGTGTCTGGCTGTTCACTTGCACTGTGCCACAGCTTTTGTACCGCTTTGTTCGCCATAAGTTGGCAGGGTATGCTCAGACGTGAGTCCCTTGCTCACTTTGCCACTGGATTCAAGCAAGCCTGGCTGAAGACGGCTGAAATGCCAGAAACCGGTCCTAGGAAGCTTGTTTCCGGTCCAGGGAAGACATGGCTTGGCAGTTCGGGCTGGACTGTTCCCATGAGGCACAGGGTCAGACTGATTTGCATATGGCCATGTCTGAACTGGGGTGGCAGAGTGGGCTAAAGAACGGTGATGGATCAAACCCAGATCTGTTGACTGGGTGTGAGTGTTTGATTAGTTCTGATGCTCCGTCCATCACCACTCCCTTTTGTACCGCTTTGTTCACCATAAGTTGGCAGGGTATGCTCAGACGTGAGTCCCTTGCTCACTTTGCCACTGGATTCAAGCAAGCCTGGCTGAAGACGGCTGAAATGCCAGAAACCGGTCCTAGGAAGCTTGTTTCCGGTCCAGGGAAGACATGGCTTGGCAGTTCGGGCTGGACTGTTCCCATGAGGCACAGGGTCAGACTGATTTGCATATGGCCATGTCTGAACTGGGGTGGCAGAGTGGGCTAAAGAACGGTGATGGATCAAACCCAGATCTGTTGACTGGGTGTGAGTGTTTGATTAGTTCTCATGCTCCGTCCATCACCACTCCCTTTTGTACCGCTTTGTTCGCCATAAGTTGGCAGGGTATGCTCAGACGTGAGTCCCTTGCTCACTTTGCTACTGGATTCAAGCAAGCCTGGCTGAAGACGGCTGAAATGCCAGAAACCGGTCCTAGGAAGCTTAATTCCGGTCCAGGGAAGGCATGGCTTGGCAGTTCGGGCTGGACTGTTCCCATGAGGCACAGGGTCAGACTGATTTGCATATGGCCATGTCTGAACTGGGGTGGCAGAGTGGGCTAAAGAACGGTGAGGGATCAAACCCAGATCTGTTGACTGGGTGTGAGTGTTTGATTAGTTCTGATGCTCCGTCCATCACCACTCCCTTTTGTACCGCTTTGTTCGCCATAAGTTGGCAGGGTATGCTCAGACGTGAGTCCCTTGCTCCTTTGCCACTGGATTCAAGCAAGCCTGGCTGAAGCCGGCTGAAATGCCAGAAACCGGTCCTGGGAAGCTTGTTTCCGGTCCAGGGAAGGCATAGCTTGGCAGTTCGGGCTGGACATTTCCCATGAGGCACAGGGTCAGACTGATTTGCATATGGACATGTCTGAACTGGGGTGGCAGAGTGGGCTAAAGAACGGTGATGGATCAAACCCAGATCTGTTGACTGGGTGTGAGTGTTTGATTAGTTTTGATGCTCCATCCATCACCTCTCCCTTTTGTACAGCTAGTTTCATGGCATGTCATGTCCTTCTCTGCGATCCTGACGTCCTCCCCCACCGAATTGTTGATCGGACGATTCCTGAAAGGAACGAGGAGAACGAGGATCAGGGACCTGAAACCTCTTAAGTTTTTTAATTTTAGAGCGGTCACGCAATTCATATCTACGGTCATAAGTATCCGGTATTGGTGAACCAGTACGAGAACTAGGCTTCTGCTGTTGCTGCCGCTGATTCTTATTCCATGTCTTTTAAGGAAAGACTGGACGACCCTCCCTGTCCGGAGGGGGTTTACTTTGTACCGGAGAATAAGGTTTTACTCCCAGACTATTACAACCCAATGATATAAATACAACCGCGTGTGTACGGTGCGTTTCACAGCTTACACTGGTGATAGGAGGCGCACACAAAAGGAATGGAGGTGTCAGACTCGCACAAGGCTGTACATCAAGTCATTGTCAGTGCAGTCCTTCATGTGCAGGGCCTAGGTGTGTCAGGCAGTGATGTGGCACATGTCTCCTCGTGTTTTTGCACAATAGATGTGTGGTGACCTGTGTACACATGTCATGTGTGATGGGGCACTATGTTGCACACTTCCCCTTCACACTTTGCACATGTCTGCATGTAGTACAAACGTGTCAAGCACTGCATCAGTGGTTGGCACAGTCCCCAACACCCGCAACTGTCCCCTGATGCCAGGTACACGGATAAATACACCTGACATCTAATTACCATCGTGCCACTATGTGACTATGTCATGTGTGTGTCATGTGTTCCCATGAGCTTGCTGTTGGTGTTCCGTCAACTACATCTGCTGTTGGTGCATCCAACATGTGTCTGTGTGTAGATGGGCATGGCACACAATTACGCACACCATGCCACATGTGGAATCCCACGACACGTGTGTCTGTATGCATCGAACATGGTTGTCTCAATGTCTGTGTTATCAGTTTTGACATGTACCCCTTCATGGCAATGTGTGTGATCTGTACTTTTTAAATGACATGTGACCTGTGCGTCTAGCTTGCCGCAAGCTGTCTGAATGAGATAATATCCTTCTAATGCAGATATGTGGATTTATGTCACTCCTGTAATGTGTCTGGCTGTTCACTTGCACTGTGCCACAGCTTTTGTACCGCTTTGTTCGCCATAAGTTGGCAGGGTATGCTCAGACGTGAGTCCCTTGCTCACTTTGCCACTGGATTCAAGCAAGCCTGGCTGAAGACGGCTGAAATGCCAGAAACCGGTCCTAGGAAGCTTGTTTCCGTTCCAGGGAAGACATGGCTTGGCAGTTCGGGCTGGACTGTTCCCATGAGGCACAGGGTCAGACTGATTTGCATATGGCCATGTCTGAACTGGGGTGGCAGAGTGGGCTAAAGAACGGTGATGGATCAAACCCAGATCTGTTGACTGGGTGTGAGTGTTTGATTAGTTCTCATGCTCCGTCCATCACCACTCCCTTTTGTACCGCTTTGTTCGCCATAAGTTGGCAGGGTATGCTCAGACATGAGTCCCTTGCTCACTTTGCCACTGGATTCAAGCAAGCCTGGCTGAAGACGGCTGAAATGCCAGAAACCGGTCCTAGGAAGCTTAATTCCGGTCCAGGGAAGGCATGGCTTGGCAGTTCGGGCTGGACTGTTCCCATGAAGCACAGGGTCAGACTGATTTGCATATGGCCATGTCTGAACTGGGGTGGCAGAGTGGGCTAAAGAACGGTGAGGGATCAAACCCAGATCTGTTGACTGGGTGTGAGTGTTTGATTAGTTCTGATGCTCCGTCCATCACCACTCCCTTTTGTACCTCTTTGTTCGCCATAAGTTGGCAGGGTATGCTCAGACGTGAGTCCCTTGCTCACTTTGCCACTGGATTCAAGCAAGCCTGGCTGAAGACGGCTGAAATGCCACAAACCGGTCCTGGGAAGCTTGTTTCCGGTCCAGGGAAGGCATGGCTTGGCAGTTCGGGCTGGACTGTTCCCATGAGGCACAGGGTCAGACTGATTTGCATATGGACATGTCTGAACTGGGGTGGCAGAGTTGGCTAAAGAACGGTGATGGATCAAACCCAGATCTGTTGACTGGGTGTGAGTGTTTGATTAGTTTTGATACTCCATCCATCACCACTCCCTTTTGTACAGCTAGTTTCATGGCATGTCATGTCCTTCTCTGCGATCCTGACGTCCTCCCCCACCGAATTGTTGATCGGACGATTCCTGAAAGGAACGAGGAGAACGAGGATCAGGGACCTGAAACCTCTTAAGTGTTTTAATTTTAGAGCGGTCACGCAATTCATATCTACGGTCATAAGTATCCGGTATTGGTGAACCAGTACGAGAACTAGGCTTCTGCTGTTGCTGCCGCTGATTCTTATTCCATGTCTTTTAAGGAAAGACTGGATGACCCTCCCTGTCCGGAGGGGGTTTACTTTGTACCGGAGAATAAGGTTTTTCTCCCAGACTATTGCAACCCAATGATATAAATACATCCGCGTGTGTACGGTGCGTTTCACAGCTTACACTGGCGATAGGAAGCGCACACGAAAGGAATGGAGGTGTCAGACTTGCACAAGGCTGTACATCAAGTCATTGTCAGTGCAGTCCTTCATGTGCAGGGCCTAGGTGTGTCAGGCAGTGATGTGGCACATGTCTCCTCGTGTTTTTGCACAATAGATGTGTGGTGACCTGTGTACACATGTCATGTGTGATGGGGCACTATGTTGCACACTTCCCCTTCACACTTTGCACATGTCTGCATGTAGTACAAACGTGTCAAGCACTGCATCAGTGGTTGGCACAGTCCCCAACACCCGCAACTGTCCCTTGATGCCAGGTACACGGATAAATACACCTGACATCTAATTACCATCGTGCCACTATGTGACTATGTCATGTGTGTGTCATGTGTTCCCATGAGCTTGCTGTTGGTGTTCCGTCAACTGCATCTGCTGTTGCTGCATCCAACATGTGTCTGTGTGTAGATGGGCATGGCACACAATTACGCACACCATGCCACATGTGGAATCCCACGACACGTGTGTCTGTATGCATCGAACATGGTTGTCGCAATGTCTGTGTTATCAGTTTTGACATGTACCCCTTCATGGCAATGTGTGTGATCTGTACTTTTTAAATGACATGTGACCTGTGCGTCTAGCTTGCCGCAAGCTGTCTGAATGAGATAATATCCTTCTAATGCAGATATGTGGATGTATGTCACTCCTGTAATGTGTCTGGCTGTTCACTTGCACTGTGCCACAGCTTTTGTACCGCTTTGTTCGCCATAAGTTGGCAGGGTATGCTCAGACGTGAGTCCCTTGCTCACTTTGCCACTGGATTCAAGCAAGCCTGGCTGAAGATGGCTGAAATGCCAGAAAACGGTCCTAGGAAGCTTGTTTCCGGTCCAGGGAAGGCATGGCTTGGCAGTTTGGGCTGGACTGTTCCCATGAGGCACAGGGTCAGACTGATTTGCATATGGCCATGTCTGAACTGGGGTGGCAGAGTGGGCTAAAGAACGGTGATGGATCAAACCCAGATCTGTTGACTGGGTGTGAGTGTTTGATTAGTTTTGATGCTCCGTCCATCACCACTCCCTTTTGTACAGCTAGTTTCATGGCATGTCATGTCGACCTTGACAATCAACGTTTTTAGATGGCTCTTAGTAGGAGTATCACCTGGCTGGCATACGTGTCCTGGATGTATTGCACAGACCAGACTCTGTATTTAGCAGATGTGTATTAGCTGTTGAACATGTGCTCAGTTCATTGACATTGGTGTTGTAATGTACTCAATCTTCGTTATTCCTTCCAAATTGCTGCAGGGCACCGCCTCTCCCCCGACCAATGCCAGACTTGGGTGCCATGAGGGAACGTGACTGCATACATCGTTACAGATTCACCCAACAGTTAATTGAGGACCTGACAAACAGGCTGGCACCACACCTCCAACCGCGACACAGTTATCCGACTGCGCTGACCCCCAAGATGAAGGTGATGGCAGCCCTACATTTTTTTGCCACCGGTACGTTTTAATTCACCATAGCTGATGTGGGTGGCATGTCCCAGACCATGTTCAGCCGTGTCCTGCATGATGTTTTAGAAGCCATGTTGGAGCACCTGGATAAATTCACCCGTTTTCGAACTCGTGAGCAGTTGACAGGTATCAAGGGTGAGTTCTATGCCCTGGGAGGGATGCCCCATGTAATTGGGTCCATTGATGGGACACATGTGGCTTTGGTACCACCACAGGCACAGGAGGTAGCCTATCGAATCCGAAAACATTATCACTCCATTAATGCCCTTGTGGTGTGTCTTGCTAACATGCTGATTTCCCATGTCTGTGCACGTTTTCCAAGGTCAGCACACGATGCCTACATCATGAGGTGTAGCAGGGTGCCAGAAATGATGCTGCGGCTGCACAATGAACGAGCATGTCTTTTTGGTGGGTATACTCTGTTTGTCCTGTATTTAGCGGTATCTTTGTATGTTACGGCATCTCCTGACTCACTTCTTTACATGATGTTTCCATGTAGGGGACTCTGGCTATCCCAACATGCCAAGGCTGGTGACGCCTCTCTGCAACCCCAGAACAGCTGCAGATCACCGTTACAACAACGCCCATGGGCAGACCAGGCGAGTGATTGAGAGGACGTTTGGCCTCCTGAAGAGCCGATTCCGGTGACTCCACAAGACAGGTGGGTCCCTCCCATATGCACCGGTGAAGGTCTGCAAAATCTTCCTCGTGTGCTGCATGCTGCACAACATGGCAGTGTTGAAAGCTGTGCCACTCATCTTGGATCCCGATGAGCAGGAACATCCACCTGTGGAGGATGAAGGCCTTGGTCACGAGGCAAGTGAGGAGGAGGAGGAGGAGGACATCCGGAGTCAGCTCATACGCAACTTTTTCTCATAATGGTGAGTCCCTGGGTCTGAGTGTGCACGCTTGGAGCCTTGTGTGGCATGTGTTGCAATGTGTGTGTCCAGCTGACTGTATGCTAATTGACTTACAGGTGTGTTCTGATGTGTCACTCGAGTGATGATGTCATTCCACACATTTTAGCTGACACACTCAATTTTCAACTAGCATGGTGTCAACCTTATTCATGTAGAGTACATGACCATGCATGCGGATGACTATCTTTTTCCTGACTTCTTGTGTGTCTGTCATCCCCAGGTAGTTGCGCATGCTGTCTGCTCGTGGCATCGTTGTGCTCCTGCTATTCCTCATGAGTATTGCAACGTGTGCTGAATCAGCGTTACATGCACGGACATGGTGAGATGTCTCCTTTGGGTAAGGATTGCAGCAAGGCATTTTGGGTGTGGTAGTTGTTTGGAATGTGTGGGCACTGCTCCTGTGCAGGTTTTGTTACTATGCATACATGTCGACTCACCATGGGGCACATGACATGTAGCATGACTCACATGAATTGATAGTCACACTTCATGACAGTCATCTGTAATGGGATTGTGGATTGTGATGAAGGCATCAATGTGTGTAAAACTTCCCTCTGAAACATGCGGGATGCTACGGGTAGACATAGTGTGGGACATCCCCATAAGAGGCTCAATAGGGAATTGCAGCCTCTCCGTGTGCAGCAGGGGATGTTTGGCTCACCCCCTTCACTTGTGTGCCAGTCCAATGGATTTACAGCATCTGTGGTGCGAAGGGGGTGTCCAGTGTAGGTCCCACATGTTCATCCAAAAGACCTGTGAGTCTGTTCATATTGATGCATTGCCATAGGTGTGAGCCTGAGTAATAAAGGTGTTCCTCACCCTCCAAGGTGCCTCATCTCTGTCAATGCAGGTCTCTTGCCACTGTGCATGCGGCATCTCTGGCATGGATGTCAAAGATTGTGCATATGAGTCTATGTGTAGATTAGCAACTTGCATGCTGTTCTTCATGTATTTGATTCTCTATTGTGCATGAAGTCCATGGCTGTGTATGTGTTTTGGCATGTTGGTCCCCACAACGGGCCGTCAACACCTGCTGAGGGTGTGTTTCCTGTGCGCAGCTCGGCCTTCAGTTTCATGATCCGGTGTCAGTCATCTTTGGTGATTGTACCTCCTTTGTCTCTGGGTGTGCCATGGAAAACCGGACACTCCTTCCTTTACATACACCTGTTGCAGTAGTCCTTTCTGACATCCTAGTCTTTGTGTGGAACTTGTGGCATAGTTTCCAGGACATGCCGCCTGCTGTTGCAGCCACTGCAGCAAGGGCACACGAAGTTTCCGGATTTGGCAACACACACACATCAAAGATGCTCCTCCCTTCCTCAACCCATTCATTTGGCTGTCATCAGCTTGTCTGTGCCACAGTTGCGGCCACGCGGTGCCAAAGGCTGGACCGTCTGCACATGCAACGTGCACATTGCACGACCCTCAGGTCCTTGCATGACCCACATCACACTACAGTCTGATGTTGCAGACACCCTCCAAGCAATGTCCATCCACAAATCTCCCGCCTGCTCTCAGGCATACACTAAGCGCACACACAACACCTTTGCATGATGAGTGTGCAATTCCGACTGCCTACACAGCGTTGCCACGCCTTCCAGGCCCTGTCACACCAACCAGGTCATGTCCCTCCTACTCCCCACCAGCTCTGTACCCCAGCAAGGCCATGGGAGTGGGACTCAAGGCTTCTGCATGTAGTATGGTGTCGTCGTCAGGCACATGGACCAGGTATCATCTCTCAGCGTGTCAATCTACAATGTGTCCAGGACCCCCCTCTCCACCATCACATGCGCACAGCACCTCATCATCAGCTCGTATGCCATTGACAGCCAGGTGCTCCTCACCCTCACCAAGGACGCAGACATTGCCAGTTCCAATATTCAAGATTGCATGACATCCATTGATGAATGGCTGAACATCAGCCACCTGAGGCTGGACTTGTACAGGACTGAGGTCAACATCTGAGGATTGTCCCCTTACAGCTGGGTCAACTGCTTGTGTCCCACCCGCAAGAGCCGTGCACAAGCACCCAGTGTCCACGCACACAAGATGGTGTGCATCATGGATTGCTTGCTCACATTTGCCATGGTAATCACCAGAATCTGTGCCTCAGACTGCAAAACCCTCCGCATTATGCACATGATCCCCAGATAGATCCACTCCAAGGAAAGACAGACCATCCCCCAGGTCCACGACAACATCCGTGTCAAATACTGCCCTGCCCTCTACGGAGCAGCCACATCCATACTCCCGGGAAACTTGTCCACATCCAGGGTGCATCTCCACACCTCAGCTTCAACATCCCGCGCCCCAACCACATCACCGTCCAGCAGAGATAGCTGCAATGGATCACTGTGTGCTGCAGGATGACCTTCAGACTCCCCATCCACACTCAGGAGGCAGGCCACAACCCGACCCAAAACCAACCTTTCTGACATCCTAGTCTTTGTGTGGAACTTGTGGCATAGTTTCCAGGACATGCCGCCTGCTGTTGCAGCCTCTTCAGCAAGGGAACACGAAGTTTCCGGATTTGGCAACACACACATCAAAGATGCTCCTCCCTTCCTCCCTCAACCCATTAATTTGACTGTCATCAGCTTGTCTGTGCCACAGTTGCGGCTACGTGGTGCCAAAGGCTTGACCGTCTGCACATGCAATGTGCACATTGCACGACCCTCAGGTCCTTGCATGACCCACATCACACTACAGTCTGATGTTGCAGACACCCTCCAAGCAATGTCCATCCACAAATCTCCCGCCTGCTCTCAGGCATAGACTAAGCGCACACTCAACACCTTTGCATGATGAGTGTGCAACTCCGACTGCCTACACAGCGCTGCCACGCCTTCCAGGCCCTGTCACACCAACCAGGTCATGTCCCTCCTACTCCCCACCAGCTCTGTACCCCAGCAAGGCCATGGGAGTGGGACTCAAGGCTTCTGCACGTAGTATAGTGTCGTCGTCAGGCACATGGCCCAGGTATCATCTCTCAGCGTGTCAATCTACAATGTGTCCAGGACCCCCCTCTCCACCATCACATGCGCACAGCACCTCATCATCAGCTCGTATGCCATTGACAGCCAGGTGCTCCTCACCCTCACCAAGGATGCAGACATTGCCAGTTCCAATATTCAAGATTGCATGACATCCATTGATGAATGGCTGAACATCAGCCACCTGAGGCTGGACTTGTACAGGACTGAGGTCAACATCTGAGGATGGTCCCCTTACAGCTGGGTCAACTGCTTGTGTCCCACCCACAAGAGCCCTGCACAAGCACCCCGTGTCCACGCACACAAGATGGTGTGCATCATGGATTGCTTGCTCACATTTGCCATGGTAATCACCAGCATCTGTGCCTCAGACTGCAACACCCTCTGCATTATGCACATGATCCCCAGATAGATCCACTCCAAGGAAAGACAGACCATCCCCCAGGTCCACGACAACATCTGTGTCAAATACTGCCCTGCCCTCTACGGAGCAGCCACATCCATACTCCCGGGAAACTTGTCCACATCCAGGGTGCATCTGCACACCTCAGCTTCAACATCCCGCGCCCCAGCCACATCACCGTCCAGCAGAGATAGCTGCAATGGATCACTGTGTGCTGCAGGATGACCTTCAGACTCCCCACCCACACTCAGGAGGTAGGCCACAACCCCGACCCAAAACCAACCTTGTACCACTGTCATCCGAGACCCCGTAGTGCCATCTCTGTGCATCCAACCTTGACCTGGCCACCATTCTTCACATCCACCATACTCCAGCATGCAGGACATAGTTCTCCCACCTGGGACCACATACCTGGGACTCACTCCCCGGGAACCTCTGAATGAGGCATGAGCTCTACGCCTTAATGATACTCTTCCAAATAGGTCTGTACGCACAGTATTGCAAGCCCCCCCTCAGCAGCTTGAGGCCATCACAGGTGAGTATTGTGCTCCATGTCTGCATTGAATGATACATTGTGACCCATGTGTGTCCTGTACCAGACTCAGATCCCAGGGTATGGATGGGTGGAGTTAGTTCAACACTCAGGCATAGTTTGACATTTACACACACATATGTTGTGGACTAATGCAAAATGACAGCGACATCTCATGACAAAATAAAGTTTTTATTTACGGTGGGGTACGTGTTGTGGTAGATAAACTAAGGTGCTCTACCGGGTGCATAGAATCCAAAGTTCACAGGGGGAGATGGTATCCTTTGCTTTGGAAGTTATCAGAGTCCAGACCACAGTGTTGGTCATCATTGGTCAGACTGTGACCAGCAAGTCCATGTGGCAGAGAATGTCATTGGATGAGGTTCTGCTGTTGCGCCAGAGGGCCAGGTGCCAGGCCAGCTGACCTGGGAGATGTGGATGGTCTGCTGACTCTCACGGTCTTTTCCGTGGACGACCCACCTTCCTGGGGGGACCCTCAGATGCAGGCCTTGACGATGTCTGTGATGCTCCGTCAGACGAATCCTCCTGCTCCTTCCTCCCTGTGGCTGGTCTTGGTCTTCGCCTGGTGGCACAGGGAGGGTTGCCCATGTTGTCGGCGATCCGACGGAGTGAACGGCTCATGTCCGTTTGCACCGCCAGGAGCTCAGCCAGTCTTGCCTCCATCCGTCCTTGGTGTTGTTGTTGACTGGCATGTTGCTCGGCCTGCAGGTTCTTCATCTCATCGAGGGTCCCCTTCATCTCTGTGAGGCTCGCCACTACCTGGCTGATGCCCCTGGTGTCACGCCGGTATGTGTCCAGGATGTGGCATATGTGTGACATACCGGTTCCCTCAGCTGGCTGGTCAGGTCCGTGCCTCTGCCTGCCTCCACTCCCACCACACCTGCCCACATGAGCCTGGCCTGCAGTTGTGGGCACATCGGGTCTACGGGACCCCTGAGGGATGGCATTTGCGGGGTTGTCTGCCTCCTCCTGGGTGCCCGGAGAACTTTGTCCCTGCTGGTCAGACTGGCAGTGGCGGCTGGTGAAGTTTGAGAGACGTGGGGCTAGCATGCACGGGGGGTGCTCTTTAAAGTGATGCAGCATTTTTTAGGAGGCAGGTTGCCATTCCCGGTGCATGTTTTATTTTAAAAGGGGGCATGTGGGCTCAGTTTTCCTGTTAGCATTAGGGCAGTAGGCCACTCAAAACGAGAACCTACATGCGGCAGTTCATTTTTTCATAAAAGAGCAGCGGGCCTAATAACTCAATCCACCACTAGAAACTAGAGGAAATGCTCCAGAATCCTCAGAGCACAAGAGTAATCCCATAACCGACAAATGTACAACAATATTAAGCACTAAACTACTACCTTTACTGTGGGTAACATGATACTCTGCAACCCCAGAGCTTTAACAACTCGTAAGGGGTACTAAAAGCTATATAAATGCAATTACAGTACAACTACTTTTCGTTATTAAGTGCTCTTAGCATGATGTGGTGATTCCACTCATTCACGGCAGAAGCAGGAAACATCCTCAATTATCAGAATTATCGAGAGCGATATTAGCGTATGTGGTATTACCACCAATATATTACAACATGGCAGCTGTAACTCCACCAGGAATAGTTCCACCAACAATAATCCTGCCAAGAGAAGCTTTACAGCACCCATTACATATCAGCAATTTTGATCTCACTGCCAATCTGTAACTCAGGCCCTATTTCTTGCATGCACTCCGACTACTTTTATTAGAATTAAATGACCTTTCTGTGTTGCAACCAATTATGACTCTCTGCAGCCATATTCACTGTGTAGAGGGATGTTTCAGAGATACTCACATGTCATGATATAAAATGGATGCATGCACGCAGATTCCAAGACAGGCAGGAAAGAAATTACATTTGTGAAAATCATGCAACATTACATTTCGTCATGTCATGCATGCCCAATGTAGCATTCCTATGATCCTTAATATATTTACTACAAGCCAATACTGCTTTAATAAATATGCAAACATGACAACATTGTTGCTGACTTTTAACTTGCATTAATAAAGTGAGGTCAAACAATGGATGCTCAGGTTCTGTAAAAGGACCAATAGCCCCAAACTACAAAAAAATAACCATTGGTGTCTTATGTGCTGTCTTGAACCGTGAACAATTTGATGAATGTAATGCAGTTAAAGAAGTGCTTCATCTACCATTATGAATTTTACAGGTGTTGCAAAGATCTGAGTATTCACTCATACTCACTCACGGATTAATTTCATTCTTTATGATTCAAGCTACTGCCTTCTTAAAAGAAGTCAATGATTAAAGTCCCTACAGGTAGTATGGCACTAACAAAATGTATAACAGAAATATAGTGTCCTAAATACCATTTATAAAAGTATGTCCCATTGGAGGTGCTAATAAGAAATCTACACTTTACTAGATTATATTTTTGTATATTATAAAATATAACATGACAGACATTCTACTGACACGTACACATCTGGGTGCCATCAGCTTTTGGCTCAACCGTTTTTTACAGATCTCTATATAGCACGAACTTGACCCGAGGATTTTGGGTATCAGAGCGCTTTACATTAGCACCTGTTGCGTTACACAAGGACACATTGATTTTTGGTAGGAAACCTGGCCTCCCCATTGAATGCACCCTGCCCTCGGAGCCATCTCAGTGGCTTGTTAGCTGCAGGGACGAAGTCAGGTCCCTGGTACCAGCTGTTGAAAGCAGAAGACAAATACAGCTCATTAAGGTCCCGCCAAGGCCGGACTAACAAAATCTGAGTTTTTGCCAATTATCTCCAACAGAGAACAGAGTCAGACTGAAGGAGTCCCTCACCTGATTACGGACAACTGGGCCCTCTTTGTCCACCTCAGCACAGGTGTTTGACTGTTTTTCTCCTGCCACCGCTCGAACTAGAAGTGTGCTAATTTGAAAAGTGGCTGCAACGTCCCTGGCAGCTCTCGTTAACGCGGGTAGAAGAATACTCAGGATTTTTCCAGCTGCAGTCGGACTTCTTACTCAGCACTCAGGATCACGGTGTCTGGGGCCTGAGGAGACCCAGGGAAGGGCCTTGGATGGGTACAAAGAGGCGGATGTGAGAGGGGTGAGGTAGGCCATTGAAAGAGAGGTGCGCCTTCATAAGCGTGTGGCCAGAGCCTCCCACTGAAACACCGGAGCTGCAAATAAATGATGGCGGCCATTCACACGGTCCTGTAATAGCAACGCGGGAAGCAGACACCTCGAGTCTGCGCAGTGTGTCTTAAAAAGTCCTTATGACAAACTGCGCAGACTCGGCTTCCCACCTGCTGCCTCTACCACTCCTTTTCCCAGCTTATCAGAGGGCAGGACCCACCTCCCTGTGACGTGTTCAGAAAGGGTGGGGTGCCGTCCTCTCCACTCCCTGACTGACATGCAGCCCCTGGCGCTACAGGGCTTGAGCCTGAAGCGCCCGGGGCAAACTTTAGCCAAACGTCATTAGTGGGTGGAGACTGGTCCTCGAGGCTATGTCTTTGCCGAACTGATGACCTCACAGGCCTCAGGGCAGTGAGCTTGTCAGCCCGGCAAAGTAGACTCAGGGCCAAAACGAAAGGCATAGGCTTCGCTGCCAGGGTCACGTGACATGACACTCGTGATCACTTATCATTGCAGCTACAACAGCCCTGAGCCTGGTCCCAAGCAATTAGAGGTCTGCGTAATTAATTTTTTCTTTTACTGTTTATTAAAAGAATTTAGTTGTACTTTTGTAATAGCTGACCCAGGGGCTGAAAATAAAGGGGGCGGAGCCCCGACGCCCTCACGCAGAAACCGCCACTGCAGACTGGCTGTGTTGTTCAGTGCGAGCAGGGCTCCTGGGTGTCTCCTGGGATGTTGCAGGAATGGGGGTGGTTGTTGGCACAGATGTACCTGACACAGGTGCTGCAGGGGCTTGGACACCAGAGGGGCCAGGTTGGTCGGGGTCATCCACGGAGTGGTGAGAGTCATCGCTGCCGGTGGGATCATCTTCACGCTGAGCCTGGGACTGTGATTGTTCCCCCACATTGTTGGGGGGAGGTCCATGACGTTGCCCTGTGTGTGAGAGAGAGACAATGTTAATGCTGTTTCATGCCACATCCATGTTTCATACATATTCAAGTTGTCACAGTTCCTCCAGGTAGTTGGATGTGCCTAGCATTCCTCTCAATGTCCACTTGGGGATGGGTATGTTGCGGGGGACAGATTGATATGTTCTCCTGAGTGTTTGACCAGTTGAATTTTGGCTAGGATGCTTATTTGGCTATGGCTTGGTCTTGTTGTGTCACATGTCCATTGTGAGTGTGGGTAAATCCGTTGCCTGCCCCGGGGGTGTGTGCTTGTGTAAGGGAGGGTGTGTGACCAGGCCTGCTGTTGGGTGTAGTGTGATTTGTCATTGGGTCTCCCAGGTGATGTGTCTGTCCCCTCATGGTGCATGATGGCATGTCAGTGAGTGTGAGTTCCTGTGCTAGATATCTGAGCTTGTGGAGTTGGTGTTTGAGTGTACAGTGGTCAGAGGAGGGCCTTGTGCTACATACAGCAGGGCCAAGTGTCAGCTACCTTGTCAGTACTTTGCCAGTCGCTGTGCATTGGGCCTGATGCATGGGTATGTACCTAGGCCATATGGGCTGAGGGCATTGGTGTCTGCTTCTGAGTTGCACAATGTGTTGTGTGAGCCCCACCCTCCCAGCATCCCGGACATCCAGTCTTGGGTTTGTGGTTGGTGTGGCCTGGGACATGGCATTGCCTTTATTTGTGAATGGGGCATGGAGACGTTAGTGGCATGAGCGTGGTTTTTGAGTGTGGTTGTGTGCGGTGAGGGCTTGGGGGAAGTTGCGTGCATTGTTGTATTTGTGGTGTGGATGCCATTACCCCCATGTTACGTGAGTTGTTTGTGCACTCACCAGGCTCTGTGACTCCTTCAACTCCGTGTACTCCCACCGGCGGAAGCATGGCCATCACCTTCTCCTCCCAGGGATGGTAATGTACGGGTCTGCGGGGCAGCCCACCTCCAGTGATGTTACTCTGGGCGTATTTCTCATTCATTTTCCTCTTGACTGCCCTGCGCAGATCGTACCACCTGGCTTGGCAGTCATGCATGGTCTTTCGGATGGGCGCAACAGCATTCACCTTATCGACGATCCTCTGCTACAGGCTAGTTTTTTGGGCTATGCTGGTCTGTCTGACCAATGTTCCAAACAGCTGTGGCTCGACTCTGATGACTTCGTTGACAAGGAGGTCCAGCTCCGCCCTTGTGAACTTTGGATTCTTGTCTGTGGGCATGGTGTGGGTGTGGATGGTTTTGGGTGTGTGGGTGTGAATGTGACGGTGTGTGTGTGAATGTGAAGAGGGGGTGTTTGCGAAGGAGATTGTGTGAAGGTGTGTAAGTTAAGGTGTAGTTAAGGTGTAAGTAAGGTGCAGTTGTTTGTCTGTCAGCAGTGGGTCTGTTGCAAAGGCTCATGGCTTGTGTGTGTGGGCCCTTTTTATTGGTCCATTTGTGGGTGTGGCTGGGTTTGAAATTTTGGTGGGTGTGTTATAAGAGTTGGTTGTGATTTTGGGCCTCTGTTTGGATGTCCCAGGTCAGTCATTGAGATGTATTTTGTCATGTAGACGTGTTTTGTGGTATTGTGCGAGTCGAATTGACCCTCCTTGTGCTGTGTTACAGTGTCCTGGTTCTGTACGAGTCTTTTTCGCGAAGGTGAGGTCCATACATACGCGATGCTGGGTGAGGGTGCTGGGGTACGGTGTTGTGGTGCGGTGCGTACAGGTGCGGGGCTGGGGTACGGGCCTGGGGTACAGTGCGTACAGGTACGGGGCTGGGGTACGGCCATGGGGTGCGGTGCGTACAGATACAGGGCTGGGGTACGGGCCTGGGGTACGGTGCGTACAGGTACGGGGCTGGGGTACGTGCCTGGGGTGTGGCGCGTACACGCACTACAGGCCTGGGGTACGGTGCGTACAGGTATGGGGCTGGGGTATGGTCATGGGGTGCGGTGCGTACAGGTACGGGGCTGGGGTACGGGCCTGGGGTACGGTGCGTACAGGTACGGGGCTGGGTACGGCCATGGGGTGCGGTGGGTACAGGTACGGGCCGGGGGTACGGTCCTGGGGTGCGGCGCATACAGGTGCGGGGCTGGGGTACGGGCCTGGGGTACGGTGCGTACAGGTACGGGGCTGAGGTACGGGCCTGGAGTAGGGTGCGTACAGGTACGGGGCTGGGGTACGGGCCTGGGGTGCGGCGCGTACAGGCACTACGGGCCTGGGGTACGGTGCGTACAGGTACGTGGCTGGGGTACAGTGTGGACGGGGGGGTACGGTGCTGACATATGGGGGTACGGTGCTGACATATGCTGGGGGGGGCTGTACGACTCGTATCCGGCCACAAGTTTACCCGTGTACATGTGTGCTACTGCGTTCGCTCCGTACGGGGCCTTTTACATGCAGTTGTGTAGTCGGACGGGCGGTACGGATCGTACTTGCGTGCTCGGACTTCTGTCTTACGATTTGCACGTAAAAATGTCCGGTTCCCTATCGTACACTTTTCCCGACGCTATTCGGACGTACAAATTTCCGGCTCCCTCTCGTACCTTTTTCCTGACGCAATTCGTATGTATTTTTCACGTACGAATCGTACTTCGCAGTTTGTACGGTACTTGTACGATTCGTACATGAAAATATACGGATACGAGTCGTACGCAAATTTATTTTGCCGGATCGGAATCGGCACCAGAGTGGGGGAAAAGCTCAGAAACCAACAGTCACACAATAGAACTTAATGACTGACAAGCCCAGTGCTTAACCTTTATGATGAAGAACGTATGTATTACAACACACATAGATTATGAAAGGGAATACAGAATTCTAGCAAGATGTTACAGGTCAGGCAGTAGTGATTTATGAAGGCAAATTACAGGTGCAGGCTTGGAGTATGAAGTGACTTAGTCATTGACCTACAGGGATGTCTCTTAATTGTTTCCAAGATTATTTGTGGTTTACAAATTAGGCCCACAGTCTCACTTCTAAGCTCTGAGTTTCTTTTGGGGGTGTTAAGATAGAGTTTATCTTCTCAGGAGCAGCTGGACTATGTCACGAGGACCTCACTGGATGCGTGGGTATGATTGGCTGCTTTTTTTCTCTCAAATCTGTTGATGGAGCCATAACTGGGGATTGCGGCCATTTCCTCTTTTTTGTTTTTTATAAAAAAATAAAATATTTTTCAAAACAGTAAATACAGAGATAAGACATTTTCGACTCCCACCCCCCCACAACTACGATATTACTGCATTTCATCGACACCAAGGTATGTTCTATTGAGTGATATAGGTTCTTAGTCACACAAAAAGAACAAACAAGAAAAAAAGGAAAAAACAAGGAAAAAGAAGCTTAAAAAAAAGCTAAGCGCAATCACCAAGAGAGGTACAAAGTAAAAGATGGGAGAAAAATAAGAATAAGAGAAAAGGGCACAATCCGGCCTTAAGCAGTTCGTGAGCTGCCCCATTCAGGCAGGACATCCCTTGAATGATAAAAGACAAATTATCCGTTTGGCCCAGACTGTTCCAGCCAGATAGTAAGAAGTTCCCAGATGTCTAACCCCTTCTTTCGCCCTTTGCGACCTTTTTTAGCGTATGCAGCCTTCTCAAGGTGATATGTCGCAACTAACCTAGCCAGCCATTGAGAGAAAGGAGGGGGGTCTGCCTCTTTCCTTGCTGAAGTAATGCAAATCCTCCACACAGTCATAGATACAAAAATAAGTGCTCCACCTTTTTGCCTGCTAACCTTCTCTTGGGTCCCCAACAGGATGGTTGTAGGAGTCAGTATTATGGCCTGGGAAATAACTCTCTCCAGAAAGTCCTGTATTTTAAGAAGGACCAGAGTAAGTTTTGGGCAGGTGGCAAACATGTTTATTGCGTCAGCGCCTAACTCCGAGCACCTAGGGCACAGCGTCCCCATGCCTACTCCCCATTTGACAACTTTGCTAGGGGTAATGTATAAAAAGAAGATGGTTTTAAAGTGTTGCGCCTGCAGTTTAGCTGACAGCAAGTCGCTCTGAGCAAGTTCCAATGAGTTATAAAACCTGCTATGTGGGGCCTCCAGTTTTGTTTGCCACTTGTCTTCTATCCAGTGAACACCCTAAATATCGATTCCAAAATATCGACTGCCCAGAATATCGAAGTTAAAATATAGAGTGGACAGAATATCGAATTATTAAAATATAGATAGGTCAGAATATCGAAATTGGGGTACGAAATATCGAATTCCATAAAATAGAATTTAAAAATATAGAATTCCATAATATCGAATTTTAAAATATAGATTACCATAATATCGAATTTAAAAATATACATATCTATAATATCGAAAAAAAATTTAGTGTTATGTATGGTAGTATATGTGTTAAAATGATGTATAATTTTTGTAATGTATGTTTAATTTATTTAAACAAATGAATGTTATGTAATTTAATTTTTGCGTAATTTAATTCCGTAGCGGGTTGTGGGTTTATAGGGGAATAGGGTGGGAAGTAATTTAAATATGGTTAATTAAATATTAATCATATGTATATGTTTTGATAATTAATTGATTGATAATTAATTATTAATTGGTAAATAGCTTTTATTAATTGGTAATTAATTCATATTAATTGATTAATTGATAATTATGTTAATTGTATTTTTTATTATTAGGAGCGGGTTGTGGATTTGTAGGGGAATTGGGTGGGAAGTAATTGTAATAAAGTAAATAAAAAATGTTTTATTTATGTGTTTTGATAATTAATTGATAATTAATTATTAATTGGTAATTAATTTGTATTAATGGGTAAATAATTTGTATGAATTGCTAATTAATTTTTATTAATTGCAAAATAATTTTTATTAATTGATTAATTGATAATAATGTTCATTGTATTTTTTATTATTGGGAGTGGGTTGTGGCTTTATAGGGGAATTGGGTTGGAAGTGAATTAATTTTAATAAAGTAAATATTTTGTTTTTATTTATGTGTATTGATAATTGATAATTAATTATTAATTGGTAATTAATTTGTCTTAATTGGTAAATAATTTGTATTAATTGCTAATTAATATTTTTCAATGGTAATTAATTGTTATTAATTGGTAATTTTTTTTAATTAACTTTTTATTGGTATTGATAATTAATGTAATCTTATTTTAAATTTAAATCATTACTTTCCCTACTTTTGCACTCTCAGGAGTGGGAATAGTATGTTTTACCCTCCGCTATCCAACTCTTCCCCTACTGTTGCACTCACTGGAGTGGGAATCGTAATTTTTACCCTCCTGCTATCCAACGCTTTCCCTACTGTTACACTCTTTGGAGTGGGAATAGTAATTTGTACCCCTACGCTATCCAACGCTTTCCCTACTGTTGCATTCACTGGAGTGGGAATAGTAATTTGTACCCATACGCTATCCAACGCTTTCCCTACTGTTGCACTCACTGGAGTGGGAATAGTAATTTTTCAATTCCCGCTATCCAACGCTTTCCCTACTGTTGCACTCTGTGGAGTGGGAATAGTAAATTTTATCCTCCCGCTATCCAATGCTTTCCCTACTGTTGCACTCTTTGGAGTGGGAATAGTAATTTTTACCCCTACGCTATCCAACGTTTTCCCACTGTTGCACTCACTGGAGTGGGAATAGTAATTTTTACCCCTACGCTATCCATCGCTTTCCCTACAGTTGCACTCATTGGAGTGGGAATAGTAATTTTTCTCTTCCTGCTATCCAATGCTTTCTGTACAGTTGCATTCTGTGGAGTGGGAATAGTAATTTTTACCCCTACGTTATCCAATACTTTCCCTACTGTTGGAGTCACTGGAGTGGGAATAGTAATTTTTCCCTTCCCGCTATCCAACTATTTCCCTACTGTTGCACTCTCTGGAGTGGGAATAGTAATTTTAACTCTCCCGCTATCCAATGCTTTCCCTACTGTTGCACTCTTTGGAGTGGGAATAGCAATTTTTACCCCTACGCTATCCAATGTTTTTGTTACTGTTGCACTCACTGGAGTGGGAATAGTAATTTTTACCCCTACGCTATCCAACGCTTTCCCTACTGTTGCACTCACTGGAGTGGGAATAGTAATTTTTCCATTCCCGCTATCCAACGTTTTCCCTACTGTTGCACTCTCTGGAGTGGGAATAGTCATTTTCACCCCTACGCTATCCAACGCTTTCCCTACTGTTGCACTCACTGGAGTGGGAATAGTTATTTGTACGCTCTCACTATCCAACAAAATCTCTACTTTTTCTACATTACTTTTATTATGTTTACATTTTAAGCTTTTTTATATTATATTATGTATGTTTTATTTAATTGTTTTTAATATTTAATTACTTTTATATTATTTTTAATACATTTAAAAAATTCGATATTTTAGCTAACTATATTTTAACATTCTATTTTTTTTGGAATCGATATTTAATACTTACCTGTTTGTAGATAGGGAGTCGATATTCTGTCCTTATATATTTTGGCGTCGATATTTTGTCTAGTCGATATTTTGTCTCTCGATATTAAGTCACTGAAGCCTGCTATCCTGGGTAAATCATCTGGGGTTTGGCTATTTAGTGCAGAGTATATAAGGCTTATCCGAGTGGTCACTGAGGCCCATAACATTTTGATGAATTCAATTTCCACAAACCCGGCGGGTCCCCCAGCCTTTCGAGAAAGAAAGTTACGTATGGTAAAATATTTAAAGGCATCTTGGTTTTTTGTCCATATTTGCTTTGTAGCTCTGTAAAGGGTTTAACTCCTTCACTAGAAATTAGGTCTCCCAGTTTTGAGATGCAATCTTTATACCAGTCTAGTAGATAGGATCTACCAAATATAGCAGGCAAATTGCAGTTTGTACTGATAGGGGAAAAGTAGTTCAGTCTTCCCAGCCCATATGTCCTACGAATGTTGCAAAAAACCTTAATGGAGTTCATCAGTGTCTTGAATCTGACTCGCTTTTAATATCCAAAGGATACCTGCCTGAGAAGACAGCCACGGGTCTCATCTCCCAGTAATAGATGAAATGGCGAAGGAAGCCCAATCGAGGGAGAGAAGGAGTGTTCCTTCACCAGTTACGTGCTGTATTGCAGAACTGAAGCCCAATAGTAGAGCACTATGTTGAGGAAGGCCCAGCCACTCCTCTCCCTGGGAAGAGACAGTTGCTTTAGTGCCCACCTAGGTTGTGAATATCCCCAAAAAATTGTGTGAAGAGTTGCTGAAATTTCTGCAGCTTGGTTTTATTAAATTCCAGTGGGATGGATCGAAAAAAGTAGAGTAGTTGTGGGAAGTGGGTCATTTTAATTACGTGACATCTGCCCACCAGAGTCAGATGCAAGTTATTAATTCGATTGAGGGCTCTCTTTGTTTCAGTAGCCAGAGGGGATAGGTTCTCAATTACAATTTCATCTATATTAGCAGTTATAATTACCCCCAGATATTTGGCCCTCGTGACAATCCGGCTGTCAATCCAGTTGATTTCTTTGTTTATCATTATTTGGGTTTTCTTTTTATTCAATGCGTACCCCGCGATTTTTCAAAATTTTTGTGCCTCCAATTCCAATGCCAAAATAGCGCTTTCGGGCTCAGGGGTGGTTATGGCCAGATCGTCAGCGTAGGCCAAAATTTTAATGTCTCGTCCCTGCCGCTTACTGCCAAGATTGCTGGATTATTTTCAATTTTCTTAATTAGGGGATCTATGTAGAGGGCAAAAAGTAAGGGGGAACAAGGACAACCTTGCCTGGTGCCCCGAGAGATGTAAAATTGCTCAGCTAGCCTCCCATTTATCGATACGCAGGCCGTCGGGTTCTGGTACAGACATTGTACAGCTTGTATTAGTTTTGGCCCAAAGCCCATACTCCTCATGACGCACCAAAGGAACCACCAGGAGACCCGGTCAAATGCTTTTTCAGCATCTAATAGAATCAGTGACATCGGGTCTCCTGCTACTTGTGCTGCGTCAAACAATGTGATGGCACGCCTAATATGTTTGGTGGTACTTTTCTTTGGGATGAATCCGTGTTGCCATTCGAATACCAGGGACTCGACTACTGAGGATATTCTCATTGCGAGAATTTTGGAAAAGACTTTTGAGTCACAGTTTATGAGTGTGATTGGCCTATATGAGCCCATCTCTAAGGGTGACTTATCATTTTTGGGGAATATGGAGATTTTGGCATTGGATCAGGAGGCAGGAGGAGGGGCCCCATTAAAGATGGAGGTTACTACGGCAAGAAAGATGGACTTTATTTGGGGAGCAAAGATTTTATAAAATTCCACAGGAATGCCATCCATTCCTGCGACTTTCCCATCTGGCAAACTGGCTGAGGCCTCTGTGATGTCTTCCCAAGTCTGGGTAACATCCAGCTGCTCACAATTGTCCTGGCTGAGCTGCCTTAGATCCACCTCTTCTATATATTTGGTAATCTCAACTTCTCCTGAATCAGCTGACCTGCTATTCTCTTCTGCATATAGCTCAGCATAGAATTCTCGAAAGCCTTCTTGTATCTTACTAGGATCACTAGTCTCTACCCCTGTTGACAGTTGGATTGCAAGTATTTCGTTTCCTGTGGCCTGCTGCCTAGTTTTGATAGCAAGATGGTGACCAATACGATCGCTACATTCATAATTTTTTTCCCTTGTTGCTGCCCACTTAGCTGCGGTCTTTTCTGCAAACACTGACCCTATTTCAGCCTTTGTAAGTATTACTTCGTTTTGAGTATTTTCAGTATCCACTCCAGCTTGAACCATTTGGACTAGTTTCATTTCTGCTTTTTTTTGTTTTTCCTGGAGATCACACATTAACAATTTTTCTTTCTTATTTTTCCTAATTGAAAACCTTAGAGTCTCTCCCCGAATACCAGCTTTTAGCGCGTCCCAGACTATCATGGTCGGGTCGTCCCCATGTTTATTTCCAGAAACTCTTGGATCCAAACTTGGATGTGTGACCGATAGCCCGCATCTTGTAATAGCGCTTTCTCGAAGCTCCATCTCGGGGTTTCCCTCCAGTTCCCCAATCCCCCGATGTTTAAAATGAGTGGGTTGTGATCCGACATGAAGCGCGGAGCTGTATCTATGGAGCATCTGCTTAGTAAAGAGGACGAAATCAAAAAGTAATCTAGTCTTGCAAATGACCGGTGTGAGGCAGAAAAATAGGTGTAACCTGGTTGAGTGGAATTCAAATTGGACCAAACATCACTGAGCCCATGAGTTGGAGCTAAGTGAATTAGTGCTTGGTACACTAGGGGCTATCGACCTGTATACCTCCAATTATTATCCATTTTCCAGTTACAGGGCAGGTTGATATTAAGATCGCCACAGACAATTATTGGAGTAGGCCAGTGAGATAATTCCCCAGAAATCAAATTAATAATGCCTGGGTCGTCTGCGTTGCTTCCATAAATTGAACATAAGGTGAAAGGAGGATTAGGGGAAAGGTGGCATTCAGTGATTACCCATCTACCCAGTGAGTAGGATTTAATGCGGGGATATTTTAAGGGTAGTCTCCTTTCAGCCATAACTCCTACCCCTTCTATTTTTGCGCCCTGTGTAGTAGCCCCTATAACTTTAAGCCATAGTGAATTCATTAAGTATTTTTGTGATCCCTCTATGTGAGTCTCCTTAAGGCAGACGATATCGGTCCCCAACGAGCGTAAACCTTGCGCAACTTTTTGTCATTTTGAGGCATCATTCAGCCCACAAATGTTTGCAGAAATAAACCTAAGAGTATTTATCTTAGCCATTTGGATAGTTTAGAGAAATTTGAGCCAGAAAGTTATTGATCCTTGACTTGGTGACTTCCTAAACCTTGCCCAGTGTTTAAGTGAGTGACTGTGTGTAAAAAGGTGTCCTTGGTTCCTCTGTGTCATTCTAAGTCCCCCCCTATACTCCCCCTTTTCTTTGAGCAATCAGGAATACCTGAATTATGGTAGTCAGTAGTGAGTCTCTGTCGCTGACCACACCTTGAACATGTTAAGTATGCATTCGGCTAGATCCCCTTAAGGGTTAGAGTGGAAGGCTTCTAAGTAAACAAACCTTAAGTTTTCACAAGACTGTACCAATGTAAGGAAACCCAAGGGAATAAGGAGTGAGAAGGAGTGAAAAAAGCCAACAAAAGAATTCCTCCTTTGCCCTCCACTGCCCCTGCCCGTAACTGTGTGGTAGTCTCCTTATCTTGAGCCCTTCTTAGACTTAATCTTGTCCAGGTATTCACCAGCCATAATTTCAGACAGAAAGATTTTGGAACCCCCATTAAAGATTACTTTAAGTCTGGCAGGGTTCATTAGGTACACTTGTGCTCCCAACTGCTGGAATGGGGAGATTAGTTGTCGCAGACGCCATCTTCGCTCTACTGTCTGGAGGCAAAAGTCGGGCTTCGCGAAGAATGTTATTCCATTCGACCCCTTTTTGGAGTTTGGGCGAGCCTGGTCATATATTAGTTGCCTAAGAAGGAAGTTCCCAAAGTGCAACAGGAACGCCCTTGGTTGTCCACCCGCTGCACTGCTGCTGTCGCGCTGTCGCCTTAGGTTGAAAGGGAAGCGGTGTGCTCTCTGCACCTCACAGTCCCAATCCCAGCCTGGGTGTTCGGGGAAGGATTCTTGCAAGAGTTTTACAATAAAGCACCTGGGGTCTTCTCCTTCCCTCCCTTCCGGGATTTCAAGCAAGCGAAGGTTGTTTCTGCATTGGCGATTTTCCTGTTCCTCCATTTTAGTCATTATATCCACTAGACAAGCAGTATTGGCCTCGCTCTGTTTTTTGACAGTCGTGGCCTCCGTTTCCAGACATTCGGTGCGCCCCTCAACCATGGAGACACGATCACTTATGTCAGTACATGTTTTGTTCAGTCGTCTTAAGCCTCCTTGCAACTTTTTAGAAGTCCCTTTGGCTGCGCGATTGTCTGCCCGAACCTCTTCCTGAAATTCTTTAATTGAGGCTAGGATTGAAGCTAGTGAGGGTTCGGCGGTGTCCGCTGGCGTGCTCTTTGCATTCTCCCGCTTCGTCATGTGAGAGTCATCTTCATCCAGAGGGTAACATATCTGTGAGTCTGAATAGTCCCACTTGAGTTGACTGCGCCTTTTGCCCTTGCTTCTTGCCTTCTTGGGACGCTGCACTGTTCCAGTGTCTTTGAGAGATTCCTCGCTGTCATCTTCGCTAGTGTTAAACCCCCCTCGGCTGAAGAGGTCCCCGTGCCATCAGATACTGAGTAGAAATTCTCAGGCCTGGTCTCCGGTGTCCACGGTGCTTGTGCGCCAGAGGCAGCTGCCAAGCCCTGAAAATATTTGGCAATACCGCCTCAGAAGTTATAGAGGGATTATCAGGACCGCTCATGGAGGAACAACCACCTGTCTTGTGAGCTATGGCGGCTAAAGTTAGCTGACTTATCTGCTCGGTTACCCCCCTAGCAGCACTATCAGCCTCAAGACAAGGGAGATCGCTCAAATTGTCAACCAAGCCTTGCAGGCCCCTAGTGGCTCCTGCGTCAACTTGCAGTGCTTCCACAGGGGTTGCTTCTACTGAGTTTGCCTCTTGCTGCTGAATTAGCGCGGGTAATTGGGTGGTTAGCAGGTCCAGGGGAGCACACTCAGGGGGAGAAGTGTGTGTGGAAGTCTTAGTGTCGGTGGCAGAAGGCTGTCCCTTAGCACCAAAAAACATTTTCGCTATCAAAGGCTGGGCACCCGCCGGGTCTTTAAGCACACCACCTCTCCAACATCTTTTTGTTCCCACTGACCTCGTGTCTGGATTTAATGGCACTTTCCACAGGGGCAGCATCTCCGATCTCGGTGCTGGCGATAGCTGTTCTCAGCTTGTTGCCCTTCTTGTCACCCCTGCTGCTCATGGTCAAAGAGCTGTTCTGGCGCAGCCTCAGCCGACCTCTCTCATGCGCTGGTAGGTCGAAAACCAGGAGGGCTGAGGCGGCTAATACAGTTGAATCCGGGGCCCAAAGTGCGGTGCACCAAAAGATCAAGATGAGGAGCAGTGACCTCCACCGCCAAGCAGGCAACACACGGGGATCCTAAAGGATTTCAAAATAAGCCGCTACCGTGTCCGGGGCAGCTACTGTAAACTGCAGTGAATGCAGAACGGGCATCTGCAATCTCCTCGCTATCAGTCTCCGCCTCTGTCTGAGCATCGCAGGGCGCCTAGCCGATCGACTACATGGCTGGCGTGAGCGGCCAAGCAGCGCGAGTGCTCACTCTAACTCCATCTTTCTCGATTGCTGCCATTTCCAGTGGAGTAATTCAGGCTCAATCAAACATGACTGTCCACACAAACATAGATGAGAGCTCACCCGCAGCTCACTGGTAAATCAGTCAGGGGAAAGCATGCTTGGTATGCCCTTCAAGACAACAAAGCTCTGCTCTGGGTCTTCACTACCTTGCCATAAACAAGACTTCAGCAAGCATGCATGGTTGTTGTGCCTGCTGGGTACTAAAAATAAAATAAAAACATAAATACTTGCAGTTGGGAAACTCAGAGTAGGCCTGCACACAGACAGGAGACCTTCCCGTCACAATCCAACACATCTCATGCTAACTTTGTATTTGCGGTGACTTTGCACGTGGGCAGAGCTTGTCTGGCTTGAAGATGGCGTTCTGTTAGGCAAGCTCCTTCAGCCGCAAATAAAATCCTGCAAAATCCTGCCCAATTGTGCTTTTAAGGACGCACCTAGCACTCGCACTCTGTACCCTGCACTCTGGTGTCTCTTTTGGGGTTGACAACCTGGGCATGCGGTGGCTCAGCTCCAGGCGCTGTTCCTGTGGTCCCGCTAATGGTTCATGTTCGAAGCCCCTGGTGCCTAGCAGGGGCTCCTTGCCACATCAGGACACCTTTTAGAGACAGGTGCCCTGTTGATGTGAAATTTGAGGGCCGAGTGGAGGTGGACTTGTGTCTCAAGGTCTATGTAGATGTTCGAGTTGGCTTGCGGCCTTTCCCGCGCCTCCTGAGGTGAGCTAGAGATGCAAGCCCCGGGGGATACCCAGTGATTTCACCGTGCAGATGTGTGTGGGGAGAGTCCTGCCCATATGTCTGAGGACTTGCCCTACAGCGGGGGCAGCTGGACCAATTGGAACCATTTCCCTCACCTGATCCCCCCGTGGCTGGTGGAGGGTGCCCCTAACTGATTGCTGTGGCCTCCCGTTCTGGTGTTACCTGTGGCGGCACCCTCTGGGTGCCTCATTGCGCCTATTTTGTCCCTTCTGCCATGACGATTAGAGTCACCTTGATGTACCGCTGTGGCGCCCCTCTCTCTCATGTTCTGGGGGAAGTTCAACAGCAGGGGTTGTGGTAGTGATTGGGGGCGCTGGCCTCCCAGTTTGGGCTACTTTTGCTGCACTGACACCCGGGGAAATGGCACCGGGGACAGTTGTTCTCCAGCCATAGTGCCCTCAGGATATAACTCACCTTGATATAAGGATTGGGGTATAATGTATGGATATTCTACTCATCCTCCTGGGCCTCCTTCTATTCAAATAAGTGTGCATTCACAGTTCCACACTTGCAAAGACTTAAACTGTGCACATCGCCATGGCTAAGATTGACAAGACCCAACCCAAACTACAGATAGAGCAGCAAAATACTGCTGGGCCGCACGAGGATGGGGAAGCAACACTGGGGACAGACCCAGATGCTTCGGGCCTAAACTGAGGTAAGAACTGCACCAATTTATGCAACTCAGCCTTACAAAGATCGATGGGAAAATCGACGCCCTCACCTACCGCATGGATAAGATGTCAGAACTCATCGACAAGCACGCGGAGTGTCTAGATATGGTAGAGAGATGTGTGTCAGTGGTGGGGGCACAGAATCAGTTGGAGAAGATGATTTTGGTCAGGCCAAGGTAGAGGACTTGGAGGCCCGCTCTAGGTAGAATAATCTCTGTATTACAGGACTTGCTGAATCCATGAATGTAGAAAATACGGAGATCTTTGTGGAGAAGCTCCTTGTGGACCTCTGGGGCAAGAGACATTCTCCAATATGTTTGTTGTGGAGCACACAGTTCGCTGGCCTAAAAGCTAATGCCTGGGTCTAGGCATGCACAATTATAGTAAGATTGCTTAATTATCGAGATAGAGATGCAGCACTGCACAGTTGCAAAGAATTACAGACCTTTAGATATGAAGGTGCAGATCTCTTTATTTTTCCAGATGTTATACCACAGGTCCTAGAAGCACGTGAACAGTTTCTTCCAGCTAAAAGGAAACTGCAGGAACTGAAAATTGACTATGCTATGCCCTACTCCACTCGCCTACGGGTGACTGTTGATGGAAAAAGAAAGATCTTCGATGACTCTAAGAGTATGAAACATTTTCTCAATCAACATTAGTTGGCATGCGGTAGACAGTGATCCCAAGGGCGTAGGATGGAGAGTCGGGGACCCCTGCTAATTTAGATGAACCTGGTTGCTAATGATTTATCCTTGATCCTTTGCATGCCAGAAATCCTAAGAGTTTGATCATTTGATGATAATGTGATTTGCAAAGTTATTCTCCTTTGGGATGAGGTAACATATTCCTGGATTTTTGCTACACAATTGACGTATTGCCTATTTTATATGCAGCCCCTCTGTGGCTTTGTGTTGAGAGGGTGCTCAGCGGGTGTACTGTGCCTCCATGTGTGCGCCACATTGTTTTCATAGGGGTTTGTTGATTAGGGAATTGGGTGGGACTGGGGTGGGATGTACTTTGCCATGTCATATGTTGGGGCATATTGGAATGGGAAGGAGCAGATGTTGGCATTTCAAATCAGTTTTATGGCACAAAGATAGTGGACACAGGTGCCTCTGTTGCAGTTCATCCAGTTTTTCCCCATTACCTGATATAGAAATGCCTGACGGGGCTGGGGATTCGACCCCTACTAATAGGCACTCTTTACTGTAGAATCTTCTCACTTGGACTGTTAGAGGGCTGAATGACAGCAGGAAAATCTGTAAAGTGTTCTAGGATTTACAAAGTCATCAGATAGATGTAGCTATACTACAGGAGACCCACCTGGTTCCCAATAGTGGACTGCTCACACTGAGACACACGAGAGGGACATGTTATAATGTTGGTTTTAATACCCATGCCTGAGGGACTTCTGATTTGGGCCAGTGGTGGTTCTGGGATACAATTGCAAGAAGTGTGTGTAGACCCTGGAGGGCGCTTTGTAGTGGTGTTTACCCTTACCCGGTTCCGGAGGGGTCTGAAAAAGGTATCTCTCTTAAAGTCACACAACCCAGGACAGAGGTCAGTGATATTTATTGACCTCAATATAAGCACAATCCTTCTGGTGTGGCGGAAAGGGGGGATACTGAGTCACAATAAATACAGGGGCATCTTTTAACGTGGTCCTAATTACAGTCCAGGCCAGCAGATAAGTCAGGTGTACTCTAGGCTCCTGTCTTGTACTTCTGATGGCCACACAGTCCGGGTCCTCTTCCTCTCAAAGGTACAGGAAAAACAAAGTAAAGAAACGCAAAGATAAGGATATGGAAAAAACATTTCATCTGGTTAAACAAAGGGGAGAGGTCAAGTGCACCCTTCACCATCCCTGCTGTGTCTAGTGCCTTAGTGCAGGGACAAAGTGTGCCAGATTCAGACTTGGGTGCCCCTTAACCATGCCCACCACCCTTTTACATAATAGAAAGCTTTCTGTGCCACTTGCCTGAACCCACGACCCTCCTGGGCCGTGGGGATGGGAGCCACAGCCTCCTCTTCACCTGGGAGAAGGCTGGTCCGCGTTGCTCCTTGAGCTGCAATTTTTGGTGACGGCTGGTGCCTGGGTTCCAACCTCCTCGCCGACCTCCACCTCTCCATGAGGATATCCACCGCTGATGTCCTAGTGAGAAGGGGTTGGAGCCCAAATCTGGCATGTGGCATATGTCATGGCATATGCCACAGCGTGCCACATTTTGTGAATATGTTGCTTGAGGTATAGTGGTGTTATAAACCCCCCAGAAAGGCTAGTTGATTATTTTAAAGATATCTCTTCCATCTGGGTTTAATTAACAAAAATGTTACAAAACATTTGAAATACAAAACATATGGGCCTTGAACCCTTGTCAAAATGCATTCATAACCTCTGTTACCTACTGCTATACCATCTGTTTTCCTGAAATGCTTTTGGAGCCCAAAGCCTTTTTGTCCCATGCATTTCTTATTCTTCTTACCCAATCATCCCTAAATTCTCATTCCACTAAATAAGGGATTTCTTTTATGGCAAACCTGTCCCCCCTTCCACATGCCACAGCATGCCATCAATGCCCGACATGCACTATGACTGAGGAGGCCATAATTCTCCCATACACTGCTAGGGGGTGATTTACAAAGGCACAGCTTTCATTTGTGGAATTTAGAAAACAAATATAAAACAAAAAAAAAAGATTTCCCCCATCCGGGGTTTGAACCCTGGTCAAAAATTTGTTGCAGTTCTTGTGAACTGCCACTGTACTATCTGTTTTGCTGGTTGAATTTCTGCCCAAGGCTTTCTTATCATGGGAAAATTATGCTGGTCCTTCTTCTATTTTCATGGTGTTTGGATTTTACATGCCAGAAATCCAATCTTGATTTCCATGCTTTATATACAAATAGCCCTTCCTTTTTTTCAGTCTGCCACTTGCCCCATGCATTTCTTATTCTTACACAATCATACTCAAATTCTTATTCCACTAAATAAGGGATTTCTTTTATAGCAAACCGGTCCCCCCCTTCCACATGCCACAGCATGCCATCAATGCCTGACATGCACTATGACTAAGGAGGCCATAATTCTCCCAGACACTGCTAGGGGTTGATTTACAAAGGCACAGCTTTCATTTGTGGAATTTAGAAAAAAAATCAATTTTTCCCAGCTGGGGTTTGAACCCTGGTCAAAACACACTCACAGGCCCTGTGAACTGCCACTGTACCATCTGTTTTGCTGTAACTCTTCTCAGCCAGAGGCCTTTTTGTCATGAGCAAATTATGCAGGTCCTTCTATTTTCTTGGTGTGTGGATTTTACGTGCCAGAAATCCACTCTTGATTTCCATGCTTTATATACAAATAGCCCTTCCTTTTTTTCAGTCTGCCACATGCCCCATGCATTTCTTATTCTTACTCAATCATCCCCAATTTCTCATTCCACTAAATAAGTGATTTATTTTATAGCAAACCTGTACACCCTTCCACATGCCACAGCATGCCATCAATGCCTGACATGCACTATGACTAAGGAGGCCATAATTCTCCCAGACACTGCAAGGGGGTGATTTACAAAGGCCCAGTTTTCATTTGTGGACATTAGAAAAAAAATGGAAAAGTATGAAAAAAATCGATTTTCCCCAGCTGGGGTTTGAACCCTGGTCAAAAAGGAGTCAAAGCCCCTGTGAACTGCCCCTGTAGCATCTGTTTATCTGAAAGCTTCTTTTCCTTGAGGCTTTTTGATCAGAAAAAGAGTGTGCTGGTCCTGTGTCTCATTTCATGTTGTTTTGATTTTACATGCCACAAATTCACTCTTGCTTTTCATGTGTTATAAACAAATAATCCTCCCTCTGTTTCCCTCTGATACCAGCCCATAAATATATGTTTCTCACAAACTCTTTCTTTATAACTTCTGCCAAACTTTTACATGTATTTTAAATGCCTCAAGGACAATTACCGTTCCTCTCTTTCAATGTGCCACCAGCCCCCACGTTTTCAGTCTTAATATGTTTTTGCTTTTACTTTTCAAGTCTGTTAGCTGCAAAATTGTATTTAATTTTTCTCTATGCATTCTATACAATATGGTTTCTAAACATTTTCAATTATGTAAGAAAATCTCATTTGCAATATTCCACGGGTCAGTCTAGAACCCTGTATGACAATCAATCAGCTTTTCAGTTCCTGTATTTAGTCGAAAGGATTTTGTATGCAATAACATGACTCTAGTCCCTTTTCTATTTCAAGTAGTAGGGTAATTCAGTGATAGGCCCTCCTCTAAGCCATGTGACACCCCTGTTTAGCTTCAGTTCTTTTGTAAGGTTGTTTTCCAATATATTGCCATACAGTGGAATAATCTCCCTCATCAACTGTCCACTTCTACCAGCTTAACCAGTGAAATTTGCAGTTTGTGTCACTCATCCTGGGAGAATTGCTGACAGAAACAGGATTCTGACAAAGCCACTCCACATTTGGCCATTAAGATAAGGTAAGCAGAAGCATGGGCCTGGATCAGGAGCTGTTTGGGTCTTAAAGATTACTGTCCAAAACCTTCAAAATCACCAAGTAGTTTCTGTGTAAATGTGATCCTATCAAAGACAGTTTGTAAAACAAAAACTGAAATGTACTGGTCAGTGCTTAATTTAAGTTTATGGCATGAGGTGGTGCATAAAGCCACTTTTTCTTTGGTTAAAGGGAAAATATTTTTAATTGGGCTTTGACCAAGATAGAAATGTGAAAATCCAAGGAAGGAAGAGAAATACAGGAAAGAGTGGGAAAGAGAGAAAGCAAAAATCAAATTGTACCTGCAAAAGTGAGCATGAAGTGTATGTTGGTAGGTGAAACAGACATGACTTATAGTTGCCAAAATCACTATAGTATCAAGAAAACCTTTGGCATTCTAGTTGCTTAGCAAGTATGCTTACATAAAAATACACAGATGAGAAGACATGGGTGCTCAGTCAGCGTAAATTAAGTATGACTACCGAACTCAATTGTTGTTTACTTCAGCTGTATTATGATGATACATGGTGATGTACCGAAAATCATAAGGAGAGCACTAGTAGCAGTGCATAATTTGTAAAATACTGAGAGCTGGTAACCGCAACTTTTATGAGAAGCCAGTGTGACGTGCAATTAAAAGTTGGTGCGTCGAATACTAAAGCTGGTAGTCTTAACACTCATGATACATCTTTATTTCACTGACAGACATATATCTGCCCATTTATTTTACTCTTGCCTCTCCTGCGTTTCCCCTTTGTGATGTTCTCATCTTTCTCTTTCTCCATCTTTCTCCTTTTTTTCCCTCTGTTCCCACTTGAAATGATAGATGTGGCAAAATAAGTGCTGGTCCCCAAAAATAAGTGCTAGTGCCTCACACCGGCAACCACCATCTCAATTGAAGCACTGGTAGAAGGATAGTCTTCCTTTAGGTATTACACAACTATCATGGGGCAATGAATGAATGAGGAAAAGGAGCTCTCAAAAAAGCAAGAGCTCTGTAATATACTGCCCATACGTAGAACTTTATGGTATCTTACAATTTAAGGATGACACACAACAGTAGTTAGGCAGGTTTAGTATCTTATGTTGACACACTTTGTAGTGCATGGTCACGGATTTGCTAATCCTTCACAATATAGGAATGATTGCACACATTGGTATTTTCCTAGCATTTGTATTCTACTTCCTATTTGACTCATTAAATCTAGCTTGGCTGATTATTTATACCATGAGTTACGATTCTTGTCAACATATTAATGTAATTGTTTACATGTTTACAAACTACATTCATATTGGAGCTTGTAATACTAAAGCAGCGCATAAAGATTCACACAAATACTGTAATGTTTGGAAATACAATTTCTGAAAATCAACTCTTTCGCAATAAATGCAGCATAAATACGTTTCACAGCTTGTTGTTTTCTTTGTTTAGAGTTGAAATACTATCAAGGTAAAAAAGACATCGAGCTTGAGCTGAAATTCACAGGGGACAGGTATATTAAGAAAGACAGTGTTGGAAATCGGGTCTCTAGTGTGCAGTGGTTTGCACCTGTCCAAGCAGAGACCATCACTCTAGTCAGGGTAGGGTGATTACACTGCTAACATAACCCCTGCTCACCTCCTTGGTAGTTTGGTGTGAGCAGTCACACTTATATCTGAGGAAATGTGTAGAGCATTTGTACATACAAACACAGTAGCACAGTGAAAACACTACGAAAGGACACCACACCAGTTGACAAAAATAACCAATATTTATCTGAATAAAACACCAAAAATCCTGCATATAAAGTAAAGATGTCACTTTTAAAAGGTTTCAAATCCTTCAGTGCATAGGAAACTATGTATGAGTCACTTTAAGCAGAAAGTACCTGTGATGGGCTAAAATAAAAGCCGAAAACAGGCTCAGCTATGGGGAAGCACAGTAAAATCAAAGGATTGCATTGCTTCCTTACTACCAGGGAAGGTGATGCCTCAGTTCCTTTCTGCCAGGGGATGTGATGTGTCAGTTTTTCTAACTGCAGTGCAGGGGAGATAATGCATTGGTTCCTCACCGTCAGGGAAGGTGATGTGTCTGTTTCTTACTGTCAGGGGAGGTGATGTGTCGAACACTGGATACACGGCCTCGGTTCCTTACTGCTGGGCCATGTTGATGAAGAACTTGGCTCATAGAGATGATGCATTGAAAATCAAGACACGCTGTGTCGATGTGGAGGAACAGCATTGCATCGATATAACAGCTGAGAAGCAGGTGATGCGTTGATTTCTATAGCCGCGCAGCAGGGCCAGAGTCGGAGCGTGCACCACGGATGTCTGTTATACGGTGCTCGGGATTCAGATTGCGGAGATCCTTTAGTAGCACGGTAGGCACTGCATCAATTCTTTGGCCGCACATCAGTGATACGCTGCTTTTTCAACCGCACAGTGGTGCTGCTGTGGAAAAACGACTGTTGAGAGTCCATGCATGGAATTTCTAGTTTCTTAGCAGCCAAACCACCTCCAAATGGCCCAAAAAGGGGAATTGGCACCCCTTGTCAGGTCAGAACTCCCAGCAGAGGAGTTCAGGGGCTACAAATGAAGTCTTTGATGACCCTGAGACTTCTTAACAGGAGGCAAGCATGCATAAGCCTTTGGAGAACCTTGGGAAGTAGGATGTAGAAAGAAAATGTCCTCTTAGTCCAGAAGTGTTCTGAAGTTATGGTGGAATAACTCCAGTACTTACGCCAGTTTCTACCTTTGAAGTAGGCAAACTTCAACAGAAAGTCTTTGTTGTGCACAGGACCCTACCTTACTCTGACCTGGCTCCAGACACACTACAGGGGATTGGAGACAGCTTTGTATGAGAACACACACAGTCCTATTCAGGTGCCATTGACAACTCCTTCCACCACTCTAGCTCAGGAAGACCTATCAGGCTGGTGATTGGCCATCAACATATGCATATGCAGGGCACACCTCAACTCCCTTTGTGTGACAGTCTAGAGTGAATGCGCAAACAGCCCATTTGTCACCCTTCCTCAGACGTGGATTCCACCCACAGGAAGAGCCACACAATGTTAAAGCAAGAAAATATCCACGTTCTAAAAGAGGCATTTTCAAACACACAATTTAAAAACCAAGTTCACTAAAAGATGTGTTTTTAAATTGACCCCAAACTCCAAAACTTGGTCTATTCTCAATGGGAAGTTACACTTGTAAGTGGGTAGAAGGCATCTTCAATAGTAACTTATGTAAGATATAGTCCTTGCAATAGGGAAAAAAGAAATTAGCAGTATTCACTATCGGGACAAGTAAAACACTCCAATCCATGTCCTACCTTTAATCTACACTGCACCCTGCTCATTGGGCTATCTCGGCCCTACCTTAGGGGTGTCTTACATGTAATAAAAGGAAAGGTTTGGGCCTGGCAAGAGGGTACACTTGCCAGGTTGACATGGCAGTTCTAAATGGCACACACAGACAGTGACAGGTCAGAGACATGGCTGAAGGCCTACACATGTTGGTGGCACAATCAAGGCTGCAGGCCCACTGGTAGCATTTAATTTACAGGTCCTGGGCACACACAGTGTACTTTAATAGGGACTTACCAGTAATCAAATATGCCAATCATGGATAACCAATTACAGATACAATTTTACACAGTGAGCACTTGCACTTTAGCACTGGTCAGCAGTGGTAAAGTCCCCAGAGTCCTAAGACCAGCAAAAATGAAGTCAGAAAAACACTGGACTAAGGCAAAAGGTTTAGGGATAACCCTGCAAATAGGGCAGGTCCTACACAAAGTGACTATTGGAAATTGAATTAATTTACAAACATGCATTTATCACTAAAAGAAATGAACAAATCCTGAAGAGATGCAAATTATTTTTTGAAATACGTTGATTCCAGAATAGACAGAGTTATAAATTAGGTTACTGGTTGACCGCAATGGAGCGTGGGCCGGCTACAGACCACTGAACATAGTACTTTAAATCTTGGTGTTCATTGTGTGTGGCTTTGTTTTGCATGGCTTCACATTGTATGAAGTATGTTCTGATGAAGCCGTACAGCGATGCTTTGTTGGGCTTTCCTTTGCTCTACACTGATTTAAATGAGGCTGGCAACTGTATGGCGAGGATTTGTGGGGCTTCGTGTCGCTCTGTGTTGTTTCTGATGGGCACCACACCTGAGCTGGTAGAATTCCTTCAGGTCTACTCCCAAGGATCCAGGACTGGAGTGCCACCACATGGTGCGCAGGACTTACAGTAATCGGAGTATAGGTCCGGTTTCAAGTTCATCTCTGTCCCTGAGGCTAAGATTAGGAGGTCAGCCAACTAGCTCTTATAGTCACTCTAGTGGTCCTGCTTTCAAGATGTAGATCAAGACATTTTCTCCAGAAGCAGGGCAACAGGCACCAGGGCAGCCGGGCAACAGAGTAGCGGTCCTTCTTGCAGAGCAGCACCGCAGTCTTTCTGACCTTTTCACAGATCCAGAGATGTACTGAAGAGTTAGTAAGGTAAATGAGAGGGACCCCTTGAAATTCACAAGGGAAATTAGGTCATCTAACCACACAAAAGAGAGAGAATTCCCTTGCTCATACAGTTCCTTGTGATGGACAACAAAATTATAAACTACTCCTAATATATTTAAAAAAAGATTTTATTTTAACAATATATCTTTCTGTAATCCTATGTTCATAAAAACTTTCATAACATATTCATTGTGACAAAGTTATTAAAAACATTATACAAATCAATCAATTAAAAAATAAGACAATATTACAGAATTACAATGTTACAAGAATCCAACAATGACCAGCATCATGGAGACAAACATATACGTAAGACACTATTTTTGTTCTTTACCAATACACATCCATTGGACTCAGCAATACAGTTAATTATAGTTGAAATTTTGTGCTTATTACTCTGTGCCGGTCACAGGATTGTGTTTCCAGAGAAAAAGGCGTCGACGCGTTTCGATGTCTTTACAATGATACTGCCATCTTTATCAAGACAAAATTTGTTGCTGTCTCCTGTATTCTTAAGTTAATTTCTTAATTCCTTTTTTGTTAATGGGAACAATATGTGTTTTCGGTATATGAGTAGACGGATAAATAATATCCTCCGTTCAGTCACACGATCTTCTAATATTCCCAATCTTTTGAATAAAAACGTCTTTCCGTGCTATAGTGATCTCACATATATGATGAAACCGGTTAGTTATTGCCGGTTTTCTTTTCCTTGAATACAAACATATCCGTGTTCGGTTACAAAGGGTAATCTTTGTAACCGAACACGGATACCGCCGTAAGACCGCGATAGACTGAACAAAAGACCCACCCGAGCCACAAGGAGGATATTGAGCCTTGAGGTGTTGGGCCCCGATGTGGTATGGTCACTCAGCATCACTAATACGTATTCAAGGAAAAGAAAACCGGCAATAACTAACCGGTTTCATCATATATGTGAGATCACTATAGCACGGAAAGACGTTTTTATTCAAAAGATTGGGAATAGTAGAAGATCGTGTGACTGAACGGAGGATATTATTTATCCGTCTACTCATATACCGAAAACACATATTGTTCCCATTAACAAAAAAGGAATTAAGAAATTAACTTAAGAATACAGGAGACAGCAACAAATTTTGTCTTGATAAAGATGGCAGTATCATTGTAAAGACATCGAAACGCGTCGACGCCTTTTTCTCTGGAAACACAATCCTGTGACCGGCACAGAGTAATAAGCACAAAATTTAAACTATAATTAACTGTACTGCTGAGTCCAATGGATGTGTATTGGTAAAGAACAAAAATAGTGTCTTACGTATATGTTTGTCTCCATTAAGCTGGTCATTGTTGGATTCTTGTAACATTGTAATTCTGTAATATTGTCTTATTTTTTAATTAATTGATTTGTATAATGTTTTTAATAACTGTGTCACAATGAATATGTTATGAAAGTTTTTATGAACATAGGATTACAGAAAGATATATTGTTAAAATAAAATCTTTTTTTAAATATATTAGGAGTAGTTTATAATTTTGTTGTCCATCACAAGGAACTGTATGAGCAAGGGAATTCTCTCTCTTTTGTGTGGTACTGAAGAGTTAGGTCTGAGGGTTCAATATTTATGTATGTTGGCCACTTTCAAGTTGGAAAAGTTTCTAGATAATTCCCTTTTCAAGTCCTTAAATTCTCAGCCTCTCCTGTCCTGCCTCCAAACTGGCTGCATGAACAATGCAGTGATGACACGTACTTTGGGGTCATTTACGATCCCATTCAGAAGGGAGCCAAATTGGATTCGGGTTTGCTGAATCCGATTCAGAACCCTTGCTTCCGACCGAATTGTACACAGTTGCGAATCACCGATTACAATACTCGGAATGTACGAATTGGTTACAAAAGGCCTTCGGACAGGTCGATCCTTTCAGAGCCGATTCGTACAGCTCTATACACAATGTTTCTGAGCGAGCGATTACGATGATCGATTCGGACAGCCGTTCCATTTGTTTTGCCAGAAATAAAACGGCTGTTGGAATCTGTCTTTGGGGGCCCGTGTCAGGCCCCCCTAACCAGGGGCCATCCAAATCGGGCCCTTAGGGGTACCCATGGGTCCCCTCTTCCCAACCATGCACAGTGTGGCAGGCACCATGGGGTGCCCAACACAGGGTGCACAATTTTCCCCAGCCACCCCTTTCTTCAATGGGAGCCTGTGTTCTTGTTCGGAACAAAGGCTTCTATTGACGTCAATGGAAGTCCTGACCAAATCGTATCCAGAAGCATCCAGATGCATCCAAATCGCTTGGTCGGACTCCACCTATCTGAGTAGTCCGGAAAGCATTCCGTAACCGAATTGGTCGGAATGCTTTCAGGACGAGATTGTAATCGGCCCCTTTTTTGTGAAGGCAGGGCACAGTCTGTTTAGTTCCAAATGAGTCTGTGCCCAGGTCCGTCACCATCCTGCCAATTTGTGGCTAATCCTGGTTCACCTAATCCCTCTATTGTGTGACTATCTGGGAGGAATAAACAAAGTCCAGCTGCCAACTACACCCATTCACATGGCCCAAGAGGAGGCAGCAGGCATCAAATTCTGCAGAAAAATGCTGTGTTTCGAAAAGTTAAAGACACACAGATGACAGACGGAATGCAGAGCAAAAGAAACATTCTCCCCCAGTCAATAGATCTGGGTTAAATCCATTGTTCTTTTGCTCACTGTGCCACCCCAGTTTGTACCCATCCAAATGCAAATCAGTCTTGACCCTGTGCTTCATGGGAACAGTCCAGCATGAACTGCCAAGCCAGGTCCTCCCTGGACCAGAAACAAGCCTCCTGGGACCAGTTTCGGGGTTTCACCCCTCATCAGCCAGGCTAGCTTGAAGCCAGTGGCACAGTGAGCCCAGGACCCACGTCTGGGCATAGCCGGTGCACTTAGGGTGAGCCAAAAGTCACACAGATCATGGCGAACAGCCGGTAAATTGACACGGGTAGGAGCCCAAGACCTCTAAGTCCTGTCGGTGTTGGGCAGGACGACCGTGGCCCAAGTACTATGCTGTGGTGTAATCCAGACAACTGCGCAAAGGGAGGCACTCCATTCTCGGATGTGGGTTGATGCTGTCACATGGCAAGGGCACGGTCTTGAGGTGATCCACAGCGTACTAGGCCCCTTGTGCCTGGACAGCACGGAAGCTGACATCGCGAATAAGACTGGCAAGGCTGTTGTGGTTCCAAAGCCCAGAAGGGTGAACAGGGGCAGTTGACAAGCCCCCAGAAGTCACTCTGGAGGCCATTCTTTGTGCCTTGCTTGCAGGGCAGATGTCAGTTGGCATTAGGGCTACCCCACAAAGCAGGACAACAGTTCCTGGGAATAGTCAGGCACAGCAAAGAGGCAATCATTCCCACGCAGCAGCCTTTACTCTAGCAGAGTTTCGTGCAGGTCCAGTTGTGTCACACAGATGTGGGGTCAGGTCCCTATTATTATACCCTGGTGCCCAGGTACTAGAAGGGAACAGAAGCTATTGGAGAGGGCTTTGAAGTTTTGGGGGTTCCCTGTTCCACCTGACTTGTCTGAACTGACAAAGCAAAGTCATTAAGCCTATTGTGGGGTGGCCGGCTCAGCCTATTCAGATGTGAGTGTGAATCACTAATCCCTCCTCTCAGCCCAAGAAGGCCATCAGTATGTTGATGTGGCAGCCCTTCCTGTATTAGGGGGAGTCTAGGGAGTATGCAAGTATTGGACTGCTACCCTGGGCCAGACCTGGGTTGGGGCAGGCAGCAGGTACACAGAGTTTATGGAAGGACAGAGAAATGTCCACTTTCTGAAAGTGTCATTTCTGCCAGTAAGGTTAAAACCCAATACACCAACAGGGAGGATTTCTCATGATGAATCTAACCATACCAAACATGATATATATCTACACCTTACTATGCAGGAGTTATCACTTAAAGGGATATAAGGGCATTTCTAATGCTGGACTATGGTGGAGTCAGCCCCACTGCAATGGCAGAGGCCTGATGCAGGATGCAGGTTTGCCAATGCCACCATATTTTAGGGGAGAGCACCCAAACCTTAGCAGTGGTAAGGTACCCAGAGTCCTAAGTCCAACAAAACGGGATAGTCTAAAGTTGGAGGTGATAGGGCAAAAGTTAGTGGGAGACCAGCCTAAGGCTGATAGGTCTAACAAATTTCTCAGACACAAAACATGAAAAGTCTTACTCTTTCCAATCAAAAGTTAGCATTTATTACATGTAATAAGGCAACCCTATGTTATCCTTTAAAAGAGGTATGCCTCACAGTAATGAAAATTGATTTTAGGAGTTTTTTACTAACAGGACATGTAAAATGTAAAAGTACATGTCCATCCTAGCAATTATAATGAACCCTCCCCTGTGGGCTACCTAGGGCCTACTTTATGGGTAACTTATATGCAATGAAAGGGGAGTTTAAGGGTAGACAGGGCTTATAAAACTGCAATCAGGCTGCAATGGAAGGCCTGGGACATGTTTTAAGAGGCTACTTAACTGAGTGGCACACTGAGAGCTGCAGGTCCTTGTAGCTAGAATGTGGATTTGCCATAAAAAATAAAACATAAGAGGCATTTGGCAAAACAGGAAGAGTTGTTTTAATTAAACGCAGCAACAAGAAGCAGCAGCAAAGTTGGGGTCTGAAGCAGTCTGAAAGTACATTGGTCTTGGCCGTTATTTTATACATTTTAGAACTTGTCATGAAGCAATTTGTACATTATTTTTTAACAGGAATTGCTGGACTAGTCACAGGACTGTATATTTGATCACCTGATAAGGAGTACAGCTGTGTCTCAACCTTGCATGGACACAATGCCGGCCAGTGGGTAACATGACGAGATGTCCATCACGGGGAGCGCATGTTCACTGTGTGCAGTGTAAATACGGTGTTCTGATTGGCTGAGTGTTCCTAACTACATGTGGCATTTAACTTTTTGTTTTTTTCGGAATGTGCATCCCTCCGGCCAAACAAATGCTATTGGGGCCAATCTTCTCGGACCTTTGTGGTGTTGCTACCTTCTGGCAGACTGATCTCGGTTGTCCCTGTTCAATCATTTTTCTATGGGCTACGTGTCACACCACCTGTGATCTGTCATTCAGTTCATCCAGACCTTGGTCGCAGGGCCTTCCTGAACATGTATTTCTGACTCAGGGCTGATGGGGAGGTCATAATGGGTAGATTTGACGACAGCAATGTGAGTTTGCTGTTATACGTAAATATATCATGGCGTACATTGGCATCGTATTTTTCTTTATTAACATTATCCTAGTAGCATTTAATTTACAGGCTTTAGGTATATGGTATACAAATTTACTACTAGTGAATTATAAGTAAATTAATTATGTCAATCAAGGGACTCCTGGCCTCTACCTAGCCAATAGAGCCAAAGGTCCCAGGAGTATCCATATCCACTTTTGTAGCAGTTCACTCAAAAGTGGTTGGAGAGGCTACTTTTCTCCCACTGGGATTAGTGTCTGGCTTATAAGATGTACACAAGAGGGGGCAGACCAAGTGTTATCTACCTCTGCCTGTGACATGGTAAACCTCCTGGTAAACCTCCTGGAAGATTATTAGATTCATAGGCACAACCCAGGTGGTCATCCTGTTAAAGGCACAGAACACTTTCCCATGTACAAGGTATTTGCTTCCGTTTTGGGAGGAAGTTCACACTTCATCAAGGGGCTATTCAGCTCCTGGTTCGAAGCACATGCAAAAGAGCTTCTAGACGTTTTTTGTCAGGGAAGCTGTACTAAAGTACCTTTCCCAAAATTGTTGTCACTACTTTGACTTTACCAGTGAACTGATAATGTGATAAATATTTTTGATAGTCCAAAAATAAACTTTGTAGCTGTTTCCTCTGCTGAGGTAACATGATTAAATGTAGTATTACATTACAATGCTTTCCCATGGAGCAGCTAACACTGCTAATGTAAAATATGGCTTTTGAGCCCTTTTCAACATAAGGGCATGTTTGAAAGGTAATGTTTACATGTCCTGACTTAAATTCATGCACACTGCCTAATGGGCATTACAGCCTAGTTAGGGGTGATATTTATATTTAAAAGGCATGGTTAGGCCTGTCAAGTGGGGTTATTTTCAGTTTGGAGTTTAAAAAATGTCCAGGCAGGCTACAGTCGTAGGCCTGCTATTGTTTACACTGCTACTGTAGTTGGGTGGAACAATGTGTGCTTCAGTCCACTAGTGACATTTACCTTAAGGGCCCTGGTACACATTGTACCACATACTTGGGACTTATAGGTATGTTTTAAATTCTAATTAAGAGTACACCAATTCAATATATTTTAGAGGTCATAGCACATTCACAGATGCATGCTTAGTAGATGTCCCCATACACAGAATAAAATAAAATAGTGCTGGACCGTGTCCTTTCTGCAGTGTCATATATTTTTGCCTTCCACATTCGTTTGCTCTTTTTTTTCCGTCCTTATCTCACCAATAAGCTTCTGCAGATCTTACAAAGCCGTTGTTTTCTAACTGTGCGCCCTACGGCTTACCGCTCTTACTTAGGTCGACCAGACCGGCCCCATTTGATAGGAGCTTGGTGTAATCATAGGACCGTCTATATTGAGCTCAGGTCTCGACCCCAGCTCATAAGGGGCTGCCAGATATTTATCGGACTTTCCCCAACTCCGTCCTGATCTAAACGAGCCATAGCAAATATGGCTTTGAGCCAGTCTATGCTCTTCGGGGCAGAGGGTCTTTCCATTTCTTCCAGATCTCTCTCTAAGTAACACCAGGTATAGCAACAGCCCACTATAAATCTGTGAAACATTCAGACTGAACAAACCATCATCACCAAAAAACACTAATGACATGTTAACCTCGATGTTTACATTGAAAATTCCACAGAGGATGTCTCCCACCCCCTTCCAAAAGGTTCTTAATTCGGAGTACTCATATAAGATGTGGATTTCATTGGCATTGGAAGTCATACACCTGGGGCAGTTTGGGATAGGTAGTGGGGTAAACTTGGCTATCTTGGCCGGTGCGTAATAGTCTGTTGATAACAAAAAAGTGGATCTTCTTTAGGCTCGCTGGTTTAATAAGTTTGTATAATAACTTCAAGGAGGGCTCAAAAAGGGCATCTATGTTGGGCTCAAGGGGGGATTGATTCCAAACCGAGGACTGTGGTGGAAATTCCAGGTCTTCTGCTTCTAAAAACTTATAATACCAAATAGAAATCTCTTTCTTTTTTGGATCCACTTATTTCGGGGAGTGCTCCGTTTCCCAATCTCCTCTTACATCCCCCTTTTCTGCTTCAAACCAGGAAACAAGTTGTAGGTACTTAAACCTGGAAAACCCTGTGCCGATATTGGCCCTTAATGACTCCCAAGGATGGATCCCTTCTGCATCTAACAAGTCAGACCAGATGTTAATGCTTGCTTTCTTAATTGGTACAGCCAAACTATCCCTAAGACATGAAGGTGTACCGGGGCATCCCAAATAGGTGCAAAATCTGAATAGTATCCGATTCCCTATCTACATCTCACTTTGTACCAAGTTTCCAGGGCAGCCCTAAGGACCTTCAGGCGTACTCGTTTAAAATACCTCGGAGTCCCAAACTTGTATAAAAAGCCTTCTCCGCCTCCGCCACCCTCCGTCATAGCCATTTTACCCAACAGCCTTCCCCACGCTGACTCCTCTGGTTTTAAGAGTAACATCCGGACGCCTTTGAATTGGAATGCGACCGAGTACCAGCCAATATCTTGAAGAGCCAAACCCCCTTTGATAAGCCTACGCCTCAACTTCCAAGACAACCTTACTCCCTTGTCTCCCCAAATAATGCTCCCTATCTTACTCTGAAACTTATGAATGCTCTTACTGGGGAACACCAAGGGGACTGCGTTAAACAGTTAGGTCAGCTTGGGGAGGATAACCATCTTCACCAGGTTTACCTTACCATAGATTGTCAAGGGAAGGTTCCTCCATCTAGCAAAGAGGCGGTCTATTTCCTTGATGACTATATTCAAATTGATCAGGGGGATTTTATCCAGATCTTTAACAATGTATATACCCAAATATCTTAACTCTTTGCTGGTTGTGCCCTCCCATTGGTCGATGTTTCAACACTTCATCTCGGTTTTTGAAGTGTTAGCTAAGTAGCCTGAGATGGAGCAAAATTCTTCCTGAAGGGCTTCAACCTGTGGGATAGCCGCCTCCGGGTTACTGGTGAATAACATTAAGTCGTCAGCATACAGGGCTAGCTTACATCGCTAAAGTTGAGACTTAAAAGGATGGATTGAGTCATCTAGTCTGATAGCTTGCGCTAATGGCTCTATGTAGATGTTAAACAGGAGGGGGTAAATAGGGCAACCCTGTCGAGTTCCCCTCTGGATGTTAAAGTAGAGGTCAACATACCATTCAGGAGGATCCTAGCAGAGGCTCCTTGATAACATTTCCTCAAAGTTTGAATAAAAATGGGGCCAAAGTCCATTACCTCTAGTACTTCCCAGAGGTACACCCAGCAGACCCTGTCAAAGGCCTTGGCCGCATCCAAGGCCACTATGGCCAGAGGATCCGATCTTTCCACGGCCAACTCGATATTACCTATTTACAGTTGTGTCTGCTCCTGGATGTACCTCCCGGTTACAAAGCCATTTTGATAGATGTGAACCAGGTTAGGGACCAATTTAGCCAGTCTCCCCGCCAAAATACCCATAATGATCTTATAATCGGCATTCAATAAGGAGATTGGACAATAAGAGTCAGCTTTTAATGGGTCCTTTCCTGGTTTTAGAATGAATACGATGGTAGCCTCCTTCCATGACCTGGGGACTTGACCTGTTGGGCAGTATACTGAATTAAACATGGTACCCAGTACCGGTGTCAATTCTTCTGCTAGGAGTTTACAAACTTCATTCGGGAGTGCACCCATTTCTGCTGCTTTTTTGTTTTTACATTTCTATATTTGATCTTTGATCTCTTCAGGGGTGATAGGGGCATCTAAGATATCACGGCTATCATCCATTAGAGTTGGCAAATATTTACTCCTCAGCCAAGTTTGTATTTGACCAAGGGAAGGGGCCAAGTCCTCTTTATAAAGGGAAAGCAGGCAGGCTTGCATGTCCTAAACACTACTTGACTTATCCCCATTGTTGTTTATTATCAATTCATTAATGTTATTTTTGGAGCGCTCAGCTCTTGCTTTCCAGGCCAGTAAAGCGCCCACCTTCTCCCCATACTCAAAGTTTTGCATACTCTTAGTGAGCCATTGTGCCCTGCAATTCTGGTCTGGTTTACCCACATACTCCTGCCTAGCACCTTCAAGGTCACCCTGAACTTGTGCCAACTTTCCTGGGCTCCCGTGGCTAAGTAGATTCCTCTCATTCTCTCACTGCAGTATTCTCTCCTCGATGATATGTAGCACCCAGGCATCAGCCCTATTCTTAGAGCATATGAGGCCATGGAGCCTGCCCCTCAAATTAGCCTTAAAGCTGTCCCAAACGAAATCCATGGTCGTGGAGCCCATGTTTAATGAAATACATTCTAGGGGGGATAACTTAATGGCCTAAATGATCTCAGGATCCAACAACATGGCTCTATTAAGCGTCCATCTAGGTTGTAACATATAAGTTTTACTATGGTAAGAAAAAAAATATGGAGCATGGTCCGAAAGGTGACTGGGTAAAACTGAGATCCCTGTCAGGCCAACCAAAGTGGACCTATCAGTTAGAATGTAATCGATCCGAGATGAATGACAATATTTTGTACTATTAAATGTAAACCCCTAAAGATCTCCCCTCTTTGCCCTCCAGACGTCTACCAGGTCCAAGTCATGCAACAGGTTTTTCATTGCTCGACGGATTCGAGGTGCCCCTACGTAATGACTCTGATTAGACCTGTCTTTTAGGGGATCCAGGAGGACATTAAAATCACCACCTATGATCAGGGGGGTTTGCCGTCATTAACTTAGATTGTAACTTGCAGATATAAGTCAGGTCATCAACATTAGGTCCATAGAACAAGGCACAAACTAACTCTGAGCCTCCAAAATCCAACTGTGCTACTATCCACCTCCCTGTCTGGTCAGTCTGCACAGATTTAATAGAACAAGAGACCCCCTGCTTTATCAGATTTGCAACACCTCTACTATTGATCGTCTGTTGTGAGGTACAATAACATTTTATCCAAGGGACTCTAGAGATGATTAAACGACTTTCTGCTGAACTTAAATGTGTTTCCTGCAAAATACAGATCTGAGCTGGGGAGAATTCTAAATAGTTCAGTATCAGCCTTTGCCTACGGGGGCATCTTAACCCGGTTACATTCCAGGAAATAAAGCTGACCTTGCTATCCTTTAATCAAGTACCTGCCATTGGTCTGCAAACCTCTGATGCCAACTAAACGGACCTTCCTTAAAATTGAAGGGAGATGAGTTTTCTATTTTTTATTTTACCCACTGCTCCCCACCCAGTGTACCCCATACCCTGTGACCCCTTCCCCCATGAGGGACCCTCCCTTCCAATAGGCTAAGCCTATTAGATCTCAGCTCCCTTGGGCTTTATAGGAAATACTCAAATATAACAGTTAAATATAGGGTCTTGTAGCCTAAGAGCTCACATTACCTCAACGGCCACCCTCTCTACCCCCCAAATCCTTTTTGATTTTAACAATAAGGGCAACCACCTCCTCGATTGTGCGGATCTGATGCATATGATTGTTCCACATTACGCAAAGTAATGCAGGAAACTTCAGCTGAGCCTTGGCCCCCAGGTTATTTAACTCCTCAAGCCTCTTCCACAGCTCCCACTGTTTTGTTGCAGTGATGTGGGAGATATCGTATCTTATATAGAAGGAGAAGGGGTTAAGACCCATGGATGTTATGATGCCTTCCTTGAGAGCAGAGGATAACATTCGCTCCTTAACAGAATATGACAAAAAGTTAACCAAGATATTCCTAGGTTTTTGCCTAGTTAAGTTCCTCTTGAAGGGGTCGCGGTGCACCCTTTGTATCTCCTGTACGAGATCTACGCTGTGTGAGTTCTTCAACACTGTCCCTTGTAATAAGGAGATCATGAACCTCTTTATGTCCGACCCCTCCAGAGCTTCAGGTACATTTAGAAGCCTCAGGTTATTCTTCCTGGAGTGGTTCTCCAAACGTTCAAGGTCATCTTTAAGTTCTTTGTTCTGTGCCGATAGATTTGCCAATTCGACTGAAGTAGTATGCATAGCTTCTTTAATTTTGCATCTGTTCTTATAGTGACTTCTTCCAGCACCTCGCAGGAAGCTTGAATGGCTGCCTGGTTTGCTTCTGAAACGGAAAATCTACTAGCCATTTCGGCCCTGTTCATCTCTGACACAGTGAACCTACTTTTCATCTCGTCCTTCAGGGCAAGTAGTATATCTGGCAATGAGCGTGTCATGGAGTCTGTAATTACACAATCATCTTTGGCCTTAGAAGCATATTGCGGCGTTTCCTGGGTATCTTGAGTTGCCAAGACAGAATATCTATTAGAAAGGCTCAGTGCTGGGTGAATGGCTGATGTACCATCAGGACTTATGGCTGGATATTCCAGAGGGGCAGGGTATCTTTGCCCCTTTGGGTTACTCTGCGGGACACTAAGCATTCCATCGGGTGCTGTGCTATTTCCGTCTGGAGGTTTACTTATGCCTATGACTGGGGAACTCAGTGACTTATGCACATCCACCGAAGGGCTGTCCTGACCAGCACTCTTTAAAGAATCCCTGGCAGTGGTGGTTGATGAGGACATAACTTTGTAATATGTTTTCAGTGAAGGGGTGATTTTCACTTTTACAGGCGATGGCTTCTTGCCCCTACCCCTTCCCTTACCCTTACCAGCCTCTTTCCCCTTAGAGATAACTCCATCATCCGTTGTATCCCCTCTCCGCTGCTTAACTGATGCTCTGACATTCAGAGATAGTTGGGAAAACTCGGGGTAGTAGGATAGGCTGGGTGATATCAATGTTGAGGGAGGTATGTGCCACTCTTGCTCGCAAGGTATACATGTTAATTTTACGTGGAGAGGCTCCCGCTTTCAATGTCTCACTTGTCTCCATACAGTTGAGGTAGGCCCCTCCCTCTGCCAGTAGCTTGGTAATTACTATAACCCTCTTGTGGTAGGGCAAAAGCACATTGCCGTTTAAACTGCCTGAAGAAAACGTGTGTCCCCTCTTACCTTTGTCCAAGCTAACAGAGCTTGCGTACTCAAGAAAGATGTAACTCCAACTCCGACTCCGACTCCCTACCCTGCGGCCGTGTATGTGACCTGCATAAACATAAAACGTTTTTAGAGGCCTTCCTACACCCACCGAGCTGACCATCTCCAACTAGATATGCCTGAGCCCTGTTGCTGGCATCTGCAGGAGTCAGTCCAGGTTATAGAGTGTTTGCTAGCATTAGAGAGAGATCTTCCCTTTCTAAGTGAAAGATTTATCAGATTAAAAGTGAAGCAAAAAAAAAAAAATGTAATGCCATGAAACACACATCTGTATTGGATCTTAGACCAAGCAACATGAATCAATGCAAAGCAACTCCGCATAGAACTTGCATTATTGGCACATATTTTTGGGATATTAATGTCTATCAGACATTTGGAAACAGAGCAATATCACAGCTTCCACTTATTTTCGTGAAATTGAATAATCGCATAACTAAAATAGAAAAAAACAAAGCTGTTTCTATTTGGACCAAAGTGTTACACATTCTCTGTGTCTAAATGTATGCAGGCACATTGCAGATAACGGACATTTTCCTTCAATTCCAGTATTATTATTTTTTTAATGAGTACCACGTATAGTCCATATGGCTCAACTTCAAAGAAAACCTGTTTGTTTAAATACCAAATTGATGCAGTTTCGATGTCATCTATTTTGCTGCCTCTACAATACAGTCCAGGTACATATTCTCATGCTCATACTATATGGGAGAAACCAGTTCTTGCTATGATGATATGGTAAGATACATCAGAAGTACACATTATAAAAAATAACTTCAATGTTACGAAATTGATGATGGTACAGGCTTCAAAAATTGAACTTTGAGATTGAAATTGAGATTTTGTATACCGGCTATAACTTTGTACTCTGGAAATGGACACAACAAATCGAATATTGTCGTCTTTGTGTGTCAATCAGAGATAATTCAGTAATAACAAAGGCAGTTATTTGTTTTCTCATTGTGCCATAGGTTTATTTCGGTATATTCCAGCAATGACAGGATTAAGTGCCTTGAAAGAAGCTAGAAAAAGAATAATATGAACAATAATGCTTTATAACAATTACAATACAGATCATGTATATCTGGAGAACAAAAACTCTATGAAGGAGAAGACGGGTGTAAAGGAGAAGAGGGAGAGAACACCACTGCTGCAAATATTCATTTGTGGTACTTCACCAGGTGAATGCTACTGTAAAGTTCGTATGTTCTTACAGAACAAAGTATAGATTTTTGCAGTGGTTCAATAGGAATGACAAACATGAGCTCTCATGAGACATTAGATTTACCTCCAAGTGGCAGGCTGTAAATATCGTGGACCTTACCAAGATATTCTCTCTAAGTCAGGAGGGCAGGAAGCAGCAGGGTAAATGCCACAGGGAACATCAGTGGGATGAAAAATCAACTACATGAATGAAATACAAAAGGTGTGCCGATAAAAATAAAGCTGTTAAAACACTGACCTGAAGTAACAGAGAGACCCAGGAACCTTAACTTAGGAAGTGTGTTGCTTGGCACCAAGTAATTCAAGCTGCTTTTACTCAAATGCCACTGGAAGTGCCTGTCCCATCCTGTGACCTGAAAGGGAAATTGTTTTTGTTCCTTATGCTCTGCAGTATGTATTCCTTGGTCTCAGCCACCATAGGCATATTCTCAAATCTCTTCAACGTGGTCCTATTCTTTTCTCTTTGTACATTTCTTGATATAACTATCTGATTCCTGATAAAGTGGCACTGTAAATCTACAAGGCTCCGACTTCTCCAAAAGTAGAGGTTCCCTTGGTGGCCAGTTAACCAAGGAACCAATAGGTTTGAATGATGGTCATCCTACACTATTAACTGCAGGGCGATTATCAATCATTTTCTATACCTATGTTTGATGTATGATGCACAGTGGGTATGTATATGAAAAATTCGCTGGTATCATGGCCATTAGGTTATTTTTATCAAGAAATAAACTACTGCTATGGCATTTTGTTTTTTTAGAATTTTTTTGGGGTCGAGTGAAACTTTAAATATTGTGCCCACTGTGAAAAAGCAGTGCTATGAATGGTATCATCACTGTGGTTGCTACCTTCACAGCTGACATAACCCCTTCAGGCAGTGAGGATCTCTCATTATGGTGGACATTTCTCTAGCTCTCTGGAAAACTGGTGGATCATTTGGCTTAATGATCTTCTGAAGATTAATCAGGATGGTAATTCAAAGGCTACATGGATTCTTTTAAAATACATGAGTTTTTATATGTTTGAACTGTAGTATGTTTTTGTCTCATAGTGTTTTGTTGTAAGTTTGAAGCAGTTACATTTGTATTGGCAGGGAGGTCCTGACTTAAAAGGTGCTATTGAGTGCTTACAATAAAAGATTTACTGCATAACATTGGCCTCCGGGTCTTGACATAACATTTTAATATGTCATTCTTTATTTTGATTTTCACATTTATTTATTGCCCGACACTACAGCTTTCCAGTTTTGATATTTCATTATTATGTTAATTATCACGCATATTTGTTATAAGGACGGTAGAGAGGTAAATATTAATTATCTCCCTTATTATTATCTCAATTAAAAGAAAAACTGAATGGACATGAAGTTCCAATTTTCAAGCAAACAGGAATTTCTCCTCAACTACGGTGAAAGTGATTTTTGTCCTTTTTGCCCAAAGAAAATAAAATGCACAGAACATCATCTTCTTACAAAGCACTGGAAATGGGCAACTCTTCTTACTACTGGATCTGAAGGTATTTAAAATTTTAATGCATATGTACAGAGCCTTACCAATGTCATGCTTGCAAGGAGAATGTCTTACAACAAACAAAAATGAGAATGCAACATGGAGGACAAATTTAGGTGGGAAGATCTGCGTAATTACTGTGCATAAATAATTAAAGACAGAGCACGTTTACAAACAGGAATATATTAATACATTTTTTTCTGGGAGTAATTTTTGTAAACTTTGTAAATTACATCAGAGATTATGTGACATATGAGCAGATTCCCAAATTTAGCATTAAATGCAGTAGCTACAGAATTACATAGATCCACTTTACTCATCAAGTTCCAATTTTTATTACAGTTTGTTGATGAAATGTAAACAATACTAGGCAACTTAACTCTAATGATTGACTACTGTTAGCTGCAGTTTCAATAAAACATGTTTCCCAACCTACTCTTTCTAAGAATACAGGTTATATATGAAAATGCATAAAACATAATATGTTCAAAAAGGTCTTATATTGAAATCTTGAGGTTCTGGTAATATTTAATATTCACTTGTCTATCTGGCTTTTGGTTTAAGATGTCAGAAGAACCCCAATCCATATAAAATGTAATACAAATTGATAAATGTGGAAAGGTAACATGACTCATGACAGATGAAGCCTAACTTTTTGAATGAAGCTCCTCACATGCCATCCTAAAAATTTGGAACATATAACACTTTGTTTGTCTGCATAAATAGTTTAAGGCATTGCTCTTTTTGTGTTCATATGTTAAACACAAATTTAAAGAGTGATTATGTTTGTGCAGCAAGATAAAATCAAATTGATGAGGCCTTCTGGTTTTTAGGAGGGTTGTTCCCCAAAGTGAAGTTGCTGTGAATGCAATGAGTGAGGTAGGAAATATTTTTAACTTGTATCACTGTAACTGTGATATGGTAATAAAATGAAGCTCTAATGGACAAGCAACAATACATTTGATTTTACACATGCACTAAATAATGTGTTATTGATGCACGTTTTTGCATCCCCAGCCAACTACCTCAAACCTTTTCCAGCATACAGTATTAGTACGAAAACTTAGTTGTGGCTTTATTGTGGTGTGACCTGTCTAGTCGTACCGGGCTCGAGAGTCAATGGAGCACCCTCTGCATAACATGCAGAACCGAGATAAGAACAGGCCGGAGAGATGTTTGTATGCATAGCATTTTTCAAGGGTTAATTACAAAAGCATGATAAGTCTGGTGGTCACTACACTTGATGGTGAGATTTGTGGATAAAGGGCTTAATGTCCCTGCTATAAACCACAGTATGCGACATGCAGATCAAAGACTTGTATTTTATGTAGATAAGTAACATCACTGAAAGGTAAGAGATATGGTGCAACTCTGCTCTTTTTCAAGCAATGTAGCTCACCAACTTAGTTTGTTATGCATTTAAAAAAATGTATTAATCTGTCCCTTTGTTGCTCCAAACAGTATGTTTAATGTAACTCCTAGCCATTATATTCTAATTGGCTTGAGTACATTTTCCTATAAATAGATTTACACACTTGTATGGCTCATTATCGTTTTATAATATGTTTTGAATGAAAAGCAGCTTGAACATATAAATTTGGGATAAGTAGTGATATAAAAAAATAAACGTCAGAAATGGGCGAAAGAAAAAAGAGGGGCATCATTAGTGGATGGTTGTCAGGGAAATCCATGCAGAAGGAAGTCATGGGGTTGTGCTAACCTAGGTAAGGATGTCCCTACAAGAGCCAATTGCTCCCTTACCTGCACATGGTTCCTGTGTGTAGGAACTAGCTGTACAACACCAAACTGTCCCCCCCCCCAATTGCGGCACAGAACTACATTTTGAGAGTTTGATTTCCTATAGACTACATGTTTTTTCATTTTTCTCTACAGATAAATACATAATTCCATGTAATTGTCTACAATTACAATCCAGCTCATTAATCCAGAAATCATTGGCACTGTCCTGTTTGTCCGATACTTATAACCCGTTCATTAAACTTCAAAGGCCATATGGATAACCAACATGGTATGTTATTTTTTTAATGATATGGATTTTAAAGGTAAAAAAAAAAGCATTATTAACTTCTTTTATTCAGATTTTTGAAATACCAAATATGTTATAAATCTCATTTTTCTAATCTCAAAGGCATGGTGTTAGCATGTGGTTCCAAAATATCTAAACTTTATTAACAAAAGGACTATACCAGTAATTCTTGGTACATGTTTATAAAATTTCTTACTGCTGTGCTGAAAAAGTGAAATTAAATATGATTAACAAAATATTTATCCTGTATAATGTTACTGATTTTCGGATCTTCTTATTTTTTAGGTTATATAGTCAAAGAAAATCAGAATACCGAAGGCAAGATTTTTTTCAATTGCTTTTTTTTAACTAATATTAAGAAAGGATTATTTGATATAGTATGTAATGACAAGACAATATATTAATTAACTTTAATAGCTTTCCAAAATTATTTTATTTGTATTCAAAAAGGGTAAGCCACTAAATGGTCTAGTGGTATTTAAATGTATATTGCATATGTTCAGCAGCATATTAAAGTTGATGGCCATGCCAATAAATGTTTAGCTTTCAAATAACATTATTATTCTATTTATTTTAGTGAAGGATATAAAGAAATTAGATCAACCACTTCAATTATTACCCACTGCAGGTGTGAGAAATGAGGATATTTCAAAATCAATAAAGTGTAGTATTTGCAGTTCCACGTTTGTAAATCATTCAACACTACGGCGTCATCAACAAAATATTCACAGCATTTTTTCAATTCCAGTGTATTGTGTGGATTGCAAAAAATGGAATATATTTTATGCCCCGTTGTAAAAATTGACAAAGAGCTCCAATTCATGTTCAAAAAACTATTTCTAAACAACAATACAATTGTGAAATTGCTCGCTGTAGGGAATTTATGGCAATGGCTAGCCGCAGTGGTCATCCAGCACTCGAATGCAAACACCTAGAAATGGCCAAAAATGCTAAACCATTTCAATTTCCAAATGAACTTCAAGAGTCATCACTAAATCAAATGCTACAGAAAAATCTGATTTCTTTAACACGAAAAATCGAATGCAAAGAAATAATTGAATCTGCTTCAAAAGCAGGTGTTTGTGCAGTATATCCAGTGTTTCTTTCAGAACATGGTTTTTCAGGAAGATTTGTATATTTTTCTGTATACACTGGCAAACAGGACTACTGGTGTCTTTTCTTAAGGACACGTGTTACTTTTGATATAAAATCAGGACAATGGCACTGCCAATGTAAGGGCAGCCACAAATCATGGATATGCACTCACAGATATCTTTCAATGTGGTGGCTATTTCAAGAACGCCCCGAATTGTTAGAAAATGAACTTTTAGAACAGGAAGAAGACAACATATTTAAAGAGGGCAGTTTTGATATTTCCAGTGACTCAGAGTTTGAAATGTCTCCAGCATCACTTGTGGAAGTGAGTGAGTATCCACCAGACAAAAAGCATGTTAGAAAAATGGTGGAATACATACATGCTAATAAGCGTATTCCAAAATACATTCCTGAAAAATTGACCATGGAAGACCCAAAAATTCCACAAACTTTCATTCCAATTGAAAAACATTGTCCTTACTGCCCTGGCCCCACAGCACCATTACTGGGTGAACCTAAATTAATCTCAAAAAATGCAACAGTGTACGGCATGTATAACATTCATAAAGGTGAGTTTGAAATAACTGTGTTTTAATAACTACCACTTCATGTTGTTTCACTAATTTCTAATATTTCTTGAATATATAGTTATGATTAGATTACTATTTGAAGTCTGTGAATTTGGCAGCTTTCATGAGGCGCTCAGCTTTCTAACTATCACATACAATAATGCGTATTGTGCATCCATCAATATTATGCCCTTATGTATAATTTTGGCTACCGTAATGTTTTCTCCTAGACCAATATATGATTTCCAACAGTAATAATTCTTCCACTAAAGGTTCATTGAGAAATGTTAGTGTATTCTAACCAAGTTCTCTCTCTCTGTTTTTATATTGTCAAGTACACATGTTAGTTTTAATTCTTTAATTGTATGTAGTGTGTGAATTGCTTCATAATTGTCATCAATATCACAAGTTGCCTTTGATTACACAAATACCTACCTTAAACATTATATACTCCTGGTGTGATTTTATTTGGAGTTAAGGTCATTTACAAGTGTGAATTTGTATTAAAAAAACAAACAAACATACAATTATAATCATAAATGTATGCATTTGCATGCCTAAGGTCAACGTGGTTTCCCATCTCCCTTGTGAATTGTGCCTAGTGCAATCTAGGTAAGTTATTGAATTTTAGTTTATCATTTTATGGCCTTTTTGCATGTGAAATTTAACACATTGACATTGTTTTCGAAAACCTTTTGATTTTTATATATTTAAATAATAGGTATATTATATATATTTTATAATGCTTTCTTTTCTTTCAAGGTCCTAATGAGATGCACTGCACTGAGGCATATTTACCACAGAGTAAATTTGACTCCCACTTTACTGCTACTATGCAGTAAATCCAGTGGTGGAGAACAGTTCTCAAAAAGGTGGTGCTGGTCAGTGGCATGATGTCACTAAACTCATAGGTTGTTTAGAAAAACCATTCTGGTTAACGAAATCATCTAACAAATGATAAAATCCCCTGCAGTAGGAAAGTGTGGTAAGGCCTTCACATCCATCTTTGGAAAATGTTGACCCAATTGTGTATCTTGAAGAACATTTTTCACAGTATAATGGTAAGTCATGAACACGTTTCATGGTATCTTTTGTTTCTTTATAGTGAGTACAATAAATATCAACTTGGTGTAGCAGTGAAATTTAGTCTAAATGGAAAGTCTTTGTTGTGATAACTTATATCTGTTTATTGGAAAGCTACATATGGGAACTTTGATTGCTCCTGTAAAATAATTGACATAGATTCAAACAGAAAATTAGTAAGTTTGTTTCCCAGATGTTAGTTCCATTTTTTAAATTGTATGAATGAACAAACATAGTATGAAAACTGGTTGTTTAAAGATATAGCCTGGTGCAAAATGTTATTTTGGAGCAAATACCCTTCAGACTATTTACTACTATGCTAGTACTCCAAACGATGGATGCAGGTGTGCTCTGTCTTCTTTTTTGTGCATCAGTGCAATATTTCTAAAGTAAGGTCCATAATATGGATCTTATGAACTTATCCAAAAGTCACAATGTTTGATAAACGACTGTCACTATACAATCATAGTTTCATTAAAGAAAAGATTAGTGGCCATTTGGTACAGCAGGAGGGGTTTTTAACATACACTAATACACTCTTAACTTGGTGTAAGAAATCTCAAAACACATACAGTCACGTTAACTAATATTTGTATGGAAGGTGTTTTGCTTTAATTATCCCTATCTAAACATAAGAGTAATGAATATAATATGTTTTACATATATTCTAAAACTATTTGTTCTAAGCACTGTGATCCTGAAAACTACTATAGCAATTCTGGCTGATGAAACTGTGTAAACTATACAGAGACCATTTTTTGGTACTGTGCTCTATACAAAGTTAAGTGTGCATATACACCACTTCTCACTATACCCTTCACAGAAAGTAAGATGAATACTACAAACAAAACTATTTTTCAATTAATTAGCAATAGGACACACAAAAACAAGGCTTAGCATAGCGCACCATGAACAGCTCTGCAGGCCTCTTTCTGCTATTTCTTATATTTATAGTCTAATTAATTGTTTAATGTATACAATATTCATCTTCAAATATTTTGTTTAAAGTATACAATCATGATCAGGCATATTTTAAAGGAGAAGATTGTGAAGATCTGCTGGGATGGATATTGTTAATATTTAACATCTGATTGTCATTGTGAGATGTCAAGGAGCAGTTGTATGTAGCCAGTCTGACCCGTAGCGGTGTTCTATAGTACATTCCTATATAGGCCCATGACATGTGGCAGAGCTGTTTAGTTATTCCACGCCTGTTTAGTAGGTAATGGGTGGTTAATTGTTGCAGACTGGTTTAGTAATGGGGGAGGGACATGACCCCTAGCAGTTTCATTGTATGTGAGTGTAAGAGCAATAAAAGTGAATTTTTATACAGCCTGTATGACCTAAAATTAACTGACTAGAGCGATGAGTCTATGGTATTACTATTATTGTGGGTTTATATCTTGTATTGTATTGCAAATGGATTTATATAGTACCTTCTACAGCTGACGAGGCTTTGTGGCTTTTTTGAATAGGCAGGACGCTGCTTGGTCTTCTGGGCTAGTGCGGTTAATGATTGGCCCTCTCAGAAAATGGCAAGAATGTGGTTTTATGGTATTTGCTACAGCCAAATCCTCATACAATTCTACTGTGTGGACTTACTGCACTGTAAAGTAGCTCTTTTAAAATACCCAACGTGAAATAGGCAGAGCAGTATTTAATCATGTCATTCTGCTTCTTCTGAATAATAAAACAGGCCTAATTATCCTTACTAGCTCTTGTCTCTGTTACAAATCAGGGTTCATTGAGCTCTTAAATGCCCTTGTTCAAAACCTTTTAGGACCTAATATTTTTCATAGCCCATCTGTGTATCTATGATTGCAGTTTTCAATAGAATAATTGTTTTTTAAGATAGGGGTGTGTATAATAATTTATATCTTATTTTTCCCCTTTGAATCAGGTATATATGTTTATGTAAAGATTTGTCCAATTTGTGCTAGCCCGGTCCGGTATCAAGAATATACACCAGGATTTCACAATTTTAATGGCAAGACATTTTTGACGATTCCTCTGTGTGTTCTTATGACCTCGTCATTTCAGGTACTGTGTGTGTGTGTGTTTGTGTATATGTGTCCTTGTGTGTGCATGTGTGCCTCTGTGTATGTGTGTGTTTTTTCACTAGTTGATAATATTTGAAGGCTTCAACAAATACATGCTCATTTATTTAAATTTTACATTGTGAGGAGTAATACTATTTTTCAAAATTAATGAACGATTTAACTGTATAACAATTGTAGTGATTGCAATATGTTTACATGTGCACTTAATTCACTGTGGTCAGGATTCCCATCCTCTGACTCAACATTAGTACTCTATTGAAATTTCAATTTGGCAGATCTGTACATATGTTTAGTTCATCTGCTTATAGGTTTTATGATAATACTGAATATAGTAATTTTAGCCTCTGTAAAATTAGTCATTCAACATGTATAAAATGATTAGACACAATTTAACTACTTAAAATTTGATTCAGTTTAATGTTCTAAAAATCAATTTCTCTCTTGTTGCAGAATCATTTGTTTGTTATAAACATTCCCAGCAATATTATTACAAGCCAAATAGATTTAGAGCACTCTTTTATGAAAACTATTAGGGGAAATTGATTGTGGTACTCAATTTATTTTCTCTTTAATAAAGCAAAAGCATTAAGTTAGAAAGGCATTTGGCAAATACTTCAAACCATGCTTATCAAGACGCTGATTGTTGTGTGTCATCAACCGTTAAAGATCAAAAAGTTCTTATTAGGAGGCAATAGTTTTATCTTTAATTCAAAGGCAAAAACCTTTGCATTATCCTTCAATTTGTTGGTGAGGATGTGTGTGATAATTAATACATTTCATTACTTTTGTTTTATTTAATATTAAAGTGTGATAGTCTGTGGTTACATTTAAAAAAAGTATGAAAAATACTAACAGATTATGTTTGTAATATTCACAATGCTTTATACTCAATAGAACCACACAGCAATTGGACGTTTCTTAACTACAATGGAAGATTTCATGGGGATGAAATTTCATCATGACACTCTTAGAAAGGCATTCTTTCATTTCTCAGCAATGAGGAAATATTCTTACGACTTCTATTGCATTAAATGTGGACACCATACAGCAATTTTAGTTGGTGATGCAAACTGGAAGCTTTCATTTGATATTCCTAGTAAGTAATCATTTATTTTCCCAAAAGCCATTGTTAATAATATAAACTCTCAGTTCTTCTTATTTCTGGTATTCTACAATTTTCTGTGAAAGAAGCACTGTCAGTTATCTCTATTCTGCTCTCTTCTGGGCACTACTCATATTGACTGCCCGTATCAATTTGCCTATTTGTATATCAATTTAAAAATGAAAGCAATAAAATTTGTTATCAAATACAATCAAACGGAATTTGCATTACAGATCATTGTTTAATTAATGGCTTGGTCAGTCAATTTTATGCTACCTTTTTATTCTGCTCATTCAACATAGTTTTCTCTATTATTATTAAAGGCCATCCTGCAATTTATGTTGCATGTCATGCACGTTTCACCCTGGCAATAAAACTATATACATGGTCAGTTTATGGAGTGTGACTTGTGTACCTTAAAATATGCTCACTCCTTTGTTGTTAATATTTATACTATGATTTTAAAGCTAGATAGAAAAAAGATTTGGTGTTACAAGACATTTCACTTATCCAGAACTTTTCTTGTTTAGGCTGAAATTACAATTTTTAAGGAACACTTTGATCCTCATAAACATCTGATCCATTCTTTGTGAATTGACCTCACATAAATATAATGAATTCTACACTATTGGAGTATATTTATATTTATAATAAATGAAACATTGAATATAATGTTCTAAACTTATATCCCAGTTCATCTTTTCAAAAGACCCATACTGCATGATCAAAAAGAGGAGGAATTGCAAGTAGACATTGAAAATTCTTGGCAAAAAACAGAGTACCAAATTATTGCTAGCGGCATTTGTGAAGGTAAGTATTTTGTTGTTTTAGTCTGATAAGATGCATATTTCAAACAACTACTTAGAATATAGTTTTTTCAAGATAAAGGTAGGATCTCTGCTGTTACTGTACATGTCATAGCACAAGAACATGCATCCTATGCATCGGGCAACATTCACAAAGGCAAATCTCAATGTGAGATTCTCTGTACGCATACAGTGGTGCCTATGCATGTCCCATATATGTAAATTTCACCATAAATTTAATTTGTTAACTCTAGATAGAGATGTATTCCTTCTAACATAAGGTTCAAGTGATACATATAACTTAAAATTCATCATACATTTACTACAATTCACTGTACAGGTGTATTTTGGACATTAACATGCAAACAGTAGTTCTACAGACAATAGGCAGAGTTATCAACTACTCTACGTAGAACTATGAATTGGTAAAACTAGGGAAACATGCATTTTTTAATGAAAAAAATGCACACCTCACAAATAATGTTGGAGCAAATAAGAAGAGTGCACACCATGGGCTACTGTGTCTTCCCTTTGTGATGCATAATGCGATAGAACCAGATATCTTAAACAGTGTGTATCCATGTGTATCCATATTTGGTTTTAGCACACCTTGTGTTTTGATTACTATTCAAATGGGTTATTAGGACTTTTACATTGGAGAGGTGTCTCTTTTATAATTTTTTTATTTTTCAATTGATTCATCTTTTGTGTTTATATTTCTACAATGAGATTTATGTGAGGGTCTTTAATGTCCAAAGCTATATGTCCTTTAGAAATATATAATTCTTTTTTAATATTTTTGTTTTGTGTTAACGACAATGTGATTTAAAAGGGCATTTGTACTTCTGAAAGTTATTTGACCATTTATTTTTGTTTTAGTAGGTTTTGTAAGCAGTTCCACTATTACAACAAAAATTTAGTTGTCGAATATATCATAGTCATTGCTACATTCCACCGTTCGAAGCCATGGTATCAACATAATTTCCTACACAGATGACACCCAGCTCATCATCACGCTTTCAGAAAAATCCCGCCTCCACCAGCACCAGCACCAGCTTGACGAGCATCACCGACTGTCTGAAGCTCATCATGGACAAGACAGAATTGGTGATATTGTGAAATAACAATTCCCAGAGGAATGAAACCTAGTGGCCTGTTGAACTTGTACCCACACCTCCATAATCTTGGCATCATCCTGGGTAGATAAATCACAATGAAATGCCAGATCAACACAGCCTCCTCCTCCCTCAGCTTCAACACCATGCACATGCACCGAAAGATCTTCCAATGGCTCGACGTACATACCAGGAAAAAGGCCATCCAAGCACTAGTCACCAGCTGACTTTACTACGGCAACACACTCTACGCAGGAATCACCACCCAGCTCCTAAAGAGACTCTAGATGATCCAGAACTCAGTGTCCTGACTCATCCACAGACTTCCCAAATGGACCCATATCATCCACCACCTCAGGTACCTCCATTGACTACCATCCAAATGAGATACCAATTCAAGATGCTAATATATGCATATTAGGCCTCCACGACCAGGGACCAGCATGCATTATCAACCACACTGAACAACCACCAGCCATCAAGACACCTGCGCTTTGCCTCCATCACCCTTGCTCGCACTCCCGGCATCTGCTGAAGCTGCATCAGAGGATGCTCTTTCTCTTACCTTGTTGCCACATCCTGGACTGGACTTTACTTCCATTACCGTACAGCACTCTTTCTCGTGGAATTCAGAAGTAAGTCAAAAATAGCTCTTCAACTGATTGCAGCATGATCCTAGTGCCTGGAGGCCCTCATGGTGATTAACCTTGCTCTAAAAATCCTGATTGATTAATTAATTGATTGATTGATTGATTTGTGCACATTTTTAAATTCATTTGTAATAAGCACCACTGCAACAATTATTATTTTTAGCTCTTCTGTGGTCTTCTGTAGGATGCATTTCAGTTCTGTTATTATAACTATATCATTTTGAATACAACTATTGCTATTTTGACTTGATCTTCTATATTATACCAAGATGATAACTTACTAGAGTTATAATAAACTTGAAACAATATGTTTGATTTGAATTATTTCTTATAAAACGAAAATAGTTTGTTTTATATTAAATATTTGTTACTGCCTACTAATGTTTCAGGAAATGACCAGAAAAACCCTTATTGTACAGAACTGGACTACTCAAACTTTGTGCCTTGGGTCGGTAGTGCAACCAGGGTGGGCCCTAAGGTGCCAAAAAGTGAAGTGAAGAAAGGGTTGCCATTGAGGTGCAGAGATGAAAATGTTAATAAAGAAGAAGACAAAACAATTAATGAAGATAAAATCCTGCTACTTCTGGAATCAACACAGGTATCAATTAAATGTGTTATAGACTTTTCAAAGTCAGAGACTTGACATGTTGGTATACATGGTTTATCAAAATCATTGATCGTGCTGTATGGTATCATAATTTCCACGGTGTATGTTTTCATTTGTTTTTCCGATTTACTTACAAAGTAGGTAATACATATTGTAACAACTTTGTTTCAAGGGGTTCTTAGAAATGTATTGTTTCAAAGTTCATCTAAGTGCACTATAGAAAACTTTAAAATTATGTGTCAGGCACAACAAAGTCTAGATTGCTTTATGGTTTTTGTAAAGAATGCAGGATAATTTTATCTCTTACATGATTTCCATAGCTATTTAAATAATTTTATTAACCTGGTTTTCATCATAGGTTCAACTATGAGCTAATTAGTGCAATTGAGGGTCTAGCAGGTACAGCTCAGAAATGTTAAATGTAAAACTAACCCCTTATGAAAAAATAAATACATGAACTGCAATTAGAAGATGCAGTGGTGGGAATGAAGTTTAAAGTGTTAGTTAATAAAAATATTTCTTTATTTCAACAATACAAAAGTTATTTTCCATTTTACCTGTTATTTGATGACCACTGTAAGTAATTGTCACCAGGTTTCGTCTACAATTGTAAATCTAATTGAACATCTACATCCATTAAAGACTTAGGGCCTGAGTTATACATTGGTGGCAAGGGTATTTTGTTTCAATGCAGGCAGAGTTCCCTCCCTGTTAATATAGTGGTCCGCCCACCAAGTTTAATTGCTGTCAGACCATATGTTTGGCCACGGCAAAGACTACTCTGTTTCTGCTATAGGCAAAACTTCTCCAACTGACCTGTGCAGTGAGGGCCGTTTGAGAACAGGCAACATGTCTGCCAGCACAATTTAGGTGGGCATACATGGAGTGACTTTTTTTTACTGATATTCATCGGCAGGTAAAACCAGACGGTAGAGGGAAAATAAAACCATTGTAATGCTTACCTCTGCCATGGGAGAAGACTCACACATTATAAGGGGAGTGTTCGATTTTTTATTTTTAAAAAGCAAATCCCAATTTAAATTTTCTTTTTGAAAAAAAAAATTAATACTGTTAGCTACAGGGCTGTGTCATTGCCAGATAGCCCTGTAGCAAACTGTAAAATGCATTGGCAGTAACCACCATGAGTATGCATTCTGCTAATGCCCCTATACATGACCAACTGCTTGGCAATCATGTGGGAATTAGGTTGTGGCCTCTCCACCATAGGGACAGAGTAATTTCTGTCTCCATGATGGATCCACGGGCTGTCCTCAGAGATATTACATACTTTTAGGTTATGCTACTTTTTCTTAAGATGTTTGTTGCTAATACGTTTTCAGGTTTATACAAGGAAGCTTAATTGACAAATGAAGAAATATTAGGGATTTCATGTGAAATGTGCATGTATGTACCCTACTCTCAATTTTAATTCTGATTATTAATTTGGAAGAATTTTGTTGATCCTCTGCATTGTGCCTTTACCATATTACATGTGTGTGTTATATGAAGGGGAGCTATGAGAAAGAGTACATCTATGTGTGCACCACTCTGCAAAGGTGCACAAGCAGATGTGGCTGCCACAATACTTGTCTGCCTTGTTCTTCTTCTGACCTCGGTGCATTGCCAGTTCTTTAAATGACTTCACTTCTAAGCTAAATGTGCTTTTATCCAAACTGCATGTGTGACGGCATAAAACTTTAACAGCAATTTACAATTCTAGAAATACATCTTTGTTAATTGAACGATTCTTTTTTATTTTGTTCTATGTTGAACCAATGAAAATTTTGTGCATTTATAAATTACAATCTGAAGAGGATAAATGTAAGTGCATTGTGTTATAGGTAATAAGTCTTTGGGGCATAAAAAAAGAGCAACCACATCTCAATGAACTCCTTAAAATATTTTAATTACAATTATCTGTTATATTATGGTAGTTGGAGTTGATTTTCATTATTATAATCAGTCTTAACAGACAGTATTTTCATAGGCTAAAAATGATGAACTGATTAATGCGTGCCAAAGTTTGGGTGTTTCTGGAATTGGATCACAATCAGATCTCATAAACAGGCTTCAAGAGCTTGTCCTCTATAAAGAAATTTACCCTAAGATGTTTGCAAAACTACAGAAAACCGGAGGTATGATATAGAAATGAAATATTTAAGTTGCAATTATGTGATATAACCTCAGTATTATAAAACAATTGTGTTCGCATAGAATGATGGGAGAGTTGTGTGTTTTTTATTTCCATGGCATAAAGTTATATAATAATCAATTAACAGTCTGTGTTGGTGTGTTTCTGGAAATATTTATAACATATGCCAGTGTCAGCATTTTTTAATTTTAAATTTTACACTAATGCAATTGCTTTTGTTTTTTAATATGCACTTTTGGGAAACAATGTAATTACAATTGATAACTTTACATGGTTTTCGTATACCTTTATTCAATTTCAGTAGTGTCTAATATTCCCATTTAAATCAATCAATCAATCAATCACATAATTTGTAAAGCGCACTACATACCCGGTAGGGTTTCAAAGCGCTGGGAGGGGCGAGGGAGGGGTGCTGTTACTGGTCGAAGAGCCAGGTCTTGAGTTGTCTCCTGAAAGACAGCATGTCTTCGGTTTGTCGCAGGTCGAGGGGGAGGGCGTTCCAGGTCTTGGCGACGCGATGGGAGAAGGACCTGCCTCCGGAAGTGGTTCTCCGGATGCGTGGGACCGTGGCAAGGGCATGGTCAGCGGAGCGGAGGTTCCTGTTCGGTACGTAGAAGGAGAGTCGACTGTTGAGATAGGCTGGGCCGGTTTTGTGGAGTGCTTTGTGTGCGTGGATCAGGAGTTTGAAGGAGATTCTTTTGTCGACGGAGAGCCAGTGCAGGTTCCTCAGGTGGGGAATGATGTGGTCGCGGCACGCACATCGAGGATCAGGCGTGCGGAGGCATTCTGGATTCTCTGTAGTCTGCTGATGAGCTTGGAAGGGGCTCCGGCGTAGAGGGCGTTTCCGTAGTCGAGTCTGCTGCTGACTAGGGCCTGGGTGACTGTTTTCCTCGTGCTGGTCAGAATCCATCTGTAGATCTTGCGGAGCATGCGGAGGGTGTTGAAGCAGGTGGAGGAGACTGCGTTGACTTGTTTGGTCATGGAGAGTTTCGAGTCGAGGATGACTCCCAGGTTGCGTGCATGGTCAGTGGGAGCTGGGGGGGGACCCCAGTGAAGTGGGCCACCAAGAGTCGTCCCATGCGGAGGGGTTGGATCCGAGGATGAGGATTTCCGTCTTGTCTGTGTTCAGTTTGAGGCAGCTGTCCTCCATTCAGTTGGTGACGGCCTTCATTCCCTGGTGGAGGTTGGATTTGGCGGTGAGGGGGTCCTTTGTGAGGGAGAGGATCAGCTGAGTGTCGTCGGCATATGAGATTATGTTGAGGTCGTGCTGGCGGGCGATGCGTGCTAGAGGTGCCATGTAGATGTTGAACAGTGTCGGGCTGAGGGAGGATCCTTGAGGGACGCCACAGATGATCTTGGAGGCCTCGGAATGGAACGGGGGAGGGGGACTCTCTGCATTCTGCCGGAGAGGAAGGAGGTGGTCCAGTCCAGGGCCTTGTTACGGATCCCTGCGTCGTGGAGGCACGTGCGTAGTGTGAGGTGGCAGACTGTGTCGAAGGCGGCGGAGAGGTCCAGGAGGATGAGGGCAACCATCTCGCCGTTGTCCAGCAGGGTCCTGATGTCGTCTGTGGCAGCGATGAGGGCGGTCTCGGTGCTGTGGTTGCTGCGGAATCCTGATTGGGAGGGGTCCAGGATGTTGTTGTCTTCGAGGTGACGGGTGAGCTGGATGTTGACTATCTTCTCGATGACCTTTACTGGGAACGGAAGCAGGGAGATGGGTCTTGAGGTCGCTTGGATCCACCTTGGGTTTCTTCAGTAGAGCGTTGATCTCTGCATGCTTCCAGATCTCAGGGAAGGTGGCGGTCTCGAAGGACAGGTTGATGATTTTGTGCAGGTGGGGAGCGGTGGACTTGCTGGCTTTGTTGAAGATGTGGTGTGGGAGAGGGTCGGATGGGGAACCGGAGTGGATTTTTCCCATGGTCTTGATTGTGTCCCCGATGCTTACGTTGGCCCAGGTTGTCAGGGTGTCGTGGGCGGTGGGGTGCGGTTGGTTTGGTGCGGTGTGGTAGGCAGGGATCATCCGGGGTCTGAAGCTGTCATGGATGTCGGTGATTTTTCGGAGAAAGAAGGTAGCGAGGGAGTCGCACAGGGCTTGCGATGGTGGGATGTCGTTGGCGTTGGAGCTGGGGTTGGAGAGTTTATAAAACATCAATGTTAATTTCTGACAATATATAAGTACTTACAACTGATAGATTTCAGTCACTAAATGTATAAAAAAGTGACATCATCATAAACATATAATACATATGAGTTTCAAAAATATTTTTGCACTAATGCAAATAAGTGATCATTTATATGTATGAAAAGCTAAAAATGTGTTAATTCAAAGTCTTTGAACAAATCTAAATCCACAATCCATAACAGCTTCTTCAAGATCAATCGGTGAAAAGACATCAATATTTCATTGATTCTCATATGGAAACAGTGTGAGATGGTCATGCTACACGTTCCTATCATAAACTCCAGTCATGACTTGACATCTGGCAAGTTTAAGAGAATAAGCAGCACACATTTTTTCCAGCTAAATATTAGTTACACAAGGACCGATTCACCAGCAAAGTGGCGTATGTCTGATTTTTAAGTAAGTGTATATATATATATATATATATATATAAATCCACAGGGGCGAACAATTCACGCATTCAAGCATGTCAGCGCTTGAAGGCTTGCACATGGAAAGCATTTTTATTATAATTCACCTGTGAGTGCACTCGTTTTGTTTGAACATGAATTGTTCACCCGTGTGGATTACTGTGTAGCAGTTCACCGCTGCTGGAGACTGCACCCGGGAAAGTTTGAGGATATATATAGATATAACCACAAAATAGTTTGTTTTTTGCACCTACAACTGCATCTTGTGGAGACGCCTTACGAAATTCCTCTTTCGCACATCCATAAATGTGTGTTAGCCCCTGCTGTGAATTGTTGTGGTGCTTGGTGCCGGCGTGTCACCCATCAATGGAGTGTGGATGCGAGGAAGAATGTACATAATTTTGCTGGGATTCTGCTCATACACAGAAATATGCACAGGAAACCAGGACCTCAGTGAATTGTGATGTACCAAAAAACTCACCTCAGTACCCAGAACACCTATCTGACTAGCATCAGTGTCTCATTCGTTCGCCGTACTACAGCGAAGCTACCAATGATTAGACAACCCAGAACAAGCGAGTTAGGGTACTCTCAGGAATGGTGGGAATCAAGAACACTCTTTCATTTTTAATCTCATAACAGTCCACAACATGAGTAATCATAGAGATGGAAAAGTTTAAAATATTTAGTTTTAACTACGTGCTCTAAGATGCTGTGTTTTGGCTAACACAAGCAGGAAAATTATTAGAAAGAAACCAATCAGCATTGTTACGAATCCATAAAACACAAAGGGAGAAATCATGTTACAATGGTAGTGGAAACAGGTCGTATAGCGCCTTTTGTACCACCCTCCCCTGGCTAGGAGCTAAGTTTTATAATGATAATAGAAGGTCTCTAGGTTTAAACGGGGAACCCCATACCTCCAAGATCAGCAGAGGTGAATCACATCTCAGGATCAGCAAAGCTCTCTGTCACTGGAAAGCTTTTTTCTCCAAGTGCCCGAATCATGCATGCAAAGTAATATTAAAGGCACTTGAGTTTCAGTTAGTAGCAGCTGTGTGCGTGTTGTGTTTCGAGCAGGGGCCAATCAACCTGAATCATGAGCATACATTGTTATTATGACCTTGAAGACTTCTGCACACAGTGTACAGACTAAGGTCGTGGTGTAAGTCTAGGGATGTGAAAAACAGACCGTTCTCATGTGAAGAAAAGCAAGCAGTTTAACTTACAACAACAGTTACATGTAGTGTTGTGTGCAAGAGCGGCAAAGTGGCAAAATTGCGTTTAAACTTCTGATACGCTTATGCTAACATAGCAATGTGTGCAAGCAGAACCCTGTCTTCATATATATCTATATATATATATATATATATATATATATAAAGATATATATTACCTACTGGCGGTCGCCAGTAGGTAGTTATAGTTAGGACCCCTTTTCCATAGGAAATCCGCAACATTCTATTTTGAATAACTTTGGCGCCGGTTGACGAATCCTCGCGAATTTCTCAAAATAGGTGGGGCGCTACGCTCCGCTCCTACCCTGAAAGTCTCGGGGGGATTCGTCAAGCGGGGGCTGAGATAAAAGGGGGGTCCCAAAACGCGTTTTCCCCATGCATTTTTCCATAGGACCTTTAGAACGAGCTACAGCCCGAACGGCTGAACAGAATTACTCGAAATTTGGCAGAGAGGTAGTCCCTAGGTCAAGGAAGTGCCTTTTGTAGGTTTGGTGTAAATCTGTTCAGTAGATTCTGAGAAAATAGCCTTTAAATCAATATATATATCTGAGCCCGCTTACGGTACGCTTACCGTACGCTTACGGTAAGCGTACAGTGGCGTGCGCGAGCGCGATTCTGATTGGCTCTTAGATCTTAGTAAACATTCGAATCGGCCGAAACCAGGAAGCGGCGGCCGCCATTTTGTGTATTTCACTCTGAAAAAAAGAGTGAAAACAAGAAAAGGGGGCAATGAGGAGAGTTACAGACCCCCTAACATTTGTAAGGGGGTCAAAGAAGGACAGAAAAGTACAAAAAAAACATTTATTGATTTTTTAAAAAATCACGGGGTACGCGTACGGTAAGCGTACGGTAAAAAAAAAAAAAAAAAAAAAAAAAAAAAATGAAATGCAGAATTAAGAGTTTAGATATTAGGGAGCTCTAAAAAGAGCTGTTGTGTTTATGAAGTCATTTTTTTAAGTAAGTACCGATGCAGAGTCTAAGGTTCAAAAGGAAGACTCTGTTCCCTTCATCATTGAAGTGCACACCATCTCCTCTATAAATGTCTTGCATGTCATAACGCAAGTTGTTGTGGTAAATGGCACCCATACCATAGTCACGGAGGAAAGCAGAAACAGATTTGTTGACGTGCTTTCTTGCTTTGTCAATCTGCGGACAGAAATGATTGGACCAGTTCCATTTTTGCCTTTGGCATATGTTGGAAAACACAAAGGCAGTTTTAGGGAAAAGTGAAAACAGTTGTGCAAAGGTGTCCTTCATAAGCATTTCCAGACCTACCCCAGTCAAAGTGCCTAGGTCATTGCCACCACAGTGCACTATTATGAGGTCAGGGTGTTGGATTTGCATGAAGGATTTCACCAATGGCATCAACTGGTGCCACTTTAACCCTCTCTGACCAATCCATTTAATGTCTACATTTGGCAAAGCAAGGTCTCTCACCATATCTGTTTTCTCTGCAAACTTTTCACTCCAGAAGACATAGCTGTGCCCTACAATCCACACTGTGAACATCTTCAAAGGAGAACTGGATGCACTCAGGAGGTGTCTTTCAGTAGAATGGCAATATGAAAAGAAAGACAGTTTGGAAATGGAGGCATACATATTTTTTTCAAAACAAAAAGAACTGATTGGATGTTTCATACCATTCTAGAATAAAAACTAGGCTGTATGTGTAAATTAATAGAAGCATGTTTTGTATTGGTACAGAAAAATGTGTTACCAAAGAACAGTACTATGGATTTGCTGTTAGGTTTGAAAAGTCAAGCACTCTTGCTCTGTGGAATTGAAACATTGTGTGGCGAACTTCTGACCTAACTCCACACAGCAGTGTTCCATGAGCTGTTGCTATGGTAGCAGGCAGAAGTCAAGTTGGGGGAAGGGTACTAGGCAGAAGTCAAGTTGGGGGCAGGGTACTTTTGGAAAAGGGTTGGTTTTCAACCAATAGAAATGTGTGATTACATTTGAAAAAAAGGGGGAAGCACTGAGATTTGAAACTTACATGTATATGTGTGGAAAAATAGAGGGAAAGTTTGCCATTATCTGGTTCTGCTGAGAGGAGAGAGGTGAACACAACAGAGATCCTGGCTCTGATAATCTGCTGTTTGAGTGCCACATTTCTTTCACAACTAACTAATTTTAAAGGTGAGTTATGAGTTTGAGAGGGGATGTATGTGGTAACTTAAGAAATGAATAATAGAAATGGAAATTCTTTTTGTTGAAGTTGCGTTTATCATTTTCTGTTTTGGGAGAAATTTAAATGTGAGGAACATGTAAAATAATATGGACTATGTTTTCACAATAAATTAAGGTGTACTGGAAAAAAAAAGAATAGTTTAAGGGTTTGAGGTTGGACTCAGTAATGCAAATACATTCAGCATCACTAAGGCTGGTTGCCCTTGCTGGAATGTAGGCAGCCACCCAGGTTACACATGGTGGTGGTCTGAAAAAGCAGTTTGGACATGTGCATTTAAGAAAATCAAAAAAGTGGTTTCATAATGTGTCAGTCTGTAAAAGTGATTTTCACTTGCCAAAAAAAAAAGAGCAGTAAGTGTGCTTTCAAATTGGCAAAGAAATTTCGTTTTGTGACTAATGTGAAAACATGACTCTGTGTGCAAAGAGGAATTATAGGCAGAGATTTATTGCGTTTTTTTCTGGTGATTTCACAGTTGCATTAGTAGGAAAAAGGGGGAGCGATTTTTTGGGGGAAGAAGCAGACTCTTAGCACACACCCTTCTGCTTGCCATGTATAATCATGCACAGTATTTACAAGCCAGTGGGGTTTTTAGGTTTCAGCCTGTAATGCAAATACATTCAGCATCACTAAGGCTGGTTGCCCTTGCTGGAGTGTAGGCAGCCACCCAGGTTACACATGGTCGTGGTCTGAAAAAGAAGTTTGGACATGTGCATTTAAGAAAATCAAAAAAGTGGTTTCATAATGTGTCAGTCTGTAAAAGTGATTTTCACTTGCCCAAAAAAAAAGAGCAGTAAGTGTGCTTTCAAATTGGCAAAGAAATTTCGTTTTGGGACTAATGTGAAAACATGACTCTGTGTGCAAAGAGGAATTATAGGCAGAGATTTATTGCGTTTTTTTCTGGTGATTTCACAGTTGCATTAGTAGGAAAAAGGGGGAGCGATTTTTTGGGGGAAGAAGCAGACTCTTAGCACACACCCATGTGCTTGCCATGTATAATCATGCACAGTATTTACAAGCGAGTGGGGTTTTCAGGTTTCAGTCTGTAATGCAAATACATTCAGCATCACTAAGGCTGGTTGCCCTTGCTGGAGTGTAGGCAGCCACCCAGGTTACACATGGTGGTAGTCTGAAAAAGAAGTTTGGACATGTGCATGTAAGAAAATCAAAAAAGTGGTTTCATAATGTGTCAGTCTGTAAAAGTGATTTTCACTTGCCAAAAAAAAAGAGCAGTAAGTGTGCTATCAAATTGGCAACGAAATTTCGTTTTGGGACTAATGTGAAAACATGACTCTGTGCAAAGAGGAATTATAGGCAGAGATTTATTGCGTTTTTATCTGGTGATTTCACAGTTGCATTAGATGGAAAGGGGGAGCGATTTTTTGGGGGAAGAAGCAGACTCTTAGCACACACCCATGTGCTTGCCATGTATAATCATGCACAGTATTTACAAGCGAGTGGGGTTTGAGGTTTCAGTCTGTAATGCAAATACATTCAGCATCACTAAGGCTGGTTGCCCTTGCTGGAGTGTAGGCAGCCACCCAGGTTACACATGGTGGTAGTCTGAAAAAGAAGTTTGGACATGTGCATTTAAGAAAATCAAAAAAGTGGTTTCATAATGTGTCAGTCTGTAAAAGTGATTTTCACTTGCCAAAAAAAAAGAGCAGTAAGTGTGCTATCAAATTGGCAAAGAAATTTCGTTTTGTGCCTAATGTGAAAACATGACTCTGTGTGCAAAGAGGAATTATAGGCAGAGATTTATTGCGTTTTGCTCTGGTGATTTCACTGTTGCATTAGATGGAAAGGGGGAGCGATTTTTTGGGGGAAGAAGCAGACTCTTAGCACACACCCATGTGCTTGCCATGTATAATCATGCACAGTATTTACAAGCGAGTGGGGTTTTCAGGTTTCAGTCTGTAATGCAAATACATTCAGCATCACTAAGGCTGGTTGCCCTTGCTGGAGTGTAGGCAGCCACCCAGGTTACACATGGTGGTGGTCTGAAAAAGCAGTTTGGACATGTGCATTTAAGAAAATCCAAAAAGTGGTTTCATAATGTGTCAGTCTGTAAAAGTGATTTTCACTTGCCAAAAAAAAAGAGCAGTAAGTGTGGTTTCAAATTGGCAAAGAAATTTCGTTTTGGGACTAATGTGAAAACATGACTCTGTGTGCAAAGAGGAATTATAGGCAGAGATTTATTGCGTTTTGCTCTGGTGATTTCACAGTTGCATTAGATGGAAAGGGGGAGCGATTTTTTGGGGAAAGAAGCAGACTCTTAGCACACACCCATGTGCTTGCCATGTATAATCATGCACAGTATTTACAAGCGAGTGGGGTTTTCAGGTTTCAGTCTGTAATGCAAATACATTCAGCATCACTAAGGCTGGTTGCCCTTGCTGGAGTGTAGGCAGCCACCCAGGTTACACATGGTGGTGGTCTGAAAAAGCAGTTTGGACATGTGCATTTAAGAAAATCCAAAAAGTGGTTTCATAATGTGTCAGTCTGTAAAAGTGATTTTCACTTGCCAAAAAAAAAGAGCAGTAAGTGTGGTTTCAAATTGGCAAAGAAATTTCGTTTTGGGACTAATGTGAAAACATGACTCTGTGTGCAAAGAGGAATTATAGGCAGAGATTTATTGCGTTTTGCTCTGGTGATTTCACAGTTGCATTAGATGGAAAGGGGGAGCGATTTTTTGGGGGAAGAAGCAGACTCTTAGCACACACCCATGTGCTTGCCATGTATAATCATGCACAGTATTTACAAGCGAGTGGGGTTTTCAGGTTTCAGTCTGTAATGCAAATACATTCAGCATCACTAAGGCTGGTTGCCCTTGCTGGAGTGTAGGCAGCCACCCAGGTTACACATGGTGGTGGTCTGAAAAAGAAGTTTGGACATGTGCATTTAAGAAAATCAAAAAAGTGGTTTCATAATGTGTCAGTCTGTAAAAGTGATTTTCACTTGCCCAAAAAAAAAGAGCAGTAAGTGTGCTTTCAAATTGGCAAAGAAATTTTGTTTTGGGACTAATGTGAAAACATGACTCTGTGTGCAAAGAGGAATTATAGGCAGAGATTTATTGCGTTTTTTTCTGGTGATTTCACAGTTGCATTAGTAGGAAAAAGGGGGAGCGATTTTTTGGGGGAAGAAGCAGACTCTTAGCACACACCCATGTGCTTGCCATGTATAATCATGCACAGTATTTACAAGCGAGTGGGGTTTTCAGGTTTCAGTCTGTAATGCAAATACATTCAGCATCACTAAGGCTGGTTGCCCTTGCTGGAGTGTAGGCAGCCACCCAGGTTACACATGGTGGTGGTCTGAAAAAGAAGTTTGGACATGTGCATTTAAGAAAATCAAAAAAGTGGATTCATAATGTGTCAGTCTGTAAAAGTGATTTTAACTTGCCAAAAAAAAGAGCAGTAAGTGTGCATTCAAATTGGCAAAGAAATTTCGTTTTGGGACTAATGTGAAAACATGACTCTGTGTGCAAAGAGGAATTATAGGCAGAGATTTATTGTGTTTTTTTCTGGTGATTTCACAGTTGCATTAGATGGAAAGGGGGAGCGATTTTTTGGGGGAAGAAGCAGACTCTTAGCACACACCCATCTGCTTGCCATGTATAATCATGCACAGTATTTACAAGCGAGTGGGGTTTTCAGGTTTCAGTCTGTAATGCAAAAACATTCAGCATCACTAAGGCTGGTTGCCCTTGCTGGAGTGTAGCAGTCTGGACATGGGCTTTTTAAAAAATCTGAAAAGTGGTTTCATAATGTGTCAGTTTGTAAAAGTGATTTTCACTTGCCCAAAAAAAAGAGCAGTAAGTGTGCATTCAAATTGGCAAAGAAATTTCGTTTTGTGAGTATTGTGAAAAGAAATGTAGTAATATATTTAAATAAAATAAAGGAATTTTTTTTTTAGTTTTTTTCAGGTATTGCTGAAGAGCAGTGAACAAAATTTAAGATGCCTACAAAATCCAGAGTTCAAAAAACGCTAAAAAAAAAACTATATTTGAAGACAACTAGAGGATCAAAGTTAGTAGAAGATGCTGATGTTGGGAGGAAGAAAAAATCTTCTGGTAAGCAAAAAAAAGATTTTCTAAGGAATATATTCAAAAAAAGGAAAAATGTACAAAATGTCTGTACAGGAAAGAATGATTTCAAACAAAAAGGACAAGAAAAAATTGAGAATTTAGTTAATGCAAATATACCTTCTGCAACTAAAAAGTTAAACTTAAACAGAAAAACAGCGTTTAAAGAGATACGTAGAAAAATGTTTCAGAGAAGAGTTATGTCCAATTTGATAAAGGATGTGAAGAAATATAAGCAAAGTTTTATAAGAGAAAAAAAGAAATTGAAGCCATTGCAGCAAAGGCATTAGAATTAAAAAGGAAACTATTCATATTAATTTTGAATAGGATGCGTACATTAGACAAAATGGTTAATGTACTGAAATCACATAGCAAAAGGAAAAGAGTAGTGAACAGAACAAACTTTTGTAAAGTGTTTTTAGGAAAGTGGATGCATAGTTCAAGTAGTGAACCTTTTTTTAATGAAGAGAGCTATTTTCAAAGTAATAGTTTGCTGCATGCAGTTGACACCAGAGGTCGTTCATACGAAGTAAAAAATGGTTGCATAATGGAGAAGGAGATAATGGTTCCAAGAGATGAGGTACAAGTGATGGCAGATGAGGCAATGGGGAGACGTCCTAAAGCCCCAGTGTACACTTGGAATTGTAGTAGTATTTGCACTGTGCGTCAGGAATCTATTGACAAATTTCGAGAGTTTCTAAGAGAATATAGTAAAAAAAGTATAAAACAGAAGATTAAGGTGCTTCAAAGTCTGGATCCATGCAGAGTGAGAGAGAATACTGGTTTGCAGGGTCATTCTCTGGCTTGTCTATCTAGAAAAGTGTGCAATAGTGTTTTCCATCATTTTAGGATGCTGGCTGTTCATCATACTGAAATGAGAAAGTTTGTGAGACGGTTGTATTTTGCCAAAAGTCCAGCAATAAATTTAAATAAATTGAATAGGGCTCTGTTCCGAGGAACGGTATCAGATGTAGAGAAGGTTGTTGATGAAATTCAGTTTTGTTACTTTGGTCCTGAACAAAACAGTGCAGAGAAGGACACAGTAAATGAGGAAGAAGTGGAAGAGAATGTAGAACCCTCTGTAAGTAACACATTTAATGATCACATAACAAAATTTGCAATAGTCTCTAATGAAAGACCAAATTTTACTTGTATTTGTTGCCGCAGAACTCATTATAGAAAACAAACTAGGAATGTTGATCTCTACAGAAAGAGTGAAAATGAAGATAATTATAAGTGGAAGGATTTTGCCACATATATATTTCTAGAAAATTGTTTTGAATTGGGTGAAGATCAGCGTATTTGTAAATACTGTTACAACAAGTTAGAGGAAAATAGAATGCCGACCAGAGCTGTACATAATAATTTAGAATTGGATGCTATTCCTGCTGAACTTTCTGAATTAAATACATATGAGTCTATACTCATTCAATGTGTTCATCCGTTCCAGACCATAGTACGTATGGAGCCCAAAACTGGTAAATTACCTCCTTCAGATTTACTGAGAGGTTTAAAAGGTAGAGTGGTGTATTTGCCCTTGGATTTGAAAAAAAATATGGAAACTATTGATGCGGATACTTTGGAAACTGAACCATTAATTATTCTGGTTAATGGTGTACCTACAAAGAATAAGAAGATTTGGCAGGAGCTGGTAGATGTACGGAAAGTACAAAAAGCAAATTTGTATTTGAAAAGGAATAACAAATGGTATGAATCAATTTATATAGAAGAAGAAGAAGAAGAAGAAGATTTACAAGAAGACACAGAAACACCAACTGGACAAATTGAAAAAGTGGACAAGTCAAAGGAAGAAGAAATTTATGAACATTTTAGCATACATCCTCTTCATTCAAAAGAAGTTATGGGAGACAATATTGATCTCTTTCAGATGAAGAAAGCAAAAGGAACTCCCGTGAGTGTATGGGAGGAGAGCTTGGAAGCTCGATGTTTTCCCCAGCTGTTTCCTAAAGGAAAAGGAGGACGATACGATGAACGTCCAGAACAGATTCCAGCTTCTGAGTATCAGACTACAAGACTATATGCTGAAGATCCCAGATTTCGACAAAGTATTCCTTATTTGTTCCATCTTTTATTTGAAAGCGACTTGTCTGCACTGTCTTATGCAGTAAATCACATTTTAAAAAGTGGAGTACATTTACAAAATGTGTCTGCTAAGGATTTTATGGAGAAAGTGCAGCACCGAGATGATCATTTGGAAACACAACTGATCAATCTGATGGCTTGTCAGCGTGGGACAAATGAATATTGGTACCGACGCCATGGTGAACTAAAATGCATGTTACGGAATTTAGGAACACCAACATGGTTCCTTACCCTAAGCTGTGCCGAGTACGCTTGGGATGATTTACTGGATTTTCTACGAGAGGCCAATTCAAACATTAAGAACATCGAATACAAGACAGCAGGAGAACTGTGCTCATTGGATCCGGTTAATGTTTGCAGATATTTCAATCATAGATTTGAGGCTATGATGTCCTTCATCTGCAATAAAAAAAATCCACCTCTTGGAGAAGTAGTGGATTTCTTTTGGAGAAAAGAGTACCAGGCAAGAGGTGCTCCTCATATTCATATGCTGTTGTGGATCAAGGATGCCCCAAAGTTTGGAACAGATACTGATGAAGCAGTGTTATCTTACATTGAAGAATATGCAACATGTGCTATACCAAAAAGCACAGAAGAGAACAAGTTAAAGGAGCAAGTTTTACGTTTCCAAAGTCATCGGTGTGGAAAATACTGTCTACGGAAATACAAGAGCAAAGAAAAATACTACACTAAATGTCGATTTGGATTTCCTAGACCTGTTCTTTCAAATGGAAGAGTAAACAGTTTTATGTCAGCTGTGAGACATACTATCACAAGAAAATCACCTAAGAATACCTACAACCTAAAAAGAAAAGAAGAATCCAAAAATATAAATGACTACAACCCAGTCATTTTATCCATGTGGAACGCTAACATGGATATACAGTATGTTGCTGACAATTCCATTGCTGTTGCTCGATATGTAACGTCTTACATTACGAAATCAGAAAAAACAGAATTGAAGGAAATGTGGGAAGAGATTTCTCACGAGAAGACTGTCAGTAAGAAGCTGTACAGTTTCAGTTTGAAGATGTTATCGCATCGAGAAATTGGATCCTACGAATGTTCAGATAGGTTATCTTCTGCAAGTCTCTACTCGAAGTCAAGAAGAATAATTTGGGCAAGTTTAGGCCTTGCAGCAATGAGAAATCGGGTACTGAAATCTGTAGGAGAAATTGAATATTTGGCCGAGAATGACCCAGAAAGTACAGATATTTTGAAATCAAACATGTTGGACACTTATTATCCCAAGAGAAGTCATCATCTGGAGAACATGTGTCTCTATGAAGTGTTGCAGAACTACATTTATTCACGGAAAGCTGCAGAAGACATCAACAATGGAAAATATAAAGTCATTGGTGAAGAAGGATGTTTGGTGAAGCAAACAAAAGGAAGTTTGATAAATCACCGGAAGCTGAGTTGTGACACTACTGACAAGAAGGAATTTTACTACTTGGCTCTTTTACAGTTGTTTAAACCATGGCGTACAGAGGATGAACTACTGGGAGAATTTCAAAGCTATGAAGATTCTTTTAATGCTTGCAAAGACAGCATACAATGCAGTACATTCTCAACTTATCTGCAAATGTTAAATGAAGAAATTGAACAGGAAACTACAATTGCAGCAGAAATAGCTAGAGACAGTTCTCAGGACAGCCAAAGTTCAGGAACACTCAGTCAAGATCCCCTAGGACAACCAATCGTTGAAAATGAAGCATCAATAGCCATGAATGAAGTGGAAACGGCTATGAATCAAGCTCAAGAAGAATTTATAGACTTAGAAAATTTGGAAAGACAACTGAATCAAGAGCAGCAACAAATTTATGAAGAGATCAAAAACAAAATTGATCACGGATTTCTACATGAAAAAAAAGAGTGCTCATGCACATCATTTCATCCAATCAGGATGTATGTAAGCGGACAAGCTGGAACTGGAAAAAGTTTCCTAATAAAAGTCATCAGAAGCTACCTAAAGCAAAAAACGGATTCTACTTTGTCTTGTGTGGTTACTGCTCCAACTGGGTTAGCAGCATATAACATAAAAGGAATCACTTTACATCGTTTGCTAATGTTACCAGTGGAGCATGAGAACAAAATACAATTCAACAAGCTAACTGGAGAAGCATCCTTGGAAGTTTCAAGAGTATTGAAGAAGATGCAAGTTCTCATTATTGATGAGGTGAGCATGGTATCAAACTTAATGCTTGCCTTTGTGCATTTAAGAATGCAGCAAATTTTGAAGACAGACTATGACATGTTATTTGGTGGAAAACACGTCATAGTTTTTGGAGATCTTTTGCAACTTACTCCAGTTAAAGGACAACCAGTATTTAATACTGTCACACATGAAGACACAAAGAAGTCATTGGGAAGCATCGGAAATACAAATATTTGGTCCTTCTTTGAGTACAAGGAACTTACTACTAATATGAGGCAAGCAAGCGATGAAGAATATGGAAGTATTCTGAAGGATATCAGAATTGGACTACTCACAGAAGTTGGCAAAAAAGCATTACAGAGTCGGCTGCTACATAATTTATTTCCAAAGGAAGAAATAGTTGCAGAGAAGATATACAAGAACATTGCAGAAAACAAAAGTGTCATCTGCTTAATGCCAACTCTACGTGAATGCTCAATATTCAATGAGGAGCTTTTGAAACTGGAAAAGGAAGAGATCAGGAAATTGGAAGCAGTGGACAAAATTGAGGATGGAAGAATTACTGTCACAGTAACAGGCAAAATGAAAAATAAATTGGACTCACTAGAGAAGAACATCTCCAAAACAGCTGGATTAGAAAAAAATATATATGTTTGCATGAACTGTAGAGTATTTTTAAGAAGAAATTTGGATGTTGAAAAAGGTTTAGTTAATGGAGCTATGGGAAGAGTTGTGGGTTTTATTAATTATCAGAAAAAAGAAGGAATTGAATGTTTAAAAATAAAATTTGATCAGATAGAAGAAGTTAAAGATATTTTTCGTTGTACAGTTCGTTTCATGCTTGTGAAAGACATATGTACGTAGGAAGCAGTTTCCGTTTTCTCTAGCATATGCTGTAACTATTCACAAGTCTCAAGGATTGACTGTAGATTGTGCATTTGTGAACATTGGTTCAACTGTGTTCAAAGAAGGTATGGCATATGTTGCTTTGTCACGAGTGAAAACATTATCAGGTTTATTCATGATAGAGTTTGATGACTCAAAAGTTAGTGCTGATACAAACTGTGTAAAGGAGTATGTTAGAGAAACGTGTAGTTTCTCGTAAAAGAAAAAATGACAATATCTGTAATGAAGATGTATAGAAGAGGAAAAAAAAGAGGAGTGATGTAATTGCAAGCAAAAAGAAAAAGGAAAATGAAGAACAGGTTGTAGGATGTCATTTTGAAAATAGCTCTGGTGTCAACTGCTACGCAAATGTAGTGCTGAATGTTGCATTTTATCTGGAAAGTTTGCAAGAGCAGATAATAGTAAATCAGGGAAAAAGATTCTGTTCAGAGCTGAGTCTCCTTTTTCAAAAGCTGAGTAAAGATAAAACTCAAATAGAAAGTGCTACTGAAATTAGAAAACTTTTAGATGTATGTTCAGGACGAACACAGTTTTCTCAAAATGTACAGCAAGACGTACAGGAATTTTTGATGTATTTTCTTCAGGTAGTGGAAGAAGAAGGAGTTCCCATTGACATTTTTTTTGGTCTCTCTTATAAATGGGAACATAGTTGTGATAATTGTTATAATATATGTGGTTCTAATGTTGATAATGAAAGGTTTATTTATTTGACATTGCCAGAAAGTAAAACAGTTACTTTTGCAAAATTAGTTAAAGATGCTAATCATAGCATGAAATGTGGTGAGTGTAAATCTGACATGTTTTCAACATTAATTTTAAAGGAATACGGACAGTATGTAATTTTAATGATGCAACGATGTAGAGCTGATGGTTCAAAATTGGATACTTTAATAAAGAAGTTTACAGGACAGCAATTATCAATTTCAGGAAAAACTTTTGTAACTGTTGCAATAATTTTCCATGATGGACCTACTGTTACTTCTGGACATTACACAGTTTATCTTAAATGTGAAAAAGGTTGGACACTGTGTAATGATTCCCAATTGATTTTCAAACAACGTTTGCCTTTTGATTTAGCAAATTCCTATCTAATCTTCCTGAAACCTAAATTTTAGACAGATTTGGCAAGATCTGGACAAAATAATTTTACCATTTTACTGGATTACCATTGCAATTTTGTAGAAAAAAGATTTTTTAAATTATCATTTGGGCTAATGGAAAGATAACCAATTGTAATGTGGACTTTTTTAATTTTTAATGAAACTTTGAAAAACCATTAATTTAGAGATAATCGGTAACATCTGCACAATTTAAATTTTGGAATGTTATTGGACTGCCATTGGAATTTTTTTCAAAAATGATTTAAAAAATTACTATTTGGCCATGCGGAAAAGTAACCAATTCTATTGTGGACTTAATAAATTATTCCAAAAATTTTCGTGAACCAAAATGTAACAGAGAATCGGTGAGATCTGGACAAATTAAACTTTAGAATTTTATTTGATTACTGTTGGAAATTTATTCCAAAACTTTTTTTAAAATTACTATTTGGCCTAAAGGAAATGGAATCAGATGTATTGTGGAGTTATTTGAGATATAATATTGTGATTATACTTCTGAAACAAACATATCAGACGGTATTTTAAAGAAATAACTATTGGTATTAGATGATATTTTTTTAGAATATTATGCATTTCTATAATGTTAAGTTTAAGTAAAAAGAGATTCTGGGCTTTTTTATTACAATCTTTGTGATTGTTATTTTTTTTTGCCCGCTGTAAAATGATGAATGCAATTGCTTTCACAATTTATAGTGAAATGCAATATATTCTGAAAACAGCAAAAATAAGGCAAAAATATTTTTTGGAAAAAAATGTAAATATGTGTACTGTATTATAAAATGTTTTTAAAATATTAATACTTTTTTCTTTTTTTTCAGATTCATATAGAAAATTTTCGAAAACTAGAACCATTTTTAAAGCTATTTTTTAAAAAAACAAATGAATAAATATTTTTTTGAGTGAGTATGGTAAGTCAATAATAATAATTGTAGTCTCTCAAGGACCTTGTAATGTGATAATTGATTTTTAGTGTTTTTTTTAAAAAATAAAAAAAAAGTACGCGCACCGTACGCGTACGGTAAAAAAAAAAAAAAAGTTTTTAAAAACATATGTAAAAAAAAGATGAAAGATAAGGTTGGCTCTTAAAAGAACCGTTGTGTTCATGCAGGGACAGAGGAAAGAAAGCATGGGAAAATTATTCAAAGCGACAAATGTGCTGATCTATTTAGTTGTTCACTAGGGAAACACTGGTCTCCCTATGGCAAATTAGATCTTGACAAAAGGCGCATCGAATATCAACCCTTCGAAATCGAGGGTTCATTTCCAGAGGGCCAGCAAAAGGAGATTCTCCCCCCACAGATGAAGGGCTCACCTGACCTGCAGAAGAAGGAGTCAGCTCTGCAGATGATGGTCCAGGCTGAGCTGCTGTGGATGTACTTGCTTGTCTTTCTGAAGAGTTACCTCCAAAAAGATGACCATGTGTCCTTTTGTGTACATCCTTGAGGTGTCTCTTCATGGTGTGATTCCCAAAGGAATACTTCCTGTCAGGATTACCTCTAGAAAGTACACGCTGACACAGCCTGCAAGTTACTAAGGGTGCATTCACCTTTTGCTGGCCTTCAGGAAAAGCAAAATAATCCCATACATAAGAGGGCTTTTGTTTCCTCGATCTCTGCCTCAAGACAGTGCTGCTAGTGCTAGCCTCACTCTCAGAAGAGCTCTGCTGTTCTGCCATCGTATCCCAAAGACAAACCAGCTCCTTCTCCTAAGGGATCACAAGCAGAAATGAGGGGAATGGGTGTGGTGTAGGAGAGTTCTAGAACTGAAAGTAGTTTCAACCAATCAAAAGTTGTGTTTCATGATCACATGACCTACCGTACGCTTACGGTGCGCTTACGGTGCGCTTACGGCAAAAAGTACGCATGCGCGTAAAAAAGACACGCGCTTGCGCGCATGCGCATAACAGACACTACCCGACACTTCCGCGTAACGTGCGCGTGTAGCGCACACGCGTACGCGTCCCACGCGGAGTACGCGCGGCTACGCAAATTGCGTAACTATACGCAAGCAGCGTGGATAAATTACGGACGTAGTGTAAACCGTACGCTTACCGTGAGCTTACGGTACGCGTACTAAAAAAATAATAAAAAAAATAGAAAAAAAGTACTGCAAATAAATTTTACATGTTTATTTTAAAAAATATATTAAAAAAAACATATTAAAGAATTTTAAAAATTTAATCATAGTCTTTATAAAAGGTAAGAAAATTAAAATAAAAATATGTTAGAAAAAATAGAAGAAAAAAAAAAAAATTAGCATTTAAAAAACCTTGCAAATTCACTGAAAAAACCATGGGTTTCACACACGTTATAGTTAGGACTTAGCATTTAAAAAACCTTAGAAATTCAGTGAAAAAACCATAGGTTTCACACACGTTATAGTTAGGAATTAGGATTTAAAAAACCTTAGAAATTCAGTGAAAAAAACCATAGGTTTCACACATGTTATAGTTAGCTGGACATTTTACTCGTAAAAAACCATTGAAATTGCCACGTTATAGTTAGTTCAGCTAACTATAACTCGCGCGCCCGCAATGCACTGCTGATGACGTCACATATTACATCACTCATGACATGGTCAGTGACATCACTCATGACATCACTGATGACATCTCAAATGACATCACTGATGACATCATCCTTGTGATAGAGTGGTAGACCTCCTCTCACCCTAATATAACCTTTGATACACACATACAAAAATAGAGACTAAAATTTACAAAAGAATGGACATACCAATAACAGTTACAACAACCTCTTCAGTAATTCTAAGATCCACATACACATCCATTCATTCACCAACAGTTCAATACAGTCACTCATACATGTACTCACTTATCATATGTACTCATACACCTATACATCCTGTTACACAATGCCACTTATCCATAGAGCTACTCACACACATAGTCACCCATGCTAATAAAGAATAAAACATACATTTACTTGCATATACAGTTATTCACACACCACCACACTTACTTCTACGGAAACTTACACATACTTAGTCTTTTAAACAATCACTTATAGAAACACATACTTATTCATACAGGAACTCTTCCAATGTCTCACTCTCACATATACTCACTTATTTACACCAATAGTCACATATACTAGTTTAAAACATATGTAGTTACTCATAAAGACACTATTGAGACAGTCATTCACTCACTAACACACCCATACACACACTCATCCACCCATACAGTCCTGCACACATGCTGTCTTCAACATATACAAAGAGTGAGCCACTCATTCATGCACCTATGCACTACGTAATACCCGCCACCGAACCATGAAGACACTCAGACTGATACTCAAAAAACCAACTAATAACCCATATAGACACCCATGTAGCTACTCACCAACCCATGCAGCCACATATACACAAAGTGAGAGACTGATACAGATATTTCCATATTTAAACATTACTCACTAAGCCATGTATTCACTATGATACACTTAATCAGTCAGCTTCACAATCAATTTTTCAAAAACAAATCATCCATTTAGACACTTATATACCCATTTATTCTTCCATCGACCTTGACATATACATAAATAAAACATATTTAATTTTCAGAAAAACACACATTCACTGGATGATGTCATCAGTGATGTCATTTGAGATGTCATCAGTGATGTCATGAGTGATGTCACTGACCATGTCATGAGTGATGTAATATGTGACGTCATCAGCAGTGCATTGCGGGCGCGCGAGTTATAGTTAGCTGAACTAACTATAACGTGGCAATTTCAATGGTTTTTTACGAGTAAAATGTCCAGCTAACTATAACATGTGTGAAACCTATGGTTTTTTTCACTGAATTTCTAAGGTTTTTTAAATCCTAATTCCTAACTATAACGTGTGTGAAACCTATGGTTTTTTCACTGAATATATATATATATATATATATACATTTATGTATGCATTAATTTTTTTCAAAAAGTAAATGTCATTTTTTTTAAAAAAATTCAACATTTGGAGATAGATGATGAGCCTCATTTACAAGGCTCTTACGATGCTGGCACAGTGTGGTGGCCTATATTCACGATGCGTGGCTTTTCCTTACCTTGTAAATATGTTCTTCTTTCACGCATAACTCTGCGCGATGGGCCGTACCATGTTTGTTGCAGTGGATTTTCTCATGTTATATCCATGAATTCTAAAGCATTTCCAGATTTACAAGGTTTCATAAACCTCGGAATGCGTCCGTTTTTATATTCCGCTCCATAGGAGGCAAAGGAGTACCCCAGCGAGGAGAATACCTTTGTTTCTCCTCATTTTGTCCTGTTTCAGCAACAACAGGAATTATCCCTGTAACACAGGCACCCTTGCACCATGGCGCAAGGGTGCCTGCATTGGTGCACGACAACCAATTGTGCACAAGTGCTGGTAAAAGCTCACGGATGCATTCTAGTTATGTAAATATGATGCATCCATGTGCTTTTAAATGTTGCAAGAAAATGGTTTGCAGGGCCTGGTCATTTTGTTGTAATTTTGGCCTGGTTTTTCAATCAGGAAAAAAGTTTATAATGTATGACCTTTAATTTGTAGGGTCTTTGCACCCGTTGCTAACAAAGATATGAACTTTTTCCTGCTCTGCAAACTACTACATGCCTTTCAAATCATTCTACTAGTTGAAAGTCCCCTACCTTCCACAATGAGGAAATTTATATAACACATATATTTAAACCATGCTTGCGACATTTTCCATATTAATACATTTATGTGAGTGTTTATTAACATTGTCTGAACAATGAAAATGATTCTACACTTGCAAATAAATCCATTTGCTCAACCTAAAGCAAGGATTTTTTGGGTGGCATGATAATGTAAGTCAGGCTATTGTTCGTAGGTTCCGATTGTGTAAATCTTCACCTAATAGAATACAAAATGAAGCAACACATTTGCTGTGATCTTCTTGCTCAAATAAATGTTATTCTAGGTGATGTTATGCAGGTCCAACATCTTTAAGTTAATCCATGACCATTAAAAAACAAATTGTACTTCATTCTATAGAAATGTATAAATGACGGTTGCATCTTAGCACAACGCTTGAATGCTCCAGTTATAATGTGTTTTTGTTCAATATTCATTATAAAGCCACGTTTTGTTCGTTTAAAACATTCTCCATCATAAAAGCATATAATACTCATTCATAGAACTATTAATTGTTGTATATGTTGTTAAAATCGTATCACATAAAATTTGGAGCAGCCCCAAATGTGTTGTGTTTTCTTAATGCTGAAACAGTAATGAAGAAACACAAATTGTGAAATATGTGCTTCTTATTTTTCAGGAGGTGTTCTACACATGGGCTGCACACATTCCGTCATTTATTACAGTTCGCCACTGTGGTGGCAAGAATCTGCACGTGATCATGCAGATGGGCTGCTAAGTTTTTTATACCCACCATCAATCTATATATCTGATATTGCTGGTCAGGTTGCGAGACACACCAACAACCAAACAGAGCAACAATTCTTTCAACCCTATGATGGAAGACTATGTGGAGCAACTGAGGAGAATATCCAGAAAGCCACAGAGAAAACCCTGAAGATTGAAATTCCTTGGCTGAAAAATGTATTATCTAATGATCCAATGGAATCCATGAAAATGTCTGAGAAGGAATTTTATCAGAGACAGCATCCCATATCTGGCACACACGAACGATTGTCTTTTTATGATCGATTTCACGAAAAGAACCAGAAATGAGCCGAAGAAAAATTAAGGAGCATTGCTTTAACTCCAGACTTGCTTGGATACATAAACACTGCTGAGGCTGAGCAAGTGAATCGTGCTCTTGCTTCGAACCGTTACTTTGTCTGCGATATGAAAGAGTTGCATTTCTTATTTTCAGTTCGTCTTCTATTTCATTTAAACAATGAAAAAAGTAACAAAACATTTGAAAAGCAAATGAAGAAAATTACATCAGCCAATTTCACTTTACTTTCTGATGGAAGGATTGCACTTGAAGGAGCAGGTAAGATTTATAATAAAATTCTATTTTTACATGAGTTTATATTAATAAAACTATAAAAAATGACGTATGAAGTGTAATTCAACAGTCCCACATTACAATACTCATTAATGCGATTAACAATTCATACACTTGCTTTTTATTTACTTGAGAAGGTGTATTACTTTATAAAATATATTTATAAAAACTACTTTTATTTGGTAGATGAAAAGGAGAACCACAGAAAGAAATCCATGAAGCTCATTAAAACTGAACTAAAGCAAGAGCTAACACACAAAGAAACATTGAAAGAGAATATGATTTACAGGTTTTCTGTTGGACATTTTCTGATCAATTCAAGTGATGAGGTGAAAAGAAAAAGGCAGGTAGTATTTAAAATTATTATGTTTGATACTCTACCACAGGTATGATTGACTAATATTGATGAATTCTGGAATGATGCATTTCTTTAAAAAAAAAACAATGCTCACGATATAATCGAAAACCGCTTTTTGTAAATATGTTTCTACAAGAAAAATTATTATTAGTTGAAGTGGATGACTACTCACCTTATGATTAATCAGGGTATAACTCCCACTGTTATTAAAGTTACCAAATCTAAATCCCTTAATAGTTATGACACAGAACAGACAAGCTTAACTTGGAGCAATATGTGAAGCATGTATCTGCACCAAAAGAGTAATACATTAAAAAGAAACCACAATAAAAATCAGATTCAGAAAGTAAATTTTAATAAATACAATTACACTAACATTTTAGCAGTCTATTTTTGGCAGCCTTTAGACATGAATCTTTACATTCCTTGGAAAAATTGGCTAACAAAAACACTACTTGTCAATGTGGAACAACTGGTAGTGGAACACTGAGACGTACTCATGATTTCAGGCTGCCCAAGATACTGGACAGTCGGATACAGAAACCAAGTTCAACATGGAAAGAGGTTTAATCTTGGGTCCTAGTCTCAAGAATGGAAGTCAAAATATTTCATCAGGGCAAGACAACAGTCTATATCCGAAAAGGTTTCCACTATATAGGATAGCCATTAAACTAGAGCTGCATGATGCCATTGGTTTATTCATGAAAATCTCAGAGTGGAAAAATATCATTTTGCACCCAGAGAACTTTTCTAATTGCCAGATGCTTTTGCACCTTCACAAAATCAAGATTTTTGAATTGGTACTCATGCCTTTATTCAGAGCTCAGAATCCTTCAGGTGGTAAGGCTGTGGACTGTGTCTGATGATGGCTCCAAGATGGCTCCAAGAAATTGGTCTCTGCATTATAAAGCTGAATCACATTTGATTTTGGTGAAAAGTTTTGAGCAAAAGAAGTTTGTTTATTCAGCCCAACAGCAACACAACCTTGACGGATTAGCTTGGCAGTTTTGTCCTGGCCCTCTAGAGTTCTTCCAGTCTAAATCATTGCTAAATCCCAGGTTTTTATTTATGCAGTGGAAGTCTGTTGATTCGCCACCAAGGCTTCCAGGACATCAGGTAAATCAATTGGGGTGCAAGAATCAATCCATCAGAGGCCACCAGCAGGGTCTAGATCATCTATGTATCTCCAAAAGCTGTAGGTAAAAGTAGATTTTATAAAAAGACAGGCTGTACTGTCTAGTAACAGAATGTGGGTAAATACTCTATACCTTTCATCAGAGAATAGTGGGCATAGTGAATCTATCCTAAAGAAAGGCACCAAGTTACAAAACAATAGTTTGTCTGTAAAGAGTGAAGATGTTTGTCTGATCTGTCATGGCCCTAATAAAACTCCCAAAATCATTCATTACAAAAAAAATCCATGCAAGGAGATAGTCGAGTTAATGTTCATACGGGGTGTAATGTCCAAGAGTGTGTTCAAGCCCAAAAGAAGTCTCTGACACCCCAAAGTTCAATAAACCGCATGTGTAGATGTTTTTCAAAAAAATCCAACGTGGAGCATGCACTGTTTTAATGGAACATGGACATCATGTCAGTATGAAAGAACCAATCAATATTAGTTGAAATATGTCAAGAGAAGCACATCAATCTATCAATTTTACCCCCACATATAATAATTACTAACCACTTTGTCAGAGCACTCAACTAATGTAATGGGTCCGTTCATGGTGACGTGTTCATAAGGATCATGTCAGTGTAACAACTTGCACCATAGATGTACTACTTATTAACCAACAATGGCAAAAGCAAACAGCAGTCAATACAGTACCAATTCATCAACCATTATCAACGTGTTGCACTGTAGGAGAGTCAGATAATAAAAATATGTTAGCCCTTATTCTAAAATATTTACAAGACATACACCAAACCACAATCTAACTCGAAAGAAATGACTTACGTCTTTCAAAATGGTATGGCATGGTAGCACAGAGACCCTCAACCTGTCATGAAAGTAAAGACAGGCAGGAAGAAACTATTTTAGATAGTTGCTGAAATCCATAACTTATAAACTGTCTAGCCCTACTTATGACTAAAAGGTCACCATCTTGGGGTGTAGTGCTCACCTCTAAGGAAAATAGGAATATCGGTTAACTTATATTGTTGTCAGTCTTGGTGTAGAAACAGCTGACAATTATAAAACATAAGACGTAGTGCAAATGTTCATGTGTATAAAACCGTAATTCAAGTCCCCAGCACACGTTGAAATTTGACAATGCAATAAATAACAGCAGTAGCTATTGTAAGTCACAATAGCTATATATACAGAAATCAAAGTTGTTTCCTTGATCTTTTATTCCTTCTCATGAATTCTTCAAACTCTGATCTTTAAACCAACATGTATTTTGTCACCTCAGTAATATGTACATGCACATTTTTCAAGGCTTTGCAGTTTTCTGTTTTATGTATTTGAAGTGTGGTGATAACTCCATCACACGCTGTCCTTCGGCGTGTGTTAAGCAGAAACGATGCGCTTCTTAAACTCGCTCTTTAATATTGGAGTTAGGTCACGTCTCAGTATTGCTGTAAATGTCCCGAGTCCACATGCCGAGTTCTCGTGTATGAGCTTGAAGTACGTTGCATTGTACCTTAGGCCACAGGATTTGGGGAGGCCGGTGGTTCTCTCCACCCTACAGCACCGTACTAATTGAGACTATTCAATCAATATTTACTGGATATACCCTCTCAGGCACCATTTCCCTATTACCCATACCACCATTCCTTCCTGTGTGTACAAAACCGGTTTAAGATTACGGTGTAATGTCTGAAGTCTAATCTTGATCAATGGACCAATGAAACTTATTATTATCAGCATCTGTTAATCACATAGCTACACGGAGGCATCTCAGCGCTACCAGCAACAGACAGGGCAGAAGCTAGGTGGTTTATGGGATGGCGTTATGGAACAACCAGGTTTTGAGGAGCTTCAAAAAGGGGGGATGGAGGGTCACTGAGCGAAGATGTGGAGGGAGAGTGTTCCGCAATCTATAAGTGTTATACAAAAAAGGAACTGCCTACACAACTTTTTAATTTAAGTATAAGTTAGCCGAGCAAAGGCATTACCTGGTACGGTAGAAAGTTATGAGAGAGCAATTAATTGGGGTCCCTTTCCCCCCAGAGGGTCTTATGGGCTATGTAAAGAGATTGAAATGAAATTCTTTTATTAATAGGCAGCCTGTGTAGGGTCTTCAAGGCCGGATTAGCGGAAAGGATTTTTTAAAATATTAAGCAGCATCCATGCAGTAAAATTCGGCACAACTTGCAATTTGCTTATCGTTGACTTTGGGGACCCAAGATAGAGGGAGTTTCTGTAGACAGGCAGGAAAGGATCAGAGCTTGGATCATGATTCTCCTTGCCATAACGGAAAGGAGGTAAGACTTTCTGAAGCAATCTATTGCATTGTCTGCCATTTTTTCCCCTGCTGCTGCCCCTGCAGCCCACCCCGAAGGCGCGCCTAAGGCAAGCCTGTCTGTGCCCATCCGCGCCGGGACCACGCCCAGCACCAGACCCCCTGGCCCACGAGAGCGCCACAACCAACTCTGTTACGATGCCAACACCATCCGCGCACTCAACACCGGCCACCCCGAAGTTCACCCACGGACCCTTCACCTGCTGAAACTGCAGCTACACCTTCCAGCACATACGGGTACGTCCTGCACACCCCACCAAAGCAGACCACAACCACTCAGATGCATACTGCTCAACACCCGCTCCGTCCACAGGCAAGCCTTCGAACTCTGGGACCTACTCGACTTATCCTCCCTGGACGTCGCTTTCCTGACGGAGGCCTGGATGATCTCCTCATTGGCACCCGACATCGCCATAGCCATCCCGGTTGGCTACAAGATCACCCGCAGGGACCTCACCAACAGATTAAGAGGAGGAATCGCCATCGTCCACAGAAACACCCTGAGAATCTCGACCAACACCAAAGACACCATAAGCACCGCCGAACACCTGCACTTTTCTGATCCACATTGATCCCAACACCACCTTTAGAGGAACACTCGTGTACAGACCCACCGGACCCAACCACAGTTCATCGACTCCATCACAGACGCCATCATCACGCACGCTCTGGCCCCCACTGCTTACATTCTCCTCAGAAACCTGAACTTCTACCTCGAGAACACCACCGACAGCAACTCCACCACACTACTAGACAACCTCACCAACCTCAGCCTCAAACAGCTCATCACGACACCCACCCACTCCGCCGAACACACGCTCGACCCAATTTTCTCCGCCAGCAGCAACGTCTCCATCAGCCACACCACCGAATTCCAGTGGAATGACCACCGCTGCATCCACTACTCCTTCAAGAAAACCACCGCACACAACCACCAGCAAAGAATCCCCCACCGCAGCTGGAACAAGGTCACTGAAGAACAGCTAATCACCACCCTCGCCCGAGACCCACCGACCGACCACACCGACACCAACACAGCCGCCCGCAACCTCAAGCAATGGATTGATGACTGCGCCAACACTCTCGCCCTGATCAAGAAACCCACAAACAGACGTACCGACAGAAGATCCATCTGGTTCACCGCCTCACTCTAGACATCCAAGCAGACCCGCCGGAAACTAGAGAGGAAATGGCGCCACGAGCAAACTCCAGATAACCATGCAGACCTCAAGAACGCCAGCCTCAGACACCACTAACTCATTCGTACGGCCAAAAAGACCTCCTTCAAGGAACACATCAACAACAACGCACACAATAGCAAAGAGCTCTTCAACATCGGGAAGGAACTCGCCAACTTCAGCTCCAACGACATCCCGCCGTCACAAGACCTATGTGACTCCCTAGCACCCTTCTTCCACTGCAAGATCACAGACATCCACAACAGCTTCAACACTCAGACCTCCCCAACAGCAGCCAACACCACAGACTCACCGGCCCCCAGTCACACCGGCCGCCTGATCTCCTGGAACCACGTCAACGACGAAGACACCATCAAGACCATGAACACCATTCACTCCGGCTCACCATCTGACTCCACATCTTCAACAAAGCGAGCTCCATCATCGCACCCCAACTCCGCAAGATCTTCAACAACTCATTCAAGACCGCCACCTTTCCGGAAAGCTGGAAACACGCAGAGATCAATGCCCTGCTCAAGAAAACCAATGCCGACCTGAAGGACCTCAAGAGCTTCAGGCCCATCTCCCTGCTCCCGTTCTCGGCGGAAGTCATCGAAAAGATCGTCAGCAGACAACAGACCCAATACATCAAAGAAAACAAAACGCTGGACCCATCCCAATCCGGATTCTGCAGCAACCATAGCACAGAAACCTCCCTCATCGCCGCCACCGACAACATCAGGGCCATGCTGGACAACAGCGAAATCACAGCCCTCATCCTCCTGGACCTCGAGGCTGCCTTCGACACCATCTGCCACCACACCCTTTGCACACGCCTCTACAACGTGGGTATCCACGACAAAGCCCTGGACTGGATCACCTCCTTCCTCACCGACAGAACCCAGAGAGTCCGCCTCCCACAAATTCTGATCCGAAGCCACCAAGATCACCTGCGGTGTACCCCAAGGATCATCCCTCAGCCCGACCCTCTTCAACGTCTACATGACACCACTCGCCAACATAGTCCGATCGCACGTCCACAACATAGTTGTCGACGACACCCGCCTGATCCTCTCCCTCACCAAAGACCCCACCAACGCCAAAACCTACTTCCACGCAGGGATGAAGGCCGTCCCCGAATGGATGAAGAGCAGTTACCTGTAATTGAACTGGGACAAGATGGTGGTCCTCATCCTCGGCTCCACCACTTCTGCCTGGGACGACTCCTGGTGACCAGCTTTGCTGGGAGCTGCTCCAACACCCACCAACCACACACGCAACCTGGCGTTCATTCTGGACTCCTCTCTGTCAATGACCCAACAAGTCAAATCCGTCTCCTCCTCCTGCTTCTACACCCTCCGTATGCTTCGTAAGATCTAAAGATAGATCCCCACCAAAACCAGAAGGACGGTCACCCAAGCCCTCGTCACCAGCAGGCTGGACTACGGCAACGCCCGCTACGTGGGAACCATGACCAAACTTCAGAAGAGACTCCAACACATACAAAGCGCCTCCCCATAACTCAGCCTCGACATTTCCCACCACAGCCACATCACTGTCCACCTGAAGGACCTACACTGGCATCCCATCAACAAAAGGATCACCTTTAATCACCCACGCTCACAAAGCACTCCACAACGCCGGACCAGCATACCTCAACAAGCGCCTCACCTTCTACACCCCCAACCGCCAGCTCCGCTGACCTCGCCACCATCCCACGCATCCACTGAACAACCACCGGCGGCAGATCCTTCACCCACCTTGCCGCCAAAACTTGGAACACCCTCCCCATCCACCTGCGACAGACCCAGGACCTGCTGACATTCCGTAGACTCCTGAAGACCTGGCTGTTTCATAAGTAGCTGCTCCCCGCCCAGCGCCTTTCGACCCTTACGGGTGAGTAGCGCGCTCTACAAAGGATTTATTGATTGTTTGATTGATTGAATATAATAATCACATAGCAGGTTGCTGCCAGTTTCACTGCTTGGTGGTCAAATTTAAAGGACTTATCCAGCCAAATACCTAGTCTTTCAATCTTTGTATTGGGGATCGGACCAGGGCCAAGACAGTTTGGCCATGTCCATTTGAGGTCAGCGATGGGTGGTTGCCCAGGACCATTAACAATGTTTTATCTCCATTTTTCTTATGAAAGGAGTGTTCCATCCAGTTTGCCACTTTCTCTAGACAGGATTCCAGGTCAGATGGAGAATTCTGGGGGTGGTTAAGAGCAAACACCAATGGCGTATTGTCAGCATATGTGACAATATTAATCCCGTATGGTAGGATCATCTCTGTGAACAGTCTCATATACACATTAAATAATGTGGGGCTCAGTGACAAGCCCTGGGACAATCCACAGGTGAGCTTTCGGCTCTTTGAGGTAGTATCTCCTTCGAAAACCTGGAATGTTCTGTCACCTAAAAATGTCTGAAGCCAGGTAATAACCTAGTAACTAGATCAAAATAATAATTCAGGGTTTTCTATCCCACTAAATAATATATCAACATTTTATAGTTTCAATTGTCAATGGTCCAGTTGGAGAGCAGCTCTCAGAATATTTCAAAAGCAGAACACAATCCATTCATATAATAATGGGGGAGCAGTGCCAATGAATTACTGATATAGAACACCAACAATTCATTTTGTTCAATTAGTCCAAGATTTTGTTCAAAGGGAAAATAAAACACATTATATGACACTGTAGAAGTAAAGTCAACCCATTACCAAAAAAGAACGCCAATTGTTTATCTTGTGCGATTAGTCCAATCTTATGTATCCATCATTCAGTAAAGAATAAACATCACAATCTATATTTAATTAGTCACAGTTCCCCCTGCCAAGATTTTTTTGAGAAATTGCATCCTTAAGCCTTGATACCCTAAAACACTTAGCTTTTTAATTTGCATATTTCAATCAGTACCATCCTTTAACTTTGCAATAAATCTATTTGCATTTCTTGGTGTTGAATAGCGTTGCAAAATTGCTATCTTTTGGGTCATGTTTCATCACCTCCACCACCTGCCAATTGATCTTGTCATTTGCGTGGCCTATTTCAGTGTCTAACCTGGGAGGCATCTTCCGGTTTCCACTTGATCATGCTGTGGTATTGGCTTTTTCAATGCTCTACCATCTGTGAACTTTGGCCAACATAAAACACGCTAAAAGGATAAGAAATTACACAGCTTGCAATATTTGTATTACAGTTGGAGAATGACCCAAGATGAAATTGTTTAAAAGTTGTCTTAAATGTTCCTGTGTTCATCGTGAACCTACACTTTTGGCAATCACCACACTTGTAATTACTCAGTAATTCTGGGGCTGCCCAACATGACTTAATGATGATCATTGAAATCAAGAAGGCTTAGCATCTGATAGAAGGAGCATCCTGGAGATGTGCTACCTCACTCACAACATCCATACTTGTGCTCAACTCCAGGCTGCTGATACATACACAGATCTTTTGAAACCCACATCCAGCGATAGCGAGTAAGATTGATTGCCAAGCCACTGAGCCGCTTGGCGAAGTTGCTCGGACTAAAACCACTGCCACACTTTGGGGCCCGATTTAGAGTCTGGCGGAAAGCTTCTCTCCATCTCATTATGTTCAGGTGTACCTTAGTAAGTAGATGTAGGTACTCCTCCATTTCTGACTCTGACATATACCAAGGACAGTCCAACAGTGCAAGGGGTATTGGAGACTTTGTCATTTGTCTGTCTGTCCTATTTATGTTGGTCATTCAAATGGCAGATTTTCACTGCGGGTCACCGCCTGGTAAAGGCTGCTGTATGGCGCAGTAAAAACTGCCAAATGGCCTTCACAAATTGGAGAAAAAACCATTGGCAAGGGGGTCAGTGCTTTTATTATTTTCAAAAACAAAATCATGCTTTGGTATTTTTTTTTAAATAAAACAATTCTAAAAAAGTTGAAACATGTCAACTTTTAATGTATTGGCAGGAACGGGTGTGAGGGTGGTTCACAGTAATACAAGTGATGTTGACTTGCTAATGAACATCCCTAAATATGGTGGGCAGAGTACTCACATCATGGCGGGAATTAAGAACTCCACCATGGAAACAGTCTGCCAGAGTATATATCGGCCTGACTTTTAAGAATCTATTGTGGAAAATCTAAAATGTACTCGTTCTAGTTGGGCCTAACCTGAAGGTTGTCTCATGTGAATAGAGATTAACCAGTTTCCTTAGACAGGATACTGGGATGCTATGACTTACCCAGACAATGCAAAAGCACAGGCCTTTCCCATTTGAACAATTATTAATTAGGGTTCTTGAGCATGTTTTGAGTTGTAAGTCTGTGTATACCTTGCATCAACCTCACTTGCAAGAAGCCTTAGTCGGTTTGACCTGTGCTACTGGTGCAGATCGGAGCATCCGAATCCCCTCTACTTCCACGGACGGAGTGATCTCGCAGTCACACGCGCACACACACATCACACGCTGGTGGGGCCCATAACACCAACATTCATCCTACCACTCTATCCGTGCCATGTATAAGGGGAAACACTTTTCTTTATAATACCTAACCAATCTGCATGTACCCTGAGGTCAATAAGATCAACTAGTTGCTATAGATTTGGTGATACATCTAACACTCTAAATATTCAATAAACATAACAAAAAAATAACCACCCGACACATTAATTCAAACAGAATATTGTTTATCTAATAATTGTAAGAAAAGCCAATTAAATGCAAGATCATTATTTCCATATTTACCTATTCTGGCTAAAAGTTGTTTTCTATGTCAGAACCAGTCCTCAGCAAATAGTTAAAGTTTTCTAGCCGTCATGTAGAGTCACCGTCCTCTCCGTCAGCATCGGGACCTCTGATCATTGGTTCGGGAAGAAGTGGCGCTAGACCTCTCTAGTCTACTGATATTTATACCAAAATTTACATTCCAAATGTTGCAAATATAACTTTCAAAACAGTCGATTGGCGGAAGTTATGTCGTCTTGGTACATTAAGTTACACCATTAGATTTTCCCATGTATTGATAGTTTCAAATTCCCTCACCAACGACCCCGCCACCGCCAGAGCCAACCTACATGAAGGGATGACAGACGTAGCCAAGTGGATGATGAGCAGCCGCCTGAAACTGAACTCGGACAAGACGGAAGTCCTCATCCTGGGATCTTCACCCTCCACCAGGGACGACTCCTGGTGGCCCCCCGCCCTGGGCAGCGCACCCAAACCAACAGACCACGCACGCAACCTGGGCTTCATCCTAGACTCCTCCCTCTCCATGACCAGACAAGTCAACGCCGTCTCCTCGTCATGCTTCAACATCCTGCGCATGCTACGCAAGATCTTCCGGTGGATCCCCAACGAGACTAGGAAGACGGTCACCCAGGCCCTCATCACCAGCCGTCTGGACTACGGCAACTCTCTCTACGCCGGAACCACCGCCAAACTCCAGAAGAGACTCCAGCGGATCCAGAACGCCTCAGCACGACTCATCCTGGACATCCCCCGTCGCAGCCACATCTCCAGACACCTGAGAGATCTGCACTGGCTCCCGGTCAACAAGAGAATCACCTTCCGCCTCCTCACCCACGCACACAAGGTCCTACACAACCAAGGCCCAGGATACCTCAACAGCCGCCTCAACTTCTACGCTCCCTCACGCCAACTTCGATCGACCGACCACGCCCTTGCCGCCATCCCCCGGATCCGAAGAGCCACCACAGGAGGAAGGTCCTTCTCCTACCTGGCCACCAAGACGTGGAACTCCCTCCCGACCCACCTCCGCCTGACCCAGGACCACCTCGCCTTCAGGAAGCAGCTCAAGACCTGGCTGTTCGAGCAGTAGCGGACCCCCCTCCCCCAGCGCCTTGAGACCCTCCGGGTGTGTAGTGCGCTATATAAATGCTGTGATTGATTGATTGATTGATTGATTCTGAATAGAAATTAGAAGTCCATGTTTAATTCGTTACTTCTACGGATGTCTCTTTAGGATAAAATGTATCTCATCCATGGGACCATTATAAGTTCATCAGGTCGGATTTAACAATTGCAACAAATCTTCACGTTCAGGGGCATCTGGCAACACTCCCAGATTTGTCGTCATGTTCATGGCTTTTCAGTTCAATCAGAGGACAGGGTCGCAGTCAGCGAAAAGCCTCTTTTCATATTTTCCATCTACTCGAATGCAGGCTGCGGGTGGTGGCCATTTTATAGCAGGCCACAATGGTCAACTTAAGCGAAGGAAACACAAAATCATAACTACTACATAGAAATGATTATACAGTGTTATTCCCCTGCTAATACCCTTATGTGTATGTATTTATCTAGCAATTTGCGACATCAAAAGCCATTAATGCATATTAATTAAAAGCGCAAAACGCAATAACATCACATAAGCTACATCTATTACTGTCAATTCGCTCACCAACTTAGTTCACTTATTATTTTAGCCATGCAATTGCATTCCCACGTGTAATTCTTCTATTAATAAGGTTGGTTAGTCAAGACTCGACAAATCTTTAGTAATTACTAATTAATCAGTAGTACTTTTAATAATGACATACGAAAATGAAACAGGTATTTGGTTTTAAAGTAAAAACCCTGCTCCAGCAATCCCCCCTTTGGTGATATCTTATCACCACAAAAATCAAAACCCAAAAATCAATTTAATTTCCCCTTTTTGAAGAAATTCAAAATGTCTTCTTGTTCATTTTTAAACTCTTGTTTGTTTGTCATCTTCTCTTTTTGTTTCTATATACATACTTTCTCTCAATTCTTCTAATTCTATTTCTTGTAGATCTCTTTCTGGTTTCTTTTGTCTCTTTTTAACATTTTCTCGTGTTATTTTCTTTTTATTTCTTCTGTATCTACAACACATACACCCTAATCTAAGAATTAATAATGCAACAATTACACACGTTAATGGAAATAATACCTTACCAAATATGGTACTACCTATTTTAGCTATAAAATTCTTAATAGCAATCATCTTATTAGCCATTTTAGCCCCGATACTTTCAGCTTCCAGTGGTACTAATTCTTCATGCAAATCAGTAATATTTTTGATATAGACCTTTAGATCTTTGCTTTCGTCAGGAATGTAAGTGCAAAAATGTTGAACTTTCAGCATTCCACAGACTCCACCCTCTTTTGCCAATAGAATATCAAAGGCAAGTCGATTTTGCATCGCCATAGCCCGTAAGGTAACCATTTCAGTATTTACCAAAAGAAAGCCTCCAGCGGTGCTTGTTGACAAGCGATCTATCACTGTTGACAGCTTCCGAATGCCATATGCATTCAATGAAATTCCCACTGCTGGTATTAAAGCTCCAAAAATATCTCCTACAATTTCTGTCCATGTTTCTCTTCTATATCGTGTTAATGGATTAGTTGGTTCAGCATTTTCTACTCTATCCATGTGAAAAATCTTTGGAAAGACCAGGCCAACATAACATGTGCCATACCAATGGTCAGGCAACCTGTAATAAGCCTTGTTCCCACAAATATAATATACTCCCGGAAAGACTGGATCTTCTCCACCTCTAAATCCCCATCCGGTTGCAATAAAGTATGTATCATGGCACTCACTAGTCCCTATGAAATAATAATCATACTGGGATTTCTTCCTGGTAATGCATAGTTTGCCTTTCTGTGGTGCATCTATAGCCATAGTTGGACTGGCTCCATTTTTCAACTCTTTTTCTTTCTCAATATCCCACACTGTTTCAATCATCTTATGTCCTTCTGCTTTCTTATGCATGTTCAACCTTCTCCTCTCAACCATGTCTAGGAAAGTTTTCTCTTCTTCCTTCAAATCGCAAGTTAAATTGTTTCTGAAAACATATTCTAATGTTAAATCTCTAGTTTCAATAACAATCCCACCTAAAGTGTTAGCTTCTTTAGCAGGATTCAGTTCTTTATTCATAGGCAGTTGCCCAAGAATATTATCTACATTAGACATGTTATAATCTAGTTTCCCTAATTGATAAAATATACTAATCAATACACTACATGAAATTCCATACATAGCCAGAAGGTGATGATAAGTCACCCCTTCTGAAACAGAGGCAGGTAATTGCATACAGACTTAGCAATCCCTTACATCCATTGTCCTCACATATTCGTACAATAATTTTGAAAACACATTGCTAGAAAAATCATTAATAGACCTATCTTTATGTACATATACATTGCTAGTTCTAGTTGGAGCTATCTTCTGTGAACTCTTCCCTATGTTAGTGATGTTCTCAGTATGTCCTCCTAAAGTGTCTATAGTTACTCTAAAAGAAATCAGTAGAGCAAGCACGCTCCACAGTAGCATTAATAATCCTGTACAGCAGCAGCACATCTTGCACCATCTTTTCATGAAGGTACATCTACCTTGATTATTCTCAGTGTTAGCCATCTTGTTAATTTGACCGTGTCTTTTGACTTAGCCTCTTCTACTCCACTACCGAACTTTTTAGGGCAGCAAGTACCCACCAGATTATTACAATCTATTAGTTCTTAATTTTACTTCTTCACTTTCTTCTTCAAGTGACTTCTTTGGATTTACTCAATTTGGATTTTCATCACTTTTCACTCTTTACTCATCATCATCAAACTGTATTAGGTCCTGAACATCCGTCTCTTCTCCAATGTCGGACAAGATAACTCTCAGGATTCCAACTGCTTCTTCTTCTTCAAACACTTTCAGTAAAGCCTCCTCTGGACTTCCTTGACTGTCTGCCTCTTCACCTTGTTCAGGCAGTGCCACATACGTCCATTCTGGTGACTTATACTTCTGGTTTGGTTTTCTGATTCTTTTAGTTCCTTCAGATATCTTTGTTTCCTCTTCTTTCGTTTGGTTTTGACTTGACACTTCATTCACCTGTTCAGCTTTCGAAGAGTTAACTCGTGTCAGTCGATATCTCAGTCTCTTTATCTTGTTGGGCCAAAGATCTCCTTTAGCATTTCTCTTTTGTTTTCCCTCTTTATTGTTTCTCTCTCCAATCCAAGTTCTCTTTCTCAGAACTCGTCCTCCATGTATCTCATTTTCACTTTCATCAGATTCTGTCTCACTTGCCTCTTGTTCATCAACAATCTTTCCTTCTTCAACAACTTCCTTTTCTCCAACAGTCTCTTTTTCCACCAATTGACATTTCCCTACTTCTGTCCCTCCTCGGGTCTCTGACATGCAATCTTCTTGCTGTCTACTTGTCCCTTCACCTAGCTTGTTGTCGATGTTCCCTACACCTCCCCTGGGTTTTTCCGCAATCTGTCCCTCTCTTTCTTTTTCTGTCCCTTCTTCTTCAAGAATTATCTCAGGTTGAACTTGTCCAATTTTCTCATTTAATTCAGGTGTTTCCTCTGTTGGAATGTTCTTTTCTTTTCTTTCTTTCTCTTTGTGTTCGTCACTGTTAGTTGGGACTTCAGGCACTTCGTCAGAATCTGGACTCGTCTCTGAAGTTTGCAATGTTCTTTTCAGAATTTCTTCTGGTGGGACGAACGTTTCTCTTGACTCACTTTCCCCCCTTTCAGGATTCTTTTTCCTTTTCACTGTCTCACTGTCTGCATCATCACTGGAATCTGATTCTTCAAAGTATTCTTTTCCAGTGCCGTCACTTGGGTTTGGTACTCTCAGAGTGTGACTTGCATGTATCCAATTTTTCACTCCAGCACACTTCACAGCAGTCGTTGTGGTCAGAATGACTTGTCTTGGCCTTCCCCACCTTGGAACCAGGCAATTCCTTCTTCTGAGGACTTTTATTCTTACCCAGTCCTCTGGGCTCAGATCATGGGCTGGTTTCTTTTCAAGTGTGGTGGCGTCTTCTCCAACCTGGTGAAACACAGAATGAACTGCGTCAGCCCGGCCTTTACTGTAATCCAAAATCATGTCATCAGTTATAGTCATCAGCTTGTTGACTGGCACAAACGCATGTCTCATAGCACGTCCCATGATGATCTCATGTGGACTCAAACCTGTTGTTCTGTCTGGAGTAGACCTAATTGTCATCAGGACTAGAGGCAAGACTTCAGGCCATTTCATACCTGTGGCCAGGCACATTTTGCCAATTCTGTTTTTGATGGTACCATTCATTTGTTCAACCACACCAGAAGCCTCTGGTCGGTAAGCACAATGTAGCTTCTGCTGTACACTTAATGCTTCACAGATCAAACCCATGATTTCATTATAAAAATGTCCTCCTCTGTCTGATTCAATGGTCACTGGGAACCCATACCTTGGGATGAATTCTCTTAACAGTAGCTTGGCCACTGTTATCCCATCATTTCTTCTTGTTGGAAATGCCTCCACCCACCTGGAGAACAAACAGACTACCACCAGGACATACCTTAATCTATAGACTTGGAGCATGTCGATGAAGTCTATCTGCATTCTTGTGAAGGGTCCTCCCTCCCTGCCTATTGTACCTAGGCTCACCACTGTTCTTTTTCCAGGATTGAATTGCTGACATATCAGGCATCTCTGACAGAGACTCTCTGCTATCAGCCTGAATTTTGCATTGTTCCAGGTCTGCTTAAAGGCCCTTATCATAGCATCCCTCCCCAGGTGTCCCTGGCCATGATACATCCGTGCCATTGTTGACAACATGCTATTGGGCATGACTGGTCTTCCATCCCTATAGACCCACACGTGGTCTTTTTCCCTTGGTGCACAACCTGCTTTCACCCAATCTTTCATTTCCTCATCTCCTGCCTCATCCTGCAACTGCTTCACTTCCTCCCATGTTCCCACCACATTAGTAAACATTAAGGAACAAGAAGACATTTCCCTTTCTTTACTCCGGTTAATGGAATGATTATTCCTTGCACAATACTGTGCTATGTCATTGGCAAATTTGTTCCCAAGGGTGACGAAATCATCACCTTGACCATGAGCAGCACATTTTACAACTGCTAGTTCTTTAGGCAGCTGTATCGCCTCAAGCAATTTTCCAACCACTTCAGCATTCTTTATGGGAGTTCCACTTGAGGTCAGGAAACCTCTTTGTAGCCATAACTGGCCAAAATCATGGACAACTCCGAAGCCATACTGGCTGTCAGTCATCACAGTCACTCTCACATTCCTTCCAATCTTGCAAGCCTTCGTTAGTGCCACTAATTCTGCCACTTGAGCGGATTTAACTCCTTTCAAAGGTGATGCTTCCACAACTCCTGCAACTGTCCACACAGCATCTGCGGCATTCAGCGTTCCTTCATCTGTTCTCAAACAAGATCCATCCACAAACAACACATGATCACTCTCAGGCAGTGGCAGATCTCTTATGTCTGGTCTTGGTTTTGTACAGTAATCAAGCACATCCAGGCAATCATGATCAACATCATCTCTTGCTCCCACACTTTCAGCATCTGGCAACAACGTTGCTGGATTCACATTCACACATCTCTCAAGGCTCACATTTGTTGCACCAAGAATGACTTTCTCATATTTAGTCAGCCGACTATGAGACATGAACTGTGTCCGGCTCCTTGTTAAAAGGATTGCCACATCATGAGGTACAAATACCCGTACAGGATATCCCATTATAATTCCCTCACTTTGTTCCAGACTTCTGCATGTAGCAGCTACTGCTTTCAGACAACCTGGTAAACCCACAGCTACTGGGTCAAGTGTTGATGAGAAGTACGCAATTGGCCTCCTCAGACGTCCATGTTTCTGGATTAACACTGAAAGTGCACATCCATTTCTCTCACTACAGTACAGTTCAAATTCTTTTTCGTAATCTGGCATTCCTAGGGCAGGAGCTTCACATAGCCTGTTCTTTAGTTCTTTGAATGCTGCCATTTCTTCTGGGTTTAATTCCAATGGGTCTTTCACTTCACTTTTGGTCAATTTAATCAGTGGCTTGGCAATTAAGGAAAAGTTACTTATCCACTGACGACAATAACCAACCATTCCCAGGAACATTCTCACTTCTCTTTGTGTCATTGGGGCTCTCATCCCTCTGATGATTTTAATCCTGTCAATGGTCACTTTCCTCAGGCCTTTCTCAATATTATGTCCCAGATACTGGACTTCTCTCTTGCAGAATTCCAATTTGGCTGGAGAACCTTTAATCCTCCATCTGCCAAGTGATTCAGTAAAGCAATGGTGTCTACTTCACAAGCTTCACGTGTTTTTGATGCCACAAGCAGGTCATCAATGTACTGGACCAAAACTGAATTTTCAGGCATTGTTAAACTCTCCAGAGATTTCTTCAGCAATTGATTAAATATCGAAGGGCTCTCTGTATACCCCTGTGGAATTCGGCACCATGCCAAAATTCGCTCTCCGAATCTAAATGAAAAAATTGGCTGGCTGTCATGATGCAACGGGATTGAAAAGAAAGCATGGCACAAATCAATTACTGTGTACCATTCGGCATCATGGGGAATCTGATACAAAATCACTGATGGATTTGGCACAATGGGACAGCATGACACAACAATCTTGTTAATTTTTCTCAAATCCTGTACTATTCTGAACTTCCCATTAGGTTTCTTCAGTCCCATTATAGGTGAATTAAATGGACTGCTCAATATTTCCCTTAACACCCCCTGCTGGATCATCTTCTCAATTATAGGTGTTATTCCTTCAATTATCTCAGGTGTCAGTCTGTATTGTGGGATGTTTTGGTAAACTATTCCATCTTTTACAGTAATTTTTACTAGATCTACATTTCTCATCAGGCCCACATCTTCTCCAGTAAAATCCCAAACTGCTGGTTTTACTGTCTGTTTTAATTCTGGGGGTAATCCATCCGGATTAAACACAGCATACGTTCCCATAGCCTCACTTTCCCTGTTATCTAGGGTCATTCTGTATAGGACATCCTCATCTGGTGTCTCAAAGGTTATTCCAGCTGGGGTACAGAAAATAGTGCAATTCATCTTGCACAGCAAATCCCTGCCTAACAAGTTCACAGGACTGGTGTCACACACCACGAATCGGTGCATGTCTGAGAATTTCCCTATTCTAACCCTTACTGGTTCAGTAAGATGAGTTTTGAGTTAGACACACCAACTACTTGGATTGCTTCATCCGAGAGAGGAAGATTCTTTATATCAGCTGACCTGGCAGTTGATCTCGTAGCTCCTGTGTCAACTAGAAAAGTAACACTTTCACCATTGATTTTTCCATCTACAAAAGGTCCTGCCTGGTCTATTTCTAGAGTTGCGCCAAGTACGCACTCTTCCTCCTCTCTTCGGCACCGTCAGAAGTCTCCCTCTGAATCACTTCCCTCATTCCTTAGCCAATATTGTGATACAGTGCTTGCGCGTTTTGGCATGTTTACCTGTTCTTCATTGTAGAACCCCGAATCCTGGCTGTACTTCTGGGATCCTCTGCTTTATGGCAAGGGCGGTTTTGGCACCTGATTCTGCTGCTTAACAGCCTTCTGCTGCTGTTGCTGCTGACCACACCCCTCACTCTGCACCTGTGAATTCAATGATGGATTATCATCGTTAGTAGACGGTGGATTCTTACACTCGGATTTCCAGTGCCCTAATTTTCCACAGTTGTGGCATGGAAAGCTTTTCTTTGCTTCCTCAATATTGCCTTTCCCTTTTCCTGGGCCAAATCGGGGTTTATTTCCTGGGTTATTTGCTTGTTCAACCAACTGAGCTTCCTGTCTTTCTGCAACTTTCACCTGTGCCCACATTGCCTTTTCTTTCAGTTTTCTTTGCCTCAATCTCATCACTGAAGTATTTTGCATGTCTCAGGATCTCATCAATCTTTTTGCTCTGCCAGTCTACGGTATGCTGCCTTATCATTTCACTGATTTCAGGTCGCAAGCCATACACAAATCTATATACAAAATGGCTCAGATCCTTGTCACCCAGATGTTCATCTCCACTGAACTGTTTGAAAGCCATGGACTGATTCTTTCACTTCTTGATGTGTTCGATCTATTTTAACCCAGTCTGTTTCCTTGGGGGGTACCTTATTTTTCAGGAAAGCCATAACCTGCTCATACTTTTTCATGACCTCCGGGTCTGGAGCTCCTGTCTTGGGATCTCTTGGGTATTCCTTAGTGGGCAAGTCTATGACTATTTTACATTCTGCCCACAAGTCTTCTGGTACAATTATATCAAACAGAATATTCAGGTCGATCCACAGCACTTTTGACAACTTCACAAATCTGTCAACCTGTCTATACCACTCGACGGGCTTCTCTCTCAGTCGAGGGAAATCATTTGTAAATGACAAAATATCTTGTCTGGTCCATGGGACATGTACATACCCTCCTCCTGGAATCTCCCTCATGGGATAGGCTGTCACTGTTTTCTCCTTTTCTTTCATAGGGAATGTTGAGTAAGTTCTGTCTGCTGCATCTTCTCGTTTTCTATACCATCTATCTTTCCATCTCGCCACATCTCCCCATTTTCGCAGCAAAGCAATCATCTCCTTAATCTGCCCTGTTCGGCCTGCATTATTCAGATTCTCGATGTCCTTATCTGTAAAATCCACTCGGTAAGGCTTTTGTAAAGCTTTTACCTTGTCCATGTCAATTCCCACTTCATTGGCTATTCCTTTCAACCTGTCATGTATGTTCTTTGCTCTCCATGTGATGCTTTTGCACAAAAATAGTATTTCCCCCTCCTGATAATTTTTCAGCATTTCTGTAGGAATTGTTCCTACAATCAGCTCCTCCATTTCCATACGTAGTTTAGCTACATCAATTGCCTGGGATTCCTTTTCTTTCCTCTGCAAAACTTTCAGCCAATCATTCAAATCTTCAGCAGTTATCCCCGTGGATTTTTCTGCACCCACTGGTTCTGTCACTCTTTGTGGTTCTAAGATCGATCCTCCAATCATTCTGTTCCCTTCCACACAACCGGAATTCAAACCCGAGTTAGTCTGCACATTCAACTCTCCTCCACATATGGTATGTCTCCACTGATTTTCTCCTGATCTCCACTGATTTTCTCCCGACCTCATTTCTGTCTGCTCTGGAGGAACAATCAATCTGTTGCCTACATATGGAATTGTCAAACCACCTTCACCAATCCTCTGCTTCTCAAAAACAGGCATAACCGGACCTATTGTCACAGGCACCGTAACTGCTTCAAGATTTTTAGTCAGTTCTCTGATTTTCTCTGTCAATTCAAATGTGGTTCTTGCTAGTTCTCTGGTCTTTTCATCCTCAATTTCATTTTCCCTTTCACTCTCTCTCTCTGCAAGAGAACTACTGCTTTTCAACTCAGGGGTCATGACTTCTGTCTTTATAATCCGCAGGGTGTCTCTCATTGGGGTAACTGATGTTCCTACCTCTGGTTCTCGTCTATACGGGGGTGGTCTTTTGTAGAACATGTCATCTAAGACATCATCATCAGACTCATTCGCCCCATACCTCCTTGTTTCTACATTATGTTCTTTCTCTGTACACTTTTTCCCTTCTGTCTGTTCTGCAGTTCTTACAGGATATAATCCCTCAGTCATACTGGCATCTCGCCATCTTCTCATCCGGTCATGATGAGTTTCACGATCATACTTTCGCCCAAACATATACCTGTAGTTTCCTCCACTCCTCTGCTTTTCCCGCTCATGCATTTCATCTTCCTATTCAGTCAACGCCTCAAACTGCGTCGGCCTAGGCCGAGGCTCTAGACTCATCATCCTCTCCCGTAAGTTTCTTAATATGGCCAGATTAAATGAGCCATGTTCTGGGAAAGCTAAAACTCCATCCTCTTTGGTGTACTTTGCCCAGTTGTCTAACCAAATACAGGTATGGCCACTCACTTGGCTGATAACCATGAGGATTGTAATAACTCACTGTACCGTACGGAGGACGATGTTCAACATCGACCATGTCCCTCATCCTATAAAGATCTCTCTTGTGGCCTACTGAATGTTCGCTCTCTCGTGAAACATCATGCGGAGATAGCCCTTTTATTAGAATCCTCACACCTGGATATACTATTTGTGACTGAAACATGGACTACGGCGGACTGTGGGCCGGAACTCGGTTGGGCTTGCCCACCGGGCTATCTTATTAGACACACTCCTCGAGCCTCTGGCAGGGGAGGTGGAGTAGGTTATATTTTTAAAGACTCGATCTCCCTTGTGGAATTAGCAGTAAAGGAAGTGGTAGGGTTCGAGCTCATGGGCTTTTCTATCATGGCCCAGGGCGGCACCTTGATCGCAGGGCTGTTATGTTATAGACCTCCCTCCTCGACCACAACTTCTCTTCAGTCATTGGTTGATTTGATTTACGATCTTTCAAACTCCCATGCTAAATTTCTAATATTGGGAGATTTTAACCTCTGGCCTTCCGGCCCTCAAGATCTGGCCTATAGAGAGCTCTGCCAATCGTGTAGTAACATTCAACTCACACAGCTGGTTTTATCACCTACGCATGTTAAGGGACACATGTTAGATCTGATCTTCGCCGAGAAGGATTTGGTGGTAGTGAAAGAGATCTTGGAGCAGGGCTGGACAGATCACTCTTTGATTAATATGTCCATTGTTTTGCCTGGTCCATTAAAATCAACAAACTCAAGTGGCTTTAAACTTAATCGCCAATGGGCTCGTCTTCTTAGAGAGCCAATTCGCCCTACTCTATTGCCTAGGGGTTTCCAGGTGGAGGATAGTGTAGATAAGAGTTATACTGCCCTTTGTCAGCAAATTTTGACATCCCTAGATGAACTGGTCCCTCTGCGGAGGGTGAGGGATAGACCTAGAGTGACTAACGCCTGGTTTAATGACGATCTCAGACAGCATAAGATCCGCTGTAAACAGGCTGAGCGTAATTGGAGGAGAGGATATAAGGAGTCGGACAGGGCAGCGTATAAAGCGGCCCTACAGGTATATAAGACTGAACTAAGAAGTGCTAAAGCAAAGTTCTTAGAAGATACCTTGGGTAAGGCCACAAATAAATCGCAAACCCTATTCAAGTTGGTTAACAACTTATCTAATCCATCTTGTACAGTTCCAGCTATTCCGACTTCTCAAGATTTGTGTGATTCTCTGGCCGCTGCATTTGAGGAGAAAATTAGGACCATTTTGAGTGCGTCGCCGCTACCTCCCTCCCTGGAATCCCTCTGCCACTCGGCGCCTCTACGGGATAGCAACAGGGTAGATACTTTTTATTTGCCTTGCTTTCCCATTCCTTCACCAGAAGAATTTGGTGTCTTGGCCAATGGAGTTTCCTCGGGCTCACCACTTGATCCAAAGCCTCATAAGATCTGGAAGGCATTTCAAGATGAGCTGTTTCCTCCACTCTACTCCATTTGCTGTCAGTCACTGACGACGGCGACAGTCCCAGATAGTTGGAAGGTGGCAATAGTAACTCCACTATTAAAAAAGGCTTCTTTAGATCCATCATGCCCGGCCAACTATAGGCCCATCTCGCTTTTACCTTTTGTGATAAAGGTCCTTGAGAGATGGGTCACAAGAGCCTTGTCCAACTTTCTGGAAACAAACTCTTGCCTAGATACAGCTCAATTTGGCTTCAGACCGGCCCACGGTACTGAGACTGCATTGGTTACCGTGTTAGATGATCTACGAACGCGTGTCGACAGGGGCAGGTCAGCCTTTCTAGTGCTGCTCGACATGTCGGCAGCGTTCGACACGGTTGACCATGTGGTTCTCTTGGAGCGTCTCCAAAGTGTGGGAGTAACCAATCTAGCCCTAAGCTGGTTAACGTCCTATCTCAGTGACAGACAGCAAGCTGTGGCTTTACCACCTTTTCGATCAGCCACTCGACAGGTGAACCAGGGTGTTCCTCAAGGGTCGGCGATTAGCCCGATCCTGTTTAATCTATATCTCCAACCCCTTATAGAACTTATTAAGTCATTCGGCATATCAGTCATCAATTATGCCGATGACACTCAACTGATTTTTTCATTTGAGGGTAGTGAGTCGGTCTCGAAAGACACTTTTCATCACTGTATGTCGGCCACAGCCGAATGGCTGCAAGCTAACTCACTCCAGTTCAATGGGTCAAAAACGGAGGTTCTCCATTGCTCTCCTGATCGCCTTCCTCGTGCGTTACCTGACGACTTCTGGCCACCTTCTATTCCGGGTTCTGTGGAAGGAGCTAAATTGGCTCGTAACTTAGGAGTGGTGTTTGAACCTGACCTACAGCTGGATGTTTCAGTAAATAAGACCGCAGCGACCTGCATGGGCCTGCTTCATGCCCTGCGCAAAATTTTGCCAATACTCCCCCCAGGTGTCAGAGCAGAGGTAGTGCGTAGTATCATACTCAGTAGGTTAGACTACTGCAACGCACTACTTCTAGGAGCTCCTAAAAAATTGATCCTTAAGTTGCAGAGGATCCAGAACATGGCTGCGAAACTGGCCTTGTCGCGACCACGCTCTGCTTCTTCTTCTGCAGCTTTAGCTGATCTACATTGGTTGCCGGTACAGCAGAGGATCGCTTTCAAGGCGTCATGTCTTGTATTTAGAGCGTTGCATGGACTCGGACCAATTCCAATTCAGGGTCTGTTTTCATGGTATCAAGCTGCCCGACCTCTGAGATCTTCATCGGCGTTCCTGGTGCGGATTCCAAGGATCACTAGAGCAAGGATAGGTGGCCGTGCTTTTAGCTATACGGCCGCCTCACTATGGAACTCCCTTCCTCTGGCGCTGAGGGGTAGTCAAGATCTGCTCTCCTTTAAAAGGGATCTTAAGACCTATCTGTTCCCAAGAGCAATGTAAAATATTCCTTCCGATGGTTTAATAGGGTCTCAGCGCCAGGATACCCTTTGGGTGACAGCTGCGCTTAACAAGAAATAAATACATACATACATACATACATATTTCGCAACCATGAAGGATGGGGGGGTTCTTATCGGAGGAAGTAACTGTCCTTCCCTAGTCACAATATCCTTATCCTTGTCAAACCCGGTCTTAACTTTACTAAACAAGGATTTCTTTTTCTTTTCCTCAGCGTGATAATACATTTTCTTGTTTTCCCCAACCCTTTAGTCTTTTCTACAACTGTACGATCTCCTGTCCAATTGCAGCGCGACTCACACTAACGCACCAATCCGGAGCGTTTACGTCACTGACTCAGTCCACGAATCCCAGCGCGACTCACACTAAAGTACCAATCCTGGAGCGTCTACGTCACCCTGTATGTCTCCCAATCCTTGCGCGGCATACACCAGCACACCAATCACCCTGCTTCCACCGTTCTAGCCCACTGTCCAATCATAGCGCGGTCTTTCTGACGTCAGCAGTCGCTGCAGCAGCTCTAGCTCCTGTCTCCTGTCTCTCGTCTACCCCTCCTTTACAAAACTACTCGGTAGACTTTGTTTCAACTTCTACGAGTCTGTTAGTTACAACATACAAACATCTCCATTGTCTGCTTCGCTAACCACAGAAATGCAAAAGACCTTTCCCACGAGAATTCCGCCTTTCCCGAGAGCAGCGCTTACCTCTGCCCTACTACGGAATCTTTACTTCCGTTGATAAAGTAGCACATCCCTCTACTCTACCCTTCTAGCAAGCACCAATTAACTGTTTTCTCCGGAATGCTCCTAAGAGTTTCACAATTAACCAGAATGCCTTCTCATTCACACACTTTCACACCAGAAAATGTAGTACATTCACACAGAATCCTGTCTTTCCCGAGAACAGCGAACAGTCTGTCCTACTACAGAATTATATCACACGTTAACAAAGCAGCGCTTACCTCTGCTTTGTCCTTCTAACGAGCTCAGAGAATACCTATTACCTTTCTAGTGATAAGCGTTATCGGAATGCCATAAGGACCCCTGATACCTAAGACCAGAACTTCACAGGTAACCTTCGCTATCATATACACTTCTCTCACACAGAAAATACGTCTCTAATGGCAACACACGGCAATGCTACCTCATCGAACCTAGACAATGCGACGCGCAACTTCAATTGTCACACGTTTTCCCCTGTCTACATACAGGGCCAACAATCCCGCCTCTTCCGAGAGCAGCGCTTCCCTCTGCCCTACTACGGAACTGTCACCGACTTCCTACGTCCCAGAAGCCGTACACACTACATAAAACTCAATACGACTTCAACATATAGTGTTAGTACATATATCAATATCAATCAATAATCAATAAGCTTATATACACGCAAAATTCACCAGATCAAGACAATAGTTAACCATCATTCTGCTACCAAGAGACTGGTGCAGATCAGAGCTTCCGAATCCCCTCTACTTCCACGGACGGAGTGATCTCGCAGTCACATGCGCACACACACATCACACGCTGGTGGGGCCCATAACACCAACATTCATCCTACCACTCTATCTGTGCCATGTATAAGGGGAAACACTTTTCTTTATAATACCTAACCAATCTGCATGTACCCTGAGGTCAATAAGATCAACTAGTTGCTATAGATTTGGTGATACATCTAATACTCTAAATATTCAATAAACATGACAATAAAATAACCACCCGACACAGTAATTCAAACAGAATATTGTTTATCTAATAATTGTAAGGAAAGCCAATTAAATGCAAGATCATTATTTCCATATTTACCTATTCTGGCTAAAAGTCGTTTTCTAAGTCAGAACCGGTCCTCAGCAAATAGTTTCTAGCCGTCATGTAGAGTCACCGTCCTCTCCATCAGCATCGGGACCTCTGATCATTGGTTCGGGAAGAAGTGGCGCTAGACCTCTCTAGTCTACTGATATTTATACCAAAATTTACATTCCAAATGTTGCAAATATAACTTTCAAAACAGTCGATTGGCGGAAGTTATGTCGTCTTGGTGCATTAAGTTACACCATTAGATTTTCCCATGTATTGATAGTTTCAAATTCTGAATAGAAATTAGAAGTCCATGTTTAATTCGTTACTTCTACGGATGTCTCTTTAGGATAAAATGTATCTCATCCATGGGACCATTATAAGTTCATCAGGTCGGATTTAACAATTGCAACAAATCTTCACGTTCAGGGGCATCTGGCAACACTCCCAGATTTGTCGTCATGTTCATGGCTTTTCAGTTCAATCAGAGGACAGGGTCGCAGTCAGCGCAAAGCCTCTTTTCATATTTTCCATCTACTCGAATGCAGGCTGCGGGTGGGGGCCATTTTTTAGCAGGCCACAATGGTCAACTTAAGCGAAGGAAACACAAAATCATAATTACTACGTAGAAATGATTATACAGCGTTATTCCCCTGCTAATACCCTTATATGTATGTATTTATCTAGCCACTTGCGACATCAAAAGCCATTAATGCATATTAATTAAAAGCGCAAAACGCAATAACATTATATAAGCTACATCTATTACTGTCAATTCGCTCACCAACTTAGTTCACTTATAATTTTAGCCATGCAATTGCATTCCCACGTGTTATTCTTCTGTTAATAAGGTTGGTTAGTCAAGACTCGACAAATCTTTAGTAATTACTAATTAATCAGTAGTACTTTTAATAATGACATACGAAAATGAAACAGGTATTTGGTTTTAAAGTAAAAACCCTGCTCCAGCACTACCACTGAGACTCAAGTGCTTATGGGGTAGTACTTAACACAGTTACTCAGAACTCATGGTGGTCTGGGACCCGGGACCTTCGGATTAAAAGGCCTCAACCACCTTGGTTGGGCTCAGTAACTCCTGTATTTCCCATGGCCCTCTGACGAAGGGCCTCTCATGTCTCAAGCAAATGACAGATTTCATCTGAAAAGGGCTCAGCCTTTGTCCTCCAGTCAGGAAGGCACCAAGCCCAGTGGGTGGAAGAACTGCCTTCAAAATTGGTTTAGACTGACAACAGAGGAGACGACTGCTCATTAACCTGCCCCGGTATCTAGGTGGGTACAGAGACACTGAACAAGGGGAAAAGAGTTTTTTGAATTTGAAGATCTTGGGAGTGGGGGCACTGTGCGAGTGTTTGCTCTGAGGCACACACGAAATGCTGCAAATGTTTGTATGTTTACCCCTTGGAACTTTATAATAAATTGTTTCAGGAGGAGCCAGGAATACCTACACTCATTAGCTGGTGTCTGACATGTAGCACACCAAGATACCCACTTTATAACACTATATGGACGTGTGAAAGAATAAAAGAGGACTGGACCTGCTGTCCGTGATCTCAGAGGAGCACTGAAAGACAAGACAAGGCTTGCTCTTGCACCAAGGACAAAGAAGTGGACTTTAAACGTCAATTTGTTGAACTCTTGTGTGACAACAAGGACACAAGCTATAAGTGACCCTTTCTATGAAGTGTCCAGCTGACCAGTATGAACTGGTCCAGACATGAACCCTGTTGGTGCCCTCCGTTGAAGGGAGTCTTAACCCCCAAATGCTCTTCCTAGACTCCTTGGAGATTTTGCAGCATTTAACTGGACTTCTCCTAACACATCTGAAAAAATGATCTAGAAATATTGAACTTCAAGACTACTGGAGACTGAGATAAACCACCCCAGCCTATCAGCCCATAGCTCAGCCTCACTTAGCTAAGAAGTCAATTTTTTCCCACTCTGACCTACTCAAGCAACATAAAACCCAATTCAGCAGGCCTGTTCAGTCAAACTGTATTTATCCTTGTGGAATACATCATCAGATACAGCCAGCTGCCTTGCCCGCTGGAAGATTATGAGCTCCCGAAAAGAGACTATGGATCAGCAGATGAACAACCAGTCACTAATGTTTTTCCGGTATCTTATACACCCTAATACAACTAGCATTGGATATAATATGGCGTACAGAATGCCAGTGACATTGGTGCTCAAGTGACATATTTGCCAACCTCTACATCAACCCCTAAGTCAAAAAGTAGAAGGCTTGACAGGGTGAAGTTGCTAAAAGTATCTGCCAACATGAGGACTTCCCTGTGGGGGATTTTCAGTTTTCTATTTGCAGCTTTCCCTGCTAAAACCAACAGCACAAGTTAAAACCCCGGGCCCGGTGAAATGTGTTTGGCACTTCCAACATGCAGTCCAACGGAAATCGAACCTAGGTTCCAATCTATTGCAAATATTGACTACTATTGGTGCTTTGTGCTTTTTGGCCCAATTTTGCTTTATATCTATACAAAACGATATCAATAAACTTTATTTATTAAAATGTACTCTTCTTTTCTATTTCAGTTTATGATTTCCATTGTTTTGTGGTCATTAATTTATTACACTTTCAGGACTGTATAAATATTTTGAACATTGCTCTAAGTTGAGCCTGTCTGCTCTGTGTCGAAGATACCAGATGCTGAGCGCAGGTTAATTTAGTTGCTTTAAGGGTGCATCCTGACACCCTGAAAAGGATGCTTATTTTTCCTTAAGGTGGCTCGTCAAACATCCCATTTACATGTCAAATTTCCTAACGTACTCAGCTTAAATGCAATTTGACATACAAACTAGTTTAGGTAAATCCATAGTAGACTACTGTATATTTGTAATTATTTTAATTTAAATGAATGCATAACAGTGTCAATTTCGTAATGGAAAGAATGAACCTATGAATTTTGGCATCTCTGTAGTTTGTCTATTGAAAAAACAAGTCAGTATATATATGTGTATAAATATATATTTGTATATATCACTGAAAAAACCATAGGTTTCACACATGTTATAGTTAGCTGGACATTTCACTCGTAAAAAACCATTGAAATCCCCCCGTTATAGTTAGTTCAGCTAACTATAACTCGCGCGACCGCAATCCACTGCTGATGACGTCACATATTACATCACTCATGACATGGTCAGTGACATCACTCATGACATCACCCATGACATCTCCAATGACTATAACTATAACGGGGGAATTTCAATGGTTTTGTACGAGTGAAAAGTCCAGCTAACTAGAACGCCCCTGAAACCTAAAGTTTTTTAAATGCTAATTGCTAACAATACACTGCCTGAAACCTACGGTTTTTTTCTGTGAATTTCAAAGGTTTTTTAAATGCTAATTTCTAACTATGTGACGTCATCAGCAGTGGATTGCGGTCGCGCGAGTTATAGTTAGCTGAACTAACTATAACGGGGGAATTTCAATGGTTTTTTACGAGTGAAATGTCCAGGTAACTATAACATGTGTGAAACCTATGTTTTTTTCAGTGAATTTGCAAGGTTTTTTAAATGCTAATTCCTAACTATAACGTGTGTGAAACCTATGGTTTTTTCAGTGAATTTGCAAGGTTTTTAAAATGCTAATTCCTAAGTGTGAAACCTATATCTTCCATAAACTTATAAAAATGTATTTATTTATTCTTAAAGTTTTTAACGGTGCGCGCACCGTCTCCGTGTGCGCATGCGTGCGTGCTCTGTGTCCGCATGCGTACGTGCTCCATGTGCGCATGCGTGCGTGCTCCGTACGCGCATGCGCGCGTGCTCCGTCTGCGCATGCGTACGTGCTCCGTGTGCGCATGCATTCGTGCTCCGTGCATGCTCCGTGTGTGCGTGCTCCGTACGTGCATGCGCACATGCTCCATGCGCGCACGGTGCACGCACGGTGCAAGCACGGTGCGCGCACGGCAAGTCATGTGATTACGAAACAACAATTTTCATTGGTTAAAAGTAGTTTTCAGTTCCAGAATCTTCCAACACCACACCCACTCCCCTCATTAATACTTCCTATTTCCTGGGAGAAGGAGCTGAACTGCTTTTCCTGCACCTGAAAATAGCAGAACAGGAGACTTCTTCAGGGAGTGAGGAGGAGACGTTTGTGCCCCCAAGGCAGAGGAAACAAAAGGACTCATTTATTTGGCAATTTTTTACTTTTCCAGAGGGTCAGAAAAAGGTGAATGCTCCTAATGTCACCTGTACTGTTTGTGGAGTGGTATTATCTAGAGGAGACCCTAAAAAAAATACTCCTTTAGTATTTACTCCATGATAAGGCACTTTAAAGCAATGCATCCTGTGGCTTATGCTCGCGCTGCAGGAGACAACCCTCCAGCAGCTCAGCCGAGCACATCATCTGCAGCCGCAGCTCAGCCGAGCACATCATCTGCAGCCGCAGCTTCACCTGCTTCCAGACCTCTGGATAAGCACCCTCTGTTCGAGAAGGTGCATATACGGTGCAATGTGTGCAATGCTGTTCTCTGTTATGGTGAGATCAGCATTAACCTAATAGAGAACAAGATACAGCAGCACACATGCTCCACCCCCTAATTTTTTTCCTTCTTTTTTTTTTTGTTCCTGGTGAACAGTTTTTCATTTTTTTATTTTTTTTGCTGCATTTTTTAAATTTTTTGCTGCATTTTATTTTTTTGCTGCTCGACAAAAAACAACAGTTCTTTTCAGAACTCACTTCACTTCTCCAAGAAGAGCTATATTCCTAATATACTGTGTTGTAATTTTTTTAATGAATTTTTTGACACCGTGCGCGCACCCTGCGTGCACCCCGCGATTTAAAAAAAAAAAAAAAAAATGTTCACCCTTCGGGGTCCTTCAGGGAACCCCTGACAAAGGCTAGGGGGTTAGGAACTCTACCCTGCCCCCTTTTCATGTTCTCCACCTTTCTTTTTCACTGTCACACACAAAATGGCGGCCGACACTTCCTGATTTCGACCGATTCGAATGTTGACTGACATGAAACCACCAATCAGAATTACGCTCGCGCACGTTATGGTGCACGTACGGTGCGCGCACGGTGCGCGCCTATAGATATTTATGTACTTTTAACTGCAATTTTCTCAGGAACTACTGAACAGATTGACACCATATATGCAAAAGGCACATGCCTGACCTGAGGACTACCTTCAAGAATTCTGTTCAGCCGTTCGGGCTGTACCTTCGACTAAAGGTCCTATGGGAAAATGCATGGGGAAAACACGTTTTGGGACCCCCTTTTTTCTCGGCCTCCGCTTGACGAATCACCCCGAGACTTTCAGGGTAGGAGCTGAGCGGAGTGTCCCATTAGTTTTGAGAATTTCGCGAGGATTCGTCAACCGGCGCCAAAGTTATTCAAAATAGAATTTTCAGATCCAGAGTTCCCGAGTTTAGGTAGAGAACAGCTCCTAAATAGAGCACCCTGAAACACTCTGAATGGGCTCACCTCAATGTCTGTTTTTCTAGCAAGGGCTTTAAGCATTGGATTAGCACAGTACCACCCACAATGAGCTAAGAGTGTCCCTGATGTAGCGGTGTACTCATTGTAGGAGCTGCTCTCTACCTAAACCTGGGAACTACACTGAGTCTCTTGGTTCATTTTTTGCATCATTTAGTTTGTGTACTGTGCTGACTTATACCGGGTGCTCCCTTGTGTCTGGCCAGAGATATACCTCTATGAAAAGATTGATAAGAACAGCTAAACACATCAGGGGTTGCCTTTACTAAATCCATGTTGGCTTGGATGGAATGTTATCAGTCCAAAGTTGTAATACCATGCCTGGAGTAGTAACAGCTTCGGTAATTTTTAACACCAGCATGAATGGCACTGGTTAATCCTATGCTTAAAGAGTTTGCTGTAACTATATATATATTCACTTAAAAAACCATAGGTTTCACACATGTTATAGTTAGCTGGACATTTCACTCGTAAAAAACCAATGAAATTCCCCCGTTATAGTTAGTGCAGGTAACTATAACTCACGCGACCGCAATCCTCTGCTGATGACGTCAGATATTACATCACTGTATTTAGACACTTATTTACCCATGTCTTCTTCCATTAATCTTTAGCTATACATATATTACAAATATTTATTTTTCATAAAGACACATATGTCATCAGTGATGTAATATCTGACGTCATCAGCAGAGGATTGCTGTCGCGTGAGTTATAGTTGCCTGCACTAACTATAACGGGGGAATTTCATTGTTTTTTTACGAGTGAAATGTCCAGCTAACTATAACATGTGTGAAACCTATGGTTTTTTAAGTGAATTTGCAAGGTTTTTTAAATGCTAATTCGTAACTATAACGTGTGTGAAACCTATGGTTTTCTCAGTGAATTTGTACGTTTTTTTAAATGCTAAGTTATGTATTTATTAATTTTTTGAGGTTTTTCACCGTGCGCACAGTAGATAATATATATATATATATATTATCTACTGGCGGTCGCCAGTAGATAGTTATAGTTAGGACCGTGTTTCCATAGGAAATCCGCAACATTCTATTTGGAATAACTTTGGCGCCGGTTGACGAATCCTCGCAAAATGTTCAAAATAGGTGGGGTGCTCCGCTCTGCTCCTACCCTGAAAGTCTCGGGGTGATTCGTCAAGCGGGGGCTGAGAAAAAAGGGGGGTTCCAAAACACGTTTTCCCCATGCATTTTTCCATAGGACCTTTAGTCGAAGGTACAGCCCGAACGGCTGAACAGAATTACTTGAAATTTGGCAGAGAGGTAGTCCTCAGGTCAGGGAAGTGCCTTTTGCAGGTCTGGTGTCAATCTGTTCAGTAGTTCCTGAGAAAATCAAAAGTAAAATCATATATATATGTGGGCGGAGCCTAACCACACATCTCATCCTGAGATCTGATTGTCTGTCAGCACTTCATCCAAGAAGTGTTGGCAGCCATCTTGGGACCAATATACATGATAGCACCTCATTAAAAAGCATTGCAGTTAATAGAAGGTTTTAAGACTTTAGTTACATTATAAATCATTTGTTGATGGTACCATACTCTTTTTAGGAATTGTGGTATGTTCTAAGGTGATTTCACCATGTGAAAAAGCTTTCTGCTGGGATATCATGATTGAGAGAAAAATATTTTCTCATGCCTTTCCCACAGAGGTTTGGAAGGTGATCTATAAGCTAAACTGAGAGCTTATTTTCTGTAAATTCACATTATCTTTCTCAGTCATGTGAGAATGAAGTCTGACATGTACATCCAACAAGGGCAGAGACTGTCAGTTGATTCCTTTGTGTTCTACTGCAGCTTCCCAGAGTGTTCCAAAGAACAACTAGAGCGCTAACAGTCCTACTTATGATAAACGTATGGCACACCTGAAGCCATCTTGCTTGGATTAAAGTGGTAACTCTTAAAACATTTAATTTAAAAGGGAACAAAATGAGGGGGTTCATTTTTCCATAAAAAGTATGATTAGTGCTGCAGAAAGAAAAATTAGGGCACATTTTGAGTGACTTCTCAAATCCTCTTCTATTTCATTAAAAAATTCTGACATGCAGACTGAAACATTCACTTTCAATACCAGCAACAGTTTTCCCTGGTGAGCAGTAGCTTTACTACTGTGATCTAATGAGCAAAACGAGTGCTAACATTCTGAATTTATGGCAAATGTGTGACACATCTGAATGCCTTCTTGATGGAATCAAAGTAAAAAACTGAAAGTATTTCCTACTGAGGAGACTGCAGTAAATGAGGAAATTAGGAAACTTCATAACAAATAAGTCTCCCAAGATGGCCACCAGAGACAAAAGAGCCCAAATGTAGCCCAAAATCACCCAGATGTAGCCCAGATATAGCCCAATGACAGAAGTGTGCAAAACACTTATTATTTTCTGTTTTTGCAGTGTTATATAGTGCAGACTTGTCAGGTATAGGAGTGCTTTACATGAGCATTGGTTACATCACACAAGAACAAATTCATTTTGGTTGTAGACATGGGGAGACTAAGTGATTTGACCAGAATCACAGAATGTCGAGCTGAAGCAGAAACTCCAACCTGGTTCCCCAGTTGCAAAGTCTGCAGTACTGGAAGTAACACCACATCCTCTCCCCTAAGTGCAACATTTAATCAAGTGGTCAACTGGATAAAAAAACATAAAGATAACAAATAATTTAAAAGTGCTTTGTCGCTATTTGAAAACTCAGAAAATATGTCCTTATTTTAGTCTTTTAGAGCACTAACCATAATTTTGATGCCAATAAGACCCTCTCATATATGTAATTTCTAAAGGAAATGCTCTAGGTATTACAGTTTTGATTACATCAAGATGACGTCAGGCGTTCCACACTTTTGTAATAAATATAGAATGTTAGCAATCTAGTTGTTCATTAGGATACTGTTGAGAGGCAGAGGCCAGGGGCACGGACTCTGAAAATTGAAGGCAGGTAGGAGGGTGCAAAGGCAACAATTTAACCACACTGAGCAGGCAGGAAGGGCCGTGGCAGCACAACAGACTATGGAGGGCAGTGGAAAGGGGGGCAGGGGCAACAAACCAACAATACAGGACTTGCAAGAGAGGCTGTGGCAATGTAATAGACCATTGTGGGCAGAAGGTAGAGGCAATGGTAGTACAACCATACATGCCAACAGACCCGATTCAGCCAGGAAACGTCCAATGTTTTTAAGCTCAAATGGGCTTTATTTGATCTGTCTCCTGTCTACAATCTCCTCTATTTCAATGTAACTCAAAGGGGAAAATCAATACCCCAGTTTTTTTTCAAAATCTCCCTCTTACCAAGTTCAAAATGTTCGCAAGTATGGTACATTGGATCATGGAAGGAAATGGGGTAGGGACATGGACTTGGATAACAGAGGACAGGAGGGACATGGAGAGGTGCACCAAACTGACCCTGCAGGGCAGGCATCAGGGTTTGCAGCAGCACCATACACCACACAGGGCATGCGGGACGGGAGTGCAGCACAACAATCCATAGAAAGCAAGAGGGAGGGGACAGGACCATGCACATGGACAACAGAGAACAGAGGGGCAAGAGGCAATGGTAGCTAGCTGACCATAATGGACAGACAGGAGAGAAAGCTGCAGCATAACAGACCATAAAGGGCAGGAGGGACGGATCAGGGGCATTACAATGGAACAGACAAGCCAGGAGGGAGGGAGTAGGGGTCTGCACGTGTAAACAGAGGGCTGGGGGCAAGGGGGCAGGGCAGGAGCAGCAAGATAGCCATGGAGGTCAGGCAGGATGGGCACTAAAGGCAAGACACACCATGAAGAGCAACAGTGAGACTGTGATGGAATACACACAGACCATGGAGGGAAGTTGGGAGGGGGTCAGGGGCAGCTAACTGACCACACAGGGAAGGTGGGAGGGGCCATGGCAGCACAGAAGACCATGCATGGCAAGTGGGAGGGTTAGTGGCAGCACAATGGCTATGATGGGCAAGAAGGAGGGTGCAGGGGCATGCACAAAGGACGATGGAGGATAGAAGGGAGGGTCAGGACCTGTGCACAGACAAGAAAGTTCAGGGGAAGGGGCCACACAACAGACCGCACGGGGCAGGCAGGAGGAGCAGTTGCAGCACAACAGACCAGGGAGGGCAGAAGGGTGTGGCAGTACAATGGATCAAGTAGGACAGGAGGAAGAGGATAGGGGCATGGCATGTGGACAGGCAGGGTTGAGGTGGCAGGGACAGGTTACAGTCATCTGACAATGCTAGGCAGGTGGGAGGGGAGTGGCAGCTCAACAGAACACTCAGAGTAGATAGGAGTGGCAGGTCCATGGAACATGGTGGGCAAAAAGGATGGAGCAGGGGCATGCACAAAGACATCTGAGGGCAGGGGGAAGGAGAATAGGGGCAGCAAGCTAAGCACAGAGTTTAAGCAGGAGGTCAATGATGGGGCATAGAATTGGGCAATGGAGGGCAGGAGGAGTGGACTGGTACATCATACTAAATTGAGGGCAGTGGCAGCACATCAGACCATGCATGGCAGGAGGGAAGAGGCTAGTCCATGGATTCACACAACAGAGGATAGGGAGGAGGGGGATGGTGCAGCAAGCTAACTGTTCAGAGAAGGCGGGTATTAGGAACTTTATTGTTTTTAAAATGTGTGTCTGTGTGAACTACTTAAAATATGAACAAGTATGCAGCATAATCTCACTTTTATTCAGGAAGAAGAGGACGTTTGTGACTGTGACTCCGGGCTCACTTGGCAGAAACACCCCCTGACCCTCCACCCCCTATAGCAAAATGTTATGCCCGTGAAAAGGGTAGGTGAACACAGTGTTATATAGAACATAGTCCTGAGAGCACGGTTGAAAATGAAAACTAGAGATAGTATATGGTCTAAACTATGCACCAAAAAGTGTGATATAGGATGAACCGGGCGTGAAATATAATATGCAATACATTGTGCGCAATGACAGATTCATTGGAGAGCGCGAGATAGCACAGGCACTAGCGCGTGCTATGCGTTATGCGCCTTGGAGTGTAATATGCACAGGGCAGTGTTGTGTAACCTAACTAGTCTCTAAAGTTGTAATATAAAATATGTGCTGGGGAGCGTAACGTTGCATATGCACTGTGACAAAGATATGGATCCCAGATTGTAATATGTATGGCATAGCACTGTGCATTATAACATAGGCATCGAGGAAGGCACGTTAGATGGGGCAATATAACCCGTGCGAAGACAAGTGTGGCATGACATATTCACGGGGTGGTGTTACAGTGCACATGGGCTAGAGAGTGTCATAGCATATGCACTAGCTGGTGGAATACAACACAGAGGTGTGTGGCACTCAGCAGGCAATGGTGGGTGTAACACAGCATTGGGCTCTGCCAGGAGCGCGCTGTGACTCTCAAGTAATGTTCGTCCCCTTTCCAGAGAGTAAAATAAAAAGTATTACACATCCGGCAGTGGATGTGTTTTTTATTAACCGTGAGGGGGGTTTCTTGCATAGTTTTGGTCGAATTTTTGTCGAATCCCCTTTGAATGGCTTGGTGTGCATGTGTATTAAATGTGCCCGTCAATAGCTACCCATGTTTGTATAAATAAACGACAAGGGTGTCTACCGGGATTAGGCACGGTAGGGCATCAGACATGTCAGAGCTTCACTAGTGGTGTAAATACATTCCACGTGGATTCATTGTAGTCATAGTCGCCTTTTAATGAATATCACGCAAATCGTCATGGTGATAGGTACGTACGGTTTGTCCAGCATGTCCTAGGTGTGTCTATAAATATATATTTTTAAAAAATATTAAAAAACAGTGGCCGGCCCTGGGGATTAGGGTCAAAAAAATATAATTAGTAGACAGGCCCTGGAGGATGGGGTCATCAGGGCCAATAAATTAGAATAAGAAGGGGAACCACACAGCCCCCCTTCTTAAAAAATTAAAATAAATAAAAGACTGGCATCGTGCCGGTGGCAACGACCCCTCCTTGCAGCACTCTGCAAACACGCCCCCTGGCGAGTTGTAAGTTGGGGAATTACTTCCTCTTCAATATTGAGGGTCCCTGAGGGCCAACTAGCCCAACAGGCATCTCCAGTATGCGCCAGGGAGCTGCGCTGCAGACAGGTGTTCTGAGGCCAAGCCCCTTTTTACACCTCTCTGCAACGCAGCTCTGTGGCGCTTACTGGAGGTACCTAGTGGTCTAGTTTGACCCTAGGGACCCTTAGGATTCAAGGGGACTTAATCTCTCAACTTAGAACAGCCACAGGGCGCGTTTACACAGTGGTGAAGGGAGGGAACGGGGCCTGAGGTGACGTGTGCAAACACGCACTATGGCACGTTTTAAATTGGGGATATAATTTCCCTTCAATACTGAGGGCCCCTGGGGGCTAACTAGCCCACCAAGTGCTTCCAGTAAGCGCCACTGAGCTGCATTGCAGAGAGGTGGTCCAGGCCGTGCCACTTTTTACACCTCTCTGCAACGCAGCTCTGTGGCACTTACTGGAGGTACCTAGTGGGCTAGTTGGACCCTAGGGACCCTCAGGATTTAAATGAACTTAATCTCCCAACTAAAAACGGACACAGGGCGTGTTTACACAGTGGTGAAGGGAGGGGACGGGGCCTGAGTTAACGTGTGCAAAAACGCCCTGTGGCCTGTTTTAAGAGGTCATTTTAATCCCCCTGCCCTATTATATACTAGGGGTTTACAGAGGAGGTCATGCTAATCACAGGGAGACCCCAACGCATAATGTTCCCAAGTGTATGTAGGTGTTTTCACTGTATTCTAAGTGTCTTTTAACATAGCACTGGCTCTAGGACTGGTTAGTCAGACTCAGTTACCACCAGTATCCGTCTGAAAAAGTTGAGGGTACAGGATGATTTTGCAACAAGGCTTCTTTCTGCTCTTCTTTTTGTTCTTTCTGCACGTTATCCTTCTTCCTGCACTTTTCTTCGTCTTTGAGGACTTCTGTTGCTTCTTTCTGCACTTCTTTTTTTTCTTTCTGTGCATTTTTTCTTCTTTCTTCACATGTCCTATCTCTGTAGGCATAGTTAGAAATTAGCATTTAAAAAACCTTTGAAATTCACAGAAAAAACCATAGATTTCAGGCACGTTATAGTTAGGAATTAGCATTTAAAAAACCTCAGAAATTCACTGAAAAAACCATAGGTTTCAGGGGTGTTATAGTTAGCTGGACTTTTCACTTGTACAAAACCATTGAAATTCCCCCATTATAGTTAGTTCAGCTAACTATAACTCGCGCGCCCGCAATACACTGCTGATGACGTCACATATTACATCACTCATGACATGGTCAGTGACATCACTCATGACATCACTGATGACATCTCAAATGACATCACTGATGACATCATTCTTGTGATAGAGTGGCAGACCTCCTCTCACCCTAATATAACCTTTGATACACACATTCAAAAATAGAGACTAAAATTTTCAAAACAATGGACATACCAATACCAGTTACAACAACCTCTTCAGTAATTCTAAGATCCACATACACATCCACTTATTCACCAACAGTCCTATACAGTCACTCATACATGTACTCACTCATCATATGTACTCATACACCTATACATCCTGTTACACAATGCCACTCATCCATAGAGTTACTCACACACATAGTCACTCATGCTAATAAAGAATCAAACATACATTTACTTGCATATACAGTTATACACACACCACCACACTTACTTCTACGGAAACTTACACATACCCAGTCTTTTAAACAATCACTTATAGAAACACATACTTATTCATACAGGAACTCTTTCAATCTCTCACTCTCACATATACTCACTTATATACACCAATAGTCACATATACTAGTTTAAAACATATTTAGTTACTCATAAAGACACTATTGAGACAGTCATTCACTCACTAACACACCCATACACACACTCATCCACCCATACAGTCCTGCACACATGCTGTCTTCAACACATACAAACAGTGAGTCACTCATTCATGCACCTATGCACTACGTAATACCTCCCAACGAACCATGCAGACACTCAGACTGATACTCAAAAAACCAACTAATAACCTATATAGACACCCATGTAGCTACTCACCAACCCATGCAGCCACTTATATACAAAGTGAGAGACTGATACAGATATTTACATATTTAAACATTACTCACTAAGCCATGTATTCACTATGATACACTTAATCAGTCAGTTACACAATCAATTTTTCAAAAACAAATCATCCATTTAGACACTTATATACCCATTTATTCTTCCATCGACCTTGAGATATACATAAATAAAACATATTTAATTTTCCGAAAAACACACATTCACTGGATGATGTCATCAGTGATGTCATCAGTGATGTAATTTGAGATGTCATGAGTGATGTCATGAGTGATGTCACTGACCATGTCATGAGTGATGTAATATGTGACATCATCAGCAGTGCCTTGCGGGCACGCGAGTTATAGTTAGCTGAACTAACTATAACGGGGGAATTTCAATGGTTTTGTACAAGTGAAAAGTCCAGCTAACTATAACACCCCTGAAACCTATGGTTTTTTCAGTGAATTTCTGAGGTTTTTTAAATGCTAATTCCTAACTATAACGTGCCTGAAATCTATGGTTTTTTCTGTGAATATATATATATAGATATATATATATATGTTACCGAAAAACATCGATAAAGGCCGTTGCCGAAACGCGTCTGTTTATATGCTGATGGTCCGTGACATGAAATAAATTAACGGAGCCTGCCCCCCGTGAGTTCTGTCTTCTTTGGGGATCGCCCCGGATTTGGAGGAGAGTAGGAGTGTTAATTGTTATGCAGAAGCACCTCCGCATTCAAGAAGAACCAGTCTATGAGTGCACCAAGCAGGTGTACTTGGAGCGTAAATATGTATTATCTACTGGCGGTCGCCAGTAGATAGTTATAGTTAGGACCGTGTTTCCATAGGAAATCCGCAACATTCTATTTGGAATAACTTTGGCACCGGTTGACGAATCCTCGCAAAATTTTCAAAATAGGTGGGGCGCTCGTACCCTAAAGGTCTAGGGGGGATTCATCAAGCGGGGGCTGAGAAAAAAGGGGGGTCCCAAAACGCGTTTTCCCATGCATTTTTCCAGAGGGACCTTTAGTCCAAGGTACAGCCCAAACGGCTGAACAGAATTATTTGAAATTTGGCAAAGAGAAAGTCCTCAGGTCAGGGATGTGCCTTTTGCAAAGATGGAGTCAATCTGTTCAGTAGTTCCTGAGAAAATTGCAGTTAAAAGTACATACATATCTATAGCCGCGCACCTTACGCGTACCGTACGCGCACCATACGCGCACGGTGCCGTGCACAAGCGTAATTCTGATTGGTGGTTACATGACAGTAAACATTCCAGTCAGTCGAAATCAGGAAGTGTTGGCCGCCATTTTGTGTGTCTTGCACTGAAAAACAAAGGTGAAGAACGTGAAAAGGGGGCAAGGTAGAGAGTTGCAGACCCCCTAGCCTTTGTCAGGGGGTCCAAGAAGGACCCAGAAGTGTGAAAAATACATTATTTTTTTTAAATCGCGGTGTGCGCGTACTGTGCGCGTACAGTACGCGTACGGCGGTAAAAAAAAAATAGAATTAAAAATCTAAATTAAATGTTTAGATGTTAGTTGGCTCTAAAAAGAGCCGTTGTGTTTATGAAGTGTTTTTTTGGTACCTACAAGTAAGTACCGATGCAGAGTCTAAAGTTCAAGAGGAAGACTCTGTTCCCTTCATCATTGAAATGTACACCATCTCCTCTGTAAATGTCTTGCATGTTGTAACACAAGTTGTTGTGGTATATAGAACCCATACCATAGTCTCTGAGGAAAGCAGAAACAGACTTATTGACGTGCTTTCTTGCTTTGTCAATCTGCGGACAAAATTGGTTGGACCAGTTCCACTTTTGCCTTTGGCATATATTAGAATATACAAAGGCAGTTTGTGGAAAAAGTGACATCAATTGCACAAAGGTGTCCTTAACAAGCATTTCCAGACCTACCCCAGTTAAAGTGCCTAGGTCATTTCCACCACAGTGCACAATAATAAGGTTAGGCTGTGGGAGATGTAGAAAGGTTTTCACCAAAGGCATTAATTGGTGCCACTTTAACCCTCTCTGACCAATCCATTTAATGTCTACATTTGGCAAAGCAAGGTCTTTCACAATACCTCTTTTTTCTGCAAACTTTTCACTCCAGAAGAAATATCTATGACCTACAATCCACACTGTGAACATCTTTCAAGGAGATCTGGATGCACTCAGAAGGTGTCTTTCAGTAGAATGGCAATATGAAAAGAAAGATAGTTGTAAAATAGAGGCTAACATACTTTTTTTTTTAAAAAAGAACTCATTGGCTGATTCAAACCATTTTACAGTTAAAACTAGGCTGTATGTTTAGATTTTTACAAGCATGTTTTGTATTGGTTCAGAAAAATGTGTACCCACAGAACATTACTTTGGATTTGCTGTTAGGTTTGAAAAGTCAAGCACTCTTGCTCTTTGGATTAGAAACATTGTGTGCTGAACTTCTGACCTCTATGCTCACACCAGTGTTCCATGACCTGTTGCTATGGTAGCAGGCAGAAGTCATGTTGGGGGAAGGGATCATTTGGAAAGGGTTGACATTTCCATCCAATAGAAATGTGTTTCCATTTGAAAAAAATGTGGGAAGCACTGTGATTTGGTGTTAACATGTATATGTGTGAAAAAAGAGAGGGAAACATTGCCATTAACTGGTTCTGGTGAGAGGAGAGAGGTGTACAGCTCAGGGATTGTTGCTCTGATAATCTGCTGTTTGAGTGCCACATTTCTTTCTCAACTAACTACTTTTAAAGGTGAGTTATGAATTTGAGAGGGGATGTATGTGGTGTATTTTGATATAAATAATAGAAATGTGATTCTACTTTTAAAGTTGTGTTTCACATTTTGTGTTTTGGGAGATATTTAACTGTCTTGAACTTGTAAGATAATATGGAGTATGTCTTCACCATAAGTTAAGGTGTACTGGTATCACCCAGGAATACTGTTTTCTGCCTAGAATCACACCATGAGTCTGTGTGCACAAAGGAATTGTTGTCAGAGATCTAATTTGTGTTGGTCTGGTTCTGTAAGAATGGCATTCGTAGGAAAGGGGCAGCTTGTTTTTTAGAACTGTGATGGTTTGCATTCAGCATAAAACAGTATCTCACAAATGGGAGGCAAATGCTAACACATTTGAAATTGATATGGTAGATTTTACTTTTAATCATGCAATGGGTAAGGTTGTTCCTACATGTACAAAACTCCAATTAACCCTTACCACACATGTACTTTTATATACATCACTCCAATGTTTATGCTGTTGTGGAAGCGTACATGCACATGTCTATTGTAACGGAAAATACACAGTCTAAAGAAGCAGACTCTTAGCACACACCCAGCTGCTTATCCTTTACTATCATGCTTAGTATTCACAACTGTGTGGTGTTTCAGATAGCAGTGAGTAACGCTAATACATTCAACATCACCAAGGCTTATTTCCTTTGCTGGAGTGTAGTCAGTCACCAAGGTTACACATGTTCATGGTCTCAAAAAGCTGTTTGGGCATGTGCTCTTTTCTGCTTTTGAAAACTATAATGAAAATGTGTCAGACTGTTAGAGTAATTATCACTTGCTCTACCACAGTAGTAAGTGTGCTTTCAAATTGCAAATCAAATTTCGTTTTCTGCCTAGAATCACACCATGAGTCTGTGTGCACACAGGAATTGTTGTCAGAGATTTAATTTGTGTTACTCTGGTTCTTTTAGAATTGCATTCGTAAGAAAGGGGAAGCTTGTTTTCATGAACTGTGTTGGTTAGCATTCAGCCCAAATGAATATGTCACAAATGAGAGGGCAATGCTAACACATTTGAAATCAACATGGTAGATTTTCCTTCCACTAGTGCAATGGGTCATGTAGTTTCTACATGTTTAAAACTCCTATTAACCCTTACCACACATGTAGTGTTACATACATGTCACCAGTGTTTATGCTTTTGTGCAAGCGTCTATGCAGATCTCTCTTGCACCTGACAGTAGACAGTCTCCAGAAGCACACTCTTAGCAGAGAGCAAGCTGTTTCTCATGTACAGTCATGCTTACTATTCAGCACTGTGTGGTGTTTCAGATAGCAGTGAGTAACGCTAATACATTGAACATCACCAAGGCTCATTTCCTTTGCTAGAGTGTAGTACGTTATCCAGGTTGCACATGTTCATGGTCTCAAAAAGCTGTTTGGACATGTGCTCTATTCTGTTTCTGAAAACTATAATGAAAATTTGTCTGACTGTTAGAGTAATTATCACTTGCTCTACCACAGTAGTAAGTGTGCTTTCAAATTGCAAATCAAATTTCGTTTTCTGCCTAGAATCACACCATGAGTCTGTGTGCACACAGGAATTGTTGTCAGAGATTTAATTTGTGTTACTCTGGTTCTTTTAGAATTGCATTCGTAGGAAAGGGGAAGCTTGTTTTCATTAACTGTGTTGGTTAGCATTCAGCCCAAATTAATATGTCACAAATGAGAGGGCAATGCTAACACATTTGAAATCAACATGGTAGATTTTCCTTCCACTCGTGCAATGGGTCATGTAGTTCCTACATGTTTAAAACTCCTATTAACCCTTACCACACATGTAGTGTTACATACATGTCTCCAGTGTTTATGCTTTTGTGCAAGCGTCTATGCAGATCTCTCTTGCACCTGACAGTAGACAGTCTCCAGAAGCACACTCTTAGCAGAGAGCAAGCTGTTTCTCCTGTACAGTCATGGTTACTATTCAGCACTGTGTGGTGTTTCAGATAGAAGTGAGTAACGCTAATACATTTAACATCACCAAGGCTCATTTCCTTTGCTAGAGTTTAGTTCGTCATCCAGGTTACACTTGTTCATGGTCTCAAAAAGCTGCTTGGATATGTGCTCTTTTCTGAAAACTATAATGAAAATGTGTCAGACTGTTAGAGTAATTATCACTTGCTCTACCACAGTAGTAAGTGTGCTTTCAAATTGCAAATCAAATTTTGTTTTCTGCCTAGAATCACACCATGAGTCTGTGTGCACACAGGAATTGTTGTCAGAGATTCAATTCGTGTTACTCTGGTTCTTTTAGAATTGCATTCGTAGGAAAGGGGAAGCTTGTTTTCATAAACTGTGTTGGTTAGCATTCAGCCCAAATTAATATGTCACAAATGAGAGGGCAATGCTAACACATTTGAAATCAACATGGTAGATTTTACTTCTACTCGTGCCATGGGTCATGTAGTTTGTACATGTTCAAAAGTCCTATTAACCCTTACCACACATGTAGTCTTACATACATGTCTCCAGTGTTTATGCAGTTGTGCAAGCGTCCATGCAGATCTCTCTTGCACCTGACAGTAGACAGTCTCCAGAAGCACACTCTTAGCAGAGAGCAAGCTGTTTCTCCTGTACAGTCATGGTTACTATTCAGCACTGTGTGGTGTTTCAGATAGCAGTGAGTAACACTAATACATTGAACATCACCAAGGCTCATTTCCTTTGCTAGAGTGTAGTACGTCATCCAGGTTACACATGTTCATGGTCTCAAAAAGCTGTTTGGACATGTGCTCTATTCTGTTTCTGAAAACTATAATGAAAATGTGTCAGGCTGTTAGAGTAATTATCATTTGCTCTACCACAGTAGCAAGTGTGCTTTCAAATTGCAAAACAAATTTTGTTTTCTGCCTAGAATCACACCATGAGTCTGTGCGCACACAGGAATTGTTGTCAGAGATTTAATTCGTGTTACTCTGGTTCTTTTAGAATTGCATTCGTAGGAAAGGGGAAGCTTTAATTTATGTTGGTTTTATTGTGTTTTTCACTCGTAGGAAAGGGGTAGATAGTATTATAAGATTTGAAAAGCTCAAAAAAAATATAGTAATATATTTAAATTACATAAAGGTATTTTTTTTTAGTTTCTTTCAGGTATTGCTGAACAACAGTGAAATAAATTAAAGATGCCTATAAAATCAAGAAAGAGAAAAGAACAGAAAAAACATTTATATTTGAAGACAACTGGAGGACCCAAATTAGTTGAAGATCCTCATGTTGGAAAAAAGAAAAAGTCTTCTGGTAAGCAGACTAAGGATTTTTTTTTAAATATCTTCAAAAAAAGAAAAAATTTGAAAAATGTCCCCACTGCAAATAGTGTTTCAAGTAGAAAACAACAAGACAAAAGTGAGAAATTACTAATTGCTAATGTACAATCGGAAGCAATAAAGATTGACTTAAAAAGAAACACAGCATTTAAAGACATTCGTAGAAAAATGTTTCAGAGAAGAGTGATGTCCAATTTGCTAAAGGATGTGAAAAAATATAAGAAGAAAGCGAAATTTTATAAGAGAAAGAAAGATATTGAATCAATTGTAGCTAAGGCTTTAGATTTAAAAAGAAAACTATTCATTTTAATTTTGAACAGGATCCGTACATTAGATAAAATGGTCAATGTAATGAAGTCACAAAGCAAAACGAAAAGAGTAGTGAAAAGAAATTATTTTTGTAAAGTGTTTTTAGGAGAATGGATGCATAGTTCAAGTACTGAACCATTTTTTAATGAAGAGAGTTATCTTCAAAGTAATAGTTTGCTGCATGCAGTTGACACCAGAGGTCGTGCTTATGAAGTGAAAGATGGTTGTGTAATGGAAAACGAGAAAATGGTTCCAAGAAATGAGGAAGAAGTGATAGCTGATGAGGTTATGGGGAGACGTCCTAAAGCCCCAGTGTACACTTGGAATTGTAGTAGTATTTGTACTGTACAACAAGAATCTATTGATAAATTATGTGAGTTTCTAAGAGAATATAGTAAAACAAAAGTGTTAAACAGAAGATTAAGGTGCTTCAAAGACTAGATCCATGTAGAGTGAGAGAGAATACTGGTTTGCAAGGACATTCTCTGGCTTGTCTTTCTAGGAAAGTTTGCCAAAGTGTTTTTCACCATTTTAGGATGCTGACAGTTCATCATACTGAAATGAGAAAGTTTGTGAGAAGATTGTATTTTGCTAAAAGTCCAGCACAAAGGTTAAATGAGTTGAATAGGGCTCTGTTCCGTGGATCTGTATCAGATGTACAGAAGGTTACTGATGAAATTCAGTTTTGTTACTTTGGTCCGGAACAAGAAAGTGCAGGTAATGACACAGTTATTGAAGAAAATGTGGAAGAGAATGTATAACCCACTGTTAGTAAAAAATTTTGAAGATCAAATGACAAAATTTACTATCATCTCTAATGAAAGACCAAATATTACTTGTATTTGTTGCCGGAGAAGCCATTTCAAAATTCAAACAAGAAATGTTGATCTGTATAAAAAAAGTGAAAATGAAGATAATTATAAGTGGAAGGATTTTGCAACATATATATTTCCGGAAAATAGTTTTGATTTGGGTGAAGATCAGCGTATTTGTAAATACTGTTATAACAAGTTAGAAGAAAATAGAATGCCAGCCAGAGCTATACATAATAATTTAGAATTGGTTGATATTCCTGCAGAACTTTCTGATTTAAATACGTATGAGTCTATACTCATTCAATGTGTCCATCCGTTTCAGACCATAGTGCGTATAGAGCCAAAAACAGGTAAATTACCTCCTTCTGATTTACAAAGAGGTTTAAAAGGAAGAGTTGTCTATTTGCCATTGGATTTGAAAAAAAATATGGAAACAATTGATGCAGATAGATTGGAAACTGAACCATTAGTTATTCTGGTTAATGGAGTACCAACAAAGAATAAGAAAATTTGGCAGGAGCTGGTAGATATACGAAAAGTACAAAGAGCAAATTTATATTTGAAAAGAAATAATAAATGGTATGAAACAATTTATATGGATGAAGATGAAGAAGTTTTACTACCAGACTCAGGAATACCAGCTGGGCAAATTGAAAAAGTGGATAAGTCAAAAGAAGAAGAAATTTATGAACATTTCAGCATACATCCTCTTCATTCAAAAGAAGTTATGGCAAACACTATTGATCTGTTTCAGATGAAAAAAGCACAAGGAACTCCCGTGAGTGTATGGGAGGAGAGCTTGGAAGCTCGTTGTTTTCCCCAGCTGTTTCCTACAGGAAAAGGTGGACGATATGATGAACGTCCAGTACAGATTCCTGCTTCTAAGTATCGGACTACAAGATTATATGCAGAAGATCCAAGATTTCGTCAAAGTATTCCTTATTTGTTCCATCTTTTATTTGAAAGTGACTTGTCTGCACTATCTTATGCAGTATATCACATTTTAAAAAGTGGAGTACATCTACATAATGTGTCTGCAAAGGATTTTATGAACAAAGTGCAACAGCGAGACGATCATTTGGAATCACAATTGATTAATTAATCTGATGGCTTGTCAGCGTGGAACTAATGAATATTGGTACTGACGCCATGGAGAATTGAAATGTATGTTACGGAATTTAGGAACTCCTACATGGTTTCTCACTCTAAGCTGTGCTGAGTACGCTTGGGATAATCTTCTGGATTTTCTTCGAGAGGCAAATTCAAATATTGAAAACATCCAATACAAGACAGCAGGAGAATTGTGCTCATTGGATCTGGTTAATGTTTGCAGATATTTCAATCATAGATTTGAGGCTATGATGTCCTTCATCTGCAATAAAAAAAATCCACCTCTTGGAGAAGTTGTGGATTTCTTTTGGAGAAAAGAGTACCAAGCAAGAGGTGCTCCTCATATTCATATGCTGTTGTGGATCAAGGATGCCCCAAAATTTGGAACAGATTCTGATGATGCAGTTTTAAGTTTCATCGAAGAATATACAACATGTTCTATACCTAAAAGAACAGAAGAGAAAAACTTAAAAGAGCAAGTTTTACGGTTCCAAAGTCATCGGTGTGGAAAATACTGTCGACGAAAGTACAAGAGTAAAGAAAAATTCTACACAAAATGTGGATTTGGATTTCCACGACCTGTTCTTTCAAAAGGAAGAGTCAACAGTTTTATGTCAGCTGTGCGACATACTATTACAAGAAAATCTCCCAAAAATACGTACAACCTAAGAAGAAAAGAAGAGTCAAAATATATAAATGACTACAACCCAGTCATTTTATCCATGTGGAATGCTAACATGGATATACAGTATGTTGCTGACAATTCTATTGCTGTTGCTCGGTATGTCACATCTTACATCACTAAATCTGAGAAAACGGAATTGAAGGAAATGTGGGAAGAGATTTCTCACGAGAAGACTGTCAGTAAGAAGCTATACAGTTTCAGTTTAAAGATGTTATCGCATCGAGAAATTGGATCCTACGAATGCTCAGATAGGTTATTATCTGCAAGTCTGTACTCCAAATCCAGAAGAATAATTTGGGTAAGTTTAGGCCTTGCAGGAATGCGAAATCGGGTACTGAAATCTGTTGGAGAAATTGAATATTTGACAGAGAACGACCCGGAAAGTACAGATATTTTGAAATCAGACATGTTGGACACATATTACCCAAAAAGAAGTCGTCATCTTGAGAACATGTGTCTCTATGAAGTGCTGCAGAACTACATTTTTACACGGAAAGCCACAGAAGACATCAATAATGGAAAATATAAAGTCATTGGTGAGGAAAGATGTTTGGTGAAGCAAACAAAAGGAAGTTTGATTAATCACAGGAAGCTGAGTTGCGACACTCCTGACAAAAAGGAATTTTACTACTTAGCACTTTTACAGCTGTTTAAACCATGGCGTTCAGAGGATGAATTACTTGGAGATTTTCACAGCTATGAAGATTCCTTTAATGCATGTAAAGATACGATTGAATGCAGTACTTTCACAAATTATGTACAGATGTTAAATGAAGAAATTGAACAGGAAGCTACAATTGCAGCTGAAGTAGCTAGAGACAGTTCTCAAGACAGCCAAAGTTCTGGAACGCTCAGTCAAGATCCCCTAGGACAACCAATCGTAGAAAATGAAGCTGCAATAGCAATGACTGAAGTGGAAACAGCTATGAATCAAGCTCAGGAAGATTTAATAGACTTACCAAATTTGGAACAGCAACTGAATGAAGAACAACAACAAATTTATGAAGTCACAAAAAAAATTGATCATGGATTACTACATGAAAAGAAAGAGTGCTCATGCACATCATTTGAACCAATCAGGATGTATGTGAGTGGACAAGCTGGAACTGGAAAAAGTTTCTTAATTAAAGTCATCAGAAGCTACCTACAGCAAAAAACAGATTCAACTTTGTCTTGTGTTGTTACTGCTCCAACTGGGTTAGCAGCATATAACATAAAAGGAATTACCTTACATCGCTTGCTAATGTTACCAGTGGAGCATGAGAACAAAATAGAATATCACAAGCTAACAGGAGAAGCATGCTTCGAAGTTTCAAGAGTGTTGAAGAAGATGCAAGTTCTCATTATTGATGAGGTAAGCATGGTATCAAACTTAATGCTTGCCTTGGTGCATTTAAGAATGCAGCAAATTCTAAAGAGAGACTATGACGTGTTATTTGGTGGAAAACATGTTATAGTTTTTGGGGATCTTCTGCAGCTCACTCCAGTTAAAGGACAACCAGTGTTTAATACTGTGACACATGAAGACACGAAGAAGTCATTAGGAAGTATTGGTAATGCGAATATTTGGTCATTCTTTGAGTACAAAGAACTCACTACCAATATGAGGCAAGCAAATGATGAAGATTATGCAAGTATTCTGAAAGATATCAGAATTGGACTACTCACAGAAGTTGGCAGAAAAGCATTACAGAGTCGGTTGCTACATAATTTATTTCCAAGTGAAGAAATAGTTGCAGAGAAAATATACCAGAACATTGCAGAAAAAAATACTGTAATCTGCTTAATGCCAACACTACGTGAATGCTCGATATTCAATGAGGAACTTTTGAAATTGGAAAAGGAAGAGATTAAGAAAATGGAAGCAGAGGACAAAATTCAGCATGAAGGAATTACTATTACATTAACAGGCAAATTGAAAAATAAATTGGATTCTCTAGAGAAGAACATTTCGAAAACAGCTGGATTAGAAAAAATTCTTTATGTTTGTATGAACTGTCGAGTATTTTTAAGAAGAAATTTGTATGTAGAAAAAGGTTTAGTGAATGGAGCTATGGGTAAAGTTGTGGGTTTTGGTAATTACCAGAAAAAAGATGGGATTGAATTTTTAAAAATAAAATTTGATCAGATTGAAGAGGTTAAAGACATTAGTCATTGTTCAGTCCTTTTTTTGCTTGTAAAAGACTTATATGTACGTAGGAAGCAGTTTCCGTTTTCTCTAGCATATGCTGTAACTATTCACAAATCTCAAGGATTAACTGTAGATAGTGCTTTTGTAAACATTGGTTCTACTGTGTTCAAAGAAGGTATGGCATATGTTGCTTTGTCACGAGTAAAAACATTATCTGGTTTGTTCATGATAGACCTTGATGACTCAAAAGTTAGTGCTGATGCAAATTGTGTAAAGGAGTATAATAGATTAAGAAGAACCTATGCTCCTCATTTAGGTCAGTATCCTGTGTTTGAAAAACGTGTTGTTTGTCGGAAAAGGAGAATTGAGAATATCTGTAATGAGGATGTACAGAAGAGAAAACAAAAGGAGAGTGATGTGATTGCAAGCAAAAAGAAAAAGGACAATGTTCAAGAGGTTGTTGGTTGTCATTTTGAAAATAGCTCTAGTGTCAACTGCTACGCTAATGTAGTGCTGAATGTTGTATTTTATCTTGAAAGTTTGCAAGAGCAGATAATAGTAAATCATGAAAAAAGATTCTGTTCTCTGCTGAGTCTCCTTTATGAGAAGCTGAGTATTGATAAAACTAAAATAGAAAGTGCTTCTGATGTTAGAAAACTTTTAGATGTATGTTCAGGATGTACACAGTTTACTCAAAATGTCCAGCAAGATGCACAGGAATTCTTGATGTATATCCTTATGGTACTGGAAGAAGAAGGGGTAGAAATAGAAAATATGTTTGGTCTCTCTTATAAATGGGAACATAGTTGTGAAAACTGTTTCAACACATGCAGCTCTAATGTTGATTCAGAAAGGTTTATATATTTAACATTACCAGAGACTAAATCAGTGACTTTTAGTAAATTAGTTAAAGATGCCAATCACAACATAGAATGTTCTAAATGTAAATCAGACATGTTTTCAACGTTATTTTTAAAGAAATATGGACAGTATGTAATTTTAATGATGCAACGTTGTAGAGCTGATGGTTCAAAATTGGACACTTTAATAAAGACGTTTACAGGACATCAATTATCAATATCTGGAAAAACTTTTGCTGCAGTTGTAATAATTTTCCATGATGGACCATCTATAACTTCTGGTTATTACACAGTTTATCTTAAATGTGAAAAAGGCTGGACACTGTGTAATGATTCTCAATTGATTTTCAAGCAACGTTTGCCTGCAGAATTACCAAATTCCTATTTAATTTTTCTGAAACCAAAATTTTAGATACAAATTGCAACATCTGAACAAATCATTTTTGCGATTTTATTGGATTACCATTGGATATTTCATCAAAAAAGAATTACAAAATTACCATTTGGTCTCATGGAAAGGTAAAAATTTCTCTTGTGGACTTCTTTGACAGATATTATTTTGGTGTATGTGCTTAAGCAACAAGATTTACAGACGAAATTTAAAGCAAATAGTTATTGTTTTTAGATGATGTTTTTATTAAATATGTTACATTTCTATAAAGGTATGTTTTACTGAGAAGTGATTCAGGGCTTTTTTTAAACAATCTTTCAGATTGTTAATTTTTTTGCCCGCTGTTAAGTGATGAATGCAATTGGTTTCACGATTTACAGTGAAATTCAATATATTCTGAAAACAGCAAAAAAAGGGCAAAATATTGTTTTTTTAAATAAGAAAATATGTGTACTGTATTCTAAAATGTATTGTTAAATATTAATACTTTTTTTCTTTTTTTACAGATTGAGAAAGAAAATTTAGGAAAATTAATCCTTTTTTCTAGCAATTAAAAAAAACCATTTATTGATAATTAAGTTATTTTGTTGGTCAGGTAAGTTTGAAATATCTGTATTTATCACACATTTACTTTCATACTCCCTTTTTTTCACTTCTTCTCACTCTGCTTTTCTCATTTCCCTTGTGGTCCCTCAAATACCTTGAAGGGTGAAATAAAGATGTTGATAGTCTTGTATGGAGTGACTGTAAGTATGAGTGACTGTACAGGTGAATGAGTGGAGGTGTATGTAGACCTAAGAGTTAATAAGTCGGTATGTAGTTATTGGTATTGCAGTATGTATGGTTTTGAGAATGGAACTCTTAAATTTTGAGTCGGTGTATCAAAGGTTATATTAGGGTGTGAGAAGATGTGGTAATTTATCACATGGATGACGTCATCAGTGATGTCATTTGAGATGTCATCAGTGATGTCATGAGTGATGTCACTGACCATGTCATGAGTGATGTAATATGTGACGTCATCAGCAGTGGATTGCGGGCGCGCGAGTTATAGTTAGCTGAACTAACTATAACGGGGGAATTTCCAGGGTTTTTTACGAGCGAAATGTCCAGCTAACTATAACGTGTGTGAAACCTATGGTTTTTTCAGTGAATATATATATATATATATATATATATATATATATATATATATATATATTTATATATATATTATATATATATTACCTACTGGCGGTCGCCAGTAGGTAGTTATAGTTAGGACCACGTTTCCATAGGAAAACCTCAACATTCTATTTTGAATAACTTTGGCGCCGGTCGACGAATCCTCGCGAATTTCTCAAAATAGGTGGGGCGCTACGCTCCGCTCCTACCCTGAAAGTCTCGGGGGGATTCGTCAAGCGGGGGCTGAGATAAAAGGGGGGTCCCAAAACGCGTTTTTCCCATGCATTTTTCCATAGGACCTTTAGAACGAGCTACAGCCCGAACGGCTGAACAGAATTACTCAAAATTTGGCAGAGAGGTAGTCCCTAGGTCAAGGAAGTGCCTTTTGTAGGTTTGGTGTAAATCTGTTCAGTAGATTCTGAGAAAATAGCCTTTAAATCAATATATATATCTGAGCCCGCTTACGGTACGCTTACCGTACGCTTACGGTAAGCGTACGGTGGCGTGCGCGAGCGCGATTCTGATTGGCTCTTAGATCTTAGTAAACATTCGAATTGGCCGAAACCAGGAAGCGGCGGCCGCCATTTTGTGTATTTCACTCTGAAAAAAAAGAGTGAAAACAAGGAAAGGGGGCAATGAGGAGAGTTACAGACCCCCTAACAATTGTAAGGGGGTCAAAGAAGGACAGAAAAGTACAAAAAAAACATTTATTGATTTTAAAAAAAATCACGGGGTACGCGTACGGTAAGCTTACGGTAAGCGTACGGTAAAAAAAAATAAAAATAAATAAATGAAAAGCAGATTTAAGAGTTTAGAAATTAGGGAGCTCTAAAAAGAGCTGTTGTGTTTATGAAGTCATTTTTTTAGTGGTACCTACAAGTAAGTACCGATGCAGAGTCTAAGGTTCAAGAGGAAGACTCTGTTCCCTTCATCATTGAAGTGCACACCATCTCCTCTATAAATGTCTTGCATGTCATAACGCAAGTTGTTGTGGTAAATGGCACCCATACCATAGTCACGGAGGAAAGCAGAAACAGACTTGTTGACGTGCTTTCTTGCTTTGTCAATCTGTGGACAGAAATGATTGGACCAGTTCCATTTTTGCCTTTGGCATATGTTGGAAAACACAAAGGCAGTTTTAGGGAAAAGTGAAAACAGTTGTGCAAAGGTGTCCTTCATAAGCATTTCCAGACCTACCCCAGTCAAAGTGCCTAGGTCATTGCTACCACAGTGCACTATTATGAGGTCAGGGTGTTGGATTTGAATGAAGGATTTCACCAATGGCATCAATTGGTGCCACTTTAACCCTCTCTGACCAATCCATTTAATGTCTACATTTGGCAAAGCAAGGTCTCTCACCATATCTGTTTTCTCTGCAAACTTTTCACTCCAGAAGACATAGCTGTGCCCTACAATCCACACTGTGAACATCTTCAAAGGAGAACTGGATGCACTCAGGAGGTGTCTTTCAGTAGAATGGCAATATGAAAAGAAAGACAGTTTGGAAATGGAGGCATACATATTTTTTTAAAACAAAAAGAACTGATTGGCTGTTTCATACCATTCCAGAATAAAAACTAGGCTGTATGTGAAAATTAATAGAAGCATGTTTTGTATTGGTACAAAAAAATGTGTAACCAAAGAACAGTACTATGGATTTGCTGTTAGGTTTGAAAAGTCAAGCACTCTTGCTCTGTGGAATTGAAACATTGTGTGTCGAACTTCTGACCTAACTGAACACAGCAGTGTTCCATGAGCTGTTGCTATGGTAGCAGGCAGAAGTCAAGTTGGGGGAAGGGTACTAGGCAGAAGTCAAGTTGGGGGAAGGGTACTTTTGGAAAAGGGTTCGTTTTCAACCAATAGAAATGTGTGAATACATGTGAAAAAAAGGGGGAAGCACTGAGATTTGAAACTTACATGTATATGTGTGGAAAAATAGAGGGAAAGTTTGCCATTATCTGGTTCTGCTGAGAGGAGAGAGGTGAACACAACAGAGATCCTGGCTCTGATAATCTGCTGTTTGAGTGTCACATTTCTTTCACAACTAACTAATTTTAAAGGTGAGTTTACAGTTTGAGAGGGGATGTATGTGGTAACTTAAGAAATGAATAATAGAAATGGGAATTGTTTTTGTTGTAGTTACACATGGTGGTTTCATAATGTGTCAGTGTGTAAAAGTGATTTACACTTGCCCCGAAAAAAAAAAAGAGCAGTAAGTGTGCTTTCAAATTGGCAAAGAAATTTCGTTTTGGGACTAATGTGAAAACATGACTCTGTGTGCATAGAAGAATTATAGGCAGAGATTTATTGCGTCTTGCTCTGGTGATTTTACAGTTGGATTAGATGGAAAGGGGGAGCGAATTATTGGGGGAAGAAGCAGAGGCTTTGCACACACCCATGTCCTTGCCGTGTATAGTCATGCACAGTATTTACAAGCCAGTGGGGTTTTCAGGTTTAAGTCTGTAATGCAAATACATTCAGCATCACTAAGGCTGGTTGCCCTTGCTGGAGTGTAGGCAGTCACAGAGAATGCACATGGTGGTGGTCTGAAAAAAAAACAGCTTGGACACGTGCAATTAAATAAATCAAAAATAGTGGTTTCATAATGTGTCAGTCTGTAAAAGTGATTTCAAATTGTAAAAAGAGATTTTCACTTGGCCCGAAAAAAAAAGAGCAGTAAGTGTGCATTCAAATTGGCAAAGAAATTTCGTTTTGGCACTAATGTGAAAACATGACTCTGTGTGCATAGAAGAATTATAGGCAGAGATTTATTGCGTCTTGCTCTGGTGATTTCACAGTTGCATTAGATGGAAAGGGGGAGCGAATTATTGGGGGAAGAAGCAGAGGCTTAGCACACACCCATGTCCTTGCCGTGTATAGTCATGCACAGTATTTACAAGCCAGTGGGGTTTTCAGGTTTAAGTCTGTAATGCAAATACATTCAGCATCACTAAGGCTGGTTGCCCTTGGTGGAGTGTAGGCAGTCACAGAGAATGCACATGGTGGTGGTCTGAAAAAAAAACAGCTTGGACACGTGCAATTAAATAAATCAAAAATAGTGGTTTCATAATGTGTCAGTCTTTAAAAGTGATTTCAAATTGTAAAAAGAGATTTTCACTTGGCCCGAAAAAAAAAAGAGCAGTAAGTGTGCTTTCAAATTGGCAAAGAAATTTCGTTTTAGGACTAATGTGAAAACATGACTCTGTGTGCATAGAGGAATTATAGGCAGAGATTTATTGCGTCTTGCTCTGGTGATTTCACAGTTGCATTAGATGGAAAGGGGGAGCGAATTATTGGGGGAAGAAGCAGAGGCTTAGCACACACCCATGTGCTTGCCGTGTATAGTCATGCACAGTATTTAGAAGCCAGTGGGGTTTTCAGGTTTAAGTCTGTAATGCAAATACATTGAGCTTCACTAAGGCTGGTTGCCCTTGGTGGAGTGTAGCACTGTGGACATGGGCTTTTTTTTTTTTTATGTTATAGCTAAGAATTAGCATTTAAAAAACCGTACAAATTCACTGAAAAAACCATAGGTTTCACACACGTTATAGTTAGGAATTAGCATTTAAAAAACCTTAGAAATTCAGTGAAAAAACCATAGGTTTCACACATGTTATAGTTAGCTGGACATTTTACTCGTAAAAAACCAATGAAATTGCCCCGTTATAGTTAGTTCAGCTAACTATAACTCACGCGCCCGCAATGCACTGCTGATGACGTCACATATTACATCACTCATGACATGGTCAGTGACATCACTGATGACATCACTGATGACATCTCAAATGACATCACTGATGACATCACTGATGACATCATCCTTGTGAAAGAGTGGCAGACCTCCTCTCACCTTAATATAAGCTTTGATACACACATTCAAAAATAGAGACTAAAATTTTCAAAACAATGGACATACCAATACCAGTTACAACAACCTCTTCAGTAATTCTAAGATCCACATACACATCCACTCATTCACCAACAGTCCTATACAGTCACTCATACATGTACTCACTCATCATATGTACTCATACACCTATACATCCTGTTACATAATGCCACTCATCCATAGAGTTACTCACACACATAGTCACTCATGCTAATAAAGAATCAAACATACATTCACCTGCATATACAGTTATACACACACCACCACACTTACTTCTACGGAAACTTACACATACTTAGTCTTTTAAACAATCACTTATAGAAACACATACTTATTCATACAGGAACGCTTTCAATCTGTCCCTCTCACATATACTCACATATATACACCAATAGTCACATATACTAGTTTAAAACATATGTAGTTACTCCTGAAGACACTATTGGGACAGTCATTCACTCACTAACACACCCATACACACACTCATCCACCCATACAGTCCTGCACACATGCTGTCTTCAACACATACAAACAGTGAGTCACTCATTCATGCACCTATGCACTACGTAATACCCCCCACCGAACCATACAGACACTCAGACTGATACTCAAAAAAACAACTACTAACCTATATAGACACCCATGTAGCTACTCACCAACCCATGCAGCCACTTATACACAAAGTGAGAGATACACTTAATCAGTCAGTTACACAATCAATTTTTTAAAAACAAATCATCCATTTAGACACTTATATACCCATTTATTCTTCCATCGACCTTGAGATATACATATATAAAACATATTTAATTTTCAGAAAAACACACATTCACTGGATGATGTCATCAGTGAGGTCATCAGTGATGTCATTTGAGATGTCATCAGTGATGTCATGAGTGATGTCACTGACCATGTCATGAGTGATGTAATATGTGACGTCATCAGCAGTGCATTGCGGGCGCGTGAGTTATAGTTAGCTGAACTAACTATAACGGGGCAATTTCATTGGTTTTTTACGAGTAAAATGTCCAGCTAACTATAACATGTGTGAAACCTATGGTTTTTTCACTGAATTTCTAAGGTTTTTTAAATGCTAATTCCTAACTATAACGTGTGTGAAACCTATGGTTTTTTCAGTGAATATATATATAGTTGAGATATATATATATATATATATATATATATTTTCACAGAATCTTTATTTTCAAAACCGGCAATCCTTTCCGATTTCTTTGATGTCCCTGACGCGTTTCGGAGCGGCTGCTCCTTCCTCATAGGGCAAAGATCGGCAAAGACGGAAAAGCACTCAACTTTCATTTCCGCTTAATATATGCACTCCCCAGTGAGTGGCATATTGGGAGTTGTAGTGTTTCAATGACACCCATTAGTTGGGATCCGTGTGTTTGCCGTGAATTTTCCTTTGTTTTCATAACAATGTTGAACCCTCCAGTAGGCCTCAGAAAGAATGTCCGGTTCCCCAATTAAACTCCTGCCATGCTGTTGCCAAGCTGTAAGGTTACAGCCATACAGTCCCGTATTTACTTTTCACCAGGTGGTGCGTCCTCCGCGGCCGGAGCCGCCGCGTAACACATTTTCTCAAAGTGCTCCAGAGCTCAAGGACGCGACTCCACAGCAGGATGATTCACAGAATCTTTATTTTCAAAACCGGCAATCCTTTCAGATTTTTTTGATGTCCCTGACGCGTTTCGGAGCGGCTGCTCCTTCCTCATAGGGCAAAGATCGGCAACTGGAGGGTTCAACATTGTTATGAAAACAAAGGAAAAATCACGGCAAACACACGGATCCCAACTAATGGGTATCATTGAAACACTACAACTCCCAATATGCCACTCAGTGGGGAGTGCATATATTAAGCGGAAATGAAAGTTGAGTGCTTTTCTGTCTTTGCCGATCGCGCACCGCGTGCCCACGTTACGCTGGATGGGCCATGTACGCACGATGCGCTTCGCGCACCGTCCGCACACGGAGGACATATTATGCGCTTCGTTGTGAAAGGTTATCTATTAAATGTTCTAATACTTTATATACAATGCACAAAAGGTGCCCTGCGGGCACCTTTTGCACACAGGGGGGGAATATGTGGAGTTTGTTTTTTTTTAATTTATTTTTTGCCGTCTGCGTACGGTAAGCGCATTCGGCGTTTTAAAAAAAATATATATATTTAATTTTTGGCCTTGGGGGTCCTTCTGGGACACCCTGACCAAGGCTAGGGGGTCAGGAGCTGTCTAGCCTGCCCCTTTTCATGTTATCCAACTTTGTTTTTCCTCCCCCCCTCAGAGTGCGAGAGAGAAAATGGCGGCCGACACTTCCTGGTTTCGACCGATTCGAATGTTTACTAAGATCTAACAGCCAATCAGAATCGCGCTCGCGCACGGCACCGAGACTTTCAGGGTAGGAGCGGAGCGTAGCGCCCCATTAGTTTTGAAAATTTTGCGAGGATTCGTCAACCGGTGCCAAAGTTATTCAAAATAGAATTTTGAGTTTTCCTATGGAAAAACGGTCCTAACTATAACTATCTACTGGCGACCGCCAGTAGATAATATATATATATATATATATATATATATATAAATATATATATATAATCCCATATTTATCAGCCAAAAATAATCTGGCACAGACTCCAAGTTGGTAAGTGCATTTATTTTGCTGTTATATGTCCATGACGCGTTTTGGGCACCAATAGTGGCCTTGATTACATGATATCAATATGTAGATGTTTCCATATTGGTACGTCTACACACCCCTCATATATGTATGTATGCATGTATATTAACATTTATATGATTATGTTTCTGTATATTTGAGCATATATTTATTAGAATAAAACATGTTTTAAATACCCACTTCAATAAAAATGTGATAGTATAACTAACTATCATTATCCATACCAGTTAGAAAAGCAACCTAAAATATAATATTTAACTATTAAATTTTATTCTGCAAAAGGAATTTCTGAAGACAATTTTAAATGATGATGGTGATGAAGAAAAAACATTAGCCCTAGCAGGAAACAACCCAATAAATGTAAAGGGCTTGAGGAGCCTTTGTCCAAGTAACATTCAAAAGAACCATAGCCAGAAGACTCAAGATGGATCAGAAAACTGGCTCACTGATGATGTAAGAACATTTTTAAACTATTGTGTCAACGCACTGTGCTACTTACGGATAAACTGAAACATTATGAGATTAAATGCTATTATTTTAATGGAAATATCTTTACTTTCTAGGTGCTTAATGCACGGATTTATCAAATAGTTTCAGAGCAAAGAGATGTAAGTGCATTTCATCAATTTTTTTTCACTACAGTTATGTCCAACTTTAAAAAAACCTAATGAACATATAAGGGATAACATTAACGCTGCCGTACATTATAAGAATATTACAAGTCACCAAGATGTCCCATAACCATATAGAGGAACAATGCCAAAGGCCAAGTTCCTTTATAAAGTTATGGAACTCCGAGGTGACTTGCAAAATACTTATCAGGTATACAAGGGGGAACATTTTCACGTAAAATACATTGTCCCACCATCACCTTTCCCAAAAACCACTTAAAACATTGTTGCATAGTTCTTTTATATGAGCGAGTATGTTTGCAAAGATGAAGAATAGAAATTAAACTAGTGCAAAATTAAACACATCAAAAAGCTGTTTGATATTTTTTTTTTAAACAGATATTATCAACCGTGCAATACAAGTCCGATTTTTTTAAATATTGCAGTAGCTTGGAAAGTGAAGAAACATGCAAAAAAACTAGCCTTTCTCTTTCTAATCAGTGCAAAAAATATTCTGTCTGCCTGTCACTGTAAGCTTTTAAAAAAACAACAGATGAAACAAAAGCAATGGTTCTTTTCTTGCTTTAAACAGCTGCTTTAATAATGCTCCAAGACCTGTTCTGCCTTTCGTCCCAGCTTCTACCTCTAGATATATGAGACAGACATATAAAGAGAGACATATATAGTGTGAGCTAGCAAAAAACTGGCAAAACAGATGTTATACAAAAATGATATGGATGTAATGCTTGAATTATTCTCAGCCACTGGTAACTACTCGAGCCACATCACAGTACATCATTATCGGTCCTCCCCGCACACTGTGTCACTGGACCAAAGCTATACCTGGCTGATGAGCCCCAACAAGAGCAAAACAAGTCCTAGGTTCTTGTGCTCCTGTTTAAGGTGTCCTTACTAGGTCAGTTTGGTTTAGATTGTTTACATTCGAGCAGGGTCAAGACTGATTTGCATATGGCTTTGTCAAAAAAAGGTGAATGCTGTACAGAGTAATCACCATTGGCTGAGATTAATTCATACATTTTATCCGGGACATTTTGCACATAAGAAGCCAGTAGAGTGTCATAGGGCAACCTATTTGTGGTTTTCTTGCTTGGTCCCGAAAGTCTGATTTTTGTATTGCTATGTCTCATTTAACAATTTTTATAGCAATTGATAACATTTTCTAATTTAATCGCACCCTTTTTTGGGATAATGGCATTTGACAATTGTTTACAAGTAATATTCCCCAACTCAGAAGACTATATTGGTTTATTACTATAGACATAAGAATGCTTTTTTTACTTATGTGAAAGAACAGATTTTAATCTTACCATGGTCATGATCTTAACCTAACTACTAGAAGCAGATAAGAGCAGCTCTTAAATAGACTTCGGAATTTAGAATCTAGTCTTCAAACTTGCCAAAGAAAAGTAGCATAGCAGAGTAAAGTTTTGTGTCATACTGTATAATAATATACACTAACTTTGATAATGTTTGTATTTCTGTCCTCAAGATTCTCAAGTGTAAAACTGAAAACAGAAGAGCAAACTATATATATATATGGTGCAAAGCTATGGCAGTCTTCTCCAACAAGTAGCTCGTGAGCCAGTGGTGGCTCTCCAGCTACTTGTAAATAGCTCTCCAGTATGGAACCCAGCCTACTAAATTTGAAGCTTTTGCTTGGTTGTTTCAATAAATATATACCAGTTTTGAAAACTGTGTATTCGAGATGCAAAGCTAATGTTTTGAGAAAAGTTTTGTGAATCTCATTTAAATTTCCACTAGAATTTGCAATACAACCAATTATTTTTGCGGCAATATACCCTTTAGCTTGCACGTGTTTTTTAAATCTACATGCTATGTTATATTAAAATGTATTATTTGAGTAAAAACTCATGCATTCGTAGGGAGTCTTATTATTTTGGTTCCAGGGGCATTACATTATTGCTGTTATGTATTACCCATTCAGAGGCCTGACAAATTGATAAAGCCTTTTTTAGCATTACTGCTAATAACCTTGCTGATGCGTTGCGGTAATCACTGCTGGCAGTCTTGAATGGCATTGAAACAAATGTAAATCTTGTCTAATTTGGTCACTATTACAGCACTAATAATAATAGTAGCTCAGGAAGATTTTCATTGAACATAGGTAGCTCCGACAAAAGAAAAGGTTGGAGATACAGATTTTTGTAACTTTAAGATGTGACATTGCATATAAGGTGTTTTTAAAGTATGACATTGCTAATTACATAGCATTACTGTCTGTATAATAAATAACATTGGCTAGACTTCTATTTATTTATACCTGGATGTTTAATTTGTTGACATTTATTTCTTCAATGCCTTTAAATGTCATGTATTCGGGTCAAATACAATAAATGATAGGAACTAAAACTTACTCCATTACTACAGTGTATATATAAATTATGGCAGAAATCAAGACCCATATTATATGTTGGCCTCTTCCTGTATTGCAATTATTTATTGAGATTGTATGATGTATTAAATGAACAGGAAACAGCATATCTCATAAGATATTTTTGGAAAGCTCAATTAATGACATGGGATAAGGTAATCAATTGTAAATTTTACAGTTGTGTGTGTGTGTGCTCCCATAGGATGTGAATATTTGATTGTCTATTTAAAGTATGTGATTTCTTTGAGCAGTACCATAAAACCAAAGAAAATATAATTTCTTGCCACACAATGATACTTTTATCAATACTTAGCATCACATTATAGAAACATTCCAGTTCATTTCTTGGTGGAGAGAATTAAAAAATTTAGGAACAGTGAAGCAAAACATCTCAAGAATAAAGGTAAGCAAATATAAAAGTCTACTTTGGGTTTTTGAACCAAATAACAAAGTCCTCTTTTGTTTTTTTTTTTCAATAATGCTCAAACTTCATTATGAAGAACTTATTTACAAAGAATGTATTGTTTTATAGTTGTTCAGTGTGTATTGTCATTTTCTAAATTAATTGATGTGTTTTAATGGCAAATATTGTTTAAAATTTTAAATTGCAGGCACATGCACTACAATAATCACAGTATTCTAGGAAGCAGGTAAATAAATGCAATAGGTGGACATTTTGGAATTAATGTGAATCCCTAACAATTAATTTAGTTGCACTCAATCATTTAGCTCATATGTGCCAATAGAGATAATGATTAACTACTTTTGCCCATCACTCTCATAAATGTACAAACGAAGAAAAAAAATGGTAGACCATTTATACTCTCAATGTAGATCCGGCCCAGCTCTCCCATGCTGCTGCACCACTCTGCTTCCGCCTAATTTTTCTGAGTGCTTTGTCTTGCTTTGCCATAATTTTGACTGCTTTTTCCTTCCTTTCCCCCCACTTTTGCCTTCTTTTTATGGCTTTCGCCTTAATCTCACCCATTTTTTTTAGTGCTTTCTCCTGCTGTACCCTCATTGTTCACTGTTTTCTCCTTCTATTGTCTCTGTTTTTCTGAGTGCTTTACTTGCTTTCTCCACAAAGCAGCTAGCAACTCCAGAGCCGAGAGATCTTAACAGGTGATTTGCTTGGCTTTATACATCCTTTTCGATTGATTGATTGATTGATTGATTGATTGATTGATGAACTTCATATAATTGTTGACCTGTTGAGCCTCACTAACGATCTGTAATTCTCTGTTCATAATAGTTCAGATATGTAAATCACATTTCCATGTTCTTCTTAGATTCCTGCTGGCGTTGTCCTTCATCTTTTAGGAATTCATCCAGAAAAGCTCATCATTCCTGTGCATAGAAAATCTTGTGTATCTTTCATAATTTCTGAAAGTGGCATTATGTTGATAACAAACTTCCAAGCATAGTGGAGATACAGTATCCCACAAATGTTTAACTTATGAACAGTTTGAAATAAAGAAGTTGAAGATAACAGCAAATGTCTGGTCACATATGCTATGCAATGGTATTTTATGTCATGTTAAGTGTACTTTTAAACCAACGTCTCTCCCAGGAGGGTCTCCTGGTGCACATGAGCAAGTGCGCTCCGACTGGTGCCTATGTGAAGAGCTTCAATTGTTGTTTCTTTCTAAATTCAAATACTGAGTTGGCAACCCTCATGTGAAGTAGATTAGGAGCCAGAACAAAGAAGGTGATGCAAGTGGCTCTGGTTCTTCAGATGTGGGTACCAGTGGTGATCAGGAGGTTGGCTCAGCTGAGTTGTCCAGTGGGGGTGTGAAATGTGATGCGGAGGTTGCGGTAAGTGGGTATTAGTCTGTGAAGTCTTTTGTATGTATGGGTGAGTAATTTAAATAATGTGTGCATATTTGTATGGGAAAATGTTTCTCCTTTATGTATGATGGAATGCACTGTGGTCCAGTAATCATGGTGGTGAAATTGTTTTTCCCTGTGCCCATAGTAAGTTTGATATGTCTCTTTTAAATTTTAACATCAATTATCAAGTACAGGGGGAGTTAACCGGTGTAGCATTTCACCATAGGGACTTTTTTTAATCTGCCTAGAGTTCTGCTACAATAGTTTCCATGAAACATGAAGAATTTCACAACAAAGCGGGCGCCCATTGCATCCCCGTGGCACTCTCTGTGATATGGCTCCTAATGTCTATATTACTCTTGTTTAGGTCTGCAAAGCGGCTGTAAAATATTATTTGTTTAGCATTGTTTTCTATTTTCATTTTGTAGGACATTCACAGGGACAGCATTGTTTTTTTTCCTTGAGTTGTTGGCGGTAATTCACCAGAAACTGGAGACCATTTTATTCTGTGGGTATGGTAAGTTACATTGCAAATGGAAACATTTCAAATCTAAAGAATTATTGTAAAATCTGGCATAAGATTAAGAAGAAAACTAAATTTCAAATCTGTACTGATAAACATCATAAGCAGTCACATTGGCACACCCGTTTGTTGAGAAAGTGAATTTGTGGGTGCACAAAGTGACACACATCAAAAAGATTTGAGTCACAATCACACTTGTAGTGTAACAAACAAATCTTCTATCTGCTTTTCGAACAGTGGTGCTGTAGTGCCAGTTATGAACACATACATCTTTATTGGGTAGATACAATGAGATATGTACTTTGTTTCCCCTTTGTGCATGTCAGCGGACAGTCTCTTCAATGCAGGGGTATCCAATTTGAAATGTGTAAGTCAAATCTATGCCTTGTTGAAATAATATCTTATTGCTGTATTGATTACTACATTTTAGATTCTTTGTATTTAAACAACCTTTATTGATAATATGGCTTGGCATAGATATATAAATCTACGAGCATTGGGCAAGCCTTTTATTAATACGTTTTGATGTATAGCAATATTTCATTTGATTGGTTGAAGATTTTTAACGACAAAACACATATAATTCAAATTTTTGATTCCTTGGGCAAATATAAACTTATTGATGATAATGACATGAACATACTTTGGTAAGTATCATCAGCACACCTGTTAAATTATTATTATCAATACTTTTAAAATAATAGTAGATCCACTGTGGTATATTTATCAGAAGTGTCTTTTTGTTTTTTTATAACTCAGTAAAGTTTTCAAGCACATATGGGATCTTCAACAGTGGAAAATTGAATACCCAATACAATGGAAACAGACAGACAGTGAGAGTTGTGGTGTATTTGTCTGCACTGTAAGTTTCAATAGAAATCTTTATTCATTGTCTAATATTAATTTTCATGGATAACCCACAACTGTTTTATTTTGTTTTTCAATTAATAGGCAGCTGATGTAGTCAGTCGTGGTATCTTAATGTCATCCGAAGAATTATCAGCGACTAATATGCAGCACCTAAGAAGATACCATGCTTCAAAACTCATGCTGATTCTTAGAAAACAGGTATGATAATTCTTTAATCAATTAGATAATAAATACTACTAAAATCTTTAGATTTTTTCCTAGTGAAATAAAAAAAAAATCATAATGAAATGGGTTAACATCATACATCCAATTATGATGTGTGCACACATATTATTTATTTCACTGATTATTGATCAATATTGATGTGCATTTTATGCGGCAGGTGAAAATATGGACTCTCAGTTTGTGGAAAATACATGCAAAGGACATACTTGATGTAAGTTGGATGGTGGATATGAGATCATCAACTGTCCTCAGAAGTTATAAGCATATATGCTATTGTACTGTCACTCCTTAATTAGGAGAAACTAGCTCCATGCATCAGCTTGTCATGACAATAAATTGACAAACAACTATGAGAAAGTAAAGTGCATGCTTTCCTAAGTACAACCTAGGTGCACAAATACCTTTGGGAAAATGGTCCTTATTCATGGTATTCATGGTGTAAATTACAGCTATACAGTAACCTCACTGAACATAAACATTTGCAAGTATATTGTTCTTTTATAGGGCTTTGAGAAGGAGAAGGTAGCCTCAGTTTCCAAAGAGACTGGTTTGAACACTGAACAGTTAATGCAAAAAGAAGATACTGCAGGAGCAGAGCAAAGTGTTGTCCAATAAAGAGAGACAGGAAAGAGCCTAGTTCGAGGAATCGATTGCACAGAATGCATTGCAGCAAAAGAGATGGTCTGCCTATACCAAGAGAGTGCTGATTTTAAAAAAAAGTAAGTTAAGTCATGTCTGTTTATAATATAACTATATATTATATAAATATTAGTTTGTGACAGTGAGAAGTACTAGGATGTCTTCTAAAATCAAAACCTGCAACTAATATAATAATTGTTTTTTACAGGGAAAGTTATGCAACTGAATCTATAGTGATCTTGTTTCATGTTATAAATAAATAGCAACTATCCTAAGCCGGAGAAAAATGAGAGCACACTTGAAGTTTTTTTTATTGACATTGTGTTTATGTTGTTCTGAGTTTTGAGAATTGGAGATAATGTAAATAAGTACTTTTGCCTGGAAAAGTGATGCAAAAGATGCACTTTGTATTTTAAAAATTAACTTTTCACTGTTGTAAATGTCTTATCACAATATATTTGCATGAGCAGGTCACTATATCCCAAAGAACAAAAACTGGAATGGATAGAGTGCGAAAAGTGCAAACAGTGGTTACATTCTGATTGTGCAGATGTGCCAATAACATCACAGTTTGTGGACACACCATTTTATTGCGGATGCCACAAAGAATTTCCACTTGCATTGGACAGGTAAATATGCAGTTAAATATTGAATATATGTATTTATTTGACCTGCTTATTGAAAGGGAAGGTGCAAAACTATGTGCCACAGTAAACTTGGATGATAGATAAGGCAGTTTGTACTGCATATCTCCACATTTATATGTTATGAATGATTCAAGTGATACCTTTACTATTCCTATTACCAATTTTGCATGGGGGAATCCATAACAAATGATTAGGTGTAGATATATCTTGCTATATAATTGAACACCACATTGATGGAAATAATGAGCAGTTGAAAATTCGGCAAAGTAAATTGTGATACTTGAAATTCCCATCATTTGAAGGCCAATAGAAAGTCACCAGGTGAGGTTAAAGAAGGAACATTATGATAATTAGTTGAGGTTTAGAAATCGGATGTTCTACTAAGAGGAAAATATGCCAGAAGTTGATGAAAATTCATTTTAGCAAGTACACTTGCTACATTTCCAAAAATGTAAATGGTGGCAAATATAAATTCTTTGAAATTCCAGCAGCATTCTAGAATTACTGATATGAATCTGTAACTGACATACATTATATTGAGTTGTCTTAGAATTCTTCATAGCTTTGAGAAACGTTATTCAAGAATTCACAATAAACTAGTCTTTATGAGATGATATTTCAAGCTTTTATCAGCAATAGAGCATTATGTAATTCACAAGTAAAAAACTATTATGTTTAAATTTAGTCACACAATTAGTGACATTTTTGATAAAAAATTCACAAGAAGAAATTCAAAAAGTCTGATTTTGCTAAATGCAGAGTTAGGCATTACTGTTTTTTATTATTCTGAATAAGTATTCCTTAAAAGAGTCATACATAGACTTTAATTACATTCAATGGTTATGTTTTTAGAAAAATAGGTGAAATTGTCAGACAATCAATTAATATGTAAATATTGATTTTTAGGCTAAAAAATAACCTGGAAGACAGAGGCATCATGAATTTACTTACTGAAGATGTGATAAAGGCTTGTATCAAATAATGAGTATTCCTATGAATTTTCCATTTTGTGTGTTTAAAACATGTATTTCATAACACAAATGTACTGAATGGAACTACCTTCCTCATATTAATGTAATGTGTTCAAGAGCCATGACATATAAAAGGAGGTTGCATGCAGTTTGAAGATTAGTGAAAACATGGAAAAATCTTAACAGTATTATTTTCTGTCCTCTTTGAAAACATTTTATTAATAACAACATAATTTGTTATGTTGCTAGTCCCTACTAGCCATTTCCTTAATTACATAGATTTGTCATAAGATTTTTTTAACATGTTGACTATGTTCTCTGGCTGAATTAAATATACTAAAACTCATGGTCCGGATTCAACATGCGACCTTGGTGCGAATTAGTAGCAGAACATGTGGATAAGGGGTAATATAAACATGTAAATGACTCTTAAAAAAATCTAGGTCTGAGTTACGTGAAGAAACAAATATTTTACTAAATAAGGAAATAATGTGAAGTACTTTGGTGAATGCTTTTATCAAAAAAGAGCATATTTCTGACTCATGATGTAAGAAACATAACGTACAACAAGAACCAGAGTTACTAAAGTTTGATGCAAACCCATGTTCAGCACTTACAGGTCTATTTAGAAACAGCATTTAGTAATATTACCATAGTACTACTAACAATCTATAAAATGCTATTTACAAACCTACTTGTAGACTGTACACCTATCCTATTTTTTCTGCTGTGGAGATCTCTGTCCAAATGCGGAATATCTGCATACGTAGGTATAAGTTAAAGTAGTAAATATGGAGGGTTTTAAGGGGAGGGGCTGGAAAATAGGGAACAGTTATGATTAAAGTGAGTGGGTTTTGGGAATAATGAGGGATTTACGGAGGGTCAAGGAATGTGAGTGAGGGGGTTTATGAACCCACAAAAGAGTAAGACTATTTCTCTAAAAAAAATCACTGATGTAGTAACTACAGCCCAAAATAGCTCTAAAACAGTAGGAAATCAGTCAATCTCAGAAATGAAATAAGCTCAGAACCACCCATGGTCAACAAATGATAATGCAACACCCTCCTATACAAAATAAAGGTGATAGGAACTTAGATTAAAACGCCATAGGAAATCATCTTACATTAAGATAAATTAAAAGAAACAGTTACAAATTTAAATAAATACGTTTTTATTTGAAAGCTGACATGTAAAAATTGTACTTTTGTATATAATTATAGAGGTGCCAATTCCGATCCTGTAAAATCCGGGTACGAATCGTCGTACGGAGTGTTTTCTCCGTACGACTCGTACCCGGGGAATTCACCTTACAAACCAGCAAGTACGATTCGTACAGAAATACCATTTCCGTACGAATCGTAAAAAACACTGTGCGACTAAAAAATACATACAAGTCCGATCCGGGACAGCGCGTATGCGACATTCGCATGGAGTCAGGCAGCGTTTTACGGACCAGCAAGTACGATTCGTACCCACAGCACTTCGCACGGGAATATTTTTACGGGAGCCAAAAAGTGCCGGAAAAACTAAGTACGCCGCGATGCACGAGGAAAAGGGGGCCCGGTACGCACTGTACCCCCATCCCTACACATCCGCACCGTTCCCCCAGCCACCCCCGCATGTACGCACCGTACCCCCACCCCTGTATGTACGGCGCGTACCCCACCCCTGTATGTACAGCGCGTACCCAACCCCTGTATGTACGGCACGTACCCCACCCCTGTATGTACAGCATGTACCCCACCCCCATATGTACGGCGCGTACCCCACCCCCGTATGTGTGGCGCATACCCCACCCCCTCATGTACGGTGCATACCCCACCCCCGTATGTATGGTGCATGCTCCACCCCCGTATGTACGGTGTGTACCCCACCCCTGTATGTACGGTGTGTACCCGACCCCCGTATGTACGGTGCATACCCCACCCCCTTATGTACGGCACGTACCCCAACCCCGTATGTACAGTGCGTACCCCACCCTGTATGTACGGCGCGTACCCCACCCCCCGCATGTATGGTGCGTACCCCACCCCCGTATGTACGGCACGTACCCCACCCCCGTATGTACAGTGCAGACCCCACCCCCATATGTACGGTGCGTACCCCACCCCCGTATGTACGGCACATACCCCACCCCCGTATGTACAGCGCGTACCCCACCCCCGTATGTACGGTGCGTACCCCACCCCCGTATGTACGGCACGTACCCCACCCCCGCATGTACGGTGCATACCCCACCCCCAAATGTACGGCACGTACCCCACCCCCGCATGTATGGCGCGTACCCCACCCCCGTATGTACGGTGCATACCCCACCCCCGTATGTATGGCACGCTATGCGCTGGGGGTACGGTGCGACTCGTACCCTTCGCCCAGGTGTACCCGGGGTAGGGGTGGTACACAGTTCACTCCGTATGGGACGTTTTACATACGAATATTAATACGTGTATTCGGAACGCCGGTACGGATCGTACTTGTGCACTCGGACTTCAGTTTTACGAATCGTACGTAAAACTGTCCAGGGACATGTCGTAGACTTTTCCCGAGGTCATTCGTATGTATTTTCCACGTACGAATCGTACTTGGCCGTTTGTACGGGACTTGTATGATTCGTACGTAAAAAAATACAGATACAAGTCGTACGGTAATTCTTTTTAACGGATCGGAATCGGCACCAGAATATGTTATAATTTATTTTCATGTACAAATTAATGTTACAGTATTTATTATTAAAATCAAATTACATTATTTATGATTCATTCTGTTCCTCCTCTTTAATAACTATTAAAGCACACAAAATCTTTCTTCTACATTAGGTGGAAGTTTATTTTTTTCATTTAAAATTACGCAAAATTATTTAAATTTATTTTTGTTTAGATTATTATTATAGAGTTATATTAATGGTCTAAGATGATGTGAGAATTGAACATGGCTCTCTAGGAGTAGTTAATTTGGTGTGTGTTAGAAATTGGGTTACTGGATGGCAAAGGTATGTGCACTGTGCATGGAGTAACCACATTCATAGTCAGGGTAAGTAGGAAACACACTGTGGAATTAACCTGTGCTCATACTCTGGTGGCTTGGGACAGAGCTGTCAGGTTTAACTTAAAAGGCAATATGTGATGTATTTGTGCACCACATCAAACAGTAACACAGTAAAAAAACCTCAAAAAATCCACACAGTTAAGAAAAATAAAGACTAAGGTCCCAATTCATATCTCGCTAGTAATGCCCTCCATACAACTCGGATCCGTAGAACTTTATGAGCAATTTGTGCAACTGGAGTCCAAACGAGCATTCTTATGCTTATGGTTTGCTCAGACTCCCATTGAACTCTATGGGATCAATTATACTGGATGCGTGCACAGGCTTCCATAGCAAAAAGGGGTGAATGGGGAAAAACGTACACCCTGTGGTGGGCACCCCATGGTGCTCACCACACTGTGCATGCATGGGAAGAGGGGACCCATGGGTAATCCCACAGGTCTGAATCAGAGGGCGCCAAGTGACAGTAGGCCTTCTAAGGGCCCCAAAAGAATGATTCCAGCAGATTTTTTGATCCCGACATACCGAAACGTGAAGGCTGTCCGAATCATGCATAGTACTTGCTCGCTCAGAAACAGAGTCCATAGAGCTGTATGAAGCATCTGAGTATGAGTCATATGAACTGGATTGGGTTGGGAGATGATTCTCTTGAAGCGTACTTGAACTTTGCATCGTACTTGGTCGTTCGGACCAGTCTACAAATTGGTCGGTAAAAAGGGCTAAGAAACTGATCCGTTAAAGCCAAATCCGATTCCTAGGCCTTCCGAGCGAGATCGGAATTGACCCCTAAGTCAATGGATTAAACAAGATCAAAACATTAAAAAAACAAATGTGTAGCAGTCAAGGCATTAATTTTTAATGATTAAACACTAAAATAGTGCTTAGAAGCAGTTATTGCCTAAAGAGTTATTTGGTCATGCCAGACCGGGACAAAGTTAAGAGTGCAGGCAGACTGCGATGGAGCACGGGCGGGAATCGGGGATCCACCTGGGCCTATTAAATAAATGTACCTTAGTCCTTGGTTTGCATAGATAAAGAAGTGGGGTGCAGCCTAGCGATATGTCAGAGATCCCCAAGCAGTTGTAGTGTTGCAAATCATGCTTCCATGCAATTGCGGTAAAGCATCAGTTCCATGAATGAGATGCCAGGTCTGAAGTGTAGTGGTTCTGAGTGTGATGCGCTGGGGTTTCTCCACTCTGTAAAGATGATTTGTCGATCTACTCCACACAGTGGCAGAGATGCATTGGTTCTGAAGTGGTGGTTCCGGAGGCGATGGGGAGTTTGCGAGTGCAATGCACTGACCTGGCTTCAACACAGCAGTAATGCATCACCCCAAAGCTCACTACAGGGGATGTGTTGGTTCTGATCAGTGCAACGTCCTCGATGCAAGGGTTTTTGTCGTTGCAGAACTTTATGCTAACTTTTAAGAGCCCTGGACTGGGTTGCTACCACTTAGCCCAGCAAGACTTGCAGCAAGCACAGTCCAGGTGCTGTTTATTGGTTGAAAAGATGTCTTTGATATCTCTTATACTTCAGAAACTGGATGCAAGCCAACAAGCCCTTGGAGATACTTAGGCTCAGGGATATTGAGATGCAGATCCATTCCTCCTCACTCCCAGGCAAAAGGACAGCAGGCAGCTGGCAAAGACATCAAAGTAGTTTAGCAAAGTGGCATTCCATCCAGCAGCAGCACAGTATTCATTTTTACTGATATAATATCCTCTGTTCTAGAAGTGTTCTGGGTTGGTGGATTCACCACTTATACTCTGCTGGGCCTTAGAAGTGGAGAGACTTCAAATAGATGCCTTTTAAAATGCACAAGTCACTGCCTTTCCTGCCCTGTCTCCAGACTCAATAATTGCAGCCATTTGTGTGGGGTCAGTGCATATCGCTTTCAGGTTAAAGTGTCAGCACCTTGCTTTCATTCTGCCCGGGATAGGCCCTCAGGATGTGGATGACCTTTTAGTCACACCTATGCTCCCTTTGTTTGTGGCTGTCTAGAGGTAATGAAGAAAGCCAGCTGTCACCCACCCCAGACGTGTACGCAAAGACACATAGAAGGCACCAAATTGTTACAGTAAAAAAGTAACATTTGTGGAATTTCAATTTAAAATCCATCTTCATCATGTTGTGTTTTTAAATTGTGATTCCAGAGAGACCCTAATTTGAGGTTCTCATCTCTTCCCATTTTGAAATTATACTTTTGAAATGTAATAAGGCAATCCTAACTTATCCTATGGGAGAGGTATGCCTTGCAGTAGTGAAACAAATTTAAGAGTATTACAGAAACTAAAAACTAAATATTTCCTACTTTTGAAATACGCTGAACCCTGTCCATGGGCTGTCCAGGGCCTAATGTAGGGTTGACCTATGTGTATTAGGAAGGAAGCTTTGGGTCAGGCAAGTGGGTTAACTTTACAGGTTAACATGGCAGTTTAAAACTGCACACACAGACTTTGCAGTGACAAGCATGACACATGTTTAAAGGGCTACCTATGTAGGTGGTACAATCAGTGCTGCAGGCCCACTAGAAACATTTAATTTACACTCCCTAGGCACATGTAGGGCACTTTACTAGGAAATCATAAGTAAATTAAATATGCCAACTTTGGATAAGCCAATGTTGCCATGTTGTCAGTAAAGCACAGCTGCACGTTAGCACTGTTTATCATGGTTAAAGTACCCAGGCTACTAAAGACATCAAAAGCGAAGTCAGCAAAAACATGAACTCAGAAGGGAAAAAGGCAGGGTAAACCATGCCAAGGATGTCAGATCTAACAGTGTCCATAGTTAAAAAGAAGAAAAAGTAAGCGGAAGTGAAGGAAAGAAGGTATATTCACCCCAAACTTTTGTGAGTCCCTTGGCAAACAGTTGTTTCATAGCCTTAATTAGGTCTATTGAGCCCATCTCATGGTTCAATCATCGTTTTTGCCTTCCTAACTGGACACATATTTTGCCTTGGTCTGGTGATTTTCAGAAAGTACAAGGCCAAAACTCCTACATCTCTCTAATATTGTTCCAACAATATAGGCTTGCCGGACCATAACTTAGGCACACACATATAAAGACCCCAGTAGGCTAGCACATACATATAAGCAAGCATAGAAACAAATTAGAATGACACGCTCAATAACATACATGCTGACTTACACTTATTACAGACAAAGGTATATGTAGAAATGTGTCTCTACCTTAGTCTCATATTCATTTAAGAGTTACCTGCTGGGCAAAAGTGGTAAACACCTCCTTTTTGCATGCTGCAAAGGCAACAGGTAAGTGTAGGGTAAGGCTGTGGCACTTGTCAGCCAGCCATATTGTGGAAATCTTCAAAAGGGGTCAAGAGAGCTGCAGCTCTCTGTCTCCTAAAATCTGCTGGACATGATCATGAACAAAAGAACATTGAGTTAGGTGATGGTCAGCGAAGGGCCAGAGATGGGACGATATGAAATTGGAGGAGAATTGCCTTAGACTGGTCCCTTGAAACATCAAAAGACATCTGAACCTGAGATTATAGTGGAAGGATTCTTGCAATGGTGAGTACAGGAATTGACATGCATCAGTAGCATCCTTTAACCTTGTCCCTCGTAGAGCCCACCTACTCACTTCACTGTTGTGACAATTTAAAGAATGTGTGAATATAGATCGGATAGATCTAGAGAACTCTGCAAAGAAAATGTCTGCCTTAGAGCGAGTTATGGCAAAATAACCCCTATTAGAATCACCAGCCATTCTTCGCTGGTGCCTTGAACCAACACATAATGAACTTGCAAGATTGGGGTAGCACTGAAGACAAACAAATAAAAATTCTGTGCCACTGCCATGCTCTTTAACTTCAAGGATCACCAGTGGGAGGATATTTGGCTATCGGCACATATTGTCAACCCCTTCTCAATGACTGAAGGGAACCACCCATAACAGACACATTGACAACATGTGCCACATGTAAACAGATTTCTTATATAAATATATATTGTTGTATAATTCATGATCACTTTATGGGTGGTTTATGTGTAGACACCTGGCTTACCTCTGCCCAAAGACAAACTTAAAAGCAAAGGAGATGCAATTGTCATATTTTGTCAAGAAAGCCATGACATTATTATTGAAAAACAACAAAAGGTCATGAGTTAACTGTTGTGTTACAAAAATTTGTTTCTAGACTTATAGGAAAGGGAATGTAATTGGTGCAGCCAGTCTTTCAGTGGCAAATGTGTATAACTATTCAAGACATGTTAGAATTAGATATTTGGAGCGAGTGGGACCGAAAACAAGAGTTCAAAATAAATAGTTGGTGGAGCAAGGACCTGTGCACTTAGAAAGGAAGAGCAAACAACTAAGCTAGAAGCCCATATATGGCTAGGGTTAGATAAAGTTGAAAGTCTTTCATCCAAGATGGGAGAGACAGGTATGGCGAGAACAGTTACAAGCTAGTTTGTTACCTTGTAAGCATTGCATAGGCAGATTTGGAATTTGGAGACCATTGTGGAATCAGGGTCTAAATGATACTCAAATAAGAAAACAAGAGAGATACTAACCGATCAATGTAAAAGTCTATGGGAATGAGGTTGATAAATGACCTAAACATATTTTAGGCACTATGTAGGTAGCATTTGTAAGACAAATAAGAGAATGATCACGAAGACAAGGCAGTACTGGTTGCTAATGCCAGCTGAGTTTTGAAAAGACTAGTTAAGCAATCAGTATAGTAATAGAATAGGAAGGTATGACCCATGAAATAGGGTTAGTCAGAAAATATGAGAATGAAAGGGAATCACTCAGAAATTCAAACTGAGACAAGAGGTTAACAGGATAATGTATGCATACTTTTAGAAATCAATAGCAGGGGAGAAAGCAGTAACTAGTATGAAAATAACTTTAGGTAATAAATTAATTGAACTAAGCAGGTGCACCCAAAAGACATATTATTAGGAGACCAATCTTAATCCATAAAGGGAATGGTTAGCTAACAACATTAAATCTTTAGTGTACATTGCTTCTTGAAGAGTTTCATTATTTGCTTATAATCCAATTTTTATATTACATAAATGTGTGGAATTGGTACCGTAACTTTATGATTTTCATCTTTACTATATGGCAAAAGGAAATGTAATGACATGCTATATAATAAAATACGCATTTTAAAACAAAATTAATACTGTCACAGATTAGACCTTTCTAGTTCCACTGATTTTTATTAAATTCCCCATGTGGTACATAATACATTGTAGGGTGCATCAACTGTCATACAGAATAAATTTAAGATAAATTTGAGATATTACTGAATAATTCCGTTAAGTTATATAATCGTTAATATAGTAACATACCCAGCAGGATGTCAACAAATAGCAACATTATTAGGGTGGGATTGGTATCTGGGTGTCTGGTGCAATTTTGTTGCTATTCCTTCAGCACAGTTTAGAAAAACAGGTACTCACTTATATTGAGTTACAACAACTTTAAAATGTATATATTAAATGAAAAAGTGACTTAACAAAAAAGATAAAAAGACAATTGGAATATAGTTGCGACCCCCATGGCTCACGAGTGGGTGGGGTCAAATTTAACTTGCCTGTACGCCGGCCAGGTCCAGCATCTTCTCTGCTCCTGCCTCTGGCAGAAACAGGAACCAAAAGCAGGCATGCAGGCTCCCGCCAATAAACCAATCACAATACTGCAAGCAGCATTTCGATTGTTTCAGATGCCGCCCAGCCAGCGGCTTATGGGGAGGCCATGTTCTCCATGCAGGCTGCCTTGCAGCCTGCATGGAGCAGGGCAGAGTGCACATGACTAGTTTGGGTAGCCCCAGGGGGCCGACGAAACAGTCTTTGCAGACTAAGTAGTGCGCAGGCACACCGCTCCTCCCCTTCCTTTTGCAGAGCAGTGCCACCAACACACCCGCCCGCCCGCAACCAAACATATAATGCTAATAACAGAAAGTCATTACCATTTTATGTTTCTGCTTCTTGCACTGCGAGAAAGCAGTAAGGCAACGCTCCTCCTCCCTAGTGGAGGAGCTGCCTCTGTTAGAATAGGCATGCTTTTTCATCAGGACTGATACACAAAACCTTTGCTATGATTATATGTAGACTATTATTGCAACACCCCTGGTTTACTCTTGAGTTACATGTATAAGTTGTCTTAACATTTTGACATTCTCAGCTACTTGCCACGTGATAATAAGGTCGAAGTTGAGAAACATTGATTTGCTAATAGGTGATTTGTCTTTTATCGTTAATAGGAACATGCAAACAATATTATCAAGGGCAAAAAGAAATCCAATCGAATGTTCCTTTTCTCAAACCCTACATTTATGCCAAAATTAAAACAAGAATTAAATAGGAGGATGACAATATTCAATGAAAATGATGTGAGTAAAATATTATATTTATTAACCACACTTTGTAATTGATTTAGTAAATTAAACTATGTCGCTAATACCAAAACCGTTATATTATGATTATTTTTTATTGCAGGCAAGAAGTCTAATGGAACAAATTTAAAAAGTTCTACATTTTTCACTAAGTATCCGAAAAACATCACTCATGATTGATGTATTATTACCAGAGGTGAGAGTTTACGTTAATGAAATGATCACTCCTTTTCTAAATTGTGATTTCTAATAATCAATTAATCAATCAATCAATCATTTGTGAAGCGCACTACATTGGTTGTTCTGCGGATGCGTGGGACGGTGGCGAGTGAGAGGTCGGCGGAGCGTAGCTGGCAGTTGGGGATGTAGAAGGAGAGCCGTCTGTTGAGGTAGGCTGGGTCGGTCTTGTGGAGTGCTTTGTGTGTGTGGATGAGGAGCTTGAAGGATATCCTCTTGTTGACGGGGAGCCAGTGCAGGTTTCTCAAGTGTGGGGTGATGTGGCCGTGTTGTGGTATGTCGAGGATCAGTCGTGCCGAGGCGTTTTGGATGTGTTGTAGTCGTTTGATGAGCTTGGTCGGGGCTCCCGCGTACAGGGCATTTCCGTAGTCGAGTCTGCTGCTGACGAGGGCCTGGGTGACTGTCTTTCTTTTATGTGTCGGGATCCATCTATAGATCTTGCGGAGCATGCAGAGGGTGTTGAAGCAGGAGGAGGAGACGGCGTTGACTTGCTTGGTCATAGAGAGCATTGAGTCAAGGATGATTCCCAGGTTGCGTGCGTGGTCGGTGGGTGTCGGGGCTGCCCCCAGTGCTGTCGGCCACCAGGAGTCGTCCCAGGCTGAAGGGTTGGAGCCGAGGATGAGGACCTCCGTCAGACGGCTGATCTTCATCCAGTCGGTGACGGCCTTCATTCCTTCATGGAGGTTGGCTTTGGTGGTGATGGGGTCCTTGGTGAGGGAGAGGATCAGTTGAGTGTCGTCGGTGTAGGAGATTATGTTGAGGTCGTGCTTTCGGGCGACGTCTGCGAGCATGGCCATGTAAATGTTGAACAGTGTCTGGCTGAGGGAGGATCCCTGGGGTACGCCGCAGATGATTGCGGAGGCTTTGGAACGGAATGGGGGAGGCGAACGCTCTGGGTTCTGCAGGAGAGGAAGGAGGTGGTCCTTTCCAGAACCTTGTCTCGGATCCCTGCTGCGTGGAGGTGTGCACGTAGTGTGCGGTGGCAGGCGGTGACGAAGGCGGCGGAGAGGTCTAGGGGGATGAGTGCTGCGGTCTCACTGTTGTCCAGCAGGGTCCTGATGTCGTCGGTGGCAGTGATGAGGGCAGTCTCGGTGCTGTGGTTGCAGTGGAACCCTGACTGGGAAGGGTCCAGGATATAAGAAATAAATACGTTCAAACTGCTTTTAACACTTTTTTGTGGCTAAGTATACAAACTATAAGTAAATACATATAAAATACAAATAAAAGGAGTTACATTATTAGCACACACAAATGACAAATCAGTAGTGAATGAGTTGATTTTATGATTAGACACGTTAGATTTTATAGCACCATCATAACAAGCAGCCGTGTAAATAAATTAACACATTAACATGAGGATTGCATTGCACCATCATCAGCATTGCCCAAATTGTGTATATTCTTATTTAGTGACAGAAATGTCATAAAAACTATCTAAGAAAACAATATTAATGCAATGGGAAGATATTAATGACTGCAATTTAAATTAAGTACTGCAGATAATTACCATCTTTTTTGTGTTTCTCCCAAATGTGTACCCAATGTCTTTTGCTGGATTTCAACCTATGTGCACATTATCGCAACTTAAAAAACTAAATATCCTGTGCTTTAATTTTTAACACATGTATATGAGTTTATCCTTAACTTAAATGACTTATTTAACTTCCCTAAAAGGCGCTAGTATAGGGTTAGAAAATGAACCCAAGACCTGGAAGTAAAATTCCACCTGTGGAATACTCTAAAGATTAAGCAATCCACGGATGGGCCTTAAAAATATGATTTAGGCCTTCCATATATTGCCAGACTGTAGCAGCTTAAAATGTTTTCCGTTACACATGTCACTATAACCCTTTTGACAGGAAGAAAACCTAGTTTTTAAATATTGATAATTCACTTCTAAGTACATCTTGCTGCCCATATGGTAGGGTACCGGAATTTAAAAGTAGAATGTGTGCAAAATAATATTGGCATAATCCGCCTGTGAGTGATAGGCATTTGAATCCCACATTGTTTAATTTATACATCTCCCCTTTAAATAGGCTGACATAGAGAGTTGGCCTTTTCATTATGAAATACTCAAACAATTCACAAATTGTAGTCACCTTGATAGCTGAATCTACATCTGGGATTACTTTTCATGCATGTATGGTTTATGTGAACCAGGGGCTGTGAAAAAATGCCTTGAAATTTAATAGGGCTAAAACACAACTTCTGGCTTAGAACCTTTGTCAATAACTTAAAGTAGAAACTGGTGCACTTCCAAATTGCAAGGGGCTCCTACACCGGCACCTTCTGATAGAACACTATGGTGCCGATTCCGATCCTGTAAAACCCGGGTACGAATGGTCGTACGGAGCATATTCTCCATACGACTCGTACCCGGGAAATCCTCCTTACAAACCAGCAAGTACGATTCGTACAGGAATACCATTTCCATATGATTCGTACAAAACTACGTGCGGCTAAAAAATACCCACAATTACGATCCGGGACATCGCGTACGTGACGTCCGGACGGAGTCAGGCAGCGTTTTACGGACCAGCAAGTACGATTCGTGCCTACGTCACTCCGCACGGCTCATTTTTTACGGCAGCCAAAAACTCCCTGGAAATTGAGGACGACGTGAAGAAGGAGCACCTGTACGCGACGGACAGCCATGGACCCCATCCTACGTGTAATCCCGGCCCTCCTAGCCTACGACCTGGTGCACAGAAACCGACGCAGACGCCGCAGAAGGTCAAAACAACACCCATGGGCAAAGGGGGGGGGCGAGGGGCATGAAACTTAACCCCTACCCAAATTATACCACATATATCATGTACATACAGTACCTCCAGGGTCTGGTCACTTCGGGGAGCGTGTCCACCAATCCCTGCGTACCGCCACAACGGAAGTGGACGTGGACGCGTCCCGTCACCACAACAATGGTGGTATGGCCCGTACCCACACCCTCAGAGCGTGGGTACGGGCCGTACCACGTGTACCCCTACATCACCACAACAATGGTGGTACGTCCCGTACCCACGCTCTGAGGGCAAGGGTACGGGCCGTACCACCATTGTTGGGGTGATGTAGGGGTACGCGTGGCGTACCACCATTGTTGTGGTGACGTAGGGGTACGGTCCCTACCCACGCTCTGAGGGCGTGTGTACGGGTCGTACCACGTGTACCCCTACGTCACCCCAACAATGGTGGTACAGCCCGTACCCACGCCCTCAGAGCGTGGGTATGGGCCGTACCCCTACGTCACCCCAACAATGGTGGTACGGCCCGTACCCACGCCCCCAGACCGTGGGTACGGGCCGTACCACCATTGTTGGGGTGACATAGGTGTACGCGTGGTACGACCCATACCCACGCTCTGAGGGCGTGGGTACGGGCTGTACCACCATTGTTGTGGTGATGTAGGGGTATGGCCCGTACCCACGCTCTGAGGGCGTGGGTATGGGCCGTACCACCATTGTTGTGGTGATGTAGGGGTACGGCCCGTACCCAGGCTCTGAGGGCATGGGTACGGGCCGTACCACCATTGTTAGGGTGACGTAGGGGTACGGCCCATACCCACGCCCTCAGAGCATGTGTACGGTCCGTACCACCATAGTTGTGGTGATGTAGGGGTACGGACCGTACCCACGCTCTGAGAGCGTGGGTAAGGACCGCATCACGGGTACCCCTAGTGCACCAGTACATTAGTGATACAAGGCGTACACACGCCACGAATGTTGTCATAGGGCCTGGTGCAGCATCTAACCAGTATATTGGGGGGGGTGTATGCCCAGGAGAGCAGTGTACTGCACCAAGGGTGCAGGCGGGTGGGTGGGTGTCTGCCTAGGATTCACATCAGTGGACAGAGACATGTGAGGGGTGGGTGCCTATCACTCCCAGCAGTGGACATAAACATGTGAGGGGTGGGTGCCTATCACTCCCAACAGTGGACAGACACATGGGGTGGGTGCAGAGGACTCCCACCAGTGGACAGAGACATGTGAGGGGTGGGTGCCTATCACTCCCAGCAGTGGACAGAGACATGTGAGGGGTGGGTGCCTATCACTCCCAGCAGTGGACAGAGACATGTGAGGGGTGGGTGCCTATCACTCCCAGCAGTGGACAGAGACATGGGGGTGGGTGCAGAGGAATACCAGCAGTGGAAAGAGACATGGGGGTGTGTACATCATCCTCAGATGACCACAACTCCATGGGTGTATGAACGCATCCCCAATGTGCGACTGTGTTGAGAGTGCCATAACAACACATCACTGACAGCAGTGTCCCACTGCCATGAGGATGGATGTCCTTCCCCCACTGCATGACACACCACATGTGTGTGTGATGACAAATGACACATGCATACCCACCCCTGGCGGATGCAGCACAATACACACACTGAGATCATGCCACAAGACTGTATAGTCATGTTAAAGCCTACTAAACTTAGAGAGCCAAAGGGAACACACACTGTCACGCACATTCCAGGACTGATAGGCATGTACAGGTGCTGGGACAGCCACCAAGTTGTTGTCTCCCATGGAAGGAATAGGGTGGAGTTCCCACAGATACAATGCCCACGATTGTGAGTCAGGTGCCCAAATACCCTGCAGAACAAGTAACATATGTGTGCTAGGCTGGGAGTACACACATGCATTGTGCGTAAAAGGGACAATTTCTACATGAAGGCATGGCAACATACTCTATACACAAGTACAGTGACTACCAAGTATGGCACAGACGATGCAGGCGGAGACATTGCTCAGCAGGCATGGCCATAGTTGAAGGGATCCGTCACCCACCAAGGAAATGTAGAATCAGTTCAGCACAACAATTGTGTAACTCCCTGCAGGGAAGTTGTCAGGTGCCACAGAGGAAGGAACACTCCTTGGGACAATGTCTCCAAACACAAAGAGCATACACGACCAAAGAATCTTTGCAGAGACCAGGGTCCACCCCATGAGCAGCAGACTACAACATTTCCCAGACACCTAACACATTATCACCACCCCAACTCATGGAGCATCAGCACCAACATCAATACCAGAAAAGCAATAGTGTTCAAAGGAAAAACAAAATGCTTTATTCAGCATTAAATTAAAACGTATAAAAGGACGCTATTTACAAAGGCCATAGGCCAGTCCAGATGCGAAGTCCTGGGTGGGGACACATGGCCACGCGTCTCCCCTAGCTTGCCTGCACATTAGACACTTCATGTTCATCGACTGGGGGGCATCATGTGGGGAAGGACCAGGCACCGCAGGGACAGGAGGGGGAAGGGTAGGTGTTGTGGGTGCAGGGACGGACGACTCCACCACAGGGGGTGGGGTAGCACCAAAGGTGGTGGTTAGCACAGCGCTGCACACTTCCGCAAGCAAGCTCGTCCAGCATCTCCCCTGCACCCGAAGAAACCACAGGCCCCATGGAGGGGGGGTCGGAGGGATGGGTTGCAGCGCTACTGGTGGAGGTGGTGGACAGGGGGGGGACTCAACTCCCCTACCAGAGGAGTGCCTTGCCCGTTTGCGGGCTGGTGAACTAGTGGGGCTGAGGCCCAGCACAGCCAAGTAGGTCTCCTTCTCAGATTGTGGGGCAGGGGAGCCGAGGGGAGTGACATTAGAGAGAGCCGAGGGGAGTGACATTGGAGAGACTGGGGAGTGAGGAATGCAGACTCCGACTGTGGCTGCGTGTCTGCCTGTGTGCCCCAGACCCAGTGGGTGTGCCTTCTTCCCCCTGAGTGTGTGTGACAGGAGGTGTGCGTTTGCCCTTCCGTGTTGGTGTGCTGCCTGTGTCTGGTGGGGTGCATGCCTGGGAATGTCTGGGTGTGCTTGGGACAGGCATGGGAGTGGGAAGTGTGGATGGTGCAGGGGGAGGGGGGGACGAAGCGCTGCAGGAGACTCACTGCTGCCGTCAGTGACGAGTCCATGGACCTCAGCAACATCCGTTGGTCAGACATCTCTGATGACATGCCCTCCATGTACAACACCATTTGTGTCAGCAGTCTGGTGTGGCCATGGAGGACACTCAGCAGCGATGTCTGGCCAACCTGCAACTGCCGCTGAATGTCCACAGACTCGGCAGTGAGGGCAGCAGGGGAGACAGGGGCAGGGGGTGCGGTGCCTGGCACGAAGGAGACATGTTGTTGCCCTACACGGACAGAAGGGACAGGAGCAACTGGGAGGGCGGTGATGGGAATGGAGGGGGCGGTGACAGATGTAGTGCTGCTGCCAGCTGTTGGAGCAGCCTCCGCCCCTTCTGGGAGTTCAGCCTCGGACCCGTCAGCGTCGTAGTCGGTGTTGGTACCAGACAGGTCCTCCGTCTGACTCCCCTCGCCCTCCGTGCCACTTGCTGCGCCAGACTCGCCAGCACTGGTGGCACCGGTGCTGGATCCCTCCTCCACGTCCGTGCAGGTGTCTCCCTCGGTGTCCCCCGATGATGCTGTGGGCAAGGTGAAGAGACAGTAAATAATCAGACACCTGTATACATATGACACATGAGTCCAAACAAAATAGGTCACAGTGCATATCAGGAAATGCATCATGAGTAACATCTAGAATACTCCGCACATATGTAAGCCCTGTACTTCCCAGTTGGTTGACCCATCATGCCACTTGGAAACAATGAAAATTAGGACACAACAGCAAATAACTCGATATCCAATTATACAGAGGATATGGTGTGTGGGAATTGTTGAGCACAGCCAGACTATGAAGTCATGCCACCTCTTGTTCACTGTGAAAGAAACAGTATTGGTGCACCCAAGGCCAAATAACAGACGCCAATGCTGATGATAATTTGGAAAGCCAAAAGAAATATATTGTGAACCCTTGGGAATCACAACACTTTACACAATCAACGTGTTTGGAATGTGTGAATGGGCCACTTTTTGGCCAGAACACACATGTGCCTGTATAACAGAAGTCACACAAGGAGGTGCACACAAAACTACATTTAGACAGTCATTGTATGAGCTGGCAGCCTAAATCAAATAAGCCACTGTAAAGAAGAAATGGGGTATCAGTAAGTACATATACATGGCACCACGGTGGTCTGGATGACTTGACACTCGTAAGTTGGTATCAGCAACAACCAAGGACTTACCCAAATGCAACCACACTGTGGGAACATGTATATGTATAATCTCTGTGCCTTTGTTTTAAATGTGCCAGCGTGTCCCGGAAAAGTGTAAAGGTGGTGTCTTGTGCATTTCCTTGGGAGACATCTGTCATGCAGGCACATTATTGTCATTCACCACAAAACATCAAAGTCATGCATATCAACTATTGAGACATGTTGACAAGTGTAGTGAGTGCCAACGTACAAGACTTCTTGACTAATAACTTGAATCATGCCACCTGTCACATGGCCATCCGTACCATGATGACACATTTGGCAACACATCTGAGCCACTACCTGTCATGTGGAGTGGCACACATGTCCAAACACAGGACAATGCATTAGCTAATGGCCAAGCAATTGTGTCGGAATAAGGAGCACCTGCACTGAGGAGACACCCTCATGGGAACCAAGATTGTCCACATAGTTGTCAGCGCACACAGACCAAACTACGTAGCATCTGGACCACACACCGGTGCCAAAAATGGATGAGCAGGAACCATGTCTTTTAACTTTTGACACATGCTGCAAAGCACAAACATTAAACTCTGCACAACATGACTGGGTCACTGCATGTTGAGTATCTGTCCAGACAATTATCACACACAGGTCAGACCTGGCAAGGAGACATAAGTTTTGGACATGTAGGCCTTGCCAGCACAAACCCCCCCTACCTGAGACAATGTGATTGAGACAGAGCAAGTACATACACCTCTTAATCTGGGTTTATCAAAATGTGCATCAAGAACTCCTAAATGTACTCAACATCACCTCGTGAGGCTGACCACACATATTAGTGACAAACAACCATCATCAGATAGTTGTACATAGACACACAGGCACTGGCCAGTGTGAGTATGCACAAGCCACATGGGGTCACCCTGTACAGTGGACACATGTAGCACACTTTACGTAAATACAAATGAGGCCAGGGAACAATGCCACAGAGGCCAACCTATGCTGAACACACCGAGAATGGGCACAGTGTTGGATGACACACATGATTCCTAGGAAAAGGTGTCTCAGGGGACTGTAGTGGGCACACTGCTCCATGGTCCTGGAATGATCTGACTGTAACAGGAGCAACCGTCCCGGCACTATGCATATCTCCCACTCATGCACATCATGTCTGAGGCCACAACATCGGTCATGCATGCTGCAAGTCTGTTCATTTTAAACCTCACAGTCCTATGTTGAGACTCAGCATCAGTGCCAACAATTATGGACCCCCAAATTACTGAACAGGACAGGGCACAGGCAAGGTACCAACACATGTCACAGACCACCCCCACACATGATGCAGCAAGCATTGTGCACTTGGATTAACTGGCAGCCTAGATGACCATGTGCAAGAGTGATTACACACAGACCAGGGAACACATGTCAAGGAGGGGAAGGGAGGAAGAACAGCCCCGGTTGACTTGGGGCAACAGGATATGCACTGCACATATAAACCCTGGCAGTGTATCCATGTGACTGAGCACTTCCTAAAGCTGGTGACACACAACAAACACACATGTACCTACCCCCTCCTTGCTGCTGTCCCTCCTGTAACCGCCTATCCATATCAGGGAAGACCACCGCCAGGACACGCTTCATCTGGTGGGTCAGTCGTCGACATCCGCCGTGGGGGCGTGGAGGTGACTCCTCCAGCAGGACCCGGGCGATCCTCCTGGTCCAGCACCGGATGTCCTGCCAGCGTTTCCTCACTTGGGCTAGGCGCCGACTGCGACCCTCCACCGACATCACGGCCCTGACGGCCCGCTTCTAAATTCTCCCCTTCTCGTAGACGGTTACCTGTGAGGATGACAAAGTGAGACAACATCACTACACCTGCTCCATGTCACAGAGACACACATTTGAACATCTTTGATTTTTTGAACAGGGCATAGTATGCTGCCAACTAATAGCACCTTTGTCATGGGGACATTAGCCTCTGGGGAAGCCCCAATGCACTACATGGCATTGAAAGTACACAGGTGGCATGAGGGGTGCGACACACTGATCATGGCTCACACTGTGCATCACAAGCAACACAAGGCTGATGGACAGTACCTCAAAGCAGTCACATGCCCCAGGCCACTGACGCAACCTCAGCAGAGTACACAGGCACAGATCAATCACCTGCCATTGGCAACAGCGGATACAAACCTCACTCTGCACATATGCCACTTGCCTGGGGGGTGTCACAGGTTTGGGGCTAGCTCAGCACGTCAGACACACAGCACGGCTTCCTTCTCACATCAGATGGGTAGAGCAGTTGCCTCCTCCATGCAGCTGTGGTGCAACACTCCACATAGACACTCACCCACATGACAAGGAACATTCACACACATCAATGTCCAGGGGGCATACACATCATTTGGACACTCTCACCATAGCTCCACTCAACTCACACACATCTGTGGGTACAGTCACCTGTCACACCGGGGGGACCGCTGAATCACCTCAGGACTATAGAACAAAAATGCCCAAGAGGATTAGCCAGGCTGAATGTGCCATGCACCATGCAGTGATTGTCACAGTAAGCACAATGCAAGTGAGGAGGGCAGACATGAACTACATCATGCTCTGCATGAGAGACATAAGGTATTCCCCCCCGGGACCCACTCTAAACAACATTGCATGTCTGTCACACCTGGACATAATGCCAGAAGTGACAGTCACAAAAAAGGTGCACAGTCAAAGCTAGTGGAGTCAGCACTCACCTGCTCCCCTGGTCTCCCATACAGGCTGGGGTACTGTGGGAGGATGACATCCAGCAACGCCTCATTCTCCTCCTGGGTGAGTGGCTGAGCCCTCTCCACAGACCTGGACATGGTGACAGAGGAAGCAATGACAGCAGCAGTGGTGTCCAATGACATGTTGTGCAGGCAAGTGCTCTCTCATGGGTTCTGGCTGCCTTATATCTGCCTTGCTGGGCTGTTTTATTTACAGGAGTACAGAGTGATTGGTCAGACTCATTTGCATCCTACGTTTCCTCCAATCCCTTTAAACATACACCAGTGAGTGCCTTTGCATGGTTCAAAATTTGAGCATCATGTCAAGTCAACAACCACTTTGCAACATTGTATATTGTCTCCAATCGACTTTTGCTGGCCACCTGATGGAAAAATTTGAACTGGAAACTCGGTCTCCATGACAACCAGCATGCATTTAGGCCATAATACTTGTCCCTCATGTGTCCCCTATGTAATTTTACAATCCACACAAAGGTACGGTGCGTTTCACACGTACCCCTACAGCACCAGTTGCACAGTGCGTTTGACACATACGTGTACACACTGGTCGTACACGTACATGTACACACTGGTGGTACACGTACGTGTACCACCAGTGTGTACACGTCTGTGTACTACCGTATTACACGTACTTGTACACACTGGTCATACATGTACGTGTACGACCAGTGTGTACACGTACATGTACGACCAGTGTGTACACGTACGTGTACGACCAGTGTGTACACGTCCGTGTACTACCGTAGTACACGTACGTGTACACACTGGTTGTACACGTACGTGTACGACCAGTGTGTGCACGTACGTGTATGACCAGTGTGTACACGTACTTGTACGACCAGTGTGTACACATACGTGTACTACCGTAGTACACGTACGTGTACACACTGGTCGTACGTGTATGACCAGTGTGTACACGTACGTGTACTACCGTAGTACACGTCTGTGTACTACCGTTGTACACTGGTCGTACACGTACGTGAGTACGGTCCGTACACACACGCGTACTCCTACGCCAACACCAATATAGTGATACGAACCGTACACACGCCCTCAGAGCGTGTGTACAGTGCGTTTCACATCTTCCACTGGTGATAGGAGGTGCACAGGAAAGGAATGGAGGTCTCAGACTCACACAAGGCTGTACATCAAGTCATTTTCAGTGCAGTCCTTCTTGTGCAGGGCCTATGTGTACGTGTACACACTGGTCGTAGAGGTACGTGTACACACTGGTAGTACACGTACGTGTGTACAGTCCGTACACACAGCCGTACTCCGGCGGGAACACCAATGTGATGATACGGACCGTTCACACGCCCTCAGAGCGTGTGTAAGGTGCGTTTCACAGCTTACACAGGTGATAGGAGGCACACACGAATGGAATGGAGGTGTCAGACTCGTGCACGGCTGTACATCAAGTCATAGTCATTGCTGTCCTTCATGTGCAGGGCCTAGGTGTGTCAGGCAGTGATGTGGCACATGTCTCCTCATGTTTCAGCACAATAGATGTGTGATGTTATGTTATGTTATGTTATTTTATATTTATAAAGCGCACAGATGCCACAGCCAAGCGGCGTCCCGGCGCTACAAAGGACGAGCAACATAACAACAGATGTATCATACCAGCTATGACCACTAAGCCAAAGGAAACAAGAATGTTTTCACCGCTTTCCTGAAAGGAAGCAAGTCCGGAATAGATCGAATACTGACAGGCAATGTGTTCCAGAGGCTGGCTGCCAAAACACTAAATGAGCGGCCGCCCATTCTGGCCTTTTTAAAACGGGGAACTTTAGCCAGGAATTGACCCGTTGAACAAAGTGTTCTAGCCGGAGTGTAGTAAGAAATGGTCTGAGCTAGAATAGGAGGGGAAGCAAACTTCAGAATTTTAAAAACCAGGCACAGTACTTTGAATTTTATCCTCTGGCTGACGGGCAACCAATGAAGACCTGTGTACACATGTCATGGGCAACCAATGATGACCTGTGTACACATGTCATGTGTGATGGGGCAGTATGTGGCACACTTCCCCTTCCCACTTTGCACATGTGTGCATGTAGTACAAACGTGTCAAGCACTGCATCACTGGTATGGCACAGTCACCAACACCCGCAACTGTCCCCTGATGCCATGGACAGGGACACTAACACCTGACATCTCACTTCCAGCGTGCCCCGATGTGACTATGTTTTATTGTATTGTATTGTATTGTATTGATATTTATAAAGCGCAAAAAAAAATGAACTGTGACCCTACGGGTATCCAGGCACTCTGACAAAACAGTTGTGTGTGTCATGTGTTCCCATGAGCTTACTGTTGGTGTTCCGTCAACTGCATCTGTTGTTGCTGCATCCAACATGTGTCTGTGCATAGATGGCCATGGCACACATATACGCACACCATGCCACATGTGGATTCACACGTTACGTGTGTCTGGATGCTTCGAACATGTTCTTTTGACATGAGGACATATCTGCGTCGTCTCCATGTCTGTGTTTTATTTTTTCAAGTGTACCCCTTCATCGCAATGTGTTTGAGCTGCTAATTTTTAATGACATGTGCCCTGTGCGTCTAGCTTGCCGCCAGCTGTCTGTATGAGATGACATCCTTCAAATGCAGATCTGTGGATGTATGTCACTCCTGTGATGTCTCTGGCTGTTCACTTACACTGGCCCACAGCTTGTTTCAGGGCATGTAATGTAGAACTTGACAATTAACGGTTGTAGCTGGCTCTTCGTAGGAGTCTCACCTGGCTGGCATACGTGTCCTGGATGTATTGCACAGACCAGACTCTGTATTTAGCAGATGTGTATTAGCTGTTGAACATGTGCTCAGTTTATTGACATTGGTGTTGTAATGTACTCACTCTTCGTTATTCCTTCCAAATTTCGGCAGAGCACCGCCTCTCCCCTGACCAATGCCAGACTTGGGTGCCATAAGGGAACGCGACTGCATAAGACACTACTGCTTCTCGCAAGAGTTGATTGAGCACTTGACCGCCCGGCTGGAACCACACCTCCAACCGCTACACAGGTATCCTACTGCGCTGACCCCCAAGATGAAGGTACGTTTCAATTCACCATAGCTGATGTTGGTGGCATGTCCCAGACCATGTTCAGCCGTGTCCTGCATGATGTTTTAGAAGCCATGTTGGAGCACCTGGATGAATTCATCCATTTTCCGACTCGTGAGCAGTTGACAGGTCAAGGGTGAGTTCTATGCCCTGGGAGGGATGCCCCATGTAATTGGGACCATTGATGGGACACATGTGGCTTTGGTACCACCACAGGCACAGGAGGTAGCCTATCGAAACCGAAAACATTATCACTCCATTAATGCCCTTGTGGTGTGTCTACCTAACATGCTGATTTCCCATGTCTGTGCACGTTTTCCAGGGTCAGCACACTATGCCTACATCATGAGGCATAGCAGGGTGCCACAAATGATGCTGCGGCTGCACAACGAACGAGCATGTCTTGTTGGTGGGTATACTCTGTTTTTTCTGTATTTAGCGGTATCTTTGTATCTTACAGCATCTCCTGACCCACTTCTTTACATGATGTGTCCATGTAGGGGACTCTGGCTATCCCAACATGCCATGGCTGATGACGCCTCTCCGCAACCCCAGAACAGCTGCAGTTCACTGTTACAACAACACCCATGGGCAGACCAGGCGAGTGATTGAGAGGACGTTTGGCCTCCTGAAGAGCCGATTCCGGTGCCTTCACAAGACAGGCGGCTCCCTCCCATATGCACCGGTGAAGGTCTGCAAAATCTTCATCGTGTGCTGCATGCTGCACAACATGGCAGTGGAGAAAGCTGTGCCACTCATCCTGGATCCGGATGAGCAGGAACATCCACCCGTGGAGGATGAAGGGCTTGGTCACAAGGCAAGTGAGGAGGAGGAGGAGGAGGAGCACATCCGGAGTCAGCTCATACGCAACTTCTTCTCATAATGGTGAGTCCCTGGGTCTGAGTGTGCACGCTTTGAGCCTTGTGTGGCATGTGTTGCAATGTGTGTGTCCAGCTGACTGTATGCTAAGTGACTTAGAGGTGTGTTCTGATGTGTCACTCGAGTGATGATGTCATTCCACACATTGTAGCTGAGACAGTAAATTTAAAACTAGCATGGTGACAACCTTATTCCTGTAGAGTAAATGACCATGCATGCGGTTGACTATCTTTTCGCTGACTTCTTGTGTGTCTGTCATCCCCAGGTAGTTGCACATGCTGTCTGCTCGTGTCATCGTTGGGCTCCTGCTATTCCTCATGAGTATTGCAACGTGTGCTGAATCAGCGTTACATGCACGGACATGGTGAAAAGTCTCCTTTGGGTAAGGATTGCAGCAAGGCATTTTGGGTGTGTTAGTTGTTTGGAATGTGTGGGCACTGCTCCTGTGCAGGTTTTGTTACTATGCATACATGTCGACTCACCATGGGGCACATGACATGTAGCATGACTCCCATGAATTGATAGTCACCCTACGTGACAGTCATCTGTAATGGGATTGTGGATTGTGATGAAGGCATCAATGTGTGTAAAACTTCCCTCTGAAACATACGGGAGGCTACGGGTGGACATAGTGTGGGACATCCCCATAAGAGGCTCAATGGGGAATTGCAGCCTCTCCGTGTGCAGCAGGGGTTGTTTGGCTCACCCCCTTCACTTGTGTGCCAGTTCAATGGATTTACAGCATCTGTGGTGTGAAGGGGGTGTCCAGTGTAGGTCCCACATGTTCAGCCAAATGACCTGTGAGTCTGTTCATATTGATGCATTTCCCTAGGTGTGAGCCTGAGTAATAAAGGTGTTCCTCACTCTCCAAGGTGCCTCATCTCTGTCAATGCAGGTCTCTTGCCACTGTGCATGAGGCATCTCTGGCATAGATGTCAAAGATTGTGCATATGAGTCTATGTGTAGATTAGCAACATGCATGCTGTTCTTCATAGATTAGAATCTCTATTGTGCATGAAGTCCATGGTTGTGTATGTTTTTGGGCATGTTGGTCCCCACAACGGGCCCTCAACACCTGCTGAGGGTGTGTTTCCTGTGCGCAGCTCGGCCTTCAGTTTCCTGATTCGGTGTCAGTCATCTTTGGTGATTGTGCATCCATTGTCTCTGGGTGTGCCATGGAAAACCGGACACTCCTTCCTTTACATACGCCTGTTGCAGTTGTCCTTTCTGACATCTTTGTCTTTGTGTGCAACTTGTGGCATATTTTCCAGGACATGCCGCCTGCTGCTGCAGCCCCTGCAGCAAGGGCACACAGAGTTTCCGGATTTGGCAACACACACGCCGCAAAGATGCTCCTCCCTTCCTCCCTCCACCCATTCATTTGGCTGTCATCAGCTTGTCTGTGCCACTGTTGCGGCCACGCGGTGCCAAAGGCTGGACCGTCTGCACATGCAACGTGCACATTGCACGACCCTCATGTCCTTGCATGACCCACATCACACTACAGTCTGATGTTGCAGCCACCCTCCAAGCACTGTCCATCCGCATATCTACCGCCTGCTCTCAGGCATACACTAAGCGCACACACAACACCTTTGCATGATGAGTGTGCAACTCCGACTGCCTACACAGCGCTACCACGCCTTCCAGGCCCTGTCACACCAACCAGGTCATGTCCCTCCTACTCCCCACTGGCTCTGTACCCCAGAAAGGCCATGAGAGTGGGACTCAAGGCTTCTGCATGTAGTATGGTGTCGTCGTCTGGCACATGGCACAGGTATCATCTCTCAGCGTGTCAATCTACAATGTGTCCAGGACCCCCTGAACACCATCACATGCGCACAGCACCTCATCATCAGCTCGTATGCCATTGACAGCCAGGTGCTCCTCACCCTCACCAAAGACGCTGACATTGCCAGTTCCAATATTCAAGAATGCATGAGATCCATTGATGAATGGCTGAACATCAGCCACCTGAGGCTGGACTTGTACAGGACTGAGGTAATCATCTGCGGATTGTCCCCTTCCAGCTGGGTCAACTGCTTGTGTCCCACCCGTAAGAGCCCTGCACAAGCACCCAGTGGGCACGCACACAAGATGGTGTGCATCATGTATTGCTCGCTCACATTTGCCATGCTAATCACCAGCATCTGTACCTCAGGCTGCAACACCCTCTGCATTATGCACATGATTCACAGATAGATCCACTCCAAGGAAAGACAGACCATCCCCCAGGTCCACGACAACATCCGTGTCAAATACTGCCCTGCCCTCTACGGAGCAAGTACATCCAAACTCCCGGGAAACTTGTACACATCCAGGGTGCATCTGCACACCTCAGCTTCAACATCCGGCGCCCCAGCCACATCACCGTCCAGCAGATATAGCTGCAATGGATAACTGTCTGCTGCAGGATGACCTTCAGACTCCCCACCCACACTCAGGAGGCAGGCCACAACCCAGAACCCAAACCAACCTTGTACCACTGTCATCTGAGACCCCGTTGGGCCATCTCCATGCATCCAACCTTGCCCTGGCCACCATTCTTCACATCCACCGTACTGCAGCATGCAGGACATAGTTCTCCCACCTGGCAAAACATACCTGGGACTCCTTCCCCGGGAACCTCCACATGAGCCATGACCTCTACGCCTTAATGATACTCTTCCAAATAGGTCTGTCCGCAGAGTATTGCAAGCCCCCCCCTCAGCAGCTTGAGGCCATCACAGGTGAGTATTGTGCTCCATGTCTGCATTGAATGATACATTGTGACCCATGTGAGTCCTGTACCAGACTCAGATCCCAGGGAATGGATGGGTGGAGTTAGTTCAACACTCAGGCATAGTTTGACATTTACACACACATATGTTGTGAACTAATGCAAAATGACTGCAACATCTCATTAAAAAAATATTATGCGGTGGGGTACGTGTTTTGGTAGATAAAATAAGGTGCTCTACCAGGTGCATGGAATCCAAAGTTCACAGGGGGAGATGGTATCCTTGGCATTTGAAGTCATCAGAGTCCAGACAACAGTGTTGGTCATCATTGGTCAGACTGTGACCAGCAAGTCCATGTGGCAGAGAATGTCATTGGATGTGGTGCTGCTGTTGCGCCAGAGGGCCAGGTGCCAGGCCAGGTGACCTGGGAGATGTGGATGGTCCGCTGCCTCTCACGGTCTTTTCCGTGGATGACCCACTTTCCTCCGGGGACCCTCAGATGCAGGCCTTGATGATGTTTGGGACGCTCCGGCGGACGAATCCTCCTCCTCCTCCTCCCTCCCTGTGGCTGGTGCTGGTCTGCGCCTGGTGTCACAGGGAGGGTTGCCCATGTTGTCGGCGATCCGACGGAGTGAATGGCTTATGTCCCTTTGCACCGCCAGGAGCTCAGCCAGTCTTGCCTCCATCCGTCCTTGGTGTTGTTGTTGACTGGCATGTTGCTCGGCCTGCAGTTTCTTCATCTCGTCGAAGGTCCCCTTCATCTCTGTGAGGCTCCCCACTACCTGGCTGATGCCCCTGGTGTCACGCCGGTATGTGTCCAGGATGTGGCGTATGTGTGACATACCGGTTCCCTCAGCTGGCTGGTCAGGTTCACGCCTCCGCCTGCCTCCACTCCCACCACCCCTGCCCACACAAGCCTGGCCTGCCGTTGTGGGCACATCGGGTCTACGGGACGCCTGAGGGATGGCATTTGCGGGGTTGCCTGCCTCCTCCTGGGTGCCCGGAGAACCTTGTCCCTCCTGGTCAGACTGGCTCTGTTGTTCAGTGCGAGCAGGGCTCCTGGGTGTCTCCTGGGATGTGGCAGGAATGGGGTGGTGTTTGGCACAGATGTACCTGAAGCAGGTGCTGCAGGGGCTTGGGCACCAGAGGGTCCAGGTTGGTCGGGGTCATCCACGGAGTGGTGAGAGTCGTCGCTGCCGGTGGGATCATCTTCACGCCAAGCCTGGGACTGTGATTGTTCCCCCCCATTGTTGGGGGGAGATCCATGACGTTGCCCTGTGTGTGAGAGAGAGACAATGTCAATGCTGTTTCATGCAACATCCATGTTTCATACATATTCAAGTTGGCACAGCTCCTCCAGGTAGTTGGATGTGCCTAGCATTCCTCTCAATGTCCACCTGTGGATGGGTATGTTGCGGGGGACAGAGTGATATGTTCTCCTGAGTGTTTGACCTGTAGAATTGTGGCTAAGATGCTTATTTGGCTATGGGTTGATCTTGTTGTGTCACATGTCCATTGTGAGAGTGGTTAAATCCGTTGCCTGCCCCAGGGGTGTGTGCTTGTGTAAGGGGGGGGTTGTGACCGGGCCTGCTGTTGTGTGTAGTGTGATTTGTCATTGGGACTCCCAGGTGATGTGTCTGTCCCCTCATGGTGCATGCTGGCATGACAGTGAGTGTGAGTTCCTGTGCTAGATATCTGAGCTTGTGGAGTTGGTGTTTGAGTGTACAGTGGTCACAGGAGGGCCTTGTGCTGCATACAGCAGTGCCAAGTGTCAGCTACCTTGTCAGTACTTTGCCAGTCCCTGTGCCTTGGGCATGGTGCATGGGTATGTACCTAGGCCATATGGGCTGAGGGCATTGGTGTCTGCTTCTGAGTGTCACAATGTGTTTTGTGAGGGCCACCCTCCCAGCATCCCGGACATCCAGTCTTGGGTTTGTGGTTCGTGTAGCCTGGGACATGGCATGGCCTTGCTTTGTGAATGGGGCATGGACATGTTAGTGGCATGAGCGTGCTTTTTGAGTGTGGTTGTGTCCAGTGAGGACTTGGGGGTAGTTGCGTGCATTTGGTGTATTTGGGGTGTGGAAGCCATTGCCCCCATGTTACGTAAGTAGTTTGTGTACTCACCAGGCTCTGCGACTCCTTCGACTCCGTGTACTCCCACCGGCGGAAGCAGGGCCATCACCTTCTCCTCCCAGGGATGGTAATGTACGGGTCTGCGGGGAAGCCCACCTCCAGTGATGTTGCTCTGAGCGTATTCCTCGTTCATTTTCCGCTTGACTGCCCTGTGCTGATCATACCACCTGGCTTGGCATTCATGCCTGGTCCTTCGGATGGGCGCAACAGCATTCACCTTATCGACGATCCTCTGCCAACAGGCTAGCTTTTTGGGCTATGCTGGTCAGTCTGACCAATGTTCCAAACAGCTGTGGCTCGACTCTGATGACTTCGTTGACAAGGAGGTCCAGCTCCACCCTTGTGAACTTTGGATTCTTGTCTGTGGGCATGGTGTGGGGTGTGGGTGTGGACGGTTGTGGGTGTGTGGGTGTGAATGTGACGGTGTGTGTGTGAATGTGAAGAGGGGGTGTTTGTGAAGGAGGTTGTGTGAAGGTGTGTAAGTTAAGGTGTAGTTAAGGTTTAAGTAAGGTGCAGTTGTTTGTCTGTGAGGTCTGGCAGCAGTGGGTCTGTTGCAAAGGCTCATGGGTTGTGTGTGTGGGCCCTTTTTATTGGTCCATTTGTGGGTGTGGCTGGGTTAGAATTTTTGGTGGGTGTGTTATAAGAGGTGGTTGTAATTTTGGGCCTCTGTTTGCCTGTCTGGATGTGCCAGGTCAGTCATTGAGATGTATTTTGTCATGTAGACGTGTTTTGTGGTGTTGTGCGAGTCGAATTGACCCTCCTTGTGCTGTTTTACAGTGTCCTGGTTCTGTACGAGTCTTTTTCGCGTAGGTAAGGTCCGTACATATGCGATGCTGGGTGAGGGTGCTGGGGTACGGTGTTGGGGTACGGTGTGTACAGGTACGGTGCTGGGGTATGGGCCTGGGGTACGGTGCGTACAGGTACGGGGCTGGGGTACGGGCCTGGGGTGCGGCACGTACAGGCACTACAGGCCTGGGGTACGGTGCGTGCAGGTACGGGGCTGGGATACGGGCCTGGGGTGCGGCGCATACAGGTGCGGGGCTGGGGTACGGTCCTGGGGTATGGTGCGTACAGGTATGGGGCTGGGGTATGCGCCTGGGTGTGGTGCGTACAGGTGCGGGGCTGAGGTACAGGCCTGGGGTACGGTGCGTACAGGTACAGGGCTGGGATACGGGCCTGGGGTGCAACGCATACAGGTGCGGGGCTGGGGTACGGTCCTGGGGTACGGTGCGTACAGGTACGGGGCTGGGGTACGCGCCTGAGGTGCAGCGCGTACAGGTGCAGGGCTGGGGTACGGGCCTGGGGTACAGTGCATACAGGTACGGGGCTGAGCTACGGGCCTGGGGTGCGGCGTGTACAGGTGCGGGGCTGGGGTACGGTCCTGGGGTACGGTGCGTACAGGTGCAGGGCTTGGGTACGGGCCTGGGGTACGGTGCATACAGGTACGGGGCTGGGATACAGGCATGGGGTGCGGCGCGTACAGGTGCGGGGCTGGTGTACGGTCCTGGGGTACGGTGCGTACAGGTACGGGGCTGAGCTACGCGCCTTGGGTGTGGCGCGTACAGGTACGGGGATGGGGTATGGGCCTGGGGTATGGTGCATACAGGTACGGGGCTGGGGTACGGGCCTGGGGTGCGGCGCGTACAGGCACTACGGGCCTGGGGTACGGTGCGTACAGGTACGGGGCTGGGTTACGCGCCTGGGGTGTGGCGCGTACAGGTGCGGGGCTGGGGTACGGGCCTGGGGTACGGTGCATACAGGTACGGGGCTGGGATACGGGCCTGGGGTGCGGCGCATACAGGTGCGGGCTGGTGTACGGTGCGTACAGGTGCGGGCTGGGGTACGGGCTGGGGTACGGTGCATACAGGTACGGGGCTAGGGTACGCACCTGGGGTGCGGGGCTGGGGTACGGGCCTGGGGTATGGTGCGTACTGGTACGGGGCTGGGGTACGGGCCTGGGGTACGGTGCATACAGGTACGGGGCTGGGATACGGGCCTGGGGTGCAGCGCATACAGGTGCGGGCTGGGGTACGGTGCGTACAGGTGCGGGCTGGGGTACGGGCTGGGGTACGGTGCGTACAGGTACGGGGCTAGGGTACGCACCTGGGGTGCGGGGCGTACAGGTGCGGGGCTGGGGTACGGGCCTGGGGTATGGTGCGTACTGGTACGGGCTGGGACACGGGCCTGGGGTGCGGCGCATACAGGTGCTGGGCTGGGGTACGGTCCTGGGGTACGGTGCGTACAAGTACGGGGCTGAGGTACACGCCTGGGGTGTGGCACGTACAGGTGCGGGGCTGGGGTACGGGCCTGGGGTCCGGTGCTTACAGGTACGGGGCTGGGGTACAGTGCAGACAGGGGGGGGTACGGTGCGGTCATACAGGGGTACGGTGCTGACATATGTGGGGGGATGGGGGGCTGTACGACTCGTATATGGGCACAAGTTTACCCGTGTACATGTGTGCCACTGCGTTCGCTCCGTACAGGGCCTTTTACATGCGGTTGTGTATTCGGACGGGCGGTACAGATCGTACTTGCGCGCTCGGACTTCTGTTTTACGATTTGCACGTAAAAATGTCCGGCTCCCTCTCGTACACTTTTCCCGACGCTATTCGTATGTATTTTTAACGTACGAATCGTACTTCGCCGGTTGTAGGGCACTTGTACGAATCGTACGTAAAAATATACGGATACGAGTCGTACGCAAATTTTTTTTAACGGATCGGAATCGGCACCTAAGTGTCTTCATTAACATTTAGGTCACTTTCTAAAAGCATGTAAATGCAAATTTAGTGTCCTGTTTTTTCTTTTTGGGGTGTTAACATAGGTGTGAAACATAGTCCTACCATTCTTTCCCAGGTAGACTACTGCAATTCACCATATTTTTGGCTTCCTTCTTTAAAAATTTGGCCCTGCTTGGAACATGTTCAGAATAGGGCAGTTAAGATTCTGCTTGCTGTGAATTGAAACAACACGGTCACCCAGACATAGTCCACAGTTTACACTGTCTGTCATTAAATAAGATACATTCCAAACCGATCTTTAATATCTGCTGATGCCCTTCTACTTGATGTTTCTCCACTTATGTATGCGTGTAAGGGGAGGAGATCATTTGCTTTTCTCACCTATAAGGTATATAATACCATCACACCTGCAGGGTGAGCCCAATCACCTACAAATGTTTAAGTTTCTGAAAACTTTTATCTTCAAAGAAGTAGTTGTGTCTATAGTCCCAGGCCTTCTTCACTGGGTATATGTTGGCCACAAAACATTTTCTCCACTAACAAGGCACCAGCAAAATCCTAGAAAATGTCAAAGTATAGATGATATACTTTAATTTGTAACTATTGACAGGTAATTAGTACTAAATTCATGCAAAGAGGTTCCATGTTTATAAAAACAAAACAAATACATTGATAATACCTAATACTTAGCAAATATTTATTTAAAGTAATCTTTAGAAAGTTACCTGTTCCCTGTCTAAAACTCTGGGATGCTAATTTGCATTTGCTCTACAGCAGATGTCAAGCCACTCCTTGGCCTTTATAAACTGTGAAAACTTTTCCCAGTGCAGTAATAATGGCCTTGCTCTGTGGAGGTGTTTTTCTTCCCCTTACTGGAAGGCTAGTCGGGTTGGACCAAAAATGTACCTAACAAGTAAATGAACGGTGGAGCCTGGAGAAGGCTACCCTTTGTCAACCAGCCACGTTTGCACAAATACAATGTTGGAGGGAATCTCATCCCTGTAATGGTTTAGAGTGACCACAAAAAAGAGTCATGCTGAATTCCCTAACTAGCCCCATTTGTAGGTAAATAGGATCTGCACAAAGGAGGATGAATGAGAACAATCTCAAGCTCAATGCAGATAATACCAAGACCATGCTGTTTGGTAAAGCTTCTTCCATCTGGGCAGCTGATTGTTGGCCTCATCAACTGGGTGCCACTCCTATGCCCAATCAAGCACTAAAGAATCTTGGGATAAAACTAGACCAATCCTTAATTATGAGAGAGCACATTATGGCCACCACTTGCTCATGTCACCACAACCTACGACTACTGTGCAGAATTTTCCCTTACCTCCCTATTTCCTCCCGGAGTACTTTTGTTCAGTCCATCGTAATAAGCAGACTGGATTATGGCAATGCCCTGCTGTCAAACGTTAGCGAAACGCTGATCTCTAAACTTCAGGTTGTTGAAAATACGGCAGCGAGGTTTGTGATTAACTGCCCTTCTATCACTTCCTTGGAGCCGTTGCTGAAAGAATTATACTGGTTGCTCGTTTGCCCGTGAAGAAACGCTGTAATTTTAAAATATTGTGTCTCACATATAATGCCTTAAAGGGCAAAGGCCCACTTTATCTTCAGAAAAGAATAAAAGCATATGCTCCCTACTGTATTGCAAGATCTGGCTCGAAAGACCTGTTGTGGGTGCCCCCGCATTCGTTTAACACACAGCAGTGGAAAGGCTTTTTCATATCTCACCCCTGTGTAATGGAAAAAGCTTCCTCTTCTTGTTCATTCATGTCCAAATTACTGTAAATTTAGGAAACAACTCAAAGCCCACTTATTTTAATCACCCTCATCGACTTGTTTTTGGTTCGTAACAGCGCCGAGATGCCCTAGGGTATCAAGTCAAATTAACATAACATCTTGAATTTTATTGTTAATGGGAGACAGAGAATGGCCACTGCAAAAATGGGACTTTGAAAACATTTGGACTTCCAGACCTCTGAAGGACTCAGACCTACCACAGTAGCAAAACTCGTGAAAATGTGGCCTTCCTGGCATGGAAAGTGTGTCCGATTCGGCCGGAAACAAGGGTTTCCGGATCTGATTCGGCAAACACAAATCCGATTCAGAGCCCTTGTGAACAACTTCAGAATTGGGCCCCTAGGCCCCATTTCCTGTTGGAGTTCTTGATATCTCTGCCAAGGACCATAATATTTACCTTGCTCAGGTTGGCCTATAATAATTTATTGTTATTGTAGATGTAAATGGAATTCAATGCCCTTTGCAGGCCTATCGGATACAGGATAATTAGATGAACTATATAATGTGATATTTAAATATGTTAATTGTCAAATTTTGGGGCGAATACTCAGCCCTGAAGTAAGGTTATACCAATGCCACCTTTATAGAGAGAGAATAGACAGCAGCCTTGTATCCAACATCTGTTAGTAGGTCCCTGGTTAGAAATTCAAGTGCCACCACCTACTTCAATTATGACCCAAATGGTGTTGAGTACGGAAAGGATTTCACTGAGTAACTGTGTTTGGAATTCCTCAATCTTTCAAATTAACCATAAAATCCTTCTTTCAACAACAATAAATGCTACAGTATATTCAATAAAACATACATATAAAAAATGCATTGCTTGTCAATACAGTGATAGACATAAGGATAAGAGCTATAATATTATCTCCATTGCAGCAATTTTGCCCAAACCATTTTTGATAGAAAGAGAGATTCTGTTTCTCCTCATCCCAGTTTTTAAGATCAGTGAGCGGATTGGATTCAATCCATTGAATCCTAGCCTGGAACTCATTTTAATCCAATATTAAAAGGGGCAATTAGGTGCTAATTACATGGATTGGTTCTGTGTTCCATTTGAGAAAAAACGTGTAAGATAGAGCCTTCCCATGTGTCAGCGACAGAGCTCAATTGAAAGCAGACATTAAGTACTGGGTGTGACCAAAAGACCAAGAATTCTGTATCATATTTACAAACTAAGTTGGATGATGGTGCATCATTGGATGTAATTTTCTGATTGCTTAGATGGATAGTAAACAGGTAAAAAGATAATTTAAAGAAATGGAGGATGTAAGACAAGTAAAAAAAATTGACCTTCGTTGTTGTGTTATAAAAAAGAGGGCATCCCTCGACTTGAGTCTGATTGGTATTTTTATGCGGCATGGAATTCATTGTAATAAAAATCAGTGTTTTTGTTCAGTAAATCATGTTCCATTTTTTCTGTCAGGGCTATTGATATCATCATGGTGATTTCTAAAATGACAGAATTTGTTGAGAATGTAAATTAAGACCAATATTTGAGTAAAAAGTACCTCTTTGGAGCCTCTATATTTTTCTTGAAATTTTGTTTATCATTTGTACTAAATTATTTACAAGTGCTTCATACCTGTGGCTTATTTACTATTGTTGTTTATCACTATTAACTGCACTCATTCTTTGTCTTAGTGAATCTGAGAACCAATTATTTCCTACTTGGGGTCTAAGTCATCCTAAATGCTGGTCTGTGCTAGCTAGATTCTTTTTCAAGGAATTATGACACTCAGCCATATTTAATAAATGTAGATAAACGTATCCTGGCTATCAGGATGGTTCACAATCTAGGGTCAGGGTGGATTCCTACCAATGTTTTCATTTATCAGGGACTAAGGAACCTTTTGATCATATTTAATAATAAAAACATTTGGTATTTCCAATATGTGGCTAATAAGCAACAAATGGGATTTCACATGACATTGTGCAAGAATATGGAAGTGGTCAATGTTGTTACTCTGAACCACAGTACATTGAGAACAGAATTAATATAGTGAACATGACCCAAATATATAATCTTGTGTGGGCCAGCTACAGGGGTGAACAATTAAATGAGGGGCTGCCATTTAAAGGAAAGTGATTCAAGGTGTGAAAGAGACCTACAATTTCCATGCCCTCTGTCTTATAATTTTTACTGGGGGGTCCCCTATTTAATTATAAGTAGTAGCATGAGTGTAATCATTATAACATTTTCCCTTTATTTTTAAATACATTTAAATTAAAATCCACCGCTGTAATCAATGCTGCTCCAAGACATATGGTTTTCAATCTGTCGATATTACTAAAAACAAATATTTAAATAAAATGTTGTGGACGCTTCCATACATAGTTACATTGACAATTATACTAATAAAATGTGGGATATTTTTCCTAATATACTACATTTATACAAAAAAACTGCTTTGAAATCAATTCAGAATTATTTTAATGTGTAAGAGTGATATGGATAGCTGTAGATATGTAAATTGAAAAACTAGGTGGTGAGGGACCATGTTTACATGCCATTGTATCCAGGAAGAAGGTTTTATGGTAGCCATTCACGGCATGAGATTTTGTGCTACAAGTCTAATGCAAACATAAAATATACCAGTTTATTTAGAAGGAAATTGTAGTGGGTTGTTGAGAAAATCTCCATCGGACCGATGCATTGTAGGAGATTAAGGAATATGATAGTTGACTAGGTATATCTAAGAATTGATACACGTTAGTAGGAGTGTTGTTTGAGCTGATCCCCAAAAATATTTATGAGCCACAGTCAACTTGTTATCAAAGCCTATGGAAATTAATATTGAATGTCTATGGTATGGGAAAAGGTTTGAGTCGCCTATTGTTCCAATCGATGCTGCAGGGGCCTAAATTAAAGATCTTGGTCTGTGTACAGTATTCCTAAGAATGTATGGATATTTTTTACATTATTTTTACAGCACATCTATGCCATAAGTATGACCGTTTGTGATTAATGGCAACTTTTTCTTATTATGTTTGCAATGGCATAATGAAGTTAAATTCTGCTTAAATCAGGCTTCCGCAAACTATTGGATAATGGCAGCTATAAATGCCACATTGTTAGTAATCATGGTATATTTGTGGCCATTTGTCACATCATTCTGGCTATTCTTGGAATAATAATGTCTATGACTGACATGTTGTGAAGGTTCTTAGCATTATGGTGTACATCCATTGAACAGTTGTGTCCCTGACAAAACAGTGGGCTTCTTTGCATAAAGTAGTCATCTTTAGCATTATGGTAGGCAAATCTGTAATGTGAGAAACGAAACCTGGTCAGGCTTAGCAGAATATTCCAATGAGATTCATTTGCATTAGGAGAATCACAAGGGGGCATATAGGGGCTATGCTTGAAAAAATTGTTATTTGAGTGTGTTTACCCATTATAAGAAGTTCATATATAAAAAAATAAAAAGACATGCATTCTTCTTAAAAGGGCTAAAACTGTGGGTTGATGTTTAGCCATCTTCTGTGATCAAGTGGCCAGAGTGAAAACGTGGGCATGTGTTGCAGGAAAATGTGGTTATACACTTGCAGAGGGTATTGGGAAAATTTACATAAAAATAAATAGACACAAATGAGTAAGCCCTTCTCTTTACAACACATACCTTATAATTTGGCATTATTCATAAAACTGCCAATAATTCATTACATATCACCAAAATGAAATTTCAACTAAAACATCTATCGTTGATTAAAAAACTCGAAATTATAATGTGCTATTTAAAAATGTATGCACATAAACCTGAAAGAATGTAGGGTTTAACTCATCAGCGAAAAACTGTAAAACATTGAAAATTTAAATAACCAGGCATTTTTCAAGCGCAAACACAATAGGCAAACGGATATCCTTGTATGTTTAAATTGGGTAAAATCAGACAACTTGTAACATGTTCACAAATGTAGGTAGCAAGGGTAATGATAATTATAAAAATGAGGTAAGACAACAAAAGATAAGCCATATTTACAATCTTAAATAGTTGTACATTTAACTGTGTGTTTTTGTATAACATGAAATAAAAATGTTTCCATGGAAAGAATAAAAAGTAAGCAGCTTATTATATTGGAAAATGCTCATTTAAAACATCAATTGCGAATCAAACTTTTGAAAATATAAAATAAGTGTACACACTTCACACCTGACAATAAATCCATCCGATAAACGTACACTACTAAAAAATCAAATAACAGAGGACTGTAATTCTTTTTTTTTTTTTTTGTCCTCATACTGCCAAAAAAAAAAGTCTTGATGGGATTCCTCCAAACAGTCCATGCCATCCTTTTTCCAGCCCTTAGGAGAGGCGGATGAAGAGAAAAAAAGGAGCTTTCCCACCAAGATAGTACCATTACCTTCTTCCACAACTGTTCACATCTCATGGGGCTCCAGGATGTTACTTAGGAGGCCAGGACCGATGGTACATTGGCTTAATTATGGGACCCACTCTCAATCTCTCTCCAGTCTAATAGAGCCGCCCAAATCTTGCCTTTGCTGTTTTGATCGCAAGCCATATCTGATTCCCTAACATAGATAATACTCTTCAAGCATTCAGCAAAGGTCGGGGGGATGTCTGATTTCCATGCCCTGCAGATTTCCCTCCTTGCAAGAATTACCACATAGAACACAAATTTGGAAGCAGATGCATTCATGAAGTCATCGTTCGGTAGACCGAAAAAGATCATACTAGGACTTACTTATATCTGTTGATGCAGCACGGCTTCCACAAAATCACATACCTCCATCCAATAATGTTTAATTCTTGAACATTCCATGAACATATGAATATCGTTCGCTGCAGGGTACTTACATCTAGGGCAGCTATATTCATTCCCTGTCACTTTAGATAGCTTTTTTGGGGACCAATCTACTCTGTAGGTGGTATACAGATGCAGCTGGTTTGACTATAGCAGGGGTCTCCAACCTTTTCTGTATTGAGAGCTACTTCAGCTCAAGGAAAGTCCTGTTGAGCTCCTCGCAAATTTTATCACTGTAAAATATTGACAGCACATGTAAACATTACACTATGACCACCCTAAGCAGGATTATCATAGTGCCACCCAAGTATTCCAGGTGATAGATAGTACCAGAAGAAATGCTAGGGAAACAATTATCAATATTAAATGCCCCCACCTGACTGATAAAGTAATATTCAAATCTTCACATGCCTTGTGGCACAAAGGACATAACCACAGCAATAAGTCTCCTCAATTCAGCTTGACATATCTTTCAAGTATCAACTTTAAATGTGTTTTGGAATTGAAACCTGTTGTCTTCATCAGCATATCAATTTCTGAAAATATACAGATTTTTCTATCACCACTTTCCATTTTGGGCAAACAAACTACATTTTCCTGAAGAAAACCCTTGTTTTTTTTCATTTTTAGGAAATACATAGTCCGCAAACATCAGCTAGTCATTTTAATTGAGCACTCACCTGAACAAATGCCTCATATGGACAGACTGCTTCAAATGCTCAGGTATTACAGTCATAATCCATGGCACCATAGCACCGAGGACGACTGTATAATGCCAATAATGCACACCAGTATAAATTGTGCCTAGTCTGGACACCATAAGGACCAGGATGGCCACCATATTATTAGTCATGGTCCTTATTATGCATGGGGCAGCCACAATTATATCAGGAACACCTAAATATAGTGCAGTCATGCTCTTAATATGTCACTGATGGCTGCCAGTGTACCATAACTAGACCACGAATACCCAAAATAGTAAAGGATGGCCATAATTATGTCATTGGGACTATTATGCCATGAACTGACACAATTGTGCTACAGACAAAACCCATATGATCGGGGCTAGCGTTTCCATTTGGTAGTCCTTGACACCAGGTGTAGCTTACAGGAATCAACAATGTTTATAATGGACACAAACATAGATGAATGCAGATGAGGCTCTTCATTTTCTCTGCTCAGGATCATAGCTTTCCTCAGCCCTTGGCTGCTCATGCACCCAACTGAAACATTTTCACTCTGACTCCTGAAGTCCCACACTTTAGTGGGTAAGCCCTGATTACTCCTCAGGCTACCACTGGCACTCTTCATTTATGGCCCACTGTTCACACACATGGTGATATTGATAAACCAGGGGACTACCACATGGCTAATCACCGTGTGACTTAGTCTGAGACTGGATAAAGGTGACCATGTGGCAGACTCAATAGGCCGACACAGTGTGTGTTTGATTGTTAATATTAGTCCGTGCCATTGGCTGGTTGGCTAAAGATCTTCAGATGAGAAGTGCTGCCTTTTTCAAAATGCTTAGAGTCTCTGCATAGACTCTCTGAATGAGATACTGGGATTGACTTCACCTCTGAGAGCTACTTTGAGGGTACTGGCGAGCTACCAGTAGCTCCCGAGCTACTTGTTGGAGACCCCTGGACTATAGCCAGCAACATAAGAAAAGAGTCAGACCATGTTTTATACACATCATTTACTCTGTCTCCAAATACTTCGCCCCACAGTCTTATGACTTCAGATTCCCCATCCTCGTCGGCTTCCAGGGGGGCCCAGTACCAAAACGAAACTTCCCTTTTCCATATGCCTGTTCTAGAAACTAGATCGAACTTCCAGTTTGCCTCCTCCTTGCACCAGGTCTGCGTCGCCCACCAGGAGGATAACTGATAAAACTTAAACCTTGTCAGTGACCCTCCAGTTAATCTGCTAAGCGCCTCCCAACTTATTAACTTCGAGTCTTCTTGCAGGTCACCCCAGCGTCTTATACCTCCCATTTTTAGCGGCTGACAAAGTTGATCTTGTAAGTATTCCAGAGTGCCGGGGGAGTCCCAAACTAGAGCCTGAGCTGCATAATATGGAATTTTCATTTTTCTTGTAATATACATCCAATTCTTTAAAGCAACCCCCAAAAACTTTAGTCTAACTTTTTTATAGAACTTCGGGTCTCCGTACTTATATAGAAATAAATCCTGCCCTTGCGCCACATCCCTTAACATTGCCTCGAACAATATACCTAATGATGAAGAATCGGTTTTGTTAGCCAACATCCTAAACATTTTTAAATGGAAAGCATAACAATAAGTGAGTGGGTCTGGTAGCGCTAACCCACCCACTGTAAGGCCTCTCCTTAGCTTTTTCCAAGGTATCCTGGGATTTTTCATAGCCCAAATGAAGGTACCAATTTTACCTTGTAACTTAGCTAGATCCTCCGCCCTAAATGGCAATGGGATTGAGTTATAGAGGAAGGTCATTTTGGGCAAAATTATTATTTTGACAAGGTTAACCCTCCCATAGATGTTTGAAGGGAGGTTTGCCCATCGTGTTAATAAACTGACAACCTCTTTGGAGACCCACTTTCAATTAACTTTGGGGATATCGTCTAGATTCTGGGGCTAACTGAACCCCTAGGTACCTCATTTGACTTTTTACCCCCTGACTAGCAATGACTTGGTTCCATTCCATTATTTCATTTTTTTTCCCTATTTATTTTATACCCTGAAACTTCACCACATTTTTCTGCCTTCTCAAATAACCTAGGTATTGCCTCTGCTGGATTTGATGTAAACAGAAGCAAGTCATCTGCATAAAGAGCAAGTTTTAGCTCTAACTCTGCGATCTTGAAAGGGTGAATGATAGGGTCTGGCCTAAGCCAACTGACAAATGGCTCAATGTACAGGTTGAATAAAAGTGGTGACAGGGGGCACCCCTGCCTAGCGCCTCTTGAGATATTAAACCAATATGTCAGGGCCCCATTTACCAAAACCTTTGCTTTCGGGTTTAGATATAGGCACTTCACCGCCTGGACAAAGTTGTTAGAAAAACAAAAGCTTTTTAATATCTCCCATAGATATACCCAGTTGACCTGGTCGAAAGCCTTTGCGGCATCTATTGCTACGATCGTTAGAGGGACCTTCTTTGCTTCTGCTACATCTATTGCCCCCATTACCTGAAAGGTAAGCTCATTTAGCTGTCTCCCAGGTATGAACCCTCTTTGATCCGGATGAACTATAGCCTTAATAACTTTTGCCACCCTTGCTGCCAATATTCCTGCAAAAACCTTATGATCTGAATTTATAAAGATATTGGTCTATAAGACTCAATCTTCTGTGGGTCTTTGTTTGGTTTTAAGATCAGAGTCACTGTTGCTTCTGCCCATGAACCTGGAGTACATTCCCCCTCTATGCATATTTTATTAAACAGATTTTTTAACACTGGGACTACCTTATCTAAAATAGCTAAGTATACCTCAATTGGAAGCCCATCTGGGCCTGCATCCTTACCCCTGGCCATTTTTTTAAATTGTGCTCTGACCTCTTCCTCCGTAATACCTGCTTGAAAGGATGTCTTATATTCTTCTGTCAACTGAGGGAGAGATATTAACTTTAACTATTCCTAGACTCCCTCTAGTCCTGATGTGGTGTCTTCCTTATACAGGTCATTCATAAAAATTCTAGCCTCCTCACGAATATTAACATCCTCATATATCAACACTCCAGACCCTCTTTGGATTAGGTTCTTTATCAGGTTCCTTGTCCTATCCATTTTTGCCTTCCAAGCTAATAGAGAGCTACATTTCTCTCCATATGCAAAATGCTACAGCTTGCTAGCTTTCCACCTATCTATAAGTTTTTTTATCTAAATTGGCTTGAAATTCTGCCTGTAAGCCCTCCAGCTCTTTTTCCAGACGTGATACTATACTCTGAGATGCCAATGATGCCTTATGCAATTCTGTCTCTTTTTCCTTTATCTTAGTCATCTTATCTGTTTCTTCTTTTTTCAAAGCTTTCCTTTTACTTATCATTATCAAACAAAGTAACCCTCTTATATAGGCTTTGAAGGCCTCCCAGACTATCTGATCTTTAACTGTAACAATGTTGAACTTAAAATGCTCATCCGTTTTGTCTCCTAACTCCAATATCGCTCCTTCATCTAGTAACATGGTCCTATCAAGAGTCCACCTTCTTTGAATCTCTTTTTGCTTAAACCCCAATGTCATTGCCACTGCTGAATGATCTGATACGATTGCAGGGATATGAGTTATTGACTCAACTTCTGAAAACATCGCCTGATCAACAAGAAAATAATGGATTCTCAAATGATGTTTATATTTCTTACTGTAAAAGGTAAAATTCCTAGTTTTCCCATTCTTACATCTCCAAATATCGAGCAGTTTAAAATCTTTAATCCAACTTTTCATCGCAGCAGACATTTTTGGTGGGCTGTTCGTATTTTGCTTTTGAGGTACGATCTATCTCTTTATTTAACACCAGGTTAAAGTCTCCCCCAATTATAATTGGTTTGGTCGTGTTCAGCAAACTAGCCTCTAGTTGTAAGAGCGCTCCTGGATTGTCTTCATTAGGCCCGTAATAAGCTACAAAGACTAAAGGGATACCCCAGACCGTTAAGGTGGCTGCTAACCATCTCCCTGACTTATCCGTGTCTTGTTTTACTACTTTTATGCCTACATTACCTCTGATAATTAGAGCGACTCCCCTTGGAATACCTTTTTAGTCTGAGCAAAGCACCTCTTGGATCCATCTAACCTTACTGAAACCCTGTTTGCACTCATGGGCCTCTAAGTGGGTTTCTTCTAAAAAACAGATGTGAGCCTCACTGTTCTTCAGGAATTCCATAACCCGGGACAACTTCCTCCTACTTCTCAATCCATTTACGTTCCAAGTTATTAATTTAACTTTATTTGGCCTGTTCATTTTCACCGCACCCTAAACTCTTCCCTCGCAACTCTATAGCTTTAAGATTTGTATGAGGACTACATTTTTGATTTTTGCCTCTTGCTCCCAACACACTGTGCTCCCTCCCTTCATCTCACCCATAAGGAACCCTCCTACAATACCCTTGGTGATGAAAAACCGCCTCTTCGGGACCCTACCTTTGCTACTGAGACACCTACTGTAAAAAGAAAGGGCTCACCAATTGAATTATAGCTAGCTATATCCATTTTTACCAAATTTTACTAAACTTTTTGTTTGCTCCTCTTTTTTCCTTTATTTATTTTTTCCCTCTTTTTTCCCACTTCCTCCTTTTTTTTCCCCGACTATAATATACGCCCTTCTTCCTTTAATATTATCTAGTTATCTGACTCGTATTTTGAGTTTCGATATGAGTAATAATCTAAAGCTATGTTACTTCTTCATTTGTGCCAGGAAAACATCTACTTCCTCGGGGGAGCTAGAGTTGTACATCTTATTTTTCCACATTACCTTTAATAAGGCCGGGAATTTCATTTGAACCTGGGCCCCCTGGCTTCTTAAATCAGGCATTCTGGATCCAAGATCCCATTGCCTTTGCGCCGTTCTCTTAGCAAGGTCCGATCTAATTTGATATTTAACCAATTCAAATTGAAGTGCCGTTTCTTTTAAGGCTCTCCCCAAAACAAATTCCTTAACTGCATAAGAATGGAAATTTATCAAGATTTTTCTAGGGGCTTTCCTGTCAGGGTGCAACTTAAACGGGTCTCTGTGGGCTCTCTGTATCTCTTTGTTCAAGTCTATATCCGGTCTGTCCTTCAGAATTCCCTCTTTTAAAACCTTACATATAAACGCCTTAATATCTCCTCCCTCAGCGCCTTCAGGTATTTTGAGAACTCTCAAATTATTTCTCCTTGCCTGCATCTCCAACCTTTCCAAGTCTTCTTGTAAAGTTTTATTTTGGACTTTTAATTTCTTTAGGGCTTTAATATTCCCTAGTACAACTTCCGAGAGGGCCTTAACCTCAGATTCCAGAAATCCAGTTTGTAATACTACATTGTCTAGTTTTCCCCCTAAAGTATTACATTTTTCATGTATCCCTCTCTGATTGGCCTCAGAGATGTCAAATTTTGAGAGTAGATCCCCTCTTAGGCTTAGGAGCATTGATTCTAATCGAGTCCGGCCAGCCTCTGCTCCTATAGGCATATCTGTGTTTCTTCCATCCAGGGCAATGTCGCTAACCAGCACCGGCATTGGGGGTATGTTAGAAAGCTGATCTGTCGTGGGGGCGGTGTTTCCATCTCTCGGTATCTCTATGGGTCCAGCCTGACAAACCCCTTTCTCAGTTCCAGCGTCCAACATTACTGATACATACCTATTTTCCAGCAGAAGCGGGGGAGAGGTTTGCTGAACTCCTAATAGCGGCCCCTTAGAGGTAGCGACCCGCTCCATCATTTTAAAGTAGGATTTCAGTGAGGGGGTAGTCTTAACTAGTAGGCGTACTGCCTTGGCCTCCCTTTGCTTTTTATCACTTTTTTTTTGGGGTGATTGGAAGTACTTCCCCAACAGCCTTCCCCTCCACAACTGGGTTCCCCTTATTTTTTGCCTCGAGATGTAAACGTAGCTGATACATGCTTCTTGGAGGGGAGGCCGACACTCCTTTCCCAGGTATAGTGTTAAGAGTTTTGCCAAACCCAGCCGGAGCACTTCGCACAGGCTGCTCCTGTAAAGATGCGGACTCGATATCCTCTCCTGTCTTCCAGCCTTGTTCCCTAAAGCTGACTCAAAGGGGCCGTGAGACACACCCTGGCGGGAAAAACAAAACTCCTTTTCCATGGGCTGAACCTTACCCCCGCCAGACCCCCGACTTACCCCATCAACCAAGGTGCCAGAGAAGTCCTGTGTTGCGAGGTCCTCTTGCAGCGTTGCTGCCCGCCAGTGTACTGTGCTGCCTCTGCCCTCGACAACCCTGAAGTCAATCCGGGTGACGGCGGCTTGTATTCTCCGCCACAGCTTGGTTCGGCGTCCTCCGATCCCAAGGTACACCGCCGCTTCCTGCGCCATACGATAACACAATGGTGCGGCACGTCATGGCAGCAAGAAAGTAAGAAAAATAAGAAAAAAGAGTTTCAAAATCACGGCGTATCTTTAAAAAGAATCATCGTTCTTATGTACCTGACGGTATCTTCACTAAACGTCGCTGTGAGTCATTTCATTGCCAACTTCTATTTTCTGCCTCACTGCTCTGGGAGCTCCCATGACCAGTGTCAGCCCGCCGCCATGTTCCTTCCCGGGGGAGGAGCCAGTTCTGGCTTCTTGAACAATGGAGGACTGTAATTCTTGTAAGGAATGTTATATGGTATGAACACTTTCCATGTAAGCTTTTAAGCTAAACGTATGTAGATTTAAAAGTTCTTTATTTTCTCATTACAGATGACAATCAAAATTCTCCAAAAACAGGAAGAGTTAAATAGATATGATGCAGAACTTGTACTGATGAGAGGATACTTCCTAGACTCCGATGAGGATGAAGTAGATGAAGTGCAAACATTGAAAAAAGTGAAAAGGGACGCACTGAATTAACATTTTTGAAAGATTGCCTTGTTCATTACATTGAAAAATTAAATTGTATGTTTATGTCAAATGTGTATAGTATTACTAAAAGATTTGTTATGAAAAATATTTATTGATTAAAATATAATATGTATAAATGTTTACTGTGGTTTAATTAAAAATAAAAGCAAAAAAAGGAGGTATTTTTAGTAATTAGATAATATTACAAAGAAGATATTCTTTGGCATGCCTATTTTGATTATGCTTCATTTCAACATACAATATTATTAAACAATTAAAAAAAAGATAATCTTTTAATAAACAATCAGAATCATATTGTACATCATTTTTGGTTTGTGGAACAGAGAAATCAAAATCCTACCATAGAGTGCAATTTTAAAAGTTGAATTCTACATCAACTACAATTTCATGTTATTACTAATTTAAACTGGTATTAATATAGAATGCACTTAATTGCTGTATAGATGTTTGAGAAATGGCAGGTAAATAAACGTCATGTCTGTCAAAATTAAAAAGGACAACAAATTTAGTGGACTTTATGGGAAGAAACAGTTCAGGTAAAAGAAAATAAATATCTGTGATTTATATTCAGGAAAAGAACATCTTTTGCATTCCATATACCGAAAGTCTTGCCATATCTGTTACTGCTGGGTGTAGAACTCTCTATACGTTACACCTGACCGGCCTTTCAATATGATGAAATTGGTATATTGTAAATTGGCATATTTAATCTTACTTCTAAGCCCCTAGTCTTGTGCACAAAGTGTACCCAAGGCCTGCAAGTTAAATGTCACTGTTGGACTGTAGCTCCGAGTGTACCATCCACTAAACTGTTGGTGTTAAACAAGGATTCGGGACTACCTGTAGAAATATTATGGTTGGGGAGCCTTACCTTGTAATATTATATTTATACCCCAAAGATGGTCCTTGAATTCACAGTAATACTTCATTTTTTTGGTCCTAGTAAGTAGAGTGGGTAAAAGAAATCAGGCTTTACTAGAGGAACATGTAAATAACACAACTTGTAAGAAATCCAGCATCAATCTATATAAAGTAAGGGTAATATTATCTTAATGTAGAGACCAAAATTAACAGAATAGCATACTTATAATTTGAGTTATAGATTTTTAAAGCAATAGTGCAGAAAAATACATCGACAAAATAACATTGAAGTAAATTGCAAAATCCACTAGTGACAATAGGTTACTTGTAGGTCGAATCAGCGGCGGCTCCTCCGCTAAAGCGGAAGAGAGTCACCCCACTGCTCTTTGAGCAGCGCAAAAAACAAAAAAGAAAATAGTAATAAAGCAATGTTATTATCAGTTATTTTTCAGTGCAAACTAAGAGCCAGGTTAGGGTGGGGCGGGGCTGGGCTGTCAGAGCCAGTGGGAGGAGAAAATATGTCTAACATTAGTGCACATGTCAGTTTGGCCAGCAAGCCAGGTGGATAACTGTCCTAGTCTTCCAGGCACTGCCTGAGCAGCCAAACAAGAAGCTCAGACTAATCACGACGCTGATGTCTTGTTGGTGACAGCAGAGTTGTGATTGGCTTAGGGGAATCTGGGAGCCTGTGTGCTTCTGTTCCATGATGCCAAGAAGACAAGAAGAGAAGAGGATGGAGGAGAGACAATGGTCGTACACAGTTAAGTGTTTTTTCTTCCCCCCAACACCCCAGTTCCGCAGCAGCCGCCACTGGGTCGAGTTACTTGGAACCATGATAAATGTAAGGCCATGCTGGCCACAACAGTCAGCTACATTCTACATAGCCCCAGGTGCATAGTTGTCCTGGCGCTTCCTTGGTGCAGAACAGTACCCACAGTGTTACCCCTGATTTTACCGCTTACACGGTGCAGCAAGAAGTAAAATGCTAAAGCACAACAGGCACACACTGCTGATGTCGGATGTTGGTTGCACACTGTTCCCTGTAGATACAGCGTCATCTGTGGGGGTTGGTTTACAGATTGGTGACTAACATGTCTTAGCAGTAAACACAATGAAAAGCTTCAGGAACCTCATTGGGTCAGTAACATAGTGGTGTGAAACTTTGGGGCAGGTGAGACTACATCTCCCACAATGCACTGGACCACCTTGATTCGGGCAATCCCTCAGAGGGCCCAATAGCAAGAATTATTCGGAGTCAGTGAGTGTTTTTAAATGCAGTTTGTAGGGGAGTAGTTTTTCTAGTCCAGGGTAGACTGAGGGTTCGTCTGGCTTCCACAGGGGCCACCGTTTTGAGGGGTGTTGAGTTCTAGCCAAGGACGGGGGTCGTTCAATAAGTTCCAATTCTGTTGCCATTTGCTTTTGGCTGGTGGGCAAAGTTCTGTTATTGGGAACACGGGTCTCCTCTTGGGCCCTTTTAAAAGAAATGTGTTCAGATCTAAGAATCTGGTGTCATTGGGGGTCCCAGAAATCCTAGATTTAGGGAATGTAGGGATGTGTGAGCTAGGAGCCAATGCGTAGCTAGCCTCTGCAGCTAGTCTGCCCTTGAAGTGACCTCATCCGGTGGTGGAGGTCACCTTTTCTACCCTAAAAAAACACTATTTCTGCCCTCCTAAAGATGAAAGAATTTAATTTTAGGTGTACATACCAGCTTGCCCAAATTAGTGGTATGGTCAGCCTTGATCTATGTGATTGCCTCCTGCATAGCTAATTTCCAAGCTTTCCCCGTTGCAAGTGCGCCTGGGGCAAGGGGAGTGTTCTTTCCTCCCAGATCCATATTAGAGGAGGTGCAGCCTTTGAAGCTCACTGCTCTGATGTGCCAATTCACTAGGCTGCTGGGGATGAGGGAGGTGTTACCTCCTGTTTTGGCTACATCAGGCACGAGAAAGCGTGGGTTGGTCAGCCAAATCACAGTAGAGCTGGGGATAAACTCTAAGGTGCCACATGGGCGCTTGCCACATCACCCAGGGCACAAGAATTGTGTCCGCGGTGAGAAGGCACTTTGTTTGATACCAAACATGACTTATTCTAGGGCCACCAAAACAGCCAATCTCGATATGTCCGGTTGGCAGCCCATGTTATCCTATTGACCGCTAACATATATACTAATTTATAATGGGGAATGCTACTATAGGGACATATAGGCTTTCCCTTATTTGTTCACACCTTTAATATAATGCAACCTGATGCCTGGGCTGAGGGGTCCTACATTAAGGAGTGTCTTAGATACAGTAAAGGCTGTGTAGGTGATTGTGCCACACATTGTGAGGGCACAGTAGAGTTTGTGTAGTTTGCACTGCTTCTGCAATGACAGGACTGCTGTCTTTAGTTTACATAGGTCACCCGGGGTGGCAAAAAATGTGCTGAAGCCCTGGTGACTCCTCTACTACCAATGCCCTGGGTACTCCATGTACCATATGCTTGAAACTTATAAGGTGGTAAAATGTTTGCCAATTTGGGATTACCAAGTGGAAGATAGCAGTTTTAGGAGAGAGGACAGGCACTGGTGTATAGGCAGCAGACTCATGTTCACTTGTCATATCCACCAGCCTTTAGAGCAATGAGGGGGGTAACTATACAGAAAGCGGCACTTCCCTACACTACCATTATAGCCTCAGTGTGGCAGTTTAAATATTACAGTTCAACCTATCAAAGTAACCCCTTTTTACCGGTCCGAACTTTCTCTCTAAATATTAACACATCAGGCCTATGAAGGCCATTCTGCCCATAAAGCAGGATACATTGTATTTAAAAGTAGGACATTTCAAAGTGTATTGGCAGATTTTCATAAAAAATGCACACAACATAATGCAGCAAAAGAAGTTGCTGTGCTGTGATACAAGAATGAAAAAGAACATAACAGTGGCACATTACAAACATATGGCGCATTTCAGCTCTCTACCTACGTTGGTGAACTTGCACCAACTCAGGCAGACTTGCATCAGGATGCAAAGGTGAATATATTATGGGCAGTTGTTGTTTTTCTATTGGAAGGCATACCTCCCAGCAGAAAAACAATACTTAGAGGCATATTCCTTGTAATATGTGTGCTGCAGAATAAAGCACAAATGCAAAGAGGAAGTAACAAAGCAAAATTAAGCTTTTTCTCCCTGTTACTGCTCTACCTGGCAGGTGCACTATTGTCACATTAAATCAGGTTTACTACCTTCAGTATTTCAGGAAAGCATTAAAATACAAGGGTGGGTGTATGGGAATGCTCATGGTCCACCCATTGTAAGGTCAACCCTTCACAGTGTAGCCAATGTGATTTATATTTTGTTTTTTTACAGAGTCACGCAAGGTGACACAAATTGGCTCTTGAGTGGCTTTCAAATCTCAAATTGCATTTTGAAGTCTGAGCCAAAACTTCTAAGTGCTGTCCGTGAGGTCATGAGCCACTTGGTTGACTTCTGCTGCAATCTCTGAAAAGTTGGGACAGAAAATGGCTTTGAACTTCCAGCCATAGGAGAACTGAGACCAACCATCTGAGCCAAAACCACAAGAGTGCGGCTTCACTGGGCTGAAGAATAAGGTTTCTTGTGCAAAGAGCTTCTCTGCAGCAGCAAATCTGTTTGAGCTGGTCCTCTATGAGAAGGTATCCTGGCCCCAGGTTTCCAGACTCATCATCTGATAGAACCTTTAGCCTTGTCAGATGGATGATTCTGACCTCTGAGAAAAGAGACTTAGGGATTGATTATGAGTTTGGCAGATTTGTGGACCACTAAACCCACAGTGGCGATGCAGTAACCGCCACACCAGTGGTCCGACTGCCGTATTACAAGTATAGCATTCAGATCACCATAGAACTGCCACAACCACCAGGAATATGCACTCCCTAGGGGTTGATCATTAGTCTGAGGGCCGCAATAAGTTGAAAGTACCACTGCAGCACCGCCAAGCATGTTACTAGTTTCCTCACATCCAACCTTTTCATGGTGGTGAGTCCCCCACAAAAATGGTGGCAGTGAGAAAACCTAGAGGGCCTTACAGGGCCCCCTGTTCCCACTGGGTCACGGGATGCAGACATGGGGGCACATGGTGTGCCCCCATTTCTGCATGCACTCCCTTTCCTGCAAAGCATGGACTTTACAGCATATGCCGTGAATGAATGGGCTTTGGCATTTCCATTGCTAGGCCTTTTTTATGGGCACCACCGTGGCAATGGCAAAGGACCACCTGCCAGACTACAAGATAACTCTTAATCTTGCCGGTGGCCGGCGGTAATGTATGGCAGTGTGGGAGGGGGCGGTGGTGTGGTGTCCTGCTCTCACACTACCAAACTCATAATCAGGCACTAACTACAAACTTATAAATCTTGAACTGCCTAACAAAATTACTTGCACACAAAATTCTAACATCTCCCACCGGATGTATGACGTTACAACGCACACTTTTACAACGCATGCACTTACAACGCATTTTTTACAATGCATAATCCATTACAACGCATGACATTACAACGCATGACACTACAACGCATTTTTAAAAAATACCTTTACAACGCATTACCATTACAACGCATACTACCTTTACAACGCATACCATTACAACGCATAATATTAAATTACATTTAAGGTAAGTATTATATAGTATAGGGGTAAAAATTACTATTCTAACTCCAGGGGGTGCAACAGTAGGGTAAGTGTTGGATAGTATAGGGGTAAAAATTACTATTCTAACTCCAGGGGGTGCAACAGTAGGGTAAGTGTTGGATAGTGTAGGGGTAAAAATTACTATTCTAACTCCAGGGGGTGCAACAGTAGGGTAAGTGTTGGATAGTGTAGGGGTAAAAATTACTATTCTAACTCCAGGGGGTGCAACAGTAGGGTAAGTGTTGGATAGTATAGGGGTAAAAATTACTATTCTAACTCCAGGGGGTGCAACAGTAGGGTAAGTGTTGGATAGTATAGGGGTAAAAATTACTATTCTAACTCCAGGGGGTGCAACAGTAGGGTAAGTGTTGGATAGTATAGGGGTAAAAATTACTATTCTAACTCCAGGGGGTGCATCAGTAGGGTAAGTGTTGGATAGTATAGGGGTAAAAATTACTATTCTAACTCCAGGGGGTGCATCAGTAGGGTAAGTGTTGGATAGTATAGGGGTAAAAATTACTATTCTAACTCCAGGGGGTGCATCAGTAGGGTAAGTGTTGGATAGTATAGGGGTAAAAATTACTATTCTAACTCCAGGGGGTGCATCAGTAGGGTAAGTGTTGGATAGTATAGTGTAATATTATGCGTTGTAATGGTATGCGTTGTAATGGTAGTATGCGTTGTAATGGAATGCGTTGTAAAGGTAGTTTTTAAAAATGTGTTGTAGTGTCATGCGTTGTAATGTCATGCGTTGTAATGGATTATGCGTTGTAAAAATGCGTTGTAATGGTAGTGCGTTGTAAAAGTTGCGTTGTAAAGGTTGTTCCCCTCTCCCACCTAGGCCTTTTCCCTCCAAAACCAACAACTTCAGCAGGACCTCGTCCTAAAAACTATCTGGCTTCCAGAAAACTTCCTCAGGTATGGTCTGCAACCTTAGCACAGGCAAGGATCTCCACTTTCATTTCTAAGTCCTAAGGTAAAACCTTCAATCTGACTGAACCCATTTGATATATCTGACTGCTTTATATCTCAGTTACCCTCAAATTACACCTAGGTCCAGGTCCCCCATGAACAGTGAATTATTCTTAACACACTTTCTTTTGAAAATATAATATCCCAGGTTCCCCTTATTGGTATTTCATTATTTTGAATTTAATCTGTTTATTCAATTTTAAATTATTTTTGCAGATTGGAGTTAGATTACACTTTTAAGTGTTTTGAATATTTTAAATGCTTTACACATTTTCTGTAATGTAACAGTGTTTGCTCTGCGCTATATCTAGCAGGGGCTTAGTTTAGGTTTAAATTACTAAAATATAAGCTTGGACCAAAAAGGTTTGTGACTTTCTTACTTTGCTGACCTACTAACCACCCAAAAGTAATAATTGATTTTCTTACAGGTACCCTATGGGGTTCTTTTCTACACTACATTCCCTCACCCTGCTATGCAACTGCTGGATTCTCAGAGATGCATACAATCTCAGAGTTTGTAAAAGTTTAAAATAGACTGTTCTAAATAATGACTAAACACACACCAGTGCATAGCAACTTTAATCTCTCCTGTAAAACAACAAAGAAGATAGAAGCTTCAATACTTAAGCAAGAGCACATTACAAGCTCCTCAGAGTTCAGGGCTTACACCTGGAATGAAGTATTAGTATCCAGTCTAAAAAGATTATATTGAACCCATTTGGTGTATGTGTCTTTCAGTGCAGAACAAATTATAAATAAAATGTTGCATGATGTTAGAACAAAACTAGAGTAAGATCCCTAAGCTTTAAGGGCGCAATTTATAGTTTGATAGGCAGTAGTCTGTCAGTCAGGGTGGTGGAGGAAATTTCATACGCCACTTTGATGTACTACTACAACAAACAAATGATGGACGGAATGCTGACAATGCAGACATTCTCCCCCAGTCAAGAGATCTGGGTTAAATCCATCGTTCTTTTGCCCACTACGCCACCCCAGTTCAGACATGGCCATATGCAAATCAGTCTTGACCCTGTGCCTCATGGGAACAATCCAGCCCGAACTCCCAAGCCATGTCTTCCCTGGACCGGAATCAAGCATCCTAGGACCGGTTTCTGGCTATCAGCCGTCATCAGCCAGGATAGCTTGACTCCAGTGGCGTAGTGAGCACAGGACCCACGTCTGGGCATACCCATCCCACTTAGGGCGGAAAGCGCTACAACAAACAAATGATGGACGGAATGCTGACAATGCAGACATTCTCCCCCAGTCAAGAGATCTGGGTTAAATCCATCGTTCTTTTGCCCACTACGCCACCCCAGTTCAGACATGGCCATATGCAAATCAGTCTTGACCCTGTGCCTCATGGGAATATTCCAGCCCGAACTGCCAAGCCATGTCTTCCCTGGACCGGAATCAAGCATCCTAGGACCGGTTTCTGGCTATCAGCCGTCATCAGCCAGGATAGCTTGACTCCAGTGGCGTAGTGAGCACGGGACCCACGTCTGGGCATACCCATCCCACTTAGGGCGAAAAGCGCTACACCAAACAAATGATGGACGGAATGCTGACAATGCAGACATTCTCCCCCAGACAAGAGATCTGGGTTAAATCCATCGTTCTTTTGCCCACTACGCCACCCCAGTTCAGACATGGCCATATGCAAATCAGTCTTGACCCTGTGCCTCATGGGAACAGTCCAGGCCGAACTGCCAAGCCATGTCTTCCCAGGACCGGAATCAAGCATCCTAGGACCGGTTTCTGGCTATCAGCCGTCATCAGCCAGGATAGCTTGACTTCAGTGGCGTAGTGAGCACGGGACCCACGTCTGGGCATACCCATCCCACTTAGGGCAAAAAGCGCTACAACAAACAAATGATGGACGGAATGCTGACAATGCAGACATTCTCCCCCAGTCAAGAGATCTGGGACCCGTGCTCACTACGCCACTGGAGTCAAGCTATCCTGGCTGATGACGGCTGATAGCCAGAAACCGGTCCTAGGATGCTTGATTCCGGTCCAGGGAAGACATGGCTTGGCAGTTCGGGCTGGACTGTTCCCATGAGGCACAGGGTCAAGACTGATTTGCATATGGCCATGTCTAAACTGGGGTGGCGTAGTGGGCAAAAGAACAATGGATTTAACCCAGATCTCTTGACTGGGGGAGAATGTCTGCATTTTCAGCATTCCGTCCATCATTTGTTTGTTGTAACGCTTTTCGCCCTAAGTGGGATGGGTATTCCCAGACGTGGGACCCGTGCTCACTACGCCACTGGAGTCAAGCTATCCTGGCTGATGACGGCTGATAGCCAGAAACCGGTCCTAGGATGCTTGATTCCGGTCCAGGTAAGACATGGCTTGGCAGTTGGGGCTGGACTGTTCCCATGAGGCACAGGGTCAAGACTGATTTGCACATGGCCATGTCTAAACTGGGGTGGCGTAGTGGGCAAAAGAACGATGGATTTAACCCAGATCTCTTGACTGGGGGAGAATGTCTGCATTGTCAGCATTCCGTCCATCATTTGTTTGTTGTAACGCTTTACGCCCTAAGTGGGATGGGTATTCCCAGACGTGGGACCCGTGCTCACTACGCCACTGGAGTCAAGCTATCCTGGCTGATGACGGCTGATAGCCAGAAACCGGTCCTAGGATGCTTGATTCCGGTCCAGGGAAGACATGGCTTGGCAGTTCGGTCTGGACTGTTCCCATGAGGCACAGGGTCAAGACTGATTTGCATATGGCCATGTCTAAACTGGGGTGGCGTAGTCGGCAAAAGAACGATGGATTTAACCCAGATCTCTTGACTGGGGGAGAATGTCTGCATTGTCAGCATTCCGTCCATCATTTGTTTGTTGTAACGCTTTTCGCCCTAAGTGGGATGGGTATTCCCAGACGTGGGACCCGTGCTCACTACGCCACTGGAGTCAAGCTATCCTGGCTGATGACGGCTGATAGCCAGAAACCGGTCCTAGGATGCTTGATTCCGGTCCAGGGAAGACATGGCTTGGCAGTTCGGGCTGGACTGTTCCCATGAGGCACAGGGTCAAGACTGATTTGCATATGGCCATGTCTAAACTGGGGTGGCGTAGTGGGCAAAAGAATGATGGATTTAACCCAGATCTCTTGACTGGGGAAGAATGTCTGCATTGTCAGCATTCCGTCCATCATTTGTTTGTTGTAACTATGATGTACTACAGCACACCAGATTTAGAGTTACCCTCAAGCCCAGCAATGATTTTTGTACCTTCAGGGGAAAAGCTGTAACAATGGGTCCCATGAAGGTATAAAAAGCTTTGTGAACAGCAGACATCATTTTTGACAGCCAGCTACCAAACTCCAAAAAGCTTTCGGGGCTCATGACGATGTTGGACAGAATCACTTCTGCCCGATACTGACTCAGTCATGGGACCTACCGACGGCCAGTCGTCAGCCCTGACCGCCCTATTATGATGCGAACAGACATTGTTCTGTTGCATTCCTATATTTTACTATGGGAGCATACCTTCTGGCCATAAACCGGCCATAGTAAAATGGGAGTTGCAGTTCGTCCCTGCAGCCCGTGGTAGCCAAATAAAGGTGTTTTCTCAACCTCAAACGGGAGGCTGTGCACCAAAGGGGGCACAGCTGGGGCACACTAACACGCGTTTCAACATGGTTTCCATCTCGGACAGACCAGCATGGAAACCATGTCGGAAACCATGATCGTAATCTCAAGGGCGGAAAGAGGCACACTTTAGTTTACAGGCCGCATTCCGACTGGCAGACAGGCTCTCCAAGCCAGTCGGAATAAACTGGCAGAGTCCATTCCGACCCCCTCCATCAAAATGAGGTGGTTGGAAAGAAATCCAAACGGCCCATTACGATGTGGCTCGCCTTCCGAGCCATATCGTAATGTGCCCCTTAGTGTCATGGCTATGGTGTTGTCGACCTGTCAGACCATATGCTAGTGAATAAAGTGACACAGATTACATTTTGGAACTTGACACAGACTTGTGCACCCAGAACCTTTTAATAGCAGTGTCACATAACTGGTGATGCATGTGATGGACGGGTGTGGGTGTCAATAAAGCCGCTAAGGAACGGTAGCTAAGTTCTGTGTTCAGCAGAACACTACAATAGCTAAGTTACTAATATGTGATTTATCCTTTTTCATAGGCTTACCTATCTTTCAAAGTCTCCCGTAGCTGTTGGGAACCGTCTGGCAGTGTTTCTGACCCAGAGACAGCCATGACCGGAGAGTTTGCAGTGGCTGCGGTGGTGAGCGGCCTCGGAGGCCTAGTGGGCAACAATCAGGTGGAGCCTTCTGGGCAGCAGCCGGAGCTGAGAACGACGGGCGCGGCAGCGCCAGAGTGCTCCGAGGGTGGAAGGGTTGGCTGAGGGCAGAATTGGCTCCTGGTTGCTGGCGTGCGTGTTGTGGCAGCAACAGCGTATATGTGACTGGGAGGTCCCCAGTGGTAACCCAGTAAGTTTTTTTGCTCATCTCCCCTCCACCCACCTTCTACATTGATTCTAGAGGTCGATCGAGCCGCGGGGAGGGGGTGTCCCGCTGACTCACCGGGGGCCCGGAGTCGAGTGAATTGCCTGCTGGGGTCCGGACAGCCTGTGGGGGGCCGTTGGGACTGTGCAGGGCCCAATTGGAGGTCCGTGGGCCGGCTCACGTGACCCTGCATCCCGGCGGCTGTAGCATTGGGGCCTGCAGCATGGGGACTGGCACGGGAGCTGTTGGGCTCCACAAGCCATATATATCCACTCAGTGGAGGGACACTGTGACCCTTTTTATGTACAATAGTGTTACGGCTTGAGCCCTGGGATGTATTGCCCCTGACTGCAGGGGAAGAGCGCCATTGGAGGCACTGGGGAGCGGAGCCGAGCGCAGGGCCCTTAGCTGATAGGAGCTAAATAGAGCCCTGTGCAGCAGTGAACAGCCCTGCATGGACATTTGTGGTTCTTCTGACGGTGGAAAATAGTGAACCTGCGGCATGAAGGCCGGCTTGTGATTGCTGGACCCCATATATGCTACTGACATTTACCAAGCAAGGAGCCAGGTCTAGGCTTCATGCGCAATGTGGAACCCAGTGCTGGCGATGAGATATACTACCCTGGTCGGCAGGAGGCAGCGCTTGAGTGGACAGGGTGACACCGAGTAGGGGGACACACGACTGTCTGCGGAAGCAGGCGGGTTAGCACTCGGTGCAGCTTGTGGGCAGGAGGTCTCCACCCAAGTCCCGATATTCAGAGCAGCGACAGATATCGACAGCCAAGACCGCAAGGGGGAAGATCTATGTGCCACAGGCTATGCAGGTGTGGTTCGTACGGGAGGCCAGTCTGGGTGGTTATTGAACTGCCATCATGAGGGATAAGCATCAAGATTGCACCATGACAAAAGATAAAACGGCAGGCGGAACTGCTAAGCACAGCATGCTGGACCGCTACACCGGAACATGGGCCTCGACAACCCACCAGGGAGGTACACAGGGAGGCATTCCAGACAATGCCGCATTCATGGTGGCCATCACACAGTCCAGGGACACATTGGAAGAGAAGACTGGAGAGGTGGGCTCCGATGTCATGCTCCTAAGACAGGATCTGCGGAATGCAGTGGAGCACATTACTGAGACCAAGACCAGGGTCCAGGGTGTGGAGAATTCCATCACTACCTTGCAGAAAAAAGTTGCGTCACTAGAGACAATCACCAGGGGTCTGCCCTCGTGGGTGGAAGACGTGGAGGGCAGGGCCAGGAGAAAAAACCTACGCTTTGTGGGATTCCACGAAGAATGTGAATGGGGGGACATGGAACAGTTCCTGACTAAGTGGCTCGCGGGCTGGCTTCCTCCATAGTTGTTGTCTTATTACTTTTTTGTTGAAAGGGCGCACAGGGACATGATGCAGAAGTCACCCCCAGAAGCAAGACCAAGGCCTGTCATTGCAAAGATTTTGAATTACCACGACAGGGACATGATTTTAAAGCAAGCCAGAATCAAAGAACCCCTGATGTTTGAAAACACTCGCATCCTCAAATTTCATGACTACACAAGACTAGTCCAGCAGAAGCGACAGTCATATATGGCAGCCAAGGCCCACCTTCGTGAGCTGAAACTTCCCTATGCATTGCTGTATCAAGCCAGGATGAGGGTGGTGGACCAATCCTGTCTGCTATTCTTTGAGTCGCCAGAAGATGTCTTTAACTGGACGGATGAAACAGTGAAGATCCGGCCCGCACGCCTCTAAGGTTGGAATCAGATTCCTCATCAAGTGAGGTCGTCCACAGCCCACCCAATCACAAAATCAAAGGAACTAGGAGGTTGAGATCTAGACGCCAACCCTGCAGAGATCCCAACAGATCCACTTCGGTGCCCCGGCAGGGGTCTTCAGCCTCATAGGTATGTCAGGACTCTCACGGGTAGGAGACTGTTGGTGAAACTTGATCAGACCGACGAAGCATGAGCAGGGGCTAGTACCTTTGTTCGACTCTCAATCGTTGAGGGGAATGTCCATTGACAATGGGCAGTTTATTGGGGAACCAATTGCGGGGGCGGGCATGGGGCTCCCATTGGGATCCGCAAGCCACCTACGCCGCGACAGATACTTCAGCAGTTTTGAGGTATGGGGGGGTTTGGAGGAAGTTGGGGTACATATGTTATATGTTTGCACTGCCTCACTGCTACACATGGCAACTATTCGCACACTGGCTTATAGTTGTCCCACTCATCAAAGTCACGAGACTTTTAGATGGTAGTCATTATAGATAGGGCGTGACTCCAGGTGGGGGACCTCCGAATAGTGAGTTGGAACGTCAGAGGAGCACTAGATAAAGTCAAAAGAGGGGCTATACTCCAACAGGCCAAACGGTACCGAGCAGACATCCTGATGCTTCTGGAGATGCATTTAATGGGTACTACAGCATTGCGTCTCCTCCGCTATGGCTATGTTTAAGTGTACCACTCTGGCTTCACCAGGGCGTCCCGTGGGGTTGCGATTTTAATTTGTGGTAGTGTCTCATACCAGCATATCAAGACATGGACAGAAATCCAAGGGAGATACGTATTTATATGGGGGTACCATGTATGAGGAACAAGTGGTATTGGGCTGTATATATGCCCCCCCCGCCGCTGCAATGGGCGTTAGTTGAGCATCTAACGACCCTGTGGGCGGATATACCGGAAGGATTAGCAATAGTAGGGAGGGACAGAAATGATGTAATGGACTTGGCCATAAATAGATGGGGAAATTCTAATGTGCTCTATGGTATCAAAGTGAACTCCCTGGCGGCGGGACTGGGATGGGTGGATCTATGGAGGCGGCTGTATGTTGAGGAGCAGGGATACACTTATTTTTCGTCAACACATGATACTTACTCCCGTCTTGACTATATATTTATACCGATAGGAGCCGTGGAGATTCTCCCAAGGGGTCTGTTTGATCATTCCCCAGTGGTTCAAACAGCGCAGTTGGGTCCTGATAAACAGCTCTTTTGGTGGCGTCTCTCCTCCTGGCATCTGCAGGATGAGAAATATCGGGATCATATAGAGCAGGCAATCGAGCAGTACCTGGATATAAATGTGGTAACAGTCACAGAGGCTGAAATCCTATGGGAGGCTATGAAGCACACCTTACTGGGGAAGACATTTCATTCTTCACGGCAGCACGTCGAACACGGAGGAAATAGCTTCTGCGAACGGAGGCCCATATAATGGAACTAGAGCGGAGCAGTAGGGGCGAGGGAGGGAATCGGGTGCTCTGACAGCTGGTGCTGGCGAGACAGTCCCATGCTGAAACTCCGATAGATGATGACCGTCTTGCGTGGCTGGCGTCCCGTAACAGAATTTACCAATGGGGTGACTACAGACCTTCTCAGAACTTGTCCGTGTGGTTTTTCAACTTCCACACATTCTATTGGCCTTTGCGGGGGGCTTTGAAAAATGAAAGCACGCAATTGGCCAAAGGCGGGTGCATGTCCCACATTTTCTCTAAATGTTCACTCCCACGGCATCCAGCTGTCAGGAGCGAGCAGCGGCGAGCAGGGTGCCAGCTGCATTCCTCGTCGTGGGTCATTAAACAGAGCACGGTTGAATTCACTTTCGCGGCGCAGCTTGTCTTGCCTTGCCTCAAAAGCAGAACCAAACAAAGTATCGAGCAGCTCACCACGCATCTTCATTTATTTATTATCAGCGACCGCATGTTTTTTTTACACACAGCATTGAGCACTGCTTGCTGTGTACCTTTATTTATTAACTGCGGTCCTGGATGGGTGCCTGCAACAAATGCCTCCCTGTTCGCTTTGTGTGCTCTCCACTGTGCGCCACTATCCTGATGTTTATTCAAAGCAAGGCGGCTGCACACGCTCCCAGCGCCTGGATCGTGCTCAATCCTCCACAATCACAGGCCAAGCTCTGTCTGAGCTCCAGTATAATTGTTTTTAACTGCTCTTTACCTCAAAAGCAGACCCCTCCCACCTAATACACAACATCGAGCAGCGCTATTGCGCACCTTTATTTTATTAATGACGCCTGTATGTTGAATTTTTTTCTTGGCTTGCCTCCAAAGCACACCTCTCCCACCTCCAACAGAGCATAGGCGCGCACAGCGGCATTTTCACTTTGAATTTTACTGCTTGCAGTGTTGTTTGTTGGATTTCCTCTATAGCAGACCCTTCCCACCTCCCGACACAGCATGACTGTGTGCCTTTATTCACTTATGAACAGCCCGCTTTTACTTTACATTTATATGTAAATAGCTCTACTTGTTTTGGCAGGGGGGCATGGGGAGAAAAGTGATTTTCCCAGAATCACAGGATGTTGAGCCAACGAGGAGGCTCGAACCTGGTCACCTCCGCTCCAAAGTTGGCTGCTTTGGCCGTTATGCCACACCTTCTCCTTAAAATCACCACCTAGGCAAATTCCTGCAAGCTTACCAGACTCAATTTGATTTTGTTAGGCAGAAACAAAATAAAATAAATAAATATAATTCCTATTTGGTACATTTGTAAAATCATTATTATAAAAATTACTAACACAAATTGAGATCCCTTGTGTGTAAATACAGCTTGAAAATTGTCGTCGTTTGTGGCAAGGATTTTGACACCACCACCTGAATAGATATTGACCCATATAGAGAGACCGCCAGATGGGCGGCCTTGTTTGGGAGTGGGTACAATAATGTTAAAGCATTCAAACCCCTCCAAGTATAAGTCCATTGTTGCCCAAGTTTCCTGAAACATGAGAATGTAGTATTTTCTGACTAAATTTACCCAGTCTTCAGAACTTATTTTGAAAGCTAAGCCGGCGATGTTCCAGCTTAGAACACTCAAATTTGGGTCTTGTGGTTCTATTATGTCATGTTCTATAAAGGTGGTCTTTGGATCATGTAGTTCTAAAGTAGCAAGTCCTAGACAATTGGGCATAGGTTCTGGAGGATGTGTTCAGATGGTGTTCGAGTGGGCGGTAATCAATGCAAGCTATCCAAACCAGGCAGAGCAGAGAATCTGTTAAAATCTGTAGGCAAGACAAAAGTAGGTATGTTTGGCCCAGGGGTAGGTTTATAAAAGAAACCCAGTGGTAATGACCAAACAAGTGTGGGAATGATGTTGTTGAGTTCTTGTGTCATTAGTATTGATCTAGCTAAAGATGGACGACGGAAGTTAATAACAACGTAATCTCCCTCTATGTTCTTTACTGAAGAGCCAACCCACCCTACCCTGCGCACATTATGATATCACTTACATTTGTCACCTTAAAACCTTTATGTTTAATTAGCCAATCGGCACTTTTATTACGCAGTTCTTCTCATGTGTCGGTCTGATTTTTCCTTAAGAGTGGGACGCCTGCTAAGGCTAAGACATAGGGACAAAATAAAGGTTTTCTTTATTGGCTACCACAGACTCACTGGCATTATTCACAGAGGGGAATTTTGCTCTCTGGGTGTTGCACACTAGAGTAGTGTTGTTTGCACGGTTCGTATTGGTAACATGGTTGACTGAGTAAACTGCTTGGTGTACATTATTAATAGCACTAGACGTTACTGGTTCGTTCTGTGCGCCGGTGGGTTTATGTGTCAAACATTCCCTTATTTTATAACAGGTGACAAAAGCACTAGGGGTACTAGTATAGGGAGGTTGTGTGAACGTCAACATTTGCTGTTGGTTATTAGAGCTGCTTACGCTGGGTGCATTAGAAACCTGTGAATTGAGAGTCTCACCCTGTTGTGAGGCCTGCTTATGGATGTTGTTATTCAAGCATGGTTTATTCACTAATGACTCTAAACGATCTAGGCGTTTCCAAAGAGCTGCAAAACTCTTATCAGCAAGTGTTTTAATGCGGTCATACACAGAGTCTGCTATAATGTCAATTGCAGTATCACCAAGTTTGAAGCAAGATGAGGGGCCTATCAAGGACTCAGTCTGGGTATAGGTATATTGATTTGATGCTACAGATACTGTTAAGTCAACAGTGGCAGTGGCGTTAGTTGAGCTCAGAGCCACAGGTACCACTGCGCCTTGGATCCATGAACTCAGGGCCGTACATTGTTTATTTGAACGAGGTGGTTGCTTTCTTTTGGAGCTCATAGGTTTGGTTAACTTCCTTTTTCTTTTTGCCCCGGTGACTACTGAATTTGGAGGGACATACATATCAGGTACGATGTCATTATTGCTTATTGCTCCAAGAAGATCACCGTCAGCGACAGCCCTGTTGGCCTCGTTGACCCCGTTCCTTTCCTCATTGTGAGCAAATTCCAAAGTTTGAGTGTCCCTGATAAGAGTAGATGGCAAGCTTAGTGTCAGGGGAAGGCTGATACCAACACTGTCCACAATAAAGGGAGCAATCCGAGGAGTTGTGAGTCCCAGTGACAGACGCCTCTCAGTTAGCTCTATCTCAGTGGCAACGATATTCACAGCTCTTTCCAGCATACTGTCTATAGCAGTAGAGGTACAAGAACTTGGTATAGTGTTGCGTTTCCTCTTAGCGTATTGTGCATTTGCACGTAGTAATAATAAGAAAATGGATGACTCACCACAATGGATGGATAAGGGATGGTGCTTGTCAGAGGGGTGTCCCTGCCCGGCCTCCTTCGGGTGCAGACAGGCCCACCCTTGGCGCTGCAGAAGGCCCTGGGAGCTTTTCAAAGCGCCTCCTGGCGCACAGGCAACGCTGGCAGCAGCGCAACGGCACCACAGCCAGCAAAAGATGCTGGGAAATGGAGTCCTTGGTCCCGTCCGTTCTGCTCACCACCACCGCTGTCTCCCGGTCTGTTGCCCCCAACAGAGGGTGAAGCAAACTGCTGCAATTGGGCGTCCCACCAGCTAGGAGTCACGTGGCGTCAAATGCCTCCGGTGCACAAAGCTGGCAGAGCACAGCGCACCTGCCTTCTCTTTCGGGATAACAGCACAGGAGTAGAGGGCCCCTCTACACCTCCCCCACATCTCCACGGAGTTGGCCGCAGCACTCCTCAGGCCTTCAAACACAGCTCCTTATACTGGGGCACTCCGGTCTGCCAGGAGGGGGCGGTTGCCCTGTTTTTAGTCCAAAAGCTCCACTTCTGGGGCCTGACACAAGCAGACAGGCATCAGGATCCTCTCCATTCCCCTCGGTGCAGCAGCAGTGGGGGCTCTACACGGCTTGCATCAGGGAACTCACGGTGGTTCCTCCGGTGTGCACGATCCACACAGGGTGCCGCCGCAATAAAGTAAGGTTCAAAGTGGGCACACCTCCCGGGGGTGGCGTCCCTCTCCTTCCAACACTCCCAATATCCTCGGTGCTCGCAGGATATTACCGCTGCTGCCAGGGATGCCGCACCGATCACAGGGCGCGGCCGTACAACGCAACCCACATCACCTGAGCGATCGCCGCTGTTTTGTCAGGGGTTGTGGTGGGGGACCACCTCACCATCTCATCTTCATGTCCCGCAAGCTTGGGTATTCACAAATCGCCCTCTTTCCCCTACTCAAATGCTTCAGAGAGGGTTCAGCGCTCACTGGCCACCATTGGCTCTTCACTGGAGGACTCCGCCTGCGCAAGATTGGAGCACGGTGCCGCGCCACAATCCAGCGTGTACAGAGGCAGGATCTGAATGCAAAACGTTCTTCCGTCCTCTCCCGAAAAGACCACAAACAGCAAAACCAGAGGGAGAACACACCGCGTCCGGACCACCTCAGCACGTACAATGGACAGAGAGAAAGAACCTCTTAGGTAAGGGACCAGCTATATGGTGATGGAATCTATTTGTTGGGGTGGATTATGTGGTGGCAAATGAAATGCAGTAGTGGTTCAATGCGTTTATGTTATATTGCTTTACATAACTATGATAATGAAAATGTATAAACTAATTTCCAATGACAATAATTTGCAATGTCTATAACAGGGGTCTCCAACCTTTTCTGTATTGAGAGCTACTTCAGCTCAAGGAAAGTCCTGTTGAGCTCCTCGCAAATTTTATCACTGTAAAATATTGACAGCACATGTAAACATTACACTATGACCACCCTAAGCAGGATTATCATAGTGCCACCCAAGTATTCCAGGTGATAGATAGTACCAGAAGAAATGCTAGGGAAACAATTATCAATATTTAATGCCCCCACCTGACTGATAAAGTAATATTCAAATCTTCACATGCCTTGTGGCACAAAGGACATAACCACAGCAATAAGTCTCCTCAATTCAGCTTGACATATCTTTCAAGTATCAACTTTAAATGTGTTTTGGAATTGAAACCTGTTGTCTTCATCAGCATATCAATTTCTGAAAATATACAGATTTTTCTATCACCACTTTCTATTTTGGGCAAACAAACTACATTTTCCTGAAGAAAACCCTTGTTTTTTTTCATTTTTAGGAAATACATAGTCCGCAAACATCAGCTAGTCATTTTAATTGAGCACTCACCTGAACAAATGCCTCATATGGACAGACTGCTTCAAATGCTCAGGTATTACAGTCATAATCCATGGCACCATAGCACGGAGGACGACTGTATAATGCCAATAATGCACACCAGTATAAATTGTGCCTAGTCTGGACACCATAAGGACCAGGATGGCCACCATATTATTAGTCATGGTCCTTATTATGCATGGGGCAGCCACAATTATATCAGGAACACCTAAATATAGTGCAGTCATGCTCTTAATATGTCACTGATGGCTGCCAGTGTACCATAACTAGACCACGAATACCCAAAATAGTAAAGGATGGCCATAATTATGTCATTGGGACTATTATGCCATGAACTGACACAATTGTGCTACAGACAAAACCCATATGATCGGGGCTAGCGTTTCCATTTGGTAGTCCTTGACACCAGGTGTAGCTTACAGGAATCAACAATGTTTATAATGGACGCAAACATAGATGAATGCAGATGAGGCTCTTCATTTTCTCTGCTCAGGATCATAGCTTTCCTCAGCCCTTGGCTGCTCATGCGCCCAACTGAAACATTTTCACTCTGACTCCTGAAGTACCACACTTTAGTGGGTCAGCCCTGATTACTGCTCAGGCTACCACTGGCACTCTTCATTTATGGCCCACTGTTCACACACATGGTGATATTGATAAACCAGGGGACTACCACATGGCTAATCACCGTGTGACTTAGTCTGAGACTGGATAAAGGTGACCATGTGGCAGACTCAATAGGCCGACACAGTGTGTGTTTGATTGTTAATATTAGTCCGTGCCATTGGCTGGTTGGCTAAAGATCTTCAGATGAGAAGTGCTGACTTTTTTAAAATGCTTAGAGTCTCTGCATAGACTTTCTGAATGAGATACTGGGATTGACTTCACCTCTGAGAGCTACTTTGAGGGTACTGGCAAACTACCAGTAGCTCCCGAGCTACTTGTTAGAGACCCCTGCTCTATAATGACAGATGTTTCCTGGGTTAAGGGGCTCTGCACTGTACTTGACATTTGAATAAAATATGTTTAAAAACAAAAAGACACTAATATGTGATATATTGTGGCCAAGGTTAACCCATTAATTTGGAGCCTTTGCTTATTTCTCAAAGTCTTGTATTACCCATGTGAAAGTGATGCCCTTGGAAATCACCAACTGGCACAGTGTGAGAGGTTTCTTACATGATTAGATACAAGAAAGCATGTCAGAAATATATTACATGTACTCGATTAGTGTGAATGAGATTGCTTTATTGGTGGAATGGTTTATAATGCTAAAGTTTGGTAGAAGTAGACAACTGGGGCTAGTGGTAAAAAAATGAGTATTGGTTAGTTCTCTTTGAAGCCTTAAAAAAATTAAGCATTTGTGCCATGTAGGAAAAAATCAGAATAGTAGCAAAAGTAGAAATCATGAAATATGGTCTTTGTAGTGTCTTCCCAACCCAGTTACTAGCCAATGAATATGCCACACAGGGAGATTTATTAGTACACGTGCAACTGCAACTCACCATACTGAAACAGCGATCAATGCATTACGCTCTAACACATACGTCACATTTCTAGGGAGACCTTCAGGACCCAAAAGCGTTCCATCACTATTAACTTACAAGATACTGTAGTCTGTTCAAGTACATTTGGCTAGAATGTATGCACTATAAACTGCTAGATTTATGTCAAATGTAATTTATAATACAGCTTTTTGACCATCCGAGGGAGATCTGAGTTTTGTTTTGTGTAAGAAAACAAAATGCATGGGGCAAGTGCCAGAGTGAAAGAAAGGGAGGGCTATTTGTATATAAAGCATGGAAATCAAGAGTGGATTTCTGGCATGTAAAATCCAAACACCATGAAAATAGAAGAAGGACCAGCATAATTCTCCCATGACAAAAAGGCCTCGGGCAAAAGCACAATCCAACTAAACAGATGGTACAGTGGCAGTTCACAGGGGCAATGACTGCTTTTTACCGGGGTTCAAACCCCAGCTGGGGGAAATCGTTTTTTAAAATCTTTTTATATTTGTTTTTTAAATTCCACAAATGAAAGCTGTGCCTTTGTAAATCACCCCCTAGCAGTGTCTGGGATAATTATGGACTCCTTAGTCATAGTGCATGTCAGGCATTGAAGCCATGCTGTGGCATGTGGAAGGGGGGGACAGGTTTGCTATAAAAGAAATCCCTTATTTAGTGGAATGAGAATTTTGGGATGATTGTGTAAGAATAAGAAATGCACCGAACAAGTGGCAGACTGAAACAAGCATTGGCATAGCCAATAGGTCTCGCCTTTGGGACCTTATAAGTGTTTTGCCATGCAACAGTTGTTGTTGCACCAAGGATATTGTGCTGCATAACTAAATACTTATACGGTCCCAAAGCGAGACCTATTGGCTATGCCAATGCTTGTTTTTAGTTCTCTTCAGACAGATTGTTTGCGGGTGATATCTGAAGGTCCAGGAGACGGAACGTGTGACGTGAAGACGCCAGAAAGGAAGGGCGGAATGACCAGGCACGGAAGGCGGGGCAGGAGGACAGCAACCCTGAAAGCCCCGCCGGAGGCGTGAGCACTCCAGCGGCACAAAACATGAAGGCGAGCCAGTTGTGGGGGAGACTCACACATCTATGCTGGTGTACACAAAGCAGGCTGCTGGACTTGTGTTCAAGGGGGCACAAGGGATGGCAGTGGTGGCTGGTGAGATTTTAAATTGGTGGGCGTAAAATTGTGGTGGAGTGCACTGTGGTGAGCGTGCGTAGCGCGCAAGCCAGAATGATTTCCAAACACTATGAAAATAGAAGAAGGACCAGCACAGTTTTCCCATGACAAAAAAGCCTCTGGCTGAGCAAAATTCCGGCTAAACAGATGGTACAGTGGCAGTTCACAGAGCTCATGAGTGCTTTTTGACCAGGGTTCAAACCCCAGCTGGGAAAACTCGATTTTTTTTATTTTTTTTATATTTGTTTTCTAAATTCCACAAATGAAAGCTGTGCCTTTGTAAATCACCCCCTAGCAGTGTCTGGGAGAATTATGGCCTCCTTAGTCATAGTGCATGTCAGGCATTGATGGCATGCTGTGGCATGTGGAAGGGGGGACAGGATTGCTATAAAGGAAATCCCTTATTTAGTGGAATGAGGATTTGGGGATGATTGTTTAAGAATAAGAAATGCATGGGGCAAGTGGCAGACTGAAAGAAAGGAAGGGCTATTTGTATATAAAGCATGAAAATCAAGAGTGGATTTCTGGCATGTAAAATCCAAACACTATGAAAATAGAAGGACCAGCACAGTTTTCCCATGACAAAAAGGCCTCTGGCTGAGCAAAACAGATGGTACAGTGGCAGTCCACAGGGGTCATGAGTGCTTTTTGACCAGGGTTCAAACCCCAGCTGGGGAAAATCATTTTTTTTTTATATTTGTTTTCTAAATTCCACAAATGAATACTGCGGTGCCTTTGTAAATCACCCCCTTGCAGTGTCTGGGAGAATTATGGCCTCCTTAGTCATAGTGCATGTCAGGCATTGATGGCATGCTGTGGCACGTGGAAGGGGGGGACAGGTTTGCTATGAACGAAATTCCTTATTTAGTGGAATGAGAATTTGGGGATGATTGTGTAAGAATAGGAAATGCTATTGGCAGACTGAAAGAAAGGAAGGGCTATGTGTATATAAAGCATGGAAATCAAGAGTGAATGTGTCTCATGTAAAAGCAAAAGATCATGGAAATAAAAGTAGGACAGCACCCTTTTTGTATGACAAAAACCCTTTTGGGGATAGATTTCAATAGTAGAGCCCATGGTATAATGGTAGATAACAGGGGCTATGTGTACCATTTCACACGGGTTGAATTCAAACCCCAACTGAGAAATATTTTTTTTTATATTGTTTTTTATTATTATTTATTTATTTATCTTAGTAGAGTGAAAGATAGACCTTTGAAAATCATTAACTGACATTATCTCCAGTTAATCATGAAAGAGAATGTAAAAAATCTGTGGCACATGTAACATGAGCTGTGGCATATGCCACATGACAGAGTGACACGTGTCACATGCCAGGAATGGGCTCCAACTCTTACTGGTCCTAGTTTCAGGTCCGCTCTGACCCTGTACTGTCTTCCATTCTCTCCTCTTCGTTATCCGCGTTCTCCGTCCCCGAATCTCCCGCTTGCCTCTTCTCCACCCCTTTTATGTTGTCCTTCTCTCCCGAGATTGGAGCGCTGCCTGCACTTCCGGTCGGTGCTATTGAGGGCGCCATGTTGGAATGGTCGGGTCGGTCTGCGAACCTATCACAGGGTTCTATTCCACAAAGAATATTTTGAGGTGTTACTAGTGGGGGTCTACGGGCCTAACTATGATGATCCATAGTTGTATCATGCATTCCATACTAAGCTGTCCCGTTATGACAGTTTACCTCACATTTAGGGTGGCAACTTTAACTGAGTCCAGTCCCCAGATTTAGATCGTTCTCGGGGCCAACCTCAGCGACCCTCATTGGCAGCCTGTGACACAGTGGATGTGGCTGACCTGTGCGGGCTGGTGGATATATGGTGCTGCAGTTCTTCACAGGTTAGGGAATACACACATTACCATTCATTACATACATAAATGAATCGACTACTGGGTTATTTCACGTAGTTTGATGCCAAGGGTCCTGTAATATGAGCATTTGCCTCAAACATACTTGGATCGTTGACCAGTGCGATCAGTTTTTGAGATGGAAGAACCACTATCACGCGCGCTCTCTTGGTGCTTCCTGCACTATTTATTGCTGGCATTGTGTTTCACCAGGAACTGGTGAAGGAGATTGATAATTACATTTGCACTGATTTGGGCTCGGTGTTAAACTTCACCCCTATCTGGAAGGCTTTTAAAGTCTACATCCATTGGGTTACCATCTCGAAACATACAGGTGTGCCTCGTCCCATGCAAGACTGCCTTGCAAGACTAGAAGGAAATTTGGTCACATCGGAATGTGCTCACGGTGAGATGGCAGAGCAGGCACTTTTTAGCACATCCGAGCCAAGTTATATATATTACGAGCTGGCTCAAGATCAGGTCACGCACTTGGGCAGGTATGCGACAGCTAGAATTTATGGTGAGAGAGAGCGAGAAGGTGCTAATCTAGATGCCCTTGTTCAGCTTAGTCACGAAGATAGTATAATATTAATTATCAAAGACGAGCAGGGCATGCTTCGACAGATCAGTTCCGCCAATATTATACTGATATTTACACTTCACCTGCCATCCATGATGAACAAACTGTACCTGACTACCTAATGGAAATAACCATGAAGGGGTAGACTGATGGTCATCGGGAGTGGCTTATGGCCACTCCTACCCATCAAAATTGCTGCTCCATTAAAACGACATGTCGAGTGGGAAGGTGCCCTTCTATAAGGCCTACCAGGATAAACTCATACCTCATCTGGCCATCTACTTCGAAGAGATGGTCCATGACAGACGCATGCCTCCATCAATGCATGAACCATTACTCATCTCACTGCTTAAACTGGGTAACCTGGATGATCAATGCTCCTCGTATCAGCCCTTTTCTCTTTTAAACATGGACACTAAGCTCTTTGCCAAGGTTTTGGTCAATTATTTGGAGTCTTTGCTACCCAGTATTGTGAGACCTTGGCCATCTGGTTTTATACCCGGATGTATGACGTTACAACGGATGCTGTTACAACGCATGCTGTTACAACGAAAGTTTTACAACGCGAGTGCATTGAAAACGCAGGACATTACAACGCAAGTCTTTAAATCGACTTGCACTAGATGGCGTGCTAACATTAAAAAAGTGTAATTTACTATTCCAACTCCAGTCCACGTAACAGTAGGGAAGGTGTTGGGATAGTAAACTACACTATTTTTAATGTTAGCACGCCATCTAGTGCAAGTCGATGTAAAGACTTGCGTTGTAATGTCCTGCGTTGTCAATGCACTCGCGTTGTAACAGTTTCGTTGTAATGGTAGTGCGTTGTAAAAGTTGCGTTGTAAAGGTTGTTCCCCTTTATACCCGGTCGGTCTCTCATATGTAACCTCTGTATGCTTTTCGGGATAATATCACGGATTGCTCCTGACATTTGTGCCGTTGCGATTTTCCTAGTCGCAGAAAAATCATTTGACTGTTGAGTGGGGGGAATCTATGTTTCTGGTGCTACAACATGTGGGAGTCGGCAATGTCTTCCTGCAACTTGTCCAGGTTCTCTACATAGGACCAATAGAGCATTGGTGGTATTCTCACTGGTATTTGCTTTCCGCATTATAAACATATCATAGTGTACGCTAATGATATGCTTTTATACGTGCAGGACCCCGACCCCGAACCAAACCTTTCGCTAGTCCTCAGAGAGATGGTACAATTCGATGGCCATTCCGGGTTACGTATTAACTGGAACATGTCAGTTATGTTTCCACTTACCGCTGCTACGACTCCAGTATCACTGGAGTTTCTGCTTACTTGGACGACGGAACCAGCTCGTTATTTTGCTGTTTAAATTCATACTGATCCAGAAATCGTTCTGAGTGGCAACTATGGAAAGGCTGTCCATTGCTTCACAATAGTGGTAGAACATTGGATTTGCTTACCTCTTTTGTTGTGTGGAGCATAGCTACCATGAAAAATAGTAATTCTTCCCAGATTTTTTGTTTTTTTTGCAAATGTCTAATGCATTTTTTCCGACCCTACACTGCATATTAGTGAGATTAGCGTGGGCCGGAAAGCATCCGCACGTGCATTGGGATACACTCATGCTACCATACAAAATGGGTGGACTTAACGCTTCAGACCTGGAGGCCTGCTACAGGGTGGCACAATGTATGTTTGCCTATTTTTGGCTTCATGGGCCCCTGGAATTACCCCATCTCTAGAGTGGGATGCCGCATCTCCGCTATCGTTTCCCCAATATTTATTTGATAGGCCGGTGTGTCGGTTTCAAGACACTGATCCTGTCAGTACCATGTGGAGCCTTTGGAGGAAATTGTCTGACCTACTGAAAAGACCTTTGTTATATTCTCAACAAGTCCCCCTGGAGTGGTGTCGATGGTTCCCGGTGGGGCAAAAAAAGGCAGCAATGGGGGCCTCAGGATATATAGGTGATTTCTTTGGAGATGGAGTACTCTGCGACGCGAGGAACGAGGAGCGTCCATACTAAGACAAATTCATTATCATCGGGCACGCCACATGATGCACACCGTACTGGAGGATTCCCTTGCGGAGCCATTACCTGGCTCTTACCTATCTACTGCAGGAAACCTCCCCATTGCGGGTGCCTGCAAAGCTATATTCTGTCTAGTGGCCTTCCGCGATTGGCAAGAGAACTTTAGCATAGAGATTAGAGAAGCCCAATCTGATAATTGTTTCTCCATGACTCGAACCTGTTCTTTAAATGATCATCATAGACTGGTGCATTTTAAATATCTTAATCGGGTATACCACACGCCGGCTCGTCTATTTCGTTATGTTTGCGCAAGGACTCTAAGTGCTTGCGTTGTGGACTGGATGGCGCTGGCTTTGCACATGTAGCATGGTAGTGCCCTGAAGTGCAACACGTTTGGCTTGCAGTATTTCAAACTTTACAGGAGATCACTGGGGAGTCATTGACATTCACTCCAAAGATTACCCAATTGGGCTACGTCAAAGACGTTTTGAAGACATTCCGGCATCTGGTTGCCTTGGGTGTGCTTCTGGCATGCCACAGGGTAGCAATGCACTGGATGAAGGGTCCTGTTCTCACAGTAAAGGAGTGGCACACTGATATGGTGTATTGCAATACTCAGACACACTTATGCCACCCCATAGTCGCCTGAAAGATATATGGGGCCCATACCAACTGTATTTGCTGCTTGGGAGGAGTTCTACTAGTGGATAGGATGAAATGAGGGATATTAAATTATATCCCTTGTGTAACACCATTATACCTATGAATATTCAGAGTGCGCTGACCTGTATGCTGTGCACAGCCATAAATATAAATATGGCTGTTGTCCCCTCTGCTTGACATCAACCGTTCATTTGTAGTGGGGCATTTTATGTTACATCTATAGGAACCTTGGTGATGTGCATTTTGCTTATGTTGTCATACTACCTGTGATTGCCGGATTGTGCCTTTCTCTACCCAATACATCTCATTTTTTCCCCGGAGTTTTATATAGCGCGAACTTGACCCAAAGGTATCGGAGCATTTTACATGAGCACCAGTTGCTTGCTTCGACTAGGACGCATTCATTTTTGTTAGGCACAGGGAGATTAAGTGATTTGCCCAAAATCACAGGATATTGAGCGGCATTGCCGAGACTCGATTGTTACCCAGATTTGAGATCGACCACCCTAGCTGTTAGGCTACATCCTCTCTACATATCTTATACTCTACATTGTACTCGCTATGTACCTGTACCACAATGGTATTCACTACCTTGTATCTTTGTTGTGCCAGGAAGGTCATAATCCATTGTCTAGCTGTGTAAATTTGATAAAATGAAAATAAATTTAAAAACAAATTGGGTGACTTTGACCCTTAACATGACTCTGTTCCTAAACTTAATATTTGATCTTACACTCCAGCTTACTGTGCACTTTAGGTGATTTTGCACCTAAGTGTGAATTGTAAGTAAGTATTATTTGTGCTCCTAAAGGTTTTCCACACTCAATCTAATGTTGCAATAAGATTGAAATTGCACCTCAAGTTTCTGTCAAGCATATGTGATGGCACACTGATGCCCAATTTTTACATGTAAAGTGGCCACTTACACCACATTTTCACTTTGTACTGACTTATACTCCCATGGCTGTATACCGTGATGTTTCATACTGAATCTGCTTCTATAATCGAATCCAGTCGACTGCAATCTGTTAGTACAAATCCAAAAAGCAAGCACACACCCAGGATCTGCCTTTGGCAAAACCAATTTAGTTGCAAAACAATTAGAAAGGAAGGAGCTCTTGTCTTGTTTATGTCTACGATGTTCCAGCAGGGAGTTCCACAGAGAACAGGGAGATGGCACAATAAAATGTTTTCTGGCGAATCTGAGAGTACATTATGGCGTAGGACTCGGCTCCATGATGTCAGAAGTAATCACAAATTTCAACATAAGTAGTCTACACATTTTGTGTGATCTTATAATAGCCACCAAACTAAACCAATGAGAGCTTCATGTCGCATCACATTTCAAGTAGCAGTTAATACCACCTCAGGGATCCTATTCACCCTTGGCCCTCCAAAACTGCCCTCAAATACCGCAAGCACCGAGCCATGATGGCTAATTATAAAAGTTAAGGAATTGCTAATACCATAGCATCAGACAGGGCTCATTGACAACACATTTACTCTTTTCTATGAATTGCTTTTTAGGTCTCGGCTCGAAGGCTGCGCTTGCGCAGTCTCACTCCGAGATTTAATGACTTGGAGAAGAGGGGCTTGAACCCGTCCCTCTTCTCCCCTGTTATCCATTGGCTGGCCTCTTGAATGCTGGCCAGCCATTGGAGAAGAGGTCCGTCACTCTGAACAGGCCCCGTCCTTTTCGGATTCGGGGGCGTGTTTTTTCCAACTTTTCTGATTATCTCCTCCAGCCAATGGCAAGAGGAGAGAAAAGCAAAACACGCCCCCGAATCCGGAAACGCCGCTGCCTTTCTCCGAGGCATTTCTGCTTCGCCTCGGAGAAAGGCGGTGGTGTCTCCTACCAGCTCCATCTGACCACATCCAGGCTTACTCTGGCCCCGGGGGCTGCAGAAATCAGCTTAATTGGCTTCGGAGTTTGGGTCTAGTTGAGCCCGTGTTCTTGTATTTTTACTGCCCTTCGCCGGCCCCTGCATAGCGGCGCTTAACACAATACCGCGTTCCAAGCTAACACCTTGTGTTTACCATTGGGGGAAGCGACACATCCTACAGGAAAAAAGATCGCCGCCACATTTGGAGAACCTTACTGTTCCCCCTCCCCCCACCCACCGCGAAGGACGGAGTCCGGCAGGAGCCTAAACCACTTAGCCCAGCCGGTAAAGTAATAAGGCGAGATGACGGGCGGCAAGCGCCAAACGCAATAAGGAACTGCAACGCAGCTCATGAAATTCAAATGCGCGACAAGCAGGGTCGGAGATTTATACTAAGATAAGTGTCAGCAGAGGCTGCGTTATGAGCTCGGATATGAGCTGGAGCCGCGCCTGCCCGGGCTCCGAGAACTTGCCAGCAAAGCAGAAGCAAGGCGCTGCCCCCGTCTGGTGCCCCTTCCGGTCTCGCATCCGCAGTGATTTCTGAGCCTTGGGCCTTCCGTAGTCGAATGAGATTCTTAACACCACTTCCCACATTGAGGTCAATTTCACTAGAAATGTAAGTCCCTTCTACTCCCATACGCGTGTTTCCGGTCCCCCAGGGGAACCAGGCAACAGTCTCCGTGCTAGGTACCCTGGGGTCGGGTCAACTGATAAAGCCGGTTCGGAGACGAGATATGCGACGGGACGTTGGAGAGCGCACTTCTCATAGAGGGCTATTTGGAAGCTGTCATTCGATAACAAGCATTTAAATCGCAGGAAGAAACAAAATTCCTCGCTTCTCGGTGACCGAGCATCAGTTGGAAAGCAGGTCTTAAGGTACAGACTAGTTTGCCTCACAAATCGCCATTCCACTCTTTAACACCCCTCTCCAACACGTCATTTAAGCATGCTTTTGTCACTTGTGAAAACAGTTACAAAACCCTCGTTCAGGCTACGGCTAAAGCAATCTAAGGCTAAGGGACCTCGTGGCATTTACATTGGTCAAATTCCGTCCCTTGGGCTGTAGGGAGCGGCTGTCCGCTCTAAAGGTGCCCTTATGGTATGACACTCTAGGTACAACTACTGCAATAGAGGTAGGACTGCATTTCCGGGTAGCGGACTTCTAACAGTCAAGGCCTGCACAAGACTCCAGTGACTCCAGCAGGTTCAGCCCTGCAGCTGCCTCCCCTCCACCCTCCATCAGGCTCATCTCCTTTGGAGCCAAACCCTATTACCTCTCTGGCCCCTTAAGCAGCTCCACCAGTGCATCTAACAGAACCAACCACTCGACCGAGCCAGTGCTTCTCCTCACCTGCCCCTTGATGTCTCTCCCTCCGGGCGCCCGCTACCTCGTCATTCCCGTCAACAGGCGCCTCATCCAAGTTACCGTAACTCCTTTTGCAAAAGAGGTGATGTAATCTGCAGTTCACTAGTTATAATTGTTCTAATATACCTCGGTGCGTTATGAACTGGCATCTAGTTGATGCAGGCAAACGAGCATAAGTGCAAAACTTTTTTTCTCTGTCTACTTTCACGGCTGACAGGTAGTTGTTAGAACCTTGATGTTTCACTTCCGCAACTCCGTCATTTACTTGTCTCGATGAAACTCCAGACGCGTACTTCCGGTCTGTCTTTCATTTTTTGTTTGCAAAGCACTGTAGTCTGTCTTCTGTGTCTGGGTGTAATGTAATTAGTCCCTCTTTCGTTTCTCTTTGGCGCTGCATTCTTACCAAGATAGCGACCCCCTTGGCGGTAAATTCAGGTAAGTGCTGATTGAGGGGGTTACCCCCGGCAAGTGTGAAAGGGGCATGTGAACCAAGGGGCATGAATTAATTAAGCCTCTCTATGGTCCTGTGTCTCTCCCCATACACACGACTCAGGCTCCCAACCCAGTTCCCTACATCCATACCTTAACTGCACGCACTGCTAAACGCCCCTTCCTGACATCGCTAGAGCCGTACGGGCATATTGTTTTGAATGTCAATGGACAATCATTGCTGCTCTGTGTCTATACGTTCTTAGTGTCAATGGAATATCAAATTAAACAAATCATATTAAAAGGCAGTTCTGACTTTTATACATCTGTATTAATGATCTTGCTTGATTACACTAGGACACTGGCCGTGATTTTATTATTTATTTTTTCTGGGGTCTATAATACACTGTGCTGGGAGTATCGATCTGATGGGGGTGAGCGGAACGTTATTGTTGACCATAATGAGTGTGTGTTGCACGTTGGTTTTTCGCATTATTTAAACAGATGGTGTTTTTAATCTTTGCCATTGGTTGTATATAGGAATGTGTGTGTTTGTGTGCCTCTTGCTGACCTGCCCGTACCTTAATTTGGATTGCGCAGTAGTTCTCTGCTGCCCTTTATGTCACGGCTCGAAGCAGCTGACAGTGCTCATGAACTCTCTGCAGCATGATTTTTTACGCAAAGGCCCGTTCAGTCTGTATAGTTGCTTCTCATTCCGACAGACAAGGCTATGCTCACTTCCCATGCATGGTCGTGACTGGTTAAGAGTTTAGTTGCCTTTTCAATGAACATCCCGTGGTTGGTTCTTAAGTGCACGACTCTGCCATACAGGTTTTTCTCTGTACGGAACTGTGAACATCTGCGTCAAGTACACACACCTCCCTCCATGCAATCTGAACTATCGAGGCCCTTTGACTTTAATTTTACGACCCAGAGAGTGTAACAATGTGACATACTTAAGGAAGGATTCTTCTCCTCCTGACATTATAATGTAATCCTTTGAACCACTCCTCACCCTTTCTTACCCTGCTAGGGCATAGTTTCCGAGAAGAGGAGACAATTTTAACTTCGTAAGGGGTGTAGGCAAGTTACCATGCCCCTGTGTCAACTGTCGTCAGGTCCCAATCTACCATCCTCTGTCCTAATCTTCTAGCGCATGTCGGGCACATCATAATGTTGGCTCCCCAGTGGACACCTTTTATGGTTCTCTTTAATCAGTAAGCATGGTTGCCCACGTACCCAAGTCCTCTTCTTGCTTTTCATCCCTGCGGACATGTTTCATTTGTGTTTCTTAAGCTATTGCCCATTTGGAAACCTCTGAGCCAGTCAACATTTCTTGGGGATCCGCCCCCAACCATTTTATAGTTTGTTGGTGGCTCTATGCGTGGGTGGCTCTGTCTGTGTGTGGGTAACTCTGTGTGTGTGTAGGTGGCTCTATTTGTGTGTGGGTTGCTCTATGTGAATAGCTCTGTGTAGGTGGCTCTGTGAGTGTGGGTGGCTTTGTGTGTGTGGCTCTGTGTGTGGGTGCAAATGCAATAGGTCTCGCATTTGAGAGAGATTAATTAAGCTATTGACATTGTACATAACATTGCCGTTTCTTTCAATGTTTTTAAAAAAAAACATAAACAAAAATAATGTCATGAGCAATGCCAATAGCTCTAACTTTACCAATGCCGAGACCATAGCATTGTAAATGCTTGTTCTTTCTAGTCTCAGATAATGCAAAAAACCCTCAAGTGAAAAAACATACTGTCTGAGTTTACACTTGAGTCTATATGAAATTGGGAAGATCGTGATCCAAACCTTGCATATCAGCTTTAATATTTTCACTGCATTGTTTGACACCTTGTAGAGCTTACATGGTTCTACCGTGGATGGGGACATTCATTATAGTATGGCTATCATCTCTGACTACAATAGCTCTAGCTCATCTTCATATTCCCCTTAACCCTTCTAACCATTATTACCCCCACATCACTCGCCATTGAAATCAGACAGCATCATGCCAGCATTAATCAAGGGAGTTAGGACTATAACCTAGAACAACCTGAACAAAGCTACTCCAACAATGACATGGAAATATCAACAAGGATTATATTCATAGCCCTCTTAATAACCACCGCCATCCCTTAATGTGCCTTCATTTTTTAAACAAAATTCTTGCTGAGTTCAACTACACCAAAACTGAAGTACACAAACTCATGGTTAACAGAAGGACTTGACCACTGATATGCATGATTGGCATGATTAGGGTGATTACTCATCTCTTACTTCATTACAGCTATTCACCTCTGACTAGAGCAGAAATCTCTTATCATACATTCAACGAGGCATCCAGTTGTCCAACTACAGTCATTTGTTCATCCATCTTTCTTCTCACATCTATCCCTTTGTGCACTCATTGGTTTATCCTTCCGCCCACAGATTTTCATCCACCCCTCCATATATTTGCCCACATCTATGCATCCATTAACCCATCCCCAGGCATCTATCATTCACCTTCACCAAGACACATATCAATCCAGCCACACCCTGAAATGTATTCATCCACCAACAACCAAAAGTTCAAACATTTGCCCTCACTTTCACCAGTGCAACCACACCCTTCCATCTACCCATCCACAATTGTATGCATCAACAAGCATCCAATTATCTGCTAATCCTTGTATACAACCACACAACCATCAATCTATCCATTAAGTCATTTATCCAAAATCAACCAACAGGTCCCCCTATGTATGCTGTCAGACTACTTGTTATTGCAGATGTGTTGTCTGTGAACGTTTGCTTTCATTTAGGTACTGTCTGCGGGTGCATTTTTTCTATTTGCGCATCCAACCATATCACACATCATGTACTCATTGGTAGGATGTTGTTGAATCTGCTGGCAACTTTTTGGTGATCTATCCAAAATTTTTGTCCACCAGGTTGCCTAAAGCAATGAGGCATTGCTCTGGATCGGTTACCTTCGACCCTTTCATGAATGCCTTGAAGTCATCCAGCCATTCTTGCCAGTGCAGCCCCATTCCACTACCGAATGTGAGAGGTAGTGTTCTCTTTTGTCTAGCTTGTGTGATAAAATGGCAGGTGAGAGGAGGAGCAAGATGGCGGTCTGACGCCGTCTTCGGGAGTGGACCGCAGCAGCTCCTGGTGTACTGGCCCCCTCGCGCCGGCATTACTGTGGTTTACGACCAAAAATATGATGCGCGAGTTTAGCGATACAAAACCATGAAGTCGCCTATGAAGGGGAGAAGAGAAGAAGAAGCAAACGAACGCTGACAACAAAAAAATTAAATAAAACTTTCTGATTTTCACGGCTTTTACTGACCGGATGCAACTCCTCCTGCCTAGCCTTCTCAGCTGCTCGTTTCTGGCCCGGTACATTGAGCGAGTGCCGGCCTGGCGCTCTGCATATCGGCTTTCCCAAAAGACTTCATCTTTGCTATCACAGGCCCTCCTGCAATACGCACACTGAAGAAATGGCTCCAACAAGAAGTGGCCGAGGTGCAAACCGCCAACTCACAGAAACGTTAGCGGCAGCAATGGTTCCGGCAACCGCGGTGAGTGGGGGAGGTACCGACATCAGCAAAGTCTTAGCGGCAGAGGGTTCTGCTGCAAGCACTCAATTGACTGAAACAAATGGAAAGATAGGGGCTGTGCAGGAAGGGCTGGAGGCTATTGGGAGTGCCAAGAGTACTGTTCCGACTAAAAAACTCGGCAGGCAGGTCGTCCAATATCTCCAGTCTGGTAAAATATTGGAAATTACTGATAAAGTGCTATTTTCCTCTGGTGAGAACGGCTTAGTGGATAATATTATTAATGCTATAGCTTGCAACTCAAAACAAAGCTGCACTGACCTAAACACTAAACAAAGACTTTGCGACAGAAAGCTTGAGCCAAGAACTAACAGGGAGAAACCTGAATTAGAGATACAAATGGACTTTAAAGCTGTAAATGCAAACACAGATGGCGGAGATAGTTCTGGAAATATAGGATGGGATAGCAGAGACAGTGACAATAACAAACATAATGATCTTCCAGAAGCGCTGGATAGCGATATACCTAATGAGTTGCTGGTAAGCTTGGAGGGCTTGGAGGACTCGATATCTGTAGATAACTCTGATACTTCATTAGGAGAACAAGAACAATCTCCATTTAAAATACCAAGAGAGCAGCGCCCACAAAAAGAGCCTAAGAAGAAAACAAATAAAACGGACCTTTTAAAAAAAAAGTTAAACATACTAAAGATCCTAAGAAAACGACAAGCGTATTAAATAAAAGCACTGCATTAGAAAAGAAGACACAGGCAAAAGAAGATTTGAAGAACAGCCCAATGAGAAAATGGGTGTAGTCTAAAGGAGGAATCAAGAAAACTATCGCTAGGCTTTCAGGAATAGGGCTTACTGATGGAGGGTGTGTATTGGATAACTCCATGGCGCTAATGGAAAAGGCGCTATCAAAAAAGGAGGATCACACAGGGTCTGAGCGGGTGCAAAATCCGGAGAAGGTGTCAAGTGCCCCGGATATCGCTGCAGGGCTGATCCCTATATCTCATATGGACAGTAATGATCCTCCTTCTTTTCTACCCTTCTCTCCATCCTTAAAGCTACCTCAAGAACGGACTCCAACTCTATATTCCCTTTCCCTTGAAGAAGAACAAGGCTTAGTGGATCACAGTACTCAGGGCAGAGAAACAGCCATGCTAACTATGATACTGCAAGCTCTCAATGAGCAGAGAGAAGAAACACGAGCTTCTTTCTCTCAAGTCAGAGCTGATAATGGAAAAATTCAACAAACGTTGAAAGAGGTCATGGAGAAAGTCGGATCGGTGACGGAAGAGGTGGCGGAGCTTTAACAAAGAGTAGTCAGCATAGAAGAGGCTTCATCCAGAACCACTAGCTTTGCTGAAAAACATGAGGTACAATTGAGGGATGTACAGGTTAAACTCGAGGATGTGGAGAACAGACAGCAGGGACAGAATCTTAAGCTATTTGGGATACCTGAAGGCTCGGAGGGGGCAGATCCCAGAGCTTATATAGTCCAGACTATGGAGAAGGCCTTTACTGAGCTGGGAGATTGGGATTGGGATTGTCAGATTCAAAGGGCACACAGACTCCCAATAGTACAACGCCAGAAGAACCCTCAATATCCTAGGCCATTTTTACTTTATTTTTGTAACTATTTGCTGCGACAGGCGGTTTCGGTAAAGGCTGGTCCTAGGTCACCGGTAGTGGTGGATTCCATCTTCATGTTCTTTAGATCAGACTTCTGCAAAAATACCATGGATAAGAGATGGCAGCTAAGGCAGCTGATCGACCCGCTGAAGGAACTAGGTGTACAAGCCTACTTGCAAGAGCCTGCTAGACTTAAAGTTATTAGAAATGGGCAAAGTTACTTCTTTTTTTCTAAACTAGAGGTAGAGGAAGCACTGCAAAAATGGAAAAAGGAAGGGTCAGGCTGAATGGGGATCTAAAAAAAAAAAAAACCTTCAATTTTTTTTTCAATATTCATTAACATAAATATGTACAGATATATGCTTTCTCTCCCTTCATTATTCTTCTTCTTCTTCTTCCTTTCTTTCTTTGGTTTCTTTTTTTCTTTTTCTTGCATATGGTTTGGGGGGGTTCCTAGACTGGGAGCCAAGGGGGGCGGTCGAACCCTAGATAGCTGCCATCACAACGGCAGCTGTTAGAAGAGGCTGTATCCTCCTTCAAGTAGTAGGGTGGGTGTGAAGGACGGGAAAGGGGTAGGGGGGTGGGGGCGGATCTTCTTGATGTGTGAAAAGATAGCTGTTAGAGAAAATAAAGAAATCAACATGAATTTGTTATCAAATAACGGAGTGAATTTTGGTACTTTAGTGAATGCTAATAAAAAAAAAAAAAGCAAGCAAAGATGGTATCTTATTTTATAGAATGGCAGTAATAAAGTTTATAGCTTGGAATGTTGCAGGATTGAACAGTAGGAACAAGAGGTGGTTGGTAGAAGAGGAATTGCGGATGTATAATCCACATTTTGTCTTACTGTCAGAGACACATATAGCTCGTAAAGATCGTGGGGTATTGAAACAGCTGGGTTATGAAATAATTGTAAGTTCAGATCAAGATTCCTCAACCAGAGGTGTTGCTATTTTAAAGCATAGGCATCTAAAGAGTACGATCGAAAAATCACTAACAGATAAAAGCGGTAGATGGGCTATTACACAGGTGTTGATCGAGGGCAGAAAATATGTTCTGTGTGTAATATATGGCTCAAATATTGATGAATATCAAATAATAGATAAACTAAATATCGAAATGCTTAGCTGGGAAGGTGATAAGGTCATGATGGGGGACTTTAATTGCATTATGAATTATGCGATAGATACCACCAGACGAAATGCGTTTCATAGGATGAGAAAGACACGTGTAGTGATCAATGAGATGGGGCGAATACAGGCTATAAGAGATGTTTGGCGAGAATTATACCCCGATGTGCCGGGTTATACCTACTACTCTGCCGCTCATAGATTATGCTCCCGCATAGATATGGCATGGGTGTCAGATGAAACTTTAGAGTCTTGTATAATGGAGATATGTCCTAGGGTCACTTCAGACCATAATCCTATTCTTTTGACATTTAATATGCAGTTAATGAAAAAACAGACAAGGGAGTTCTCGTTTCCTCGGTATCTCCTAACAGACGAAATCTATATAGCAAATATCAAACAACATTTGAGAGAATATCTCAAAATTAACAACGGTTCTGCGGCATTAACAATAGTTTGGGACTCGTGCAAGGCTAGTATGAGAGGATTCACACAGCAATATATCTGGAAGCAGAACAGAGAACGTAAGGAAGAGGCGGAAAAAATAATCAAAGGTATTATAAATGCAGAGAATCAAGAAGCAGAAGCATTACTAAACGATCTTCAATGCGCAGAAGCTATAGGATTTTAATTAATAAATTTAAGATTAGCATTAAAGCGAGCATTTAAGGAGAAGATAGCGTCTAAAATTAACAAGTATAGGTTGTCTCAATATGAAAGCGGGGAAAAAATCGGGAAAATTTTAGCATTTAAAATTGCAGATGAAAAAGCTAAAACACATATTAAAATAATTAAAGGCCTCAATAATAAAACGTATGAATATCCAAACCAGATACTTGCGCAGTTTGCTGTATATTATCAAAAACTATACACGCCAGAGACTCAACCTCAAATGATTGATATTGTAAATTATGTACAGACATATACAACAAAAAGGATAGCCAACGAGATGTCAGAATTACTGTCTGAAGGTATCCATCAGGAAGAAATTAAAGAGGCCATTGCATCCTTGCCATCAGGCAAAGCATCAGGGGAGGATTCAATTCCTTTAGAACTGTATAAACTGTGTATAGATGAGTTACTCCCATTTTGTACTCAATTTATTAGATATATCGGAACAGGGGGGAATGCTCCTGATTCGTGGAATGTTACCCGGATAATTTTTTTCCTAAAAAAGAATAAGCCTCCAGAAGAATGTGGGTCATATAGACCCATATCACTCCTAAATGTGGATGCAAAAATCTTTGCAAAAATTCTTGCAACCCGATTAGCACCAGTAATGCCTGAATTAGTATCATCTCAACAACATGGGTTTATATTAGGAAGGGACACCACGGCTCACGTGAACACGGCTATAATAGCGTTTGATGTTGTAAGAATTAAGGTGGCCCCACTCGGTATGATATTACTAGATGCCGAGAAAGCATTCGACCGAGTGGGGTGGGATTTTCTTTGGGTGGTATTATCAGCATTCGGGATTAAGGGTACATTTTTACACTTAATTAAGTCCCTCTATTATTATCCTACTGCTAGATTAGCCTATGCAGGACTACAATCTGACCTGTTTCCTATTTCTCGGGGTACACGCCAAGGGTGTCCTTTATCACCACTATTATTTGCATTATCAATAGAACCTTTTATATCAGCATTACAAAATCAAACTAGGATTATTCCCTTTTTACATGATACGATTAGTTTAAAAATCACGGCATATGCTGATGATATTGCTCTATATACAGCAGATGTTATATCTGCAGTAAATGAGGTGGTCAACGAGGCAGAGAGATATGGCTCAATATCAGGCTATAGACTCAATACTAACAAAACCCAAGTATTAATGAACTATAAAGATGATGAATCAATAGCCGGAGTTTGTAACGAGGTTACATATTTGGGGGTTAGATTAACTGTTAGAATAGATAAAATTATCGAAATAAATTACGAAAGTCTACTTAAGGAAACTGCTAAATTACTTAAAAAATGGCATAAGGTCCCTATAGGTATCAGTGGCCGCATAAACATAATCAAAATGAAAATATTGCCCAAATTTATTTATTTATTCCGCTCTATCCCCCTAAGATTAAATGCTCTTTTTTTTAAACGCCTAGATGGAATCTGTGGCAGCTTTATTTGGGGGCATAAAAATGCACGCAGAGCAATTCATCTACTTAAGCTTCCATGTAGCCAAGGGGATCTGGATTTTCCAGACTTCAAATTATATTTCTGGGCAGCTTTCCTAGGCCGGATAAGAAGTTTAATATATCCTGCAGGACATAATGCATGTTTTTATTTTAAATTTATGTTAGGAGAGGAATATAAGATGTTCTTATTCAGAATAAACGATTCAAACTATTTCAAGCGGGTTAGATTCAAGGTCGCACGTGATATTGTAAATATATGGCGTTCTATTATGCTTAACTGTAACACATCATTTTATCAAGATAAGCTTCCTTTATGGGGTAATCCGGGTTTACCAGCAATTTTTCAAGATGTAGAGGGCAAGCGATGGGCTAGCTTCGGTATAAAATGCTTGGGTGACGTATTCGATCAAAATGGATTTATGAACTTTGGGAAATTAAAAACTATATATAAGTTAAAGCCATGCATGCAATTTAAATACTACCAAATTCGAGACTATTTTATTCGAGGCATGAAATTGATAAATGTTACAGGCTCTGCTATTTGGGAACAACTATATAAGGAGAACATAGAATCACTAATAAGTACCGGATATAAAACTCTGTGTACATTTAAGGCAGATGACTGTGATAGGTTAGCTGAAAATCTGGGACATAAATTAAGGATTTCAGTTACAGCTAATACCATATCGCGAGCATTTTCTAGAATTAATAACTCGGTACATTCTTCTAATCTAAGGCTACAACAATTTAGAACAATCTGTCAATTATATTATACACCAGAAAGGATATCAAGGTGGTCATCTCAAGGTTCTTCTGGTGAACGCACAAAATGCCCAAAGTGCAAATTACACGCAGCTGACCTAAAGCACATGTTCTTTTTATGCCCTCTACTAATAAACTACTGGCAGAAGGTAACTGAAGTAATCTCTGAAAAATTAGGGAGGGCACTAGTTTTTTCAGTTACAGAGGTATTAACCGGAGTACTGATGGTAGGCAAGCAGACTTAATATCTATACTACTGGTCAGTGCTAGGTTGACAATTGCTCGTGCATGGATTTCACCTATATCCCCATCGGTATTGGAATGGTGAGGATTAGTTAAAGAAACATATGATATGGAATTAGCATTAGCTAAAATAAGAGGTGTGCGTGCATTATGTAAATTTAACAAGATATGCCGACCTTTATTCTGAACTGTTCTTGTAAAAATACGTAAATAGCAATAAAATGTCTCTATAATTGTTAGTTGAATAGACTTGGATGCATTTCTCTTCTCATAATTTCTCCTTCCTTTTTTTTTTGTTTTTTTTGTTTTTTTTTCTTCTTAAATCCCCCCCCCCTTCCCCCCCTTTTTTTTTTTTTCCCTTTGGGGGGGGATAACATGTATTTTGAAAATAAGGATAATTTGTATATTTGGCTTGTATTACTATGATTATGCTTTTTTTTTTTAAATCAAACTGTATGTACCAATTTCTCTGTATATTTACTTTTTCTTGTTGATAAAAAATAAAAAGATTTAAAAAAAAAAAAAATGGCAGGTGAGTCGCTTGGGCCTTCTAATGACCATCTTTGGATATTGTGTAACGAGTTGCCTGACTCTACGATGGTCGCTCTCTGGCCTTTTACTGTGAATCTATGGCGCCTGCCTCTAAGATGGCTGCCAGATGGTGTTTCTTCTGTGCCCAGTGAATGGGCCACCTGACTTCAACATGGCCACCGGTGTTTCTCAAATCTCGCAAGACTTTGGAAGTCTCATTTCATGAGATTTGCCTTCTTCTGTGAGCCGGAAACACGTGTTGGATTTTAGTTTTAATTGCCAGGTCACCACTCACCTGAGTTGGCCATTGGGGGGGCTGCACCTTCTGTCACAGCGCAGCCAGGGAGAGCTCCTGGCGACGCGCGACCGGGGTGAGCTCCCAATGTCGTGGTGCCCCTTCCGGTTTTCTACCATGACCGCCAAGTCGGCGTGAGTAAACTCTGCATCCTACGCTCGTCGCCAGATGTCAAGTCGTGATTGCGCAGTGAAGGAGACACGACATACTGCACAGGTTCAACTTTCTTTATTCAACATATCCAAGAGCATCACTATCTATGTCTTCTTGCAAGCCTGCTCAATCCCTACTACTCTTCCTCCCATCAAGTCCTCCCTTTCTTGTCCCTGGCTCCACTCTACCAATGATACCTTCTTGTGCCAGGCTCCTAGTGTCCTGAGGTCAAAACACTACAGCCCATACTAGTCTTCTTGCTTTTGCTTAAACAGGTGAACCTGCCAGCTAAGACAGCCACTCTCAAATTGTGTAAATTGACTTTGGAAACTAAATGTACCTAAGTTACCATCTTACTCAGAAGATCCTTTACATGTCAAATCCTAAACACTGAAAAACTAGGATCAGAGATTGCAAAGTTAAAATGACTGGTGGCCCCTTTCTTAATGTGACAGTGAGGTATGCACAAGACTTGATGGTTATGTGTTATATGGTACAGTACTATATCTAATTTGTTTATGCAAAGCGACCTGTTGCATCTGTGGCTAGGGTGGCGCTCTATATGTACCAGTAATAAATAATAATAAAAAGCAAAAAAGATGCCATAGAAGTCAAGGAGAGAGTTATTTGCCTCAGATTAGCAAGACCTCTGACCTTACTGGTCAGTATCACTGCTCTCCTCCATACGGCTCCACCGTTGAGGGACTGCCCTTGAACCCAAGCTCCTTGCCAGGTAGGTGTTCGAGATCTTCCTCCACCCGCAGGCTCCTGCCTGCGCCTCATTCCTGGTGGTCTAGTGGAAGAGCACCCTTCTCTTCTACTATTCTGCTCTGCTCTGTGCCCTCTGTTCTTTTTTCTCTTTTGCCTCTTTTTCTCTTTTGCCTCTTTCTCTTTTGAATATTTTTCTCTTTTGCCTCTTTCCCTTTTGCCCCATTTCGCTCCCTCTTCCCGCACTCCCGCTGCCCCAGCAGCTCCCCCATCCAGCATGTTCTTTCCGCTCCCGCCTCCCAGGTGATCACCCTTCCCCTGACCCCTACTTAATGGCAAGCACGTCTGTGCCCGTCCACGCCCAGTGCCAGGGACCCTAGTCCCCCGATCCCCCACAGCTACAACCCCACTCCCTCCACGCTCTCAACCCCGGACGCAACAACAACTACCAGCTCTTGACACCGAGCAGCACCCAAGGCTCGATCCCCTGCCGACACTGCCGCCGCATCTTCACCCACCTCTGGACACCAGCAGCAGCCCCCAGCCCACCGGATGCCATCACACACAAACCCCTGAAGTGCATTCGTCTCAGCGTGAGCTCCCTGCACAGAAAAGCTATAGAAATCTGTGACCACCTCAACCCTCACACGCCCGACGTCACCTTCCTCACAGAGACCTGGACCAACGCCAGCTCCGCACCCGACATCACAACTGCCATCCCAGATGGATATACGATCCTAAGGAAAGACCGCCCCACCCGCCCAGGAGGAGGCCTTGCCTTCATCCACAAAAGCTACCTCTGCACGACAACCACTGACTCAGATGACGCCTCGCCCCCCCATGGAACACATCCACTTCCAGATCCAGACAAACCCTAGAACGAAGCACCATGAAATTCTTGTCTACAGAATGTTGGACCCCCGTGCCCCGTTCACCAACATCATCGCCGACCTCATCGCACCACACGCCCTCGCCTCCACAGACTACATACTACTCGGAGACCTAAACTTCCAACTGGACAACCATGATGGCCCCAACACCACTGCCCTTCTAGAGAACCTCACCAATATAGGACTGAAGCAACTTGTCTCAGCCCCCCACTCACACAGCAGGACACACACTTGACCCCATCTTCGCAGGAGGAAACAGCATCTTCTTCAGCCACACCACAGAACTGCTCTGGACTGACCACCACTGCATCCATTTCTCTTCTAGAAAACCCACTGCTCACACGCATGTGCACCTCCTCCCATGCAGAATCTGGAACAAAGTCTCAGAAGAACACTTCAAATCTGCCCTCACCTGCACTCCACCCCCAACTACGACAGACACCAACGCTGGTGCAAGAAACCTCCACCTATAGGTCACCAATTGCACCAACACACTCGCCCCCCTCCAGAAGACTACAAGATGACACAACAAGAAAGCAAACTGGTTCACCACGGCACTCGAAGAATCCTAGCGCTCCTGCCGACAACTGGAGAAAACATGGAGAAACAGCAAACTCCAGAAACAAGCACCACCTACAAAACAGCCACCACAGCACACCACAAACTCTTCAAATGCACAAAGAAGAATTTCTTCCAAGACAGAATCTTCTCCAACGACCACAACTCCAAGTAACTCTTCTCCATCATACAGGAATTTGCCAAACCCAACAGCAAATCAACAGACGTCCCTCCATCCCAAGACATCTGCAACAGACTCAGCTCCTTCTTTCACCTCAAGATCAAGACGCTCTACGACAACTTTGACGACCAAGACCTCTGCATCGCCTCAACCCCCGCCACCAGTAATGCCACCCAAGAGACCCTACTTACTTGGACCCCACCAACGACAGAAGACACCATAAAGACCATGAAGAGTATCCACTCCAGAACACCTTCAGACCCCTGCCCGCAACACATCTTCCACAGGGCCGCCAAAGCCATTTCACAGGAGCTACGTAGAACCATCAACTACTCCCTCAAGACCGCCACATTCCCCGACAACTGGAAGCACGCTGAAGATAACTCCCTCCTAATGAAACCCTCTGCAGACCCGACGGACCTCAAGAATGTCAGGCTCACCTCGCTGCTTACGTTCGCAGCCAAGGTCATCAAAAAGGCCGTCAACTCCCAGCTGGCATACTTCATCGAAGCCAACAACATCCTAGACACCCCCCAATCCAGGTTCCGCAGTAACCACAGCACCGAGACCACCCTCGTCGCTGCCACAGATGACATCCACGCCCTCCTCGACCAAGGACAAACAAAAGCCCTCATCCTTCTGAACCTATCAGCAGCCTTCGACACCGCCTCCCACTGCACACTAGCCACCAGACTCCACAATTCCGGCATCCAAAGAAAGGCACTAGACTGGATGCGCTCATTCCTCACAGGCAGAACACAGAGAATAAGACTCCCGCCCTTCCTCTCAGAACCAAGAGAGACCAGATGTGGAGTACCCAGGTGGTGAGCAGGGGTTATCTAAAGTATGTATCCCTCTTACTCTGACTAGAAGTATGGGTCCCTATTTGGACAAAGGTACCTACCTCTTCCAACTAGAGACCCCCATTTCTAAAAATGTCTGAAAGAATTTGCACAAAATAAAGTTCCAACATTCTGCCAAATTTCGTACAATTGCGCTCAGTTGTTTTTGATGCATCGCTTACTACATTTTCCAAGGGGAATCAACATGGGAAAATAATATTTTTGGATTCGCTTTTTTTTTTGGTCTCCGCTTGATGGATCACCCAGACACTTCCCAGGAAACAGCTGAAGTGGATGAATTTTTTGGGAAAGTTTCATGAAGATTCCTCAAATAGTGCCAAAGGTATTAGTGAAAGAAAAAATGTTCTTCCTATGCAAACTCTGGCTTAACTATAACTACTGGAATGTCCATAGACCCACAGGACCTACATACACTCCAGTTTTGAGAGCATGGCTCACCTCATATGGCTTTGGCTCACTGCTCATTGCATGTTGCTGTGTAGTGGCCCAAAGGCTCACAGATGAAATCTGAGAAGGGTCTCTGTCCGGGGTAAGCAACCCCACCATAATGTCATCCTTCTTCAATGAAAGCAGGATGGAACTTTGCTTTCTGAAAGCTCAGGTATCAGGATCTCTGTGCATACAAGCCCCAAGAATCAAAGTTCTCCAATAGAGCAATGCACCCATCACTCCTATTGTAAGTTTTACATTTTGAAAAGTAGACCTCTAAAACCCAAATAAATTCTCTTACAGAAGGTTAGGAGTCATAGCATCAATATATTCAACTGCCATGTGAAAGGTTCCAAAGAACACAGCAGTGTGACACTGGCATGCAATAACGAAGGACTGAATACCCCTCAATATAATTATCTAATGTTTCCAAGTAGAAAGTTTTCATTCAGTATATCTTTGCCATTTGTCTAGAAAACTTGAGTAGAAGGAAGGTGCATAAAATGCCCACCGTTTTCGTATAAAAGAAGGTAGCTCTATAATGTGTAGGGATATCTAAGCACTTTAGAGCAATTTGAAATTCAGATTGATAACAACCTAATAACTAAAGAATTGTATTTATACTCAATCCAGATACGACAAAAGATTCATGGTTATCTAATAACTTGTCTTTTTATTTCCACAAATCAAGAATAAAAATTAATTTATTTATTAATCAAAATTCAAACACTATCAAAATGTATTTTTAATTAGATTACATAACTCATAAATACTTAATTATAATAATCAAAATACTTGAAAAACACCCGTCCAAGCAAACTAATCACTTATATACTATTAATCACACATAGTGACGGGAAGCACCCTAGAACTAATGTGATCTCTCATTCAGCATCTCAAACAGCTGGGGGTCATTCATTTATCATAGAACATAGATTAGAAGTTACAGAATAAACAATATTGTGTATACAGACAATGCTCCTAAATCAATGTAACAGGCACCAGCAAGCTGATCTTCTGTGCCAGTACTCTCAAAGAGTATGCACGCAAAGGCTCAAACAAAGACATAAGAAACATTGAAACTAAATTTAGGTCAAGATATAGGAAGAAAGTGTTATTGTTTCAAGCTCCAGGCAAGAAGTATTGACTCTACACTCTGGCACCCTCATTGTGACAGTAGAGAGTCTGTTACTTGGATTGTGATGGGGGCACACGACTTAGCTTCAGGGGGTTTGGGTCCCAAGGTCACCACCCCCACTTTGGTGCAATTAAAATGACATGCACCCTATGAGGCCATTTTTTCTTCACTTCCTCTCTATTAGAGGGACAGGAGGGCATGGCCGTAGGTGTTGAATGAACAGTTCAGCTGCAAAACATCCCCGAGAGACTGGGGAACATCCCTCTCCCTAGAACAAAGGACAGATTTTGTTGTAGTACATTGCAAAGAAATCCACCCTTGGTGCCCAACATCTACCATGCTCGACGTAGCTCTCATTCATTATCTATCTTCAAAACCTTTTTAGATGATCATCCCCCACATTCTTCCTTCCCGACGATTAACATTTGCCAGCCCAATTATTTTGTCAGTGCACCAAGCCCAAAGCTGCTTCGTCTCTTAGCACTACGGGTCAGATGTACGACCTGCAAAATAGCGCCCCGCAATATGCGACTCATTTGCGACTCGCAATTTGTGAAGCACTATTTGGCATGTACAACATTGTGTTTAACACTGTTTGCGATTCCCAATGGGGTAGCAAATTGCGAGGCTCATGAATATTAATGAGCCTCTCGCAATTTGCGAGCCAATTGGGAATGACAGGCCCTCCCAGGGATGGTGGCCTGCTGGGTTCAGCACAGGGCCGGCTCTAGGGCGGTGCAATGGTGCCATCGCACCGGGTGCTGACTGCGGGTGGGGGCGCCGTGTACTATGGTTTGGTTTTAAAAGCACCTGTTTATTTGCCTCCAGCAATTTTCAGCCAACAATAAAAATGTCAAAGTAACTCCGGTGAACTTGTACCATACAGATCACAACGTGCATATAATGTAAATAGGTCAATGGTTTACTGCTTTTGTCACAGAGATCCGTTTGTTACTTGCAGTTTATAAGTTAGAATCCTAATGTAGTACAGTGAGCTAGTCACTGTCATAAAAGAACTACAAGAAAACTTCAAAATATAGGCTGGAGCATTATGATTTTTCCCCAGTCTTTCATTATCCTAATGTTGCAAAATGGGTTCATCAGGGTAAAAATCAATTCTTATTATTAAAGAGAACCTCCAAACATTTTTTTTGTAAATTCTAAGGGCCTCATTTATGAGAAGTGTTGCATTGTTGCGTTAAAACAGCGATGCAACACTTCTCAGTGCGCCCTCCTTGAGACACCAATGATGCATCATGTTTACTGTATGATGCATCATATCGCAAGGAATGACAGATACGTCAGTATTTCTGACTTATCTGTAGCCGCAAAACCGACGCATTGCTGGGGTGTGTCTGACAACAGACGCAACTCCAGCAATGTGTCCTTTCACATGGGGCAAGCCCCATGTGAAAGGGCCTGTGTCAGTCTTATGCCTGCTCTGAGGATTTCAATGCGACCCTTCTACAAGGTTATTTCCAGGGGAATGCCCACCCTGCATACATTATACTTGGCACAGGTATAATGTGGCGCAGGGTTTTACAAAATGACACATCTGCCTAGATGCGTCACTTTGTAAATAGAGTGCAACATGGCATATTTTTTACACTGCTGGTGCGTCGCAAAAAGTGACGCACATGTGGCGTAAAAGTGACACAAGGGTTCATAAATAAGCCCCTAAGTTTGTGCTTCTCCAGACCAAGCACTCTCAAACTATTGTGTCTACCAGTATGGATGATGTGATTCCACCTTGTAGTCCTCTGTCTTATGTAACATTTCATGTTTACTGATTTACACACCTATGATTGTTTGTCTCTGTGTAGTTAGTGTGTGTGCGATGTAAAGTGCTCTGACACCCTACAAAAGTATGAGTGGTGCTATATAATTAATAAAAGACATCTGAGAGAGACTGGTTATGGAGACTTCAGGGGTACTGTGAAAGGATGGTAGTGAGAGAATCCGTGGCGGAGGTGGTCATTAGGGGGGTGCCAACAAACATTGTCGCACCTGGCGCCACCAGCGCTAAAGCCGGCCCTGGCTCAGCAGACCACCATGTCTGGGACTGCTTTCAAATAAAGCCCGTTTTCCTTAAAGGAAAACGTGATGCATTTAAAGGAAAAATAAAACGTTTTCGTTTCATTTTTTTAAGGGCAGGTAGTGGTCCCTGGGACCACTGCCTGCCCTTAAAAAATATTTTTAGAGACATTCACTAAGTGGAAGGGGTCCACTGGGGACCCCTTCCAAATTGCGACTGCATTACCTCCCTCTTGAAGAGGGTGGTATTTAGTGAGTGTTTTGCGACCGCAATTGCGGTCATAAAACATTCATACATTGCTTTGCGGGCACTATTTGGAAGGGAATGCCCCTTCCTAATAGTGAGTCGCAATTCCTAAATAGCGAGTCGCAAATAAATTGCGACTCGCTATTTAGGAATTGAACATGGCCCTGGGCCATTTTTCATGTGAAAACGGGACACAACCCCGTTTGCGCATGCAATTTAGGGCCATACATCTGGCCTCACATTTTGAGTAGACTCAGTCTTGCTTGTTCACATAAAACATCGTAGTGGTATTGCCGATCAAGATCTGTATCTGTTGACTTTGCAACTGAGGGAGAAACGCTTTCATGGCAAGTCTTGGACAACAAACTTATCTGATACCTGGGAACATTTTGTGACTGAAAACAAACAATCAGTCTTCATAGATACCTGCTTTAGAGATTATTGCATCACCATCTTGAAATCTTGGCTAAGCTGCTTCCTTAGGGGTATAGAACTACATACAAAAACAGCAAAGTAACTTGGGACAGATGGAGGGTGGTGGTATTTTTGAATTTCCTTCTATGTATCGATATCCCAACCTATTTGAATGCATGATTGATCGCAGTTTTGTCAACCCAAACTCAATCTTTGTGACAGAAGTGATCTACTGCACACAAGCCCAATGAAGATTAGCTGCAAATCCTCAACCTAGCAGTATATCTGAAAAACAGCAGCCAAATATTTATTACTTTTTTAAGATGGCAGACCTCATCCTTCGGTCACTGTAGGAGCTTTGAGAATCCCACAACTCTCCACCAGACGTAAAGTGTGTTCCTAATGTCACAGGCACATAGTTCATATCTAGAAGAAGAAAAGGATAGCAACTGTGTAGATTATTGTCTTGATTCTTTGTTTAAAGAGGCTCTATACATACTCAAATCGCATTCTTGAGCAGCTATTTTTCATTACAAAGTTCCACAATAGGGGTTGAGGGCAGATATACCAACAAATCCTCAATGTTCATGCACAGTTTTAGGCTCTACTCAAGTAGAGTTCAAGACATGTTGTGATGCTTCCTCAACTTGAAAATATTGTTTAAGAATTGTTATATTGATACTTCAGTGCATTTAGTAAGATAGTAGGTTTGGGAAATGTTGGGAATGTTGTGTCCTCCTGCCTATTCTTCCTTTTCTGGCCTGCTTTTGTAACTTCTTCCTCAGCAGCCGTGACATCTGCAAGCCTGCGGAAGAGCTCTGCATTTTTTGTTCATCCAATAGAAGGATTGCACCCTAATTTTATTCTTGACCTTAGTGGTGGGTGGCTAATGCATCATATTCAGGCCATGAGATGTTCACTGTTGTTGGGTGCATTATATTTAGTGGTGGGTACCTAAATTGGTCAGGCTCTCTGGTACACCATAACCTCTGTTCTGCTTACTCACAACTCTAGGATTTGCCTGCCTCAATACCCATCACTGACCATGCACCTCCTCACTTTATGTTGTGCCAGGAGCCAGTTGACAACGGGAAAATATCCAGCACAGGATTTCCTAACAGTGTCTCTCCAATACACATCCTGCTTGAAATGATCTGCCCTCTTGTTGCCCCTCGGTTCGGTGCAGAAATGCCTTGGAAGATGAGTCCTCTATTGACTGTCTGGAAATATGGACCTTGAACATAGCACACCATGTGATAGGTCCTGGTTTTCCACCACTGCCTCCAGTGTGCCACAAATACTGCCTCCCAGAGAAAGTAGGTTGTATTTATATTTATCTGTATCTCTGAGGAGGACTGGGAGAAACATCTCACTGGGACTTCTCAGTTTACAAAGAGGTCAGACCAAGCCTAGAATAATTGGTACCTCTGCTGCTGTTCCTTGACCACCTGACCAGAAAGGAATTTCTTTGACAGAAAGGGAAAGGCACATTTGCCTGCAGCCCCTTTGAAGGCCAGCTTGAAGTAATCATGCCCAGGATCAACAAGGCTCAACAGTTGAGCCAGCTGAGCCTTAATAGACCTACGATTGCATCTCTTGAAGGTCAAGCCTGTCCTGAAACTGCCAAAGATATGTGGTTTCTGGTGACCTCTGCGCCGTTGGCCCACCTGTCTTTCTGGGATCTAATATCACCTGTTTTTTTTTTTTAACCGAAGAGGACCATAAGGGTTTTTTTCCTATCACCCTATGCCCTTGAAGATGACACATTCACTGAAACTGATTGTCATGATTCCAAAACACGTTGGATCAAAGTCACTATCACCTACATTTCACGAGATAAAGGAACATATGCCATCCTTGTTTTAATTTAGCATCATTCTGTCAAGAGGTCTGAAAAGCATTCTGTCAGCAGAAGGCATCTAGGGTAGCCAACGTTGCTGCAGCCATTTACCTTTGACAGGTACATGGCTTGAAAAGGACACGATTTGCCGGAACAGTGAAGAAGGACTGTGCACAGACATCAGAGGTTGAGCTGGATGCATAGTATATGCTTTCTTGCTGCATGATGATAGCCATTTGGCAATAATGGCAATAAGAAGTTGATGAAAATATGCTGAGAGAATTGAAAGATGGAACGCCAATATTAACTTTTGGCACAATTGTGGGATCCATTTTCAGGACCCCTTTGTCTCAATGCAAAAGCTTGCCGGCTCTTTAGTTCCAATGGGCTTGCAGCTCAGCTAGGCATCAAACTGATGTGATGGTCAACAAGAAGCCAGTGACTTGGAAATGTTATGCATTAATGTGGCCAGGACTAGAATCAACTCCCAGTAGACTGTGGATTAGGCATGCCAGAGGTCTGGCTGTGGAGGAGGAATCCATAGCTTTATTCCAGTAGGTTTCAATGCTGAAAGGTACATCCACCCCTTTCAGCCAGCTGACATGTGAAAACATACACTGGGCAAATGAGTTTTAATTTGCTGCTGTGTCCAGTGGCAGAATGCCAACAACCTGCTCCCCTACAAAGGCTTGGTTGAGGACTACCTTCAGAGATTCAGGTGCTCCGAAGAGAAACTCCATTATGCAAAAGTGAACACCTAAGGAACGTGCCCTCAGGCTGGGAGAGATGCAACATTCTTGTCCCTCGCTCCATACACTTTATTGGGAAACAAACATGGATATCTTCTTGTCCAGAAATACCACACCATGAAGATCCTTGATCAGTCTGAATGATCTCTTCATGTTCTCCTGCAATGGAGCCTGTAGCAACCAGTCATGCAGGTGGAGAGAGGTCTGAAGTCCACAACAATGAGTATGATCTGTCACTCCGGCAAGTCAGTTTGTGAACACTAGGCCCAAATTGCAATCTGAAAGTAAGCCCTTGGAATTGGTAAAGGACAGATCAACTACAAAACTGAAGACCTCCAATGTTTGACACACTTGAATGTCAACAGGCATCTTGAAGGCCAGCATGGCCTTGGAATTCTTTTGGTTGAAGTAAGGGAACTCATCTGTAAAGTCCCTATTGTTAAGCCTTTTGTCCATGTACCTGTTGAGAGACCTTGGTTCTTGCTTGGTATTTATCCGTGTCTTCTTCTGTTATTAGGAAGAATCTGGTGTAAACTCTCTTCCATCACTAGCACAGGAAGTTCCCATATTGCACCTTTCAACAGAAGAGTTTGTATGTCCTGATGTAGTAGCTCTAAATGTTGATCGAGGGCAACCCTTCTGGGGTGGTATATCTGAAATGTCATTGGACAAAGCTTCTGAGATTTTGATCGGAGGCCAGAAAGCACAGCCTACAAATGCTTGAGCAGAACTACTACGTGAAATATTTGTAGGGCAGCCTGAGGTGCTACTTTCTCTGATATCAGCAGTTTCGATATTGATCAGCACTCAATGTGCAATCATATCGGCAATTCATCTGGCACCAAAGTAATAGTATTATAAATAAGTCTTCCCAACACCACTTTTAAATATATTTTGGAATTTCAACAATTGTTCTCGAAATATCAGATTATAAGTTTTAAAAATGCAACATTTTCATCTCGAATACACACTTTTAATATTTGGTGTGCATATATTTATTCAAATAACTAAGTAAAAGCTTCTAATTTAGCAGCTTGGACTGCATACAGGAGAGCTACTTATAGGTAGTTGGAGAGCTACTGGTAGCTCCTGTACTACTCGTTGGAGAAGCCCGATCTAGCTACACCACCCATACATGCCAACAGATCTGATTTGAGTGGGAGTCCCGATTTCTTAAGCAAAAAGTGGCTTTATTTTAGCTGTCTCTGCATTAAATGTGCCACTGTTTCAATTGAAGTGATGTGGAAAATATATTCCCCCGATTTTTTTTTTTTAATCATAATCCCCAACTTTTCTGTTCTACAATGTTGCCATGTATGACCAACATACGACAACCACTGAAGTGCAATCCACAATGGTGTTGCCTTACAATGCACACGAAGGGCTCAAAAGCTTAAGCAATTACTAAATGGTAATAAAAGGCAAAGCTGCATGATGACTGCAGATATTTCAGTTTGGTTTGCCATGGTTACGTTTGCTCGCATGTGCACCGGTGGCTGTGTAAACAGATATCCACCTAAAGAAATTGTCACCAAGGTACACTCTGGAGCATCACAAAGACCCACTCTAGAGAATCAAATGCCTTTTCTGCGTCCAAGAGCATAACCAATGCGAGAAAATCTATGTCAGTTTGGTTCATCAGGTCGAAAATTGTAAGGTGTGTGTCGTGAATAGCCCAGGAATAAACCCAGACTAAACCAGGAATATTAGGCCCTACATATATGTCATGAATCTTGTGGTGATGATCTTTGTCAGTATTTTGGTTGCAACACTAAGAACAGTGATCTGTAGAAAGAGCACAGTGAAGTGTGCTTTCCAAGCTTCAGTAATGTGACTATTACAGCTGCTGAGCCCCGGCTGTGGTGTCCCCTTCATGTATGCCTCCTTGAACAAAGTCAATAATGGGGACCTAAATCTCCCCATATTCTTCATCGAATCCAAGTGGCAGTCTATCTCTGCTTGGGAACATGCTCCCTGACATGATACATTTCCGAACCTCAAATTAGCTGGATCAAAACTTCACTGTCATCCCAGGCCACTGAGATCGCATTCATTTACTGAGTTGAGCATAGTATTTGGTAAAAGCTGACAGAATGCTGGGGGAGTCTCTAGGAAGATTACCCACATCCTCAAGTTCACTGGCCATATGAGAGGACCTGTCTCTTACAGGGGGCAAGGGGTATGTCACCCCACTCTCACATTGTAGATCAGTGAGTGGAATATTTTCTCAGAAACGTAAACTCCCTGTCCAATGTCTCCCTGGATTCTACCAGTATGAAATGAAATGAGATGACTTTATTGTTTAGTTAATTAAAACCGTAACAATGTTACACATAAAACATTCTCATATGTGAAATAAAACCGTAGCTAAATGTAACCACCACGATGTAGTTATTACAGAAGTATAAAATCAAAAATTACTCTTCAGTATCGTGTAAAGGTTTAGTTTGTGTTATTGGTTCTCCCAAAATATTTTTTAAAGCTAATTTGTGACTTTTGTTGATTCTACCAGTAGTTTTAGTCTCCATCATGTTTCTTTGTTATGCATCTACATGTATGCATTGTCTAGTTCTTTCATTTTTCCTTCAAGACATTGGTATTTAGAGTGGATAGGATTTAGTACTCCGGCCATTTTTGAGATACACATACACTTACAATAAACCTTAAATGCCACCAGTAGTGTGCCAGTACTGTCAACCAAACCCAGCCTTTATTGTTCTTAAACTAAATTGATTGCCTGGCTAACTTCAATTTTAAAGATGCAACCTCGAGCTAAGCAATAAATAGTAAATAGAAAATGTTGCATCTTCAATGGAGGAACAGTTTGCATAAACCTAGTTCCAGGTGATCTCGATGACATCATATGTCCACGAGGCTATGCTGCTTTATAATCTGAGTGACTGCTCTGTGTGCGCCTAAAAATATATGCTAGTAACTGGGATCCTTTCTATGCTGCGGTCAATGATCTACATCAGTTTTTCGAACCATCCTCCCCCTCAGAAACATTGCAATTGCAATGGATTATCATCCATATTCAATTATCCTAATCTGTATACAGGCTATGAAGGTTTATTACGGACTGCTCTGTATATTCTCTCACACAGTGGCGGCTGGTGACATTTGAAAGTGGTATGCGTAAAAGCTCTGAGTGCCCTGTGACGAGTGAGCTTAGGGAGCGTGCCCGACTGTAATAAGGGGGAATTGGGGCGTTCTTTAAACATGAGCATGCATTGCATACATACAAGCAGAGTCACGTTCATCCCAAAACGACAAACACCAACAAACACTTTTAATACGATTCCAAGATGTCCCAGTGTTTGATGGCATCTGGGTGCTGTTGAGACTCGTGGCACAATCCATTGGATTACTCTTTGAAATGAAGACTGTTTCCCAGCCGTCTTCACTTTCTTTATTCCCACACACTGTTTGCTTCTTTCTCCCTCTGTATTGCAGCAGTCCCATGTCGCCTGAGTGTTTGAAGCCAATAGATGTGTATGTCAGCCTGTTATCCTTCCTATACCCCCCACCAAGTCATAAACCATTGACTGTGAAATTCTCCTCGCCCTCACCTCCCATTTATTCTTTAAGACTACGGCTGACAATAGCCAGGAATACCAAGGTAACGCATGCCTGCTACCTGAGTCATAAAGAAGCACACAGCACGAGGGCTCTTTACACTAGAAGGCCAGGCCCCTTCTTCGCCTCCAATCGGTATGCAAGTCCTTATTTTTTCAATACGCTAAATAAATAATGCATACTAGCAGTGCTATGAATAAGAAGTTCACTTTTCAAAGCGCTTACTATAAATCACTGCGGCATGAGCCATTATTAAATTAGGAGTCTTCTCAATGGAAAAATTAACATGGTGCCCTTCTGGCACTGCTTAGCTATTCCTTTTAAGGTCTCGCCTAGCGACGCAGCGCATGCGTTGCTCGCCGTGGCGAGATCTATTGTCGTTGGTTTTGTGTTCAGAAGGGGGACAGGATCTGTGCACGCGCCCGGACAGCCGGGCGATGTGCACGAGCATTTCCTCTCAGACGATTTCAGCTGCTGCTTGTTCTGCAGGTGAGGCGCACTTCACTTCACCCTGCCTTCAAGTGAGCGGGCTTCTGCGCCCGGACAGGCGATGTGCACGTATGGTATGTTACCTTTTGTGCAGTCCATTTGATTGTTTCTGTGTACATTGTTTTGGGAAACACCTTTAAAATAATATTTTAACAAAGACGGTGAAAAACCAGACTACTTACATTGCATACACTTCAGAATGAGATGCTGCAGTTGGAATGAAAATTAAACAGGGGGTGGGAATTCTATACTGGCTTACTGTGGCACTGCCCCTTTAAGAATGTAATGTCTAGCTCCAGAAGAACTATATACTCTATGGTTTAGAATCTTGCAGTTAGACAGAGAGGCTGTCAGTTGGTTTCACCCTGCTACTCTGCTGTGCTGGGGGGCGTGTTTGGTAGGATAATACAAGGGTCAGATGAGGAGCCGAAAAAGTGAAACCTGTGAGCTGCCAGGCGCAGCGTGGACTGAGGAGTCAGATAGAAGACACCAGCTGTTAGGCAGAGGGGTAATCAAAGCAGACACAAAGAAAATGGCGAGTACGAGAGAAAAGTAGACCCTTTCTCGCTTCTTGTTATGTTTCTTTTACGAGTTGAGCCCAAGACAGGCAGTTCTTTGCACAAGCTGCAGGGCTCTTCTGTTTCCTGCTCTGTAGAGTATCAAAGCAGCCAAATGACAAACACGAGTCTTTCAGTCCCGTGCTCCACAAGATGTTCTGGTGAGTGCAGTTTTCATTCTTCTAACACTTAGCCATTTATTTGGGGTTGTGCAAGCAGGTCAGAAAGTGACCGCCCGAGTTATTTGGCTTCTGTTTGTGCACATCTTCAAAAGATTTCACTTACGGATGCCAGTTAAGTTTGAAAAAATACCGGAAGTGAGAAGCTTGCTTTCTCTGTAACCTTTGGTGAGGATCTTCTGTTCTGCAAACTTCGTTAAAGGTCTTAGATGAAAATGCAGCGTGGGGCACGGCGTGCACTGTCACCCTACTACAATCAATGAAAGATTTTCGGGTCATTAGACTTTGTTTTTTTAGCTATTATTATTTTTATTTTTTTAAGCAAAGGAAATATAATCTCAGATGGTTCCTTAGTAGTAATTACTGACAGTGGGTGACCTTTTCAATAAAAATGAGTTCGTGTTTGGGAAGGGAGTTGTATATAAGGGATGCCCTTGTCAAGGTGATAAGTCTCCACATTTAAACATGAAATGCACTCCAGTCGGTAATAATCGGAGGATCCTCCAGCCAAGTGAGGTGAACACGAGACTAAAGTAGTGATGGTTAAAAAAAAAGATACCTTAAGCAGCAGATGTGTATATGTATTCTTGTATATTTTTTCTAGGGCACAGAGGATTGTTTTCTGTCAAGGAAATCCCACAAGTGGCAGCTCTGTCACTAGTGTAAATATGGAGGGTGGGGACAAGTGGCAGCTCTGTCACTAGTGCAAATATGGAGGGTGGGGACAGACCCAAGGATTCAGTAACACTGGCTTCAAGCAATGTGGCTCCGATTAATACATCAGATGGCTCTACTGACATGGGGGCCCCAGTTAGAACTCCGGCTTGCAACCATTTACATCTACAGTAGCCTCTGGAATCAACCCAGTTTGTCCTGGTGCTAAACGACGTCCCATCCTTCTGCAAAGATCAATATGAAAGATACAGTGAACTGTGGTTGGTTAATAACCTTAGCAGGGCATCAGCCCTTGTAGAAAGCATTAATATTATAGGACGTGTTTCAGGATCGGGAGTAGTGCTCGAACAGATAATGGGGACTGTGTCAGGGGGAATTTGAAATCTGCGTTTTATGTTGAAAGAATGAGGTCTGTCTTTTTCACTTCTAGTTTGACCTCAAATAACATCTCTGTGGTTCTTTTGGGATATTTTAATGAACCCAAGGATTACATAGCAACCCGAATGAATTTGTTACCTCTGTGCACGCGCTCCTTCAAGCCTCTTCCTCCCCTACCTCCATGTGTCACGCAGAAGCCAGTCACCCTTCCTAATCGCTTGTCCCCACGGAGTTCTTCGGTAGATGAGGATTGACTGCTGGCATCGCCTACTCCAACTCTTGGCTTTAAGAAAATAAAGACCAATGCTGCTTTTGTGCACGTTGTGATCCTCGAGGGCCTCACTGCCCTTTTTGGTCAAGAGAGTAGATTTCTCTGATTTCTTACTTGGATTAGTATAGATGATATTACAAATTTGCATAATCATCTGCAAATGTATTTTATCTCTGAAACCTTTCTCTCTTCGCCTATCCACTCCTTCAATGCATTGTTTATTTGAAATTAGTTTGTTTCTATACATTGCTAATTTTCTCTCTCCGTGATAATCTATGATTTGCATTTGTATAACAAGTACTTGATGAGCATTTTACTTCACATTATTTATGATAAATATTATAAAATGTACACTGAGTCTGTTGATTATTTAGTAGTTAGATAGGTACATATTATAGCTATCAACTTCTCAACTTCACACATTCATCGCCACAAGTAATATATGTTGTAGGGAGAAATGCAGGTTCTATTCTTGTAATTGGAAAGTTGGGTAGAAACTTGCATCACACTGACACCTAGCGTGAAGGGATCACTTGGGTAGTGTAAATGGGCCTATGTTTATGAAAAAGTATCGATCCCTGATTGCTGGATCACTTCTGGCTGTCTGAGGAACCCATAAGGTTCCTCAGACAGCCCTCCAATAAATTCTATAGGATCATAAGTCATGGCTGTAATCACATAATTACTGCAGGGCATTGCAGCTTACCTGAAAGGGATACAGCAACAGTATTTCCTGTCGCTTTTGTTTGAGAATGAACTGATGCAATGTCCGGATATTATCCTGAAACATTGATGGAATTAAATCCAAATTTTGTAACCCAGTTAGGGTTAACATAATCTAGAAGTATCCATTGCTATGTCTCCAAGAAACGTGCCTTTCATATTGATGGCTCCATCTCAGATTGTACTGACACACCTCCATCAAGGACTGAATAGGTAAATGAAGGATTGGCTATTCTGACCTCTACCACCCTAGCAGGAATATTGATTAAAATGTATATGAATTCCTCCTATTATCAATGTGTCTGATGTGATGTTGTAGGCAAGAGAAAGCTACCTTTAATCAGTAATTAATAGATCATCTTTGATCTGAGAATGTTGTTTTTGCATTGAAAATTATTTTAATATGTTCATGCAAGGTTGTGGGGTAATTTTTCACATGTTTTGATGGGTGGTTTATATGGTCATATCTGCAACTTACCTGATAAATGTCTGTGGTTTGGTTTCTGGTTATGGTGTTACATACTTCATTCAAAATGCCTATGGGGATGCACTAAATAATCTTCTAATCAAATTTCAAGTACTTCCCCCTTGTAATATTTGTCACCCTTCGTCACTTCACCCACCCACTTTTCAAGGGAATGGTAGTTCTAGAACTACAGATTTTATTCTGGTTGCCTTAATCATTAATACTCAGCTTTCACATCCTCCCCTGGGTGTGAGTGATCACAACCCTTTTATTATGGATCTTAAGATTGCACTCAGGGCTAATAAAGCTTTAAGGTCAATACAGGAAGTAGAGGTAGGGCAGCGGAATGGCCTTACGATCAAGTGGAATTCCATTGACTCCGATACATTTCTTGTAACTACTATAAAAACCAACATGGCCCACGCTCTAATGTATCTGGACGATACAGCAGATGGTCACATATTAGGCAGGATTTTTAAGACATCTGCACAAGGAATACACAAAACTGCATGGGTGGTTTGACTCTGCCTGCACCAAGTTACATTGAACTCTAAAGAAGGTGTTAACAACAAATCCCAGAAATGTTGAACTGGCTAAAAAATCTAGGACTCACTATAAAGAAACCTTGAGATAACGGAAAATAGTTATTAAAGAGGAGGCATGGGAAGCCTTAGAAGATGCCAGTCATCAGCGTGATGGCAAAAGACACAAAGATGATGGACAGAATGCAGAGCAAATCAAACATTCACCCCCTGTCAAAAGATCTGGGTTCAATCCATCATTCTTTTGTTCACCATGCCACCCCAGTTTAGACCCAGCCATATGCAAATCAGTCTTGACCCTATGCCTCATGGGAACAGTCCAGCCTGAACTGCCAAGCCAGGTCCCCCTTGGACTGGAAACAAGCACCCTGGGACCAGTTTCGGGGCATCACCCCCTCATCAGCCAGGCTAGCTTGACTCCAGTGGCACGGTGAGCCCAGGACCCACATCTGGGAAGACCCGGTGCGCTTAGGGCCATTAGCTCTGATGGCACTGCATTTTGGAGAGTAAATAACTCAAATTTTTTAGGAGTCCTCTGACCCCACTATTGAATGCGTTATCTCACCTAATGATTGAGTCAAATATATTTCTACCATTTACTTCCTGTCCATAGAGGGGGATGACTGTGATATTATGGCTAAAAATCCTGGGGTTGAAGCAAGGATTGTGGTGAATATAGGGTTCAAGAATGAATGCAATCAAAAGTAGCTGTAAAGGGATGGTCCCAGGACCTGATGGGGTCCCGTTAGGCTTGTTTCTTGGCAACTTAGAATTGTTGGCCCCCATATTGATGAAAGTCCTTAACACCTCTGTTAGCAAGGGTGTGATGTTTTCCTGACGTCAGCCAGTGATTGTACCTATTTCTAGGCTAGATCAGACACCACCTGCTATTGACTAATATCACTCTTGGACTCCACCTTAAAGAGTGCTGGGATAGTTTTGTTGGCTCTATTGAAAGAGTGGGTCAACGAACAAAGTATTTATGATATGCAATAAGGACTCCCCAAGGGGCACTATTGACCAGTGCCCGAATCTTGAAATGATAATAAGTATACTGTGGCAAAAAATGGTTACATTTATCTGGCTTTATTAGACTTGTCGAGTGCCTTTGAATGAGTTATTCACGCAAAGCTCTGGGCATTCATGGGCGAGATGTGGATCAATTTTGCACTGATGAATTTTCTTAGAAAACACTATACCGATACGATGGCAAAGGTGGTAATGGTACTACTGATCACTTTAGGATACAGAGAGGCGTGAGGCAGGGTCTCATTCTTGGCACATTTCCTCTTTACCTTGCATATAAATAACATTGAGCGATTACTGGTTGGCAAAGTTCAAGATCTTCCTTTTATTGGTTTGTGCCATTTCCCTGATTTTTTATATGCTGATGATGCAGTTTTGATGGCTGGCACAGTGACAGGCCTTCAGCGCTTCTTCGATAACTTTAACTCCTTTTTAGGACAACCTGGGTCTGACAGTGTATCGAGGCAAAACCTTTACTAGGGTTTTTATGTCCAGCCCACAAGAGTTCTTGATCTCATTTGGTTTCGTGGAAAGATGATCTTTTCTCACCTGGGTGTGCACTTTGACCGTTGGAATAGTTGTTATCATCTTAGAGAGAATAGGAGGATTTATCTAGAGAAATCGATTAAGGTGTCTTTGACTTTGCAACTAGGTTGGCCACTTAGCCGATTAAGATGTGAACTATATATTCGGCTAAATGTGTTACAGCAGCATGCTATGGTGCAGGGACCTGGGGCTATATTAACATGAATGCTCTGCAAATTGCTCAAATTATTGGTTGTCCTAAAACCCTGCTCTTCTTTTATTTATCATCAAGAATTGGGTGTACTATTTATTGTAGATCTTATTAAACATGTCCCTTTGTTCCTATTGCATGCAAGTTGGACCAAGCCTGTGGCTAACTTGAAAAGGGAAATCCTACTTGATTGCTTAAAGTTAGATGCAACAAGGAGTATATACCACTGATAATGTATGGCAAGAAAAAGTTTTATGACATGATTATTGCAAAACATGTTTATGAACCTGAAACCTCGCTGGATATAAGCAAAAGGGATCTAAAAGCACTTCTGATTAACTACAGTATGCATGCAAGGGAGGTGGTGGAACTGCAGAAAGTCTCCAATGTGAGACATGCAGCATTCATAATGCACAGTGGCATTAAGCCATACATTGCAGTGGTTACCAATATTCAACACATATTTGTTTAAGTTATATTAAGTTTAAACATAGTACTTCTATTAGGGGCATTCCCCACAGTTTGTGTAAGAGGCTACTTTACTGTTTATCCCTGTGATGGATATTCCATACAATGCACTTCATATTTTATTGTGTTTTTTATATAGTTCCTGGAAAATACTTTATTATCCCTCTGCTGAAAAAACGAAATGTTACCCAGTACAAACCTAAACTTCTTTACTTCCATGAATTGCCCTCTCATTTAATCTGTTTTTCTGTCACTAAATTGATCTTACAAGACAGAAAGACTAGACATAATTTATCACAAATGGGTAATTTTTATACATAAAAATATATTTATTTACATTTACTTATAAATTATAACTTTTGACTATCCCTTTCATTGTTAATTTTATTTGGCATGACAGAAAACTGAGCTGCACTATGATTAGATATGGTAATTCAGGATTTCTGTATGTGGTAAAAAGATGGCAGCAGGTTGAGGTCGATGCGATGCATGTTCTCCTTTTGTTCCCCTCTCTTAAAATGCAAACCTATGCAGATAAGCTAACAGAGTGTACACGTACATAGAGCAATAATTGGCTTGCCAAATGTTGCCGTCTAGCTGCTGTATATTTTTCGTCCATAAACTTCTACTAGATAAAACTGTGCCCACCTGGTCTGCACGATTAATTGGAATGGCTCCACTCCAGCTGCATCTACTGACGCTCGTGGCGGCCGCAGAAGGGCTTCCCTTGTCAGGCCGCAAAGCATAACCATAGGGAGTGGTTACAGCGTCCTAAGGACACACAGTGGGGGTGATGCATCGTAGATAGGCCACCCAGTGCTGCAGCTACTTACCATACATTCTACCCCAACTATCGGTGTCTCTGTCAGCCCTGTCACTGCTTTAGAAGACGTCTCCGACGACAACGCCATGGTTTCAATTTCAACTTTGCTTGTCTTCGCATAGGTCATGGACACCATCGCGAGGGTGAAATTGATAAACTTAGCTTCCTTCTCCTGATCTCTCTGTCTGAGCGTGTGGACTCTCCTCATGGAGATGCACAGATACTGTTGCAAGGTACAGGTTCAGATAACCATGTTACTTTTGCTAAAGGGTATTTATTGAACCATGTGGTTTCTGTCTCAGAGGTACAAACCGCCTGTATTGATTCAGCCCACCTACCGATATTGAAAGATAATTGTTAGGGAGATGACTGTATAGTTATTACTGAGGCTGTAGTGACTAAATCCCCATAATATCTGCTTGGACTCTATGGCTTGAATGCTCGGGGTAGGGAAGGAGATTGACTGAGGGAGTTATATGGGCTTTGCTAAACCAGCAAGTGGGTACTGCATCTGCCTCACAGTCTCTAAATCCCACACAGATTAGAGACTCTAGGGAATGAAATGCTACCTTGAAGGCAGCCACACTGAGACAATGGGCAATTAAAATCCCTAAAAGTAAGTTGGCCTCTGCTAGTAGAGAGGCTTGGAAAGTCCCCAGTGTACCCAGGCCAAAGGGGGTTGTTCACAACTATGGAAACACATGGCCCAGTACCCCTGTATCCCTGCCGCCTAATGACACAGATAGAGCTCCAAGGTGCGATGATGCTCAGTCTACACCTTGCGCTACTCAAGAGGTAGCATCTGCGTAAGGTCTAATAATTTCCTTAACAAATTGCTCAATATGTCAGACAGACTCAGCTATTATGGCTATGACTTGCCCTCTTGAGTTGGATCGGAACTGTCTTAATGAGTCAGCAGATGACCTTCGTGAACTCTCTCTCATATCAATCTTTCCACAAATTCAGGCTCATCGGATTGAGACTTCTAAGCACCCTATTGAGGCAAGAGTAGATAATTCACGATTACAGCAGATGGGCGCACAAATGGCTGGAAAAATGTCTGCCTTGTCCTCATAGATGCAGGATCTCCAGCAGACAGTTACCGAAGTTGAGTCGGTTACGGTATCTACCTTAAGGACAGTCAAAGAGCACGAATCTCAGATCTCGCTTGCACAACTGAAACTGGGGGATCTAGAAAATCACCAGCAACAGAATAACCATCGGATTTTGGGGATTCTGGAGGGCACTGATTTCTGGCAATATGTAGTCTGGCTATTCAAGTAGGCTTTTCTTGACTTAGCGGATTGGAATTGCCTGATCGAGCGCACATATAGGCTTCCAATATCTGCAGGCCCTAAACCCACAAGGTTAGGGGATAGGCCATGCCTCATTCAGATTTACGTGGGCATTTTTCTTCCTGGACAGGCAACCTATGTAAAAGCTTGTTCCTCTGCCCTATTTACATTGGACACTGTTTCTTTCTATGTTCGATCTGATTTCTGTTAGACATCTATGGATTGGAGATGGAGGCTGAGCAAATGATTGACCCGCTTTAAGCGAGTGGTGCATGGGTTTTCTTAAAGGAACTCGTGCATCTTAAAATACAACGTGGCAGCAAGACTAGGATTTGCTTCACAGATCAGAAAGTCAGGGATATTCTTCAATAGTGGCAAAATAAAGGGGATTGAAGGTAGCCACTAGGTGGTCATTGGACCAAGCAATGGGGGAAATTAAATAGAGGCTTTTACTTGTCTACTATTTCTGGAAGCTAGCGGAGGTTCTTTTCGTCTTTCTCAATATATATAGGCATTTCCTCATTTTTTTTTTCAAGTGGAGGGTGATTGGGGATTGAACGGGGTGGTCTGTCTTCTTTTTGATAGAAACGTATGGAGGTGATTTCTTTTCCCCTGCTTTGTGTGAGAGAGGTTTTGTGGAGTGTTCTGGTAGTGAGTGGGTATTCTGCTGTCTGTTGGTCAATTACGATGTGGCTATAGGGGGTAGTGGTCAAAATCATCCAAAAGAGTGGCCACTAGACGGTATTTCTTCTTATAGTAGGTAGAGTAACATTGGGTGGGTGCTCAGGGAAGGGAATTGCTGTATTTTTATTAAGTTCGCTATGACCGAGGAGGGAATTTTGCTTTTGGGTGAAACTCTTATTGTTTATGTTTTGGTTCAAAATAATGAGCTGGACTATAGAAGGTTTAAATTGCCCCGTGAAGAGACGGTTGGTCAAAGAAAAGATATTGGTTTATAAACCCCATATTTTATGTCTCATTGAGACTCACATTGCACATAAAGGTAGAGCACTGCTTCAGTAATTAGGCTACAATAATATTTTTAGCACAGCTCTGTAGGTCTTGATTTGTGGGGTTGCTATATTAGGCCTTCACTCTTTTGATTGCAAAATTACCCGCACTGCGTCTGACCTGCATTGCAGGTGGGTCATTTCTCAGATTAGCATGGTGAGTGAAGTGTTTACTACTTACGCTGCCTATGGCCCAAATAAAGATGACCAGAAGCTGATAGATATGTTACATTTTGGCCTAGCATGATGGGCTGGAGAATTATTGATTCTTGGTGACTTCAGTTGGATTAGGAACTATAAGCAGGACACAACTGCCACTCAGTGTATGATGAAAACTATGCATCCCATTAAGTATGTAGCCAGGGTGAAAGGCTTGATAGACATATGGAGAATGTTTCACCCAACTTCCCCGGGATATACATACTATTCTGCTCCCCATGGCCACTATTCTAGAATCATTATGATTTTGTATCTCAGGATTTAATTAGTACACCAAGAATTGATGTGTATCCTAAGATTACCTCAGATCATAATCCTTTATTGTTACAATTACGGGTCTCTGGCTTTTGAAAAGAGCAGCAAAAGTTGACTATTATTAATTTCTAAGTTTATAAAAAAAAGATGAAGGCTTGTTTGATGGAATGTATAACTGTTAATCTGGACTCATCTGCTCCTAATTTTGTTTGGTACGCTTTGAAGGCATTTGTGTGGGGAACTACTACTGAACAGTTTGTTTATGAGAAGAATAAATCAAATCTGGATTGGGCACAATTACTACACTATGACCTGTTAGGATGGGAACAGAGACACACACAAGCAGTATTAGAGAAAGCTTCTAATGACTCACAGATACAACTTGAGATGATTAGATGAGAAGATGCAGGGTGGATCGCATAGAGAGAGAGAGAGGGCTGCAGTTGCTTACATGGCTAGTGGTGTGGCTTTAAGTTGAATATGGGAAAAAAGTTGGGAAGGTTTTGGCCTGCAAAAGTTCTGAAACCAGGCATCAGAATATGGTTAAATATATTAAGCATACACAGGGCAAAAGCATCATGAACTTCGGGATATTCTCAAACAGTTCTTGCTATTTATCAAGAACTTTATACGGACTCTCAGAGACCGGTTATGAGTGAAAAGGAAAGGAACATAGTATCAGCCAAGATGTCCAGACTGAGCTCATCAGATTTAGATTTACTTGAGGATGTGATCACCCTAAAGTAACTGGCAGGGGCTATTAGAACTCTTCCATCCAGCAATCCTGTGGCAGAGGACTTTTACCAATGGGGTTTTATAAGACATTTCTTGGTATACGGGCACTAGTATTACTTACTGGTATCCTTTATGTTGATGATACCCCAGATTATTGGAATTATAATAACATTGCAATCGTCCTTATGGATAAACCAGCCCAAGCAATTAGGTCATATCGATCGACCTATATCTTTAATTAATTCAGATGCCAAAATGTATGCAGAAGTATTGGCTACTAGGATGGTTACCTGTATTCAAGATCTGGTCTGTCCGCAGCAACATGAATTTTTCCAGGCAAGGACACGCACTACCAGGCATTCCAACTCTGCTATAGCACTATTCGATGCAGCCATTTCTGGGGGAATGGATTGGCATGATCTTTTTAGACACTGAGAAAACATTTGATAGACTGTCATGGGTTTATCTATGGTTCACCATGCAGCTTATTGGTGTTGGTAATAGGTATTTAAACTAGGTTAAGAGTCTATGTCAGAACCCAATTGTCCGTGTGGTCTTAGCTGGGCATGGCTCATCGATGTTTAAGGTCTCGTGTGGTTCTTGTTGGAGATGTCCATTGTCCCTGCTTTTATTTGCCTTTTATTTGAAACCCTATATGCGGCATCTTATTGCGATCCCAGGGACAGTACTGACTGTGGTAAATGGGTTGGAAATTAAGATTAATGCATATGCAGACGATTTGGCTATATAGTCATTGGAGCCAATCAAAGCTATCTAACTAATAACCAATGAGGCAGTTAGATTCAGGATCTTCTCTGGGTATCGTCTTAACTTGCGTCAAACCGAAATAATCTTGAGTTATCCATCTATAATGGAAGAGCCAAGGGTGGTTTCAGTCCCAATTTTCTTTGGAATTTTGATTACTTTTTCTGTTAATAGTATCATTGATCTAAACTACGAACAATTGTTACGTCAGTCTATCACTGATACATGGCTAAGGAATCTGTTATCTATAAGCATCATTGGTCAATTCTTTTTTTTTTCCAGAGGCTCGAAGGTGCAGTTGATAAGTTTATACAGGGATATAAGAGAGCTAGACGGGCTAACCAATTCCTGAAACTGTCTTCTTATCAACGAGGGTGGGCTTTTCCCAATTTTAAGTCTTATTTCTGAGCTGCCTTCTATAATCGTATTTAGTCTCTTCTCACAGACTGCCAATCCGCCTGTAATGCTGTTGTTTATCAAACAGAGGCAAGAGAAGACTGGAAGATTCTGATGTGTAGTCAGTCTGATTCTAATTATTTTAAAAGGGTTTGGTTTAAGCTCATGTGAGAAGTTGGCCTGGTATATGCTGTTCACTAGTTCTAGTGACCACCTTGTACCATGCCAAGCAACCCTTATGGTGTGGTTGTAAGTCAACCTTTTTGGACTAGCTGCCCTAGTGGTAGCGTAGGCTAAGCAGTCTTTGAGGCTAAACTCGTGATGCGTGTTAAGCAAGCTGTTTTACCAATAGTAACCCCCTTTTATACCAATGAAAGGACACCACACAGATATATATTCAAAATATATATGTATTTATTTCTCAAAGTAACCCCTAGTCTCTTTATGAGCACAGGAGCACAAATCGTCAAACAAGATTATCACAGAATACACAGAAGTTGCACTTTATATGGATAGGCCCTGGTGGCCACTCGAACCATATACTAAAATAGTGGTATAAGTACCACGAACAGAAAAGGGAAAAGGCCTAGGGCCTCTAGAATCGCTGGGCCTACAAGGAGCTAACGTCAGTTAGTGACCAGGAGGTCCACGGGTGGCGTGTGCAGAGCAAATAGTCACACGCGGGCTCCCATAGGTTTCAATGGGTGCGTAAAAAGTACAAAGTTACTGCAAAAGGAATCTTCCGGATGACCTAGGAACTTAAGATTTGGAACACAGGCACTAGAGATGTATTACTACACATGGGCACAGGTGTGCCAGCTTTACCTCACCCACAGGAAGCGGGTGCATAGGCCTCGAAGTGCGTCGGGTTTCTTCTATCTGTTCCGTGGGGCCTGTAGACAAAAGTGCTGCAGGCGGTCGGTCGGGAAGAGATGCAGTGGATCCAAGAGTGGATCGGAGATGTTGAAGACCTGTAAGCAGAGGGGACAGTGTTCACAGTCACTAGCCAGTGACCAGCGTGGCACCAGGTGGGTACCAGGCGATGTCGGGTGCAAACAGGAAGGAAGGTGTAGCTTGACTCTGCAGCCACGTGGTCCCTGAAGGTCGACGACGTCCAGGAGTCGAGTCACGAGCTGTCCCACGCAGGCTCTCGCTGTCGGCGGTGTCGGCGACTTGATCGAAGCAAACAAGCCTTGGCAAAAGCAATTGTTGTAGGCAAGGAGTTTAAGCTGTTGGTTCTGACCAGCAAGGTCAGAGGGATTGCTCCTTTGGAGGGGAGCAAGGGCCAGTCTGGAGCAACCAGACCAGCGGTGTTTGTCGTAGATTTCGTCGCCAAGATGGCCACTAGCCAGCGGGCCAGCAACCGGTTAGGCGCGTCGAGTGGCAAAATGCAGAAGGGCCCCACGCAGATCGTGGAGATGCTGGAGGGCTCACCTTTGGTGCAGATGCTGCTCGAGGGTTGGGCTTCTCAGGACCCAAAGCACAACTTGGAGGGAGCCTCGGTTGTTGCACTGGTCAGCTTGTCGTAGTCGTTCCAAGATGGCTGGCTCCACGTGTCTCGGTGCCTCCACGGGTCTCCTCTTTTCAGGGACTGTGGATCGGGCGGTGAGAGGTCTGGAGGTCCAGGTCTTGTCAGTCTCTGGGCTCGGGCTCCGGCGGGAGGCGGCGGCAAAGCAGACGGTGATTCGCTGGATGGTGCTTGCGTTAGCAAGGTGGTCACTCCCTGACCACAGGGGAGATTTTCTTCAGTCTTCTGTGCAGCAGAATGTCGAAGTTCCCGTCTTCTTCTTAGTTTCAAGTTGATTCCAGGATGTCTGAAGTCTTAGGACACAGCTCCTACCTTTAAGCGGATTCTAGGGGCCGGACTACCTGCTAGGTCCCTCCCTATGGGTGGGACCAGGAAGGGGGGTGGTTACACCCCCAATCCTTTGTCCAGCTCGCCCCAGGCCCGGGACTGGTGTGCCCCAGGACCGGTTTGAACTGGCATATGCACCGAGGCTCCTTGTGAGCCACAGGCATGTCTGGTTTCTTTCAAGCCCTACCTGACCAATACACAAAATCCTGTCTGGGGTGGTGCACGCACCTCCCCTGGCAGGAAACCCTTTGTCCACACCTCCCAAGCTGGAAGGACTCCCAGCAGCAGGAGGGCAGACTTGTGTCTGTGGTGGCAGCATCCATTTTGTGGAGCTGAGGCTATGTCTGATTTTACCCGGGTTTCAGGTACTGTACATGTCGTGTCCCTCTAGAAGGGTGGAATGCTAACCCCGTCGCCAGAATTGGCGAGGGGTTAGTATTCCAATTCGTATGACACCTTACTCGACATGTTTTGATAAAGCCAAACCAAAGATAGCATTTAACCGCGAGGTTCATAATGCACTTAAGAGTATATGGTATGACGATATCTGGAAACAGTAGAAGGAAGTTGTTCCGACCACTGCAGACAGGCTCAGCTCATGCCAGAGCACCATCTCACATGGAACCAAGCACTCTGCCTTCAGGATTGTTAAGGCCTGCCATAGGAGTGACTTAGAGGTTACCAGGTGTCCCATTTAAGGTTAGGTATAGGTATACTACACCTAAGTAAGAGGTGATTACACCAACTTACCCCAGCTGAGTGATCAGCCAGTTGTGTCAGATTGTTAGGCCAAGCCTGGGGTGGCATAATACATGCTGCAGCCCCTGGCAGGCCTTGGGTACACCAATGCCCTGGGTACCTAGTGTACACTGGTACAGGGGCTGACAGGGTGATCCACTTCCAATTGGTTATGCACCTAGGGTGCATAGTTTTAATTTAGTAGAGAGAACAGCAGGCTGGGGGTCTGATTGGCAGGCCCACAGCCTCAATATGTCAAAAACCAGTGAAGCAAAAAGCAAAAATTTGGGGTGACCATAGGATAGCAGACCCTACTCTCCTACAGCTCATCACTGATATACCCATAATTTGGAGAGATATCGGCTTGTCCTTTCAAATTTAATCCTTGTATTTTTATACACCGATGTAGAAGAACCCAGCTTTACCACCTCTAGTTCAAGACAGTAGCTAGGCTATGTTATTCCAGAGGAGGTAACTCAGCAGGTCAATTATATAATCAGCAAGGGTTTTGTACTGCCTTGCAATTAGCATATGATCTCCCTTAAGATAGCTTCTTTGAATACTTACAGTTACAGGATCATTTTCAACATAAGTTTGTAGTATAAGTGATGATGTGGAATTATTGTCAGGTATACATATGTGGATGATCGTAAATTAACTATAAGCAATATCTATTGAATAGTGACAGAACAGAGAAAGGGTGCTTTAAGAAGTTTAAATTTCAAATAGAGCTATACAACCAGACTGACTGTGCAGATATCTATGTTAAGTATGCTTTTGAAATAATATACTCTACGGTCAGTTTGCAGCTACAACAATTTAGAACTCTATGTATGCTTCTTTATTGTGCTCCAGAGAGGATAGCTAAGTGGAATACTGACAACGTTAGCAATAATAGTAACTGTCCAATGTGTTGGGTATACGTAGCAGACATTGCACATATGTTCACCACTTCTACAAATTTAAAGCAGTAGTGGAGAGCTATAGCTCAACACCTGCCTCAGTATTTGCAATGCGACATGCAACTGACTATTTGAGATAATATGTTGGGCTTTAAACAGGATATTGGTAAGCATATATCTGTGGTTAGATCCATCGCTATAGGTGCAGCTTGTCTTTGCATTGCTAGGGACTGGACAGCGCTGCAGTCCCCTATGGTGTATCAATGATGGCCATTATTTGGTCCGGTTTCTGAGATGGAGCTTGCAATACTTCAATTTAGGGGGGATTAGGGGGCTAGACTGATAAACCAGATCTGAACACCTATGTTTTGATTTTTGGGGTGAAACGTGAACTGTCCAATATGTTATATAAAATATGAAATGTGAAGTATGTCATATGAAGTACGGAATGTAGGCTTTCTTGCCCATGTTTTATGCGTGAACATATCCAATTTGAATTTTTTTAATTTGTTTTTTTAAAGGATTTCTGTATGTAATCAACTTGAAATTATTTTAATATCTTATTTCATTGGTTGTAAATATTTTATCTGCAACTTTTACAGCTCATGTTTTTATGAACCAAATAAAGTTATCTTTGACTTTGAGTCTAGACCAAGAAAGGCTAAGAGACCTGGCCTACAAAAAAAGTCCTGAGAAAATTTAGAGAACGAATGATGGCCCAGAAATTTTGCAATATTTATTATTTAAAAACTGCAGATTATTTTCATGAATTATTCCAAAAGTGGGGCGAGGTGTGGGGAAGGAGGTTGGCTTTGTTTCATATGTATACTCTTTGGCATATAGTTATAAGGTCTAGTCTCAAGGTTGTAACCTACTACATTGAAGAAACAAAAATCTTTATTTAAACAAACCGGATTCTGAAAATATTTTTCTTTTCGAGGATGCACTCTTCCAGCCTCTTTCAAACCTAGAAATAATTCAACATACCTTTAATATCTATGGTTAATTTATTGGAGTGTGAAATAGCAGTATGAAAATATACGCTGACCAAAGGGAATTTAAAAAAATGCAAATTTACTATGTTAAATCCAAATAAAGAAAAACTATTGTCACACCAAACACTCTTACTTTAGGAAAAATAAGGTTCCCAACTCCATGATACCACTGGATTGTTCAGGGCTTTGCAATTATACTCTTTATCAGAGGTCTTCAAACTAGGGGGCGTGGATGGGTTCCCAGGTGGGTGCAAATGCCTCTGCAAACACATGTAAATGAAGATGGCCTGGAAGTACGGCGCGTATTTGCTACATTTCCAGGCTGTCTTCATTTACTCAGTGCCCTTGAAGTCAAAACTGTGATTGGAGTGCCTTGGGGTCAGAGTTAGCTGAGTGGGCTAGCAGGGTCAACGATGTTGCTAAAAACAAAGTCTTTGTTTTGTGTATTCACAGTACTTTAAGTGCATTATCGCTATATGTGGCTATTAAACTGGTACTGAGGAAGGAAAATATGCCAGGACAGTATTAACAAGTGTAAAAATGGCAAAATAATTCAGTAATGATATCACAAAATGTTCAGCATTATTTAGCATAATTCGCCTTTGCTTGCTGCAAAATGTTGTTAACCCTGCTGCATAATTTGGCCTTCTCGTTTATAGTGCTATGAGGTCCCAGCCTGTGGCAGAAACCACTGTAAATATGTAAGTCATTATTTTAAAATAGTATTTCACATAGTCTAAGCTAGGCTGCCGCAAATTGATGCACTGTTTGAGATAAAACAAGTTTTTACAAAATATAGTTTTTAGTAATAAGTAATCAGACTGTATCTAAAGAAGACATTTTTATGTGTCTCCATTATTCCAGAACTCAGCTGATAACATCTCAACATTACACCTCAAATAGAGTAAATATTTGCTACCATGAAGCTTAAAGCAGAGCTACTGGAATTTTTCAGCAGGAAAGGACCACATTATGCGGCAGGGTTGAATAAATTATAAAGCAAGAAAAGATAAATTATGCGGCACAATGAAGTACATTTTGTGGTTAACATTACTTCATTATTTTGACATTTTAACTCATGGTTATGCTGTTAGAGGCAATATTTCACCTCATTAGGACCAGTTTAACACACAAATACAGCAATAAGCAGTTACAAAATTACTAGACAATCTTTGCAAAAGGGCTTCCACTGCTCCAAAAATACTTTGTCATGTTTTAAGTAACTTTTGTTCCATTTGAGCTGGAATTAAAAAAAAGTGGGCTAAATTCTGCAGATTATGCAGCAGATGATGGATTATGTGGCAAACGCGGTAAATTTATAATTATGTGAAAAACGCTGCTTCTGCAGAAACACATAATCCTAGTGACCCTGGCTTTAAGTGACTCCATTTATTAAGGCTGGGAAGATGGCTGGTTTCTTCTTTAACTTTCTGCACTACCACCACACCCTTCACTTTCAGACAGAGGCACCTCAAAGTCAGCATTAACTGTTCAGGGATAGTTTTTATTGTGATAGCTAAGTCCATGGGTAGGCCGGTAGAAGGCCCTCTTGGTTGTATTCAGATACACAGCCCTAATCCTCTCGACCCCTGGAGCCTCAGAGTAATGGTCCAGGAAAAAGAGGAAAGGAGCGAGAATCGTGGATGTTGTCAAATAGATGGCCCAGACTTGAGAGCACTGTATGGGGACTAATGTTTATGTTAGCAAATGGGCAGAGACAGCTTTATTTAGAGCGATACCCCAAAGGAGGGGACAATATAACTGACTGTTAGAAATGGGATTTCTGGTTGGCTAGGGCTTGCGCCAAAGCCTGGCAGAAACCACCACTCTAGTCAGGGCTGGGGAGTTACACGCCAAAGATAACCCCTGCTCACCCCCTTGGTAGCTTGGCACGAGCAGTCAGGCTTATCCCTGAGGCAATGTGTAAAGCGTTTGCGCGCGCACCCAGCAACACACCCAAGACCCACCACAAAGGAAACTCCACACAAGGTATTATATAAAAATAACCTTTGTATTATACCACAACACATTAGATAAAAACACACACTCTACAATGTGCCAACAGGCACGGGCAGAATTTACAAGGGATTATATGTACAGGGGACAGGGCCACATGGACCACTGTCAGGAATTAGCACTTGTGGAAATTAGCACTTAGAACATAGGAATAATACTTTAGAACATAGCACATACAATCACTGTAGCACTAAAATAGAACATGTAGCACACAACCAGTAACTACGGGTAACAGGTAAGTACCACCTACGCAACCCTAACCACCTTAGGAAAATGTACGCAGGGAATCAGGACCTCACTAGTACCACCTGTACTAGGAGAAAAGCAACCACCTTAGTATCACAATACCTGTAGGGGCCTAAGCACATAAACACATGATGCATAACATTCAGAGGTGTAGGAAAGGAAAACACATGATGCATAAAATACATTCAGAGGTGCAGGACAAGAATAGCGCCAAACTCACATTAGCCACCACTGTGGCAGTCCCTAGGCCAACTGGCCGTGAAGGGGCAAGGGCGCCCTGTGTCCAGCAGAGTCAGGGCGCGCCTGCGCAGGCTGCGCAAACCAGGCTGCACAACCTAAACGTTGCAGCTGCCCACTAAGTGCTGGGCAGCTGGGAAAAGGAGCGTGGGCACCACTGTGCCCTATGAACACAAATCACAGTCACGTGGGGCCTCTCGGGACTCTAATCCAAACAGTGCGCCTTTTTGGAGCCTCTGGGTTCTAAACAACAACACAAGCCCCCTAAGCCTCTGTGGCTCTGTAACTAATGTGGGGCAAGGTGGAAGTGGCCCGCTGCCCTCTGGGGCCACTCAAACACATAAGAAATGCCCCGGTAACGTTGGAGCCCTCTAGGCTCTGAACAAATATCCGCCGTTCGTTGGAGCCTTCACGGCTCTGAACAAATATCTGCCGTTCGTTGGTGGAGACCTCCTGGGGCTCGAGAAACAAATGACAGGCCCCCTAGACGTCGGAGTCCCACACGGGGGACTCTTTGGGATGCGGGCCTCGTCTTTGGAGCGCACTAGCGCTCCCAGCCAGTGCGCACACGGAGTCCCCCCCCCCAGCCCTTCCGCACTCACCGGGCTGTCGCTCTGGGGACTCCCGCGTCGCCTCTGTTGTCTCCGCTCCGGGGCCGGCAGCACTCACCGTCACTTCTCTCGCGGCGGGGCTGGGGCAGTCACGGCGCTGCTTCCTCTTCTAGGCAGAGTGCCCCGGGGCGCAGGGTAGGCTCCTGCCGGCTCCGGGGCTCAGGGCAGCCGCGATGCTTTAGAAGGAGGCGGGGTAGGCTCCCGCCCTCCTAGATCCGTTTCCGGTTGTCCCGGAGTCCCGCCCTCGGCCTGCCTGACTTCCTGCAAGCCCGGCCGCGGCGGTGATCTCCAAACTCGGTCCACAGAGGGGTAGGCTCCCTCGTTAGATGTGATATACGGCGGGGTGGGCACCCGCCGTAAGTATAATCAAATAAGCGGGGTGGGCACCCGCAAGCACACCACAATGCGGGGTGGGCACCCGCCAATTAAATAATTAAATGAGCGGGGTGGCTCCCGCTCGGTCGGTAAAGACGGGGCAAATGCCGGGTGGGCACCGGCTGGCAGTAATAAAGCACTCCTGAGCGCTAAGGGCGAATAAAAGCGCTTCCAGGCGCTTTGGGGACACAGATAAAGCGCTCCCAGCGCTTTAGGGACAAAAGAACCACAAAGTCCAGCAAAGTTCTTCCCTGCATGCAGCAGGGCAGGGGTGGGGGGCAAGGCTGGACCCAGAGCCAGCTCACTGGGCCTCCAGGCAGGGAGGTAGTCCAAGTGGCGGTCCTCTGGTCCAGCAGCAGCAGCAGCCCCCCTCAGGTAAGATCCTGGCAGAGAACAACCTCTGTGGGGACACAGCCCCATTTTTATACAGTAAAACCCTTTGTTCTTGGTTCAGGGTGAGGGGGAAAACCAGTCGCAACTGGTTGGGGAGCACCCTTGATGTGCTCAGCCCCTCACTCTATTCACTGGCAGGGCTAGGGTCGTCAGTCGCACCACAGGGGGCGGAGCCAGCATTGTGTGGGGAAAGCCCTGCCCTATTCAGGTCCAAGGTGCACTCCTCCCCAGCCATCAGCATGCTAATCTCCCTATTCACCACCGGGTGACTCCTCCTGACTCTGGGGAATCCCTAGCCCGTCACATGACCTCAGCCACCGAATCACGCAACAAGGCACACATTTTACACTGCACACCGAAGTGCCCACTTCTAGAAGTGGCACTTCCATACTAGCTACACGCACGCCGCACGCATCATTGCGCAGCATTTAACCACACAAATCTGTACATACCAGACTCGACCATGCACACCCCACGTATCAGGAACTACTAGGGACACATACATTCCCCATGCATTCCTATGGGAGGGCAGGCCTATCTCACCACATGCACTCAGAGTGCTCACGCACTTTACCCTGGGACACAGGGAAAGTGCGCAGAAACCAAAAACCACTATCACCAAGTCACCAATAAAAGCAAAAAAAGTGCAGGGGTGAACCTGCCAGAAGGGCCAAGTCCAACACTGACCTTTTCTTTTTTTTTTGAAGGGCTATTCATCAGTGCAGCAGATACTGCTGCCAGGTGTGTAAGTGGCCACTGTTTGTTATCATTAAACAAGCAGATGCAGCAGGGCTGGGGCCCAGGGGGTTGAGGGGCCCACTGCTTCACAATTATGACTATCTACCTTTAAAAAGGGGCATGGGAGATTATTTTCCTTTCTAGCATTATGACCGAAGGCACCCTTGCAGAAAAAAGGGATACAACATGGGAGCTCTTTTTTTTCAAATGGGACAGAGAGCCTGTTTTAAGATTGGAGGGATGGTCAGGCAAGATGGGGAAGAGGCGACAGATGCAGAGGAGATAGCCTGTTACTCAGGACTGAAGTTATCATTAGTACAGTATAGTGCATTCGGATCCAAGGGTGGAAATTTGGCAAAGAGGTAGTCCTCAGTTCAGACTCGTGCCTTTTGCTTATATGGTGTAAATCCGTTCAGTAGTTCCTGAGAAAATCAAAAGTAAAATCACATATATATCTGGGCGGAGCCTAACCATTCATCTCATCGTGAGATCTGATTGGCTGTCAGCACTTCATCCAAGAAGTGTTGGCAGCCATCTTGGGACCAATATACATGATAGCACCTCATTAAAAAGCATTGCAGTTAATAGAAGGTTTTAAGACTTTAGTTACATTATAAATCATTTGTTGATGGTACCATACTCATTTTAGGAATTGTGGTGTGTTCTAAAATGACTTTACCATGTGAAAAAGCCTTCTGCTGTGATATCATGAATCATGTTTGTGAGAAAACTATTTTCTCATGCTTTTCCCACAGAGGTTTGGAAGGTGATCTATAAGCTAAACTGAGAGCATATTTTCTGTAAATTCACATTATCTTTCTCAGTCATGTGAGAATGAAGTCTGACATTCTCAGTAACACATGTACATCCAACAAGGGCAGAGACTGTCAGTTGATTCCTTTGTGTTCTACTGCAGCTTCCCAGAGTGTTCTAAAGAACAACTAGAGCGCTAACAGTCTTACTTATGACAAACGTATGGCACACCTGAAGCCATCTTGGTTGCAATAAAGTGGTAACTCTGAAAACATTTAATTTAAAAAGGAACAAAATGAGGGGGTTCATTTTGCCATAGAAAGTATGATTAGTGCTGCAGAAAGAAAAATTAGGGCACATTTTGAGTGACTTCTCAAATCCTCTTCTATTTCATTAAAAAATTCTGACATGCAGACTGAAACATGCACTTTCAATACCAGCACCAGACATCCCTGGTGAGCAGTAGCTTTACTACAGTGATCTAATAAGCAACTAGAGTGCTAACATTCTGAATTTATGGCAAATGTGTGACACATCTGAATGTCTTCTTGATGGAATCAAAGTAAAAAACTGAAAGTATTTCCTACTGAGGAGACTGTAGTAAATGAGGAAATTAGGAAACATCATAACAAATAAGTCTCCCAAAATGGCCACCAGAGACAAAAGAGCCAAAATGTAGCCCAAATATCACCCAGATGTAGCCCTAGTATAGCCCAATGACAGAATGTCCCAGAGTGTTCTAACGAACAACTAGAGCGCTAACAGTCTTACTTATGACAAAAGTATGGCACACCTGAAGCCATCTTGATTGGAATCAAGTGGTAACACTTAAAACATTTAATTTACAAAGGAACAAAATGAGGGGGCTCATTTTGCCATTGAAATTATGATTAGTGCTGCAGAAAGAAAAATTAGGGCACATATTGAGTGACTTCTCAAATCCTCTTCTATTTCATTAAAAAATTCTGATATGCAGACTGAAACATGCACTTTTAATACCAGCAGCAGACTTCCGTGGTGAGCAGTAGCTTTACTACAGTGATCTAATGAGCAACTAGAGTGCTAACATTCAGAATTTATGGCAAATGTGTGACATATCTGAATACCTTCTTGATGGAATCAAAGTAAAAACCTGAAAGCATTTCCTACTGAGGAGACTGCAGTAAATGAGGAAATTAGGAAACTTCATAACAAATAAATCTCCCTGGATGGCCACCAGAGACAAAAGAGCCCAAATGCAGCACAAATATCACCCAGATGTAGCCCACATGTAGCCCAATGACGGAAGTGTGCAAAACACTTTTTTTTGTGTATATGCAGTTTTATATAGTGCAGACTTGTCAGGTATTGGAGTGCTTTACATGAGCATTGGTCACATCACACAAGATCAAATTCATTTTGGTTGTAGACATGGGAAGATTAAGTGATTTGACCAGAATCACAGAATGTTGAGCTGAAGCAGAAACTCCAACCTGGTTCCCCAGTTGCAAAGTCTGCAGCTCTGGAAGTAACACCACATCCTCTCCCTTAGGTGCAACATTTAATCAAGTGGTCAACTGGATAAACAAAACATAAATATTACAAATAATTTAAAAGTTCTTTGTAGCTATTTGAAAACTCAGAAAAGATGTCCTCATTTTAGTTTTTTAGGGCACTAACCATAATTTTGATGCAAATAAGAACCTCTCATATATGTAATTTCTAAAGGAAATACTCTAGGTATTACAGTTTTGATTACATCAAGATGACGTCAGGCGTTCCACACTTTTGTAATAAATATAGAATGTTAGCAATCTAGTTGTTCATTGGGATACTGTTGAGAGGCAGAGGCCAGGGGCACGGTCTCTGAAAAATGAAGGCAGGTAGGAGAGTGCAGAGGCAACAATTTGACCACACTGGGCAGGCAGGAAGGGCAGTGGCAGCACAACAGACTATGGAGGGCAGTGGAAAGGGGGGCAGGGGCAACAAACCAACAATACAGAACTGGCAAGAGAGGCTGTGGCAATATAATAGACCATTGTGGGCAGAAGGAAGAGGCAGTGGTAGTACAACCATACATGCCAACAGACCCGTTTCAGCCAGGAAACGTCCAATGTTTTTAAGCTCAAATGGGCTTTTTTTTATCTATCTCCTGTCTACAATCTCCTCTTTTTCAATGTAACTCAAAGGGGAAAATCAATACCCCAGTTTTTTTCAAAATCTCCCTCTTATCAAGTTCAAAATGTTCGCAAGTATGGTACACTGGATTATAGTAGGCAGGAGGAATTGGGGTAGGGACATGGACTCGGATAACAGAGGACAGGAGGGACACGGAGAGGTGCACCAAACTGACCCTACAGGGCAGGCATCAGGGTTTGCAGCAGCACAATACACCACACAGCGCATGCGGGACAGGAGTGCAGCACAACAATCCATAGAAAGCAAAAGGGAGGGGACAGGATCATGCACATGGACAACAGAGAACAGAGGGGAAAGAGGCAATGGTAGCTAGCTGACCATAATGGACAGACAGGAGAGAAAGCTGCAGCATAACAGACCATAAAGGGCAGTAGGGGCGGATCAGGGGCATTACAATGGAACAGACAAGTCAGGAGGGAGGGAATAGGGGTCTGCACATGGAAACAGAGGGCTGGGGGCAAGGGGGCAGGGCAGGAGCAGCAAGATGACCATGGAGGTCAGGCAGGATGGGCACTAGAAACAAGACACACCATGGAGAGCAACAATGAGACTATGATGGCATACACACAGACCATGGAGGGAAGGTGGGAGGGGGTCAGGGGCAGCTAGCTGAGGGAGGGGCTATGGCAGCACAGAAGACCATGCATGGCAAGTGGGAGGGTTAGTGGCAGCACAATGGCTATGATGGGCAAGAAGGAGGGTGCAGGGGCATGCACAAAGGACCATGGAGGATAGAAGGGAGGGTCAGGACCTGGGCACAGACAAGAGAGTTCAGGGGAAGGGGCTTCACAGCAGACCGCACGGGGCAGGCAGGAGGAGCAGTTGCAGCACAACCAACCAGGGAGGGCAGAAGGGTGTGGCAGTAAAATAGACCATGGAGGACAGGAGGAAGGGGATAGGGCCATGGCATGTGGACAGGCAGGGTGGAGGTGGCAGGGACAGGTTACAGTCATCTGACAATGCTAGGCAGGTGGGAGTGGAGTGGCAGCTCAACAGAACACTCAGAGTAGTTAGGAGTGGCAGGTCCATGGAACATGGTGGGCAAAAAGGATGGAGCAGGGGCATGCACAAAGACATCGGAGGGCAGGGGGAAGGAGAATAGGGGCAGCAAGTTAAGCACAGAGGCTAAGCAGGAGGTCAATGATGGGGCATAGAATTTGGCAATGGAGGGCAGGAGGAGTGGACTGGTACATCATGCTAAATGGAGGGCAGTGGCAGCACATCAGACCATGCATGGCAGGAGGGAGGAGGCTAGTTCATGGATTCAGACAACAGAGGATAGGGAGGAGGTGGATGGGGCAGCAAGCTAGCTGTTCAGAGAAGGTGGGTATTAGGAACTTTATTGTTTTTAAAATGTGTGTCTGTGCGAACTACTTAAAATATTAACAAGTATGCAGTATAATCTCACTTTTATTCAGGAAGAAGAGGACGTTTGTGACTGTGACTCCGGGCTCACTTGGCAGAAACATCCCCTGACCCTCCACCCCCCATCGCAAAATGTAATGCCCGTGAAAAGGGTAGGTGGACGCAGTGTTATATAGAACATAGTCCTGAGAGCACGATTGAAAATGAAAACTAGATATAGTATATGGTATAAACTATGCACCAAAAAGTGTGATATAAGATGAACCGGGGCGTGAAATATAATATGCAATACATTGTGCGCAATGACAGATTCATTGGAGAGCGCGAGATAGCACAGGCACTAGCGCGTGCTATGCGATATGCGCCTTGGAGTGTAATATACACAGGGCAGTGTTGTGTAACCTTACTAGTCTCTAAAGTTGTAATATAAAATATGTGTTGGGGATTGTAACGTTGCATATGCACTGTGACAAAGATATGGATCCAAGATTGTAATATGTATGGCATAGCGCTGTGCGTTATAACATAGGCATCGAGGAAGGCACATTAGATGGGGCAATATAACCCGTGCGAAGGCAAGTGTGGCATGACATATTCATGGGGTGGTGTTACAGTGCACATGGGCTAGAGAGTGTCATAGCATACGCACTAGCTGGTGGAATACAACACAGAGGTGTGAGGCACTCGGCGGGCACTGGTGGGTGTAACACAGCATTGGGCTCAGCCAGGAGCACGCTGTGACTCTCAAGTGAGGTTTGTCTCCTTTCCAGAGAGTAAAATATAAACACATCCGGCGGTGGATTTGTATTTTACTAACCGTGAGGGGGGGTTTCTTGCATAGTTTGGTCGAATTTTTGTCGAATCCCCTTTGAATGGCTTGGTGTGCGTGTATATTAAATGTGCCAGTCAATAGCTACCCATGTTTGTATAAATAAACGACAAGGGTGTCTACTTGGAGAGTACCCACCGGCGGCGGCGCCGGGATTAGGCACGGTAGGGCGTCAGACACATCAGAGCTTCACTAGCGGTGTAAATACATTCCATGTGGATGCATTCTATGCATAGTCGCCTTTTAATGAATATCACACAAATCGTCATGGTGATAGGTACGTACGGTTTGTCCAGCATGTCCTAGGTGTTTCTATAAATATATATTTTTTTTAAATAATAAAAAACAAAGGCCGGCCCTGGGGGATGGGGTCGCCGGGGCCATAAGTGGCCTGAGGAGGGGGGCAACGCAGCCCCCTCCTAAAGAATTTTAAAAAACAAAGGCCATGACCCGGGGGTTGGGGTCCCCGGGGTCGATTAAGGCCTTGGGAGGGCAAAATGTATTTTTCTCAACAAAAAAAATTAGGGTGCAGGCCCTGGGGGGTTGGGTGCCCAGGGCCAGTAAATAAGAAAAAGAAGGGGGCCACACAGCCCTCCTTCTTAAAAAAAAAAAAAATAAATAAAAGACCGGCATCGCGCTGGAGGCCACGCCCCCTCCTTGCAGCACTCTGCAAACGCGCCCCCTGGCCAGTTGTAAGTTGGGGAATTAATTCCCCTTCAGTACTGAGGGTCTCTGAGGGCCAACTAGCCCAACAGGTATCTCCAGTATGCGCCAGGGAGCTGCGTTGCAGACAGGTGTTCTGAGGCCACACCCCTTTTTACACCTCTATGCAACGCAGCTCTGTGGCGCTTACTGGAGGTACCTAGTGGGCTAGTTTGACGCTAGGGACCCTTAGGATTCAAGGGGACTTAATCTCTCAACTTAGAACGGCAACAGGACGCGTTTACACAGTGGAGAAGGGTGGGGACGGGGCCTGAGGTGACGTGTGCAAACACGCTCTGTGGCGCGTTTTAAGTTGGGGAAATAATTCCCTTTCAATCCTGAGGGACCCTGGGGGCCAACTAGCCCACCAGGTGCTTCCAGTAAGCGCCACTGCTCTGCGTTGCAGAGAGGTGGTACAGGCCGTGCCCCTTCTTACACCTCTCTGCAATGGCGCTTACTGGACGTACTAGTGGGCTATTTTGCCCCTAGGGATCCTCAGGATTCAAGGGGACTTAATCTCCCAACTTAAAAAACGGCCACAGGGCGTGTTTACACAGTGGGGAAGGGAGGGGACGGGGCCTGAGGTGACGTGTGCAAACACGCCCTATGGCGCGTTTTAAGTTGGGGAAATAATTCCCCTTCAATCCTGAGGCACAACTAGCCCACCAGGTGCTTCCAGTAAGCGCTGCTGCATTGCAGAGAGGTGGTCTAGGCCGTGCCCCTTTTTACATCTCTCTGCAACGCAGCTCTGTGGTGCTTACTGGAGGTACCTAGTGGGCTAGTTGGACCCTAGGGACCCTCAGGATTCAAATGAACTTAATCTCCCAACTAAAAACGGCCACAGGGCGTGTTTACACAGTGGTGAAGGGAGGGGACGGGGTCTGAGTTAACGTGTGCAAACAAGCCCTGTGGCGCGTTTTAAGTTGGGGAAATAATTCCCCTTCAATCCTGAGGGACCCTGGGGCCCAACTAGCCCACCAGGTGCTTCCAGTAAGTGCTGCTGCGTTGCAGAGAGGTGGTCTAGGCCGTGCCCCTTTTTACATCTCTTGCAACGCAGCTCTGTGGCGCTTACTGGAGATACCTAGTGGTCTAGTTGGACCCTAGGGGCCCTCAGGATTCAAGGGGACTTAATCTCCCAACTTAAAATGGCCACAGGGCGTGTTTACACAGTGGGGAAGTGAGGGGACGGGGCCTGAGGTGACGTGTGCAAACACGCCCTGTGGCGCTTTTTAAGAGGTAGTTTTAATCCCCTGCCCTATTATATACTAGGGGCTTACAGAGGAGGTCATGCTGATCACAGGGGGACCCCAACGCATAGTGTTCTCTAGTGTATGTAGGTGTTTTCACTGTATTCTGAGTGTCTCTTAACATAGCACTGGCTCTAGGACTGGTTAGTCAGACTCAGTTACCACCAGTATCTGTCTGAAAATGTTGAGGGTACAGGATGATTTTGCAACAAGGCTTCTTTCTGCTCTTCTGTTTGTTCTTTCTGCATGTTATCCTTCTTCCTGCACTTTTCTTCGTCTTTGAGGACTTCTGTTGCTTCTTTCTGCATTTCTTTTTTTTCTTTCTGTGCGTTTTTTCTTCTCATGTCCTATCTCTGTAGACATAGTTAGAAATTAGCATTTAAAAAACCTTTGAAATTCACTGAAAAAACCATAGGTTTCAGGCACGTTATAGTTAGGAATTGGCATTTAAAAAACCTTAGAAATTCACTGAAAAAACCATAGGTTTCAGGGGCGTTATAGTTAGCTGGACTTTTCACTCGTACAAAACCATTGAAATTCCCCGGTTATAGTTAGTTCAGCTATGTTTTGTTCATCTGTTTTCATACAAAATACTCTAGGTTTAGGAAAAATAAAGTTCCCCAGTCCATGATATCACAGGACTTTGTCAATTATACTCTGAATAAATCAGTAAGAACAGAGTAGCAAGTGAAACTAAAATGTTACAAGACATGGAGTTAAGTAATACTGCACAATGATCGTCAATACGTTCACTAATATGCAATGCAATGATATCTTTAGGAGTGCCAAATTTGTCTCAAAGCAAGTGATTTTCTCATGGTATCTAGGTATCTCACTGCCACGACATACCACGAAGTACTGTGTGCATTTCACATAACCCAATACACTACAGCGCAGTTGTACCCACTCAGTCTCTTATACATATATAGAATAAACTGATCACCTTCCACCTCAAAAGGAATGTGGAGTTTTAAGCATTCAATTTATCTTGGGAGGAGTCTAAAAGCCGCCACAAAGGGTTATGCTTTAAACTTTAAAGCCCCTAAGGGTTTTTTAAAACAATTTCACTAGGATTTGAAAGTACTTTGTAAGAGTGTAGTATACAAGTGGGTATTCTTAGGTATGTGTGGCGCAACAGTATCTTGCGACATTGTAAAACATTAAAAACAAGCATTGGCAAAGCAAACCGGTCTCACCTTTTGGACCTACCAACATTTTTAGCAATGCAGTACAGCATTCCCAATGAGGTGCAGCATGGCTTAAGAAGAATTAGAAAGAAAGAAACAAACACAACCTATGACACAGCCGCCCTCGTTTTGCTTGTGCACCATGCACGACTGATGCACTCTCTTTTATTGATCAGAGTTAGATCATATATAAAAGGACACCAAAAGAATTTGTGATAACATTTTCTTTAAGCGAATGGAAAAAACATAGGCTGTGTGGGGGGAACTTACAGGCCATGGGCAAGGGAAGAAACAGGGAGGGCACGGGTGGGGGCAGGTGGAGAAAAGCAAACTGTGGAGCTGGCATGGAGAAGCTCACAAGAGCAAACGCATCACAGAGGACGTGGGGGAAAAGCAGATGGGTGACCGCAGAGGGAAGAGATGCACACTTGGGAGACAGCTGGAAAACACATTCACTCTTGAGGAGTGCTTAAGATAAAAGAAAAAAGTGGTTCCCTTAATGTGAGCAGCGGAAGGACACAAGTAAATTGGTTGCTTCAGGGGAGAAAGGGACACAAGATGCACAAGGCAAATGACTGAATAACAAACAGGCAAATGAATGTGACAGCAGAGCCAACCAATAGTAAGCAATGCCAAGGCTGCAAGCCACTCTATGTTCTTGATAAGCCCACAATGGGTCTTTCACAATCGGACAGCTTGTGCTGTCTGGTAGGCTTGATCTAAAATACTCATGTTAAAATGCAAGAAGTGACTTAAGTTTCTCCTACAGACAGATTTTAGTGGTGGTTAAAGAAGTCTTGAGTGATGCCCAAAAAGTACAGTGGGCTTGGAGCCAAACTATTACTTCCCATTGGCTGACTTTGTCATTCCTTTGCTTGCTCCTTATTCAGCTGCTTTCCTTCCCTTACTTGAGTTTGTCCCCCGCCTGAAACATATCCTCCTTACCACACTTATTGATTGACTTGGATCCTTCCATTACTTACATCGAGAAAATTACTTTATTCTTTATTTAAGCTTAAGGTTGCAGGAGTTTGCTTGCTCTCCCTGGTGTGCTGCTACCCACTTCATGTCCACCCAGTCCTAAACACACTAGTCGTTCCCTTCTCCCCCTAGCTAGCCAATTCCATTATCTATCTATCTCTCTCCCTCCCTCCCTCCCTCCCTGGAGCATGACCACCTCCTTTTAGGTCACTGAGGACAGTTTCCAGGAATGAACCATCGTGGGATCACCTACAGCATTCTGGGTATTTTAGTTTGCTGCAATTCAATTGAATTATTATGAATAATACCTAAAAACCATTAGTTGTAGGTGAAAAGTTCAGGACTGGACAGTATGTCCGTAATAATGTGAAGTAACCTCCATGCCTGAAGCACCTCGTGTTGCTCCCCCCACCACCTGAGTTCAGCTACCATTTGCTGCTGAGCTGCTTCTATGGGATGTACTTTGCACAAGCTTAAATTAAATATTTGTATTTACCTCTTCAAAACTCATAGCTTAGAATGGTAAAAGAAAAATAGGCAAAACGGTTGCTGCCCATTATAATGTCTGTGCACATATGGGATAATGAATGCGAATGGATATATCAAGTCGAGCTACCGTAGTGTCATGGCGCATGCAAGACGACTAGCTGTCATACTCCCCTCCCCATCCCCCACACTTATTTTAAAGTATAAAAGCAAGCAAATGATTGACAAAAAAAAGCCAACCAAAGGGAGGGCTGTGAATTCTAGGTAAGCCACCATTAGGCTTTCTGCAACTGTAGGTTTGACCTAAAGTTAGAAATGTACACCAGTCACCAGGAAAAGTCCTTCTTGCTGCTTTTTGAAAGATCAAAAAGTTATGAAGTTTTATACTGAAAACTTGCCTTCTCCATTACATTTTATACTTAGCAAGAACTGAAGGGAGGTATGGATGAAGTTCACACCTCTTTAAAATTGGGTGTGTATCTCTGAATGAAAGTGAAGCCTTAAGTCCATGATCGGGGAAGAAGGAGTCATCATTAGTGGCACACCCAGGTTTTTAACAATAGCGTTAGAGTAAACAGCCTTAAACCCTTGTAGAATAAGAAAGCAATCTTGTCCTCTAGAAATATACAGGATTTTCACAAATTTACTTCAAAGTGAGCAGCAAAAGATGGAAGAGTTTGGAGACTGGAAACAGACACGTGAAGGTTTGACAAAATGAGTACATTGATCAGTAACTCTTTCGACACACTTGTTTCTAACCCCTAGAGAGGAGAATTGTATTTCAGTCAAACTGATTGGGTTGTTTTCGTGAGAAGACAAAATGATTGATGACTACTCCCACAGATGCTTCAATCAATTGGTGCCTCAGAACATTAGATGAGGATTTCTGTTGTAGTAACTGAGGGTGGAAGCACAACAGTCAAGCAGGCGGATGTATGGAACCCAACCTCAATAAGTGGCTAAGAATAAAAGTAGTTAAGCTCCAGCTGAACTATAATGGACTGGATATTCAAGTTATGGAGCACTAAAAATGCAAAACCCTTAGCTGGTTGAAATCCACAGATGAGCACTGGTGGTATGAATTGGAGACATGTTACCCTCTAGCAATGGCTCCAGAGTGGGGCTCGAGACTATTTCTATCATATTGACTGGTTGCAGAAATCCAATGGTTCGCGCTAGGACTGCACTTGCTTCCGCTTTAAAACTTAATGGAAACCACTCAGAGGAGCTTTGAGAGGGTAGGTAGCACAATAGCAGTACATAGCTCAGTGTTACAGGCTTCTTGTAACTATTTTACCTCACTTGGCAGGTGGGGTTACGTGGGAGGGTGATTGAACCACTAATAAGCAGAAAATATATTCACACAAACTGCTTCTAAAAACTTTTGTAATTAAGTTTTGAGTAGGCATTCATCCTATGCTGTGTGACTTTATATGATTAAAGAATGATCAAGAAAGCTGAAGTACTCTTGGAAATACAAATAATAATGTTCCATGTCCTCCAGTCCTGATGAAACGGCTGCAAGTTTGCAGGCTAAGAAAATTGTCTAAATTTGCAACATTAACATTTATACACGTCATACTAGTATCAAGTTTTTGTTAAAGGGCTTTTTGATGCAACCCAGACAAGTTTATTAGAATGTTGGAAGACCCACAAATACAATGTAAGAATACCATGTTTTACCTTCAGCTTCACATAGTCATAGCAACAGGGGAAGCTTAGATAGGACTTAAAGCTATCTCTTCAGTAATCTTAGTTCTTTGTACCTTTGCTTGATCATTAAGCATGTCCACAAGATACCTGGAGATCGTTCAATTTTTCCCTCCCACCTATTTGCACGCTCATTGCCTAAATCTTCTACAGCAGGAAAAATACGGATTCATAGACCTCTATGAAGGTGGACAACCTATAAGCACTTCTTAATCGTCAGAGTCCAGCTGTTTAGAGTATTCTAGTTTAGTTAAACGTTCATGTTTTATGAATACGTCTTGGAGTCCTCCTAGTTTGTGCTATATTTGTTCATCTTATTCTGCCTACTTTTGGTACAAATATAATCTGCCAGTTCATGTTTGCTTATGTTTCGCCATGTTCATTTATTTAAAAAAAAAATAGTCCAAAATGCAGTGGCTGCTTTGCTTCTTCTGTTATATCCTCAAGTTCCAAAGAAATGGGTGAAAAAAAAATGTATGCATGGCATCTCACTTGTCCAGCACCAAAACCAGACTGGTGTAGTATGGCTTTAATAGGGCTTCAAAATGAAGATAATCATTAGTTATTCAATAGTATTGATGCAAATGAATACTTTGCACCTAATCTTGCTTTCTTTATTCAATATTTCAATTAGGACAAAACGATTGTCTGATAGAACACAACCAACAAGTTTGAGTGAACACAACTTCAAGGCAAGGATTCAGTTTTAATCTGCATTCTGCTGTGAATTCCAGTGTCTCAAAATAATGACTCCTCCTTTTTATGTCTCGCTGGCTATCGCGTAAGCGATCGCTCAGCGGGACTCTAGTAAAGGGGCTCCCAAAAGCAGATTGCATGGCGAGCACGCGCACAATCACGTGCATCGTGCCGCCATGCAATCCACTTTTGGGGAAGCGCTTCAGGCCACTGGCGCGTGCACTGGCGACGGGTGTGCGGTTACGCGCACAATGACGAGCAGAGGCGCCATATAGCTTTCCTCTCTCGTCATGGTGCGCACACATCGCACACCACTCGCCAGCCAGCCTGCTTTCACTTTTGCTGACGCTGCTAAATCCACTCGGCCGCCTTTGATGACGCCCACATGTGGTTGCTCTGAGCAGCCTTTCTGACCCGAAAACTGTCTAGAAAAAATTACCCAACCTTGCTACTGGCGTAGATTAGAAAATTTCACGCGAGTATGCTGATTCCGCCAGATATATTTGGGTGAGCTCTACAGCACCACACCTGCCCTACTCCTTATTTTGCTTCTACCCCCATACCATGTATATTCACCACCAATTGTGAGTCCGTCCCTTTGTAACAATTGACACTAACCTCTATCCTGTAATGTTGCATCTTGTAAAACTGTATGTCTTAAAATAAAACCTGTTATTTATTTTTAAAGCACTCTAACTTTTGGTAATTTTCGCGCTATATAAAAATGCATAAATATTGCATTCCTCTCCCTGGCCCCACAGACATTTCAGCACCACTTTATGCTTCATTAAATTACCTGCACCACTAAGGACTTCACACCACCAACCACATCACTGATGGTGGCATCATATGACGCCAGGGAACACGCTGTTAGCATGTGTCAAGATATGTTGTTGATCTCATCTATATCCCCCTCATGCCAACTGTCACTCTGGCTACCCCAGTGCATTCTGGCAATTGCAGTCTCTGTCAAGAACAGGTCAAGCTCATGACATAGCATCACTCCTTACTGCTTGATGGTGCAGGTGGTCATCGGGCGCACTGGAGCCGCTGGACCATTCTGAACATGGAGTGTTCAAACCAGGGCTGGCGTTACTGCCCGTCTGGCCGCATCTAGGGCTCCCGGTGACATGTACCGGGGGTGACGAGGAGGGAGGGCGGGGACGTCACTGGCTGGTGTCGTGCACCAAAGGTCACACTGCGCAAGGACTAACTCTGCAGCCAGAGCACGGAGAGTAGATAGAAAGTACTGAAATCTGCACCCTGTAATCCACTCCCCCCTCACCATTCAATCATAATCAGGACTCCCGAGCCTCCCGGCGACATGTACCAGCAGTGACAAGTCGGACGGCGGGGACTTCACTGGCTGGTGTCATGCGCCGCAGGTCACACTGTGCGCAAGGACTCACTCTGCAGCCAGAGCACGGAAGTTAATTACAAAGTACTTCGCCCTCCCTCCCCCCAATACAATCATAATTATGGCTCCAGGGCCTTAAGGTGATATGTACCGGGGGTGACGGGAAGGGCGGGGGACTTCACTGGCTGGGTGCCATACGCCAAAGGTCACACTGCGCAAAGACTCACTCTGCAGCCACTTCACAGAGGGTAGTTACAAAGTACTGAAATCTGCACAAGGATCCAGCTTTGCACTGCCCTTTATTTATTTCCATTTATCGCGCATTCATGTAGCACTAACTAGGGAGAGGTTGTGGCCTTAGGGCCATAGCTTATTTTTTAATTTTGCCTACTTTGGAGCTGGGGAACTGTAGTGAAGATAGTTATCTATATATGTACATTGCTAAGGTAGCACAACCACGTTAGATGTTAGAAAGCCATCTTGCCGCTTTTGCTGCTTTTGCACACAACACTGTAGTCACATGTTATTAAATTGAGAAATGCTTGCTCGACTTTGCTTCACATGAGAACTGTCTGTTGTTCACATCCCAAACAGTGAGCAGCGACCTTGGTCTGTACATAGTGTAAAGAAACAGTCTGGGTCGCTAGACGGTGCAGGTTGTTGAGTTCAGGTTGATCGGCCCACTATTTAGCCATAACACGCACGCAGCTGCAAATACCTGAAAGTCGGGTGCTTTTAAAATTGCAGTGTTACATGTTTTCATTACATTCGGAAGAAGAGCTTTCGCAGGAGCAGAGCCTAGCTGATCCTGTGATGTGATCTCACTGAGCTGATCTTTACGGTATGGGGTTCCCCATTCAAGCCTAGAGACCTTTACTAGTCTAATAATATTAGTTTGCTAGCGAAAGGAAGGTGGCTTAGATCCACTGTCATTTTAGTATGATTACTCCTTTCATTTTCTATGGTATTTAATCGTTTGTCTGCTTATGTTAGCCAAACTACTGCATCTTAGGACACGAGGTTTATAAAATAAACTCTTTAAACTTTACAGTGTCTCTGTTTATTCTGTTGTGGACTGATATGAGAATAATTACGAACAGGTATTTCTGATTCCCACCATTCCTGAGAAATACACTAAGTCGCTTGTTCTGGGTTGTCTATACATTGGGACCGCCGAGCTAAACCTCGGATAACGAATGGGACACGGATGCTGGTCGGATAAGGGGTTCTGAGGTGAGTTTTTGGTACACCACAATTCACTGAGGTCCTGGTTTCCTGCGCATAGTTCTGTGCACAAGCAGAATCCCTGCAACAGAACCAGATTTGAGCCTCAACGTCGGCTTGGCTCAACTTCCTGTGATTCTGGGCAAATTTCTAAATCTCCCCATACTTAACTAATGGATGTGTCCTTGTGTAACATAACTGGTGCTCATATAAAGCGCTCCAATACGTTCGGGTTGAGTTTGCGCTATATTAATCTGCAAAAAAAAAAAGAAAAGAACTCGCCACGAAGGGCCTGAAGTGCTTTGCATGAGCACCACTTCTATTACACAGGGACACATAGCCCAGTGCATCTGCAGCCGTCTTTACTAACCCCCCACCCTTTCTGTAGTTGCTGTTTTGAACTAACCAATGCTTTTGTCCCCACGTCCCCCGCGTGACCCACCACGTCCTGCTCCCTGCCTCCTTTCCCATTACTTGGCCATAAAAGGCAAGTTTATGGCCTCGTTGCCATGTGGTGATCTCTCGACCCCTCTGAAAGTGGTGCGGTCTGCATTGATGTGTGTGCCACTGATCGAGATTTCTGTAAACCAAGCATTGCTTTGTCTTCCTCCTACTTAACATTTCTTCTACTTCAATGCAAGTTAATCTGTAAATGCAATGCACGCTGTGTTTGTTCTCAATCTTTCTCTTATCTGAGCGCAAATGCTGGCATGTGTCCCCGAATCCTTTCATTGCTCGCCAGAAGACAGCTTCGAGTGGTTGGCTTGGTTTTTGTTTGGGGCGCTTAGGAGTCAGACTGAGTAATGTCATCAATGTGTGCACACAACCGTGACACATGGTTTAGTGCTGCAGTGTCTGCTTCCGACCTTCTTGCCTCACCACAGAACCCCAACACCACCTGACGCTGCCGCCACCCCCGGAAACAGAGAACCTCTCAGCCCTCGGTGCTTTAACCACAAGGGCTGCCCTGCACTAGCCCTGGGCACATTCCGGTGCTACACCCAAGCAAGCCACAGAAGTGAATTCAGAGAACTGCGTTTGTCAATAGAACAAAGGTCACGCTGGTATGTGATTAGCTACACCATTTTAATTTGTTCACCAATGACACTCAGGTTAAAAAATGGAAACTACCATTTGCAAAGCAAATCTGCCTTGTATTTTGAGTGCTGCTAATATTCTAAAGGCCTGCTGCAGTAAAAACAAAACATACTGCTCTCTATATACGAATGATCTTTGAGATAACGAATAGTTTTACCTGTCGGTGTAGTTTTGCAGCTTGAAGAGCTTTCTGGATTCACTATGCTGTGCATTATTCCGCGATCTGGTGGTTGGGTCCGGATTCGTAGTCTTACTTTTGTTTTTTGTAGCCCAGGTGGGCGTCGACGTCCCACCATTTGGTGTACCTCTCGTGACGTCGTTGTGCTTCCTGCGGAAGTCCCACCTTGGTGCGCCATCTTCGGTTTCTTTTTTCCCTATTTCTCTGTATTTTTTTTTTTCTTTGAACCCTAGGCGTTCTAGTAATTTCCATTTCAATATTTCTTTCAATATCTCTTTGTTCTTTTCATCGTTTGTCCTTCCACCTTCTTCTCCTGCCTCATCTTTCTGGCGGAGGTGGGTGGGTTCGCTAGTGAATCCAGAAAGATCTTCAAGCTGCAAAACTACACCGACAGGTAAGAAACTATTAGTTTTGCAGCGTGAATCTTTCTGGATTCACTATGCTGTGCATAGATTTTGTAGCGGTTTGTTATCTTTGTGGCGGCTGGGTGGAAGGTGAGCGTTGGTCGTTGAATACATGTTGAAGCACCTTTTGTCCTACTTGTGCTTCCTTGTTCATCTGTATGTCCACGCAGTAGTGCTTAGTGAACGTGTGCACTGAAGCCCAAGTTGCCGCCAGGCATATGTCTTGAATGGGCGTGTTTGCCAGAAAGGCAATTGTTGCCCCTTTTTTCCTTGTGGAGTGTGCTTGTGCCCCCTCCGATAGTTCTTGTCCTGACGGATTGTGGCAGAATTGTATCGTTAGTGCGATCCATCTTGCGATGGTGCCCTTAGTCACTGGTCTACCCAGGAAGCTGGTTGCGAATGACACAAACTGCTTTGTTTTCCTGTGCTCCTTTGTTCTTTCGATGTAGTGCATCACCGCCCTACTAGCGTCTAGAGTGTGTAGTGCCCTTTCAGCGCCTGTTGGGTTTTGAAAGAAACTTAGCATTTGAATTATCTGGTTCATATGGAATGCGGAAACCACCTTTGGCATGAAGTGTGGGTCTGTCCTCATGACGACTGTCCTTGTGTATTTGGATGTAGGGCTCCTGTAGTGTTAGCGCTTGCAGTTCGCTGACTCTGCGTAGCGAGGTTATTGCCACCAGAAAGGCGGTTTTCATTGTCAGCATTTGTAGAGAGGCCTTGTGTATGGGCTCAAAGGGCGCCTTCCTAAGTTCCGTATGGACTACGTTGAGGTTCCATGCTGGTGGCGGCATTCTTTTAGGTGGCGCTAATCTTTTTGCCCCTCCGAGGAATCTCTTTACTACCCGAGAGGTAAAGAAACTTCCCCCCGTCTCACCTAAGCTACGATCGCCGCTCGGTGGACTCTTAGCGACGAGCATATATTAGCCTTTAGTAGGTGCGTGAGGTATCTAAGCACCGTTGATTCCCTGGTCATTTTATTTTGCATCTTATTTCTCCTGCACCATATTGTAAACCTTTTCCATTTATCCCCATAGCATTTCCGTGTTGTTGGCCTCCTTGCCTCCCGTAGCACTCGCATAGTGCTTTGAGGTAGCTTAAGGTGTGCGAACTCTAAGTCCTCAGGAGCCAAGTCGCTAGGCTGAGGCTCTCTGGCTCTGGGTGTAGAACCTCTCCATTCTGCATGGAGAGTAAGTCTTTTATTCTTGCGAATTTGTGTGTGGGCCCCTGCGCCATTTCCACTATTTGCGAGTACCATGTCTGTCTTGCCCACTGTGGTGCCACTAGGATCAGCGTCATGCTGCTGGTCCTGCATTTGTTGAATACCCTGTGTATCAGTGAGATTGGTGGAAAATCGTAGGCAAATGTTTTTGACCAGCTTATCCATAGGGCATTCCCCTGGGATTGTTTTTCTGGTTGTCTGGATGCGAAGTTTTGGCATTTTGCATTCTGGTGTGTTGCAAATAGATCTATTGTCGGTGTTCCCCACCTTCTGAATAGTTTTTGCGTTTCCTGCCCATTGAGCTCCCACTCGTGGGATGCTGAAGTCTGCCTGCTGAGCCAGTCTGCTTCCACATTGTCCTTTCCTGGTAGGTGTATGGCCAGCAGGTCTATTTTGAGTGGGATGGCCCATTTCCAGATCTCCTGGGCGAGGTTGGATAGGGGAAACGATTGTGTTTCTCCCTACTTGTTGATGTAGAACATTGCTGTGGTGTTGTCCGTTTGTATCAACACTTTCTGATTGTACAGGTTCCTCTGGAAGGCCTTCAGGGCTAGCAGTACGGTTTTCAATTCCAGGTAGTTGATGTGTTTGACCGCATCCGCTGGAGTCCACAGACCCCTCACTCTGAGCTTGCTCATGTGTGCTCCCCATCCTATCTGGGATGCGTCTGTGGTGATGGTCAGTTGTGCTTGGAGGTGTCAAGGGCTTCCCTATAGTTATGTTGTCCCTGTTCCACCATGATCTCTTCTTGCACAGCGTGCGTTACAACCACTAGATCCTCCCAACTTCCATTTGCTTGTGACCATTGCTGTTGCAGCCATTCTTGGAATGGTCTCATGTGTAGGCGTACATTGGGGACTAGGTGAATGCATGATGCCATCATACCCATGATCTTGCTCGCTGTTCACTGTCAGAGCTCGTCCCTTCTGGTAGAGACGTGTGTCCTTCACCAGGGCTATTGTTCTCCTGTCGCTGGGCATTACCGTTTTGTCTATGGTGTTGATCTGCGTCCCCAGGAAGATCTTCGCCTGTTCTGGTTTCATTGATGACTTCCCCCAGTGTATCGAGTACCCCAGGTTTGTTAATGTTCTTGTCACCCGCTCTGCGTGTTCATCGCGAGTGCTTGCTTTGATTAGCCAGTCGTCTAGGTAAGGATACACATGAATCCCTTCCCTCCGTAGGTACGCTGCTACTGCTGCAAGGCATTTTGTGAAAACCCTTGGGGCGGACTTTAGACCGAATGCCAGGGTTGTGAATTGGTAATGATCCTGGCTGATGTTGAACCTTAACAGGTTTTTGTGGCGCCTGTTCATCGGGATGTGCAGGTAGGCATCTTTGAGATCCACGGTGGACATGAAGTCTCCGCCTCGTATTTGAGGTAGCACTTCTTGTAGCTATGTCATTTTGAATTTTTGCGTCTTTATGAATTTGTTTAGGAATCGTAGATCCAGGATGGGTCTTAGTGTTCCGTCCACCTTTGGGACCAGGAAGTAGTTGGAGTACACTCCCTTGTTCCTTTCTCTGCATGGCACTGGTTCTATGTCCTCCTTTTGGAGTAGTTGTAGGGTCTCTTCTCGGAGTTGAGCAAGCTCTTGACCAGAGCGTTGTCTTCTCTTTGGTTTCTTGTTTGGAGGTCTTTTTTCCAACTCATGCAGTATCCGTACTGTAGGACGTTGAGTATCCATTTGTTTGAGGTTATTTTTTGCCATTGTTGAAGGTAAAGTCCCAGTCTTCCGCCTACTGGTGTTGCATGCTCGTAGGCGTTTGGTTTGTGTACCCCCCTTACTGTGCTTACTTTGTGCTTCACCCCTCGGGGTATACTGAGGGTGAGCATTTTCTTCCGTGCGAAGTCACTTTGATGAGGGTTGGTCTCCCCCTCTTCTTCTCTGGCCACGTCCGTTTCCCCTACCGCGAAAGGACTGGCCTCGATGCTGGTACTGCCAGTTTTGCTTCTGCTGTCCCTGCTGGCCGTGACTTTCACCCTGCTGTCCTTGCTGGAATGTCTGGTGTGACGTTCCCGGCTGGTTTCCTCCCCTTCCGTAGGTTCTCCGAGCTGGGGTGCCTCTTCTCATCCCTCTGAATTGCAGGGACCCCATGGACCTTGCCGTCTCATTTTCTTTCTTCAGTTGGGTGAGTTTTTCGTCCACCGGAGCACCGTACAGCGTCTCACCGTTGAAAGGGGTGTTCAGTATGTTGTTCTGGACCTCTTGCTTGAATCCTGAAATTCTGAGCCAGGCCTGCCTCCTTTCAGTGATTGCTATAGCCATCAGCCTGCTCGATGTCTCTGCCCCGTCCAATGCTGTCTTAATGCATGAGTTTGCAATATTCTTCCCTTCCTCCACCAGATGGGAAGCTCTCTGCTGGTATTGCTCGGGGAGATGTTTGATTAGGTCTCCCATCTAGTCCCAGTGCTGGTACTGGTGCCTGTTCAGTAGGGCATTGGAGTTCGCCATGCGCCAGTGCATTGCCGCATTTCTCTCAACCTTTCTCCCGGTGAGGTCAATCCTTCTGCTCTCCTTGTCGGGAGAGCAGGCCCTGAGGTTGCCGGTACATTGGCCCTTTTCCTAGCCGTGGACGCAATGATGGAGTCAGCTGTGACTGATCCTTTGATATATGGCTGGTCCTGTGAGGAGTGCTTGTATTTCTTCTCTGTTCTGGGAATGATGGATCTGCAAGTTCCTGGGTCCTTGAACGCCTCCTTCCCTTGGTTCATTAAGCTTTGGAGCATGGGGAGGAACTGGCTCCTAGTCTGGATGGGGAGCAGTGTTTCGAGTAGAAAGTCTGCTTTCGGCTTCTCCTCGCCCAATTTCACGCCAAAAGCTGCTGCAGCGCTCTTGACGACAATGTTGTATGCCCCAATGTCGTCTGGCGGCGAAGGCCTCGAAGGATAGGTCTCCACGGGCTCTTCGGCGTCGATGTCCTGCCATTCCGCCTCATGTGTCGTCGACGGCGCCGAGCCGTAGATAGACTGCTGCTCCTCTTCCTCATCTTCTCCCTCATAGTAGGGGTCTTCTTCCTCTTCTTCAGGATCTCTCGACTGCTCTTCGGCGTCAAACTCTTCCTGTTCTTCGATCTCAACGACATCCGTCGACGGTTTCGTTGGGATTTTTAATTTTTTTCATTTTCTCATCGAACTCCTTCCTCTGAAGGATGCTCTCCATCTCCGCCTCGAGCCTTCTCTTTTTCTTCTCCATTTCGGAAGCATGTTCGGCATCGCGCGCTGGTCTTTTCGACAGAGCTTGCGTCGACGCGGCCTTGTCCTTTGTCGCCGAACGCCCCACCTCGTGGGCCTGCTTAGACGAACTCTTTCTTGGCGGCCTTCGGCACCTGGGAGTCCTTCTCGAAGGATCCACTGGGCCTTTCGTCCTTGGATCCACTCGCGGTCGTCAAAATTTTCGGCGCCGATGTTCCTTTCGAGGACTTTGACTGTTTTTCGAGAGTCACTCTCAGATTTTCGGGGCCCTTTTGGGGGTTTCGTACTCGACATGTCTCCTACCTTGTCAGGCGCTTTCTTATCGGTCTCTGCGACCGTGAAGACATCAGGTCCCTCGGCGATGTTGTCTTCATAGTCGGTGGAGAGGCCCAGTTCGTACAGCGACGGGGCCTTACCCTTGCCTTCCATGTTGAAGTTGGCTCTTCTCTGCCTTTCTCTCACCCGGAGTGTCTTCGGCGTGAAGGCGGAACAGGCGTTGCAGTCCTTGCTCTCGTGGTCGATCGGCAGGCACAGGTTGCAGACCGGATGTTGGTCCTTCTGCGCGTATTTGTGGTGGCAGTTACGGCAGAATTTAAACGGTGTCTTGTCCATTGCGCTCAGTCTCAGTGCGCATTTTCCGATGGGCGTCGAAGATTGAGGATCTCCTCCTTCTTAGGCGTCCCAGCTGTATGCTCTTCCTCTCTGTAGTCTTCTATAAATTCTCCTTGGATGAAACTAGTGTATTTTTCTTCTTCCTTCGTTAAAACTCTGGAGCTTCTCGATGACGATCCAGACCCAATGGCAGAAAAAAGAATCTGAAGATGGCGCACCAAGGTGGGACTTCTGCAGGAAGCACGACGACGTCACGAGAGGTACACCAAATGGTGGGACGTCGACGCCCACCTGGGCTACAAAAAAAAAAAAAAAAAAGGGCTACGAATCCGGACCCAACCACCAGATCGCGGAATAATGCACAACAGTGAATCCAGAAAGAATCACGCTGCAAAACTTATCACTTATGGGACGATTCAGTGTACTTTTGCATACAAAATGGCCCCTTATGCATTGCAATGCAATAGGTGTTGTTTTTGGTATTGTAAATAACAATGCTTTTTAATGTATTAAAAGCATTGGCATTTACAATGCCAATAGCTCCGAAACTCGCAGTTGCGAGACCTATTGCATTGCAAATGCTTGTTACTATGGTATCCAGAGTGACTAGAGTTTACCATTGGAACAACGGGATTTCAGGAAATATTTCCAAAAAACAAAGTTAACACCTTTTCAGAAAAGGAAACATGAAAAATCATGGATGAGCTCCGCAAGCATAGGCATGAATTATATTAGGTTAGGAGTAAAGGCAGAAGGAACACACCAATGATAAGATGCCCTAACACAGCAGTTGAAATCTAATGAGTAACTCTTGGAACTACTGTGAGTTATAGGACCTTTACCTTTAAAAGCATGGTCTTCTTTACAGATTGACTTTAATTTAACACAGAAGCAAATTACTTGGCAACGACTGGGGAGGCGTGCAAGCCCAGGGATCAGCTAAAGGCATGTATGCATCTTAGTAGGTAAAAAACACAAAAGATTATGGGAGGAATGCTTGCAATTTGTCTAACCACTGGCAATCGCTCGGGGTAGTATCCCAACCCATCGTTCTTTTACTCACCACACTATCTCAATTTAGACCCAGTTATATACAAATCAGCCTAGACCCTGCTCCTTATGGGAACAGTCCAAAGTGCCAAGCCATGTCCCCACTGAACCGGAACCAATACCAGTCTCGCCCTGGTAAGGGCTCCTCAGTCAGGTATAGCTTGATTCTAGTGACACAGGGAGCACAGGACCAACATCTGGGCATACCCATGCCACTTAAGGCCGTCCATTAAACACACAAAAGGATGGGAGGAATGCCTGAAAGTTTCATCTATAACCCTTAGTGGCATGGGTGTGTCCAGATGTGGGTCCCTTGCTCACTGTGTCACAGGAACCAACCTGTACCCAGCTGATGAGCCAATAACTGAGGAAAAACCGGTCCTGTATTTCTTGTGTTCTGGTTCAAGGAGGACCTACCTTGGTAGTTTGGGCTGGACTGTTCCCACAAGGAGCAGGGTCAAGACTGGTTTCCATACGGCTGGGTCCAAAAGGGGGTGGCATGGTGAGCAAAACAACAATGTTAGGATCCTATCACAAGCGATTGCCTGTGGTTAGACGAAATGCAAGCATTCCTCCCATCACCTTTTGTGTGTTTCATGCATCTTCTTACAGCACTTGTCGGATACCACTTTCAAAAAGACAGAATAAAATATGGTCACACCCAAAATGCATTGATAATCCCAAAAATACTGTAGTGGTCCTAGAAATGTTGATTTTAATGTAAGCAAACCGACCCATCCTAAAACACAGCCTATTACCTTCTTCGCTGGGCTTCAGTACTTTGGTTAGGTGACAACCAAATGCTTCTCTAAACCCCAATTCTAAACCGCTTTTTGAATTTCTTAAGTGGGTGCAAAGGAGCTTTTACAAGGATGCAAGACAATCAAGGAACCGGAGAAAAAGTTCTTCTGGTTCCATGAGTCTTTATTAGAAGTGCAATATCCTATGGAGCAAGGGGAGTGAAGCCTAATTGATTGAAGCATGTTTAGCATTTGCACAATTTTATAATGGGCAATGAAATTTGGTACAGCAAGGTAGCTTTTGCGATCGAATGGAGTGGCCATCATTACCATCCTGAGTAGGATTAAAAACTCTCACTGAATAAAGATGCTTGCTTGTCTCAAGTATGTCAGAGCACATGCCCAGACTGCCAAATTGATCACAAGAATTCAGAATTGCAACTTTTCAAAACCATACTTAAAACAAAAACCCTTAACAGAGCAACAAGCAAGTTTACAAAATAAAATTACTTCCCTACCTCATTCTGTGACTTTGTCACATTATCCGGACAGAGCATAGAATGGCGGCATTCTCAAGATACCAAACAGACTAACTAAATTACTCCCATTTAAAATTATCTTCTAAAGCAAATGTATTTTTAAAGTGACTATACTTAATCAGTCAAGGACTAGCAGCAACACGGAGCAAGGTTGAACACACATGGCACCGTCCAAGACGTTTACATTGCTAGTTGCTTACAGAACTTTGTTGGTATGTTAAAGAACTTAAAGAATATAAACTCCATTCCCAGTACAGGTGGCTTACCAGCAAAGGGTAAAAAACAAGTCCTTTGACACTACTGAATTTTAAGTGCCTCACCGGTTAATACAATGAGCTAAATGCATATCTTCATTTAGTGTGGCTGCTGTCAGGTTCTGTTTTTTCAGCTGTTTGTTTAGATGCCCTTTAATGATAGCCTCGAAGTAGATGGTGAAAGCAAGTGATTGACAAATATGGGGTGAGGTAGGCGGAGAAATGTCTAGCAAAATCCAAAGCTTTTGAGTAATGCTTGAAACAGAAAACGAAATCTGTTGCTAAAGGACCCTGCAGCTAGTACTGTAATCTTTATCAAATTAAACTTCATGGATTAAGGAAGTAGTCCAAAGAGAAGTGTAACCTGGTTCGAAAAAAGTAATCAGAAGTCTGTAACAAATACAGTCACCTCCAGCAACTGCTACAGGAAGAAAAAAAAATGTATAACTAGCCAAGTAGTAGAGACTACATTATGAAGATTGGTTTGATAAACATTAGTCACTTTTCCCAACTCTGGACTGATGCGGTATTGCTAAAGGATATCACTATTTTTTCATTACGATTCTTTCCACGTCCTCTATATCATCACAGGTGCTGTTCTAGTCTCACCATCTGGCTCTTCACAGTTTAATTTAATCGATCCTGGAACATTAATCTGATCTCTTGAAAGTCTTTACACAAGGTTTGCTTGTCCCGATATCAAAAGCACCTTTTTAAGTTTCATAAGCTTATCACAAACTTCACTTGCTTTCTATAGTTTAAGATACAAGCTATATCTTTCAGACCCATTTAACTTTATATTAACTTTACTTCCTCATGTTGAAATCTTACAGCCTTGAAAAAGTCACGTAGTGACGAAACATGTCTCATGGTCTCATGTGCAGGCGTACATTCGGCACCAGCTGGATACAGGACGCCATCATCCCCATCATCTTGCTCACCGCCCTCACTGTCAGAGCTCGCCCCTTCTGGTAGAGCTGCGTCTCCTTCAGTAGGGCATCTGTCCTCCTGTCGCTGGGCACTACTGTACTGTTGAGGGAGTTGATCTGTGCCCCCAGGAAAATCTTTACCTGCTCCGGTTCCAGCGATGATTTTCCCCAGTGGATGGAAAATCCCAGATTTGTGAGGTGTCCGTTACGCGTTTTGCGTGCCTCTCGCACTTCTCGCGTGAGTTTGCCTTGACCAGCCAGTCGTCCAAGTAGGGGTATACGTGTATGCCCTGCTTTCGTAGGTGTGCCGCTACCGCTGACAGGCATTTTGTAAAGACCCTTGGCGCTGATTTTAATCCGAAGGCCAGGGTTGTGAACTGGTAGTGTTCCTGTTCGATGTTGAATCTTAGAAGGCCCTTGTGCCTTCTGTTTATTGGGATGTGAAGGTAGGCATCCTTGAGGTCCACGGTGACCATGAAGTCCCCTTCTCTTATCTGTGGCAGTACCTCCTGCAGTGAAGTCATTTTGAACCTTTGTGTTTTGACGAACTTGTTTAGGTACCGGAGGTCCAGTATGGGTCTAAGGTCTCCGTCTACCTTCGGAACCACGAAGTAGTTTGAGTAGACCCCTTTGTTGCGTTCCCTGAACGGCACTGTCTCTATGGCTCCCTTTTGCAGGAGTTTCCGTGTTTCTTCTCTGAGTATTGCCAGTTCTTGGGCCGATCTCTGTCTTCCCTTCGGCTTTCTGTTTGGAGGTCTTTTCTCCAAGTCTACGCAGTATCCGTACTGCACGATGTTCCGTATCCACTTGTCTGTGGTTATGCGCCGCCACTCCTGAAGGTAGAACCTCAGCCTTCCGCCTACCGGTGACGTATGCTCGTAGGCTCTTGGATCTTCTCTTCCCCCTGATGACACCTTTTTGCGCCTCACCCTTGGGGGCCTGACGAGGGTGGGCGTCTTCTTGCGTGCTGAGTCACTTCGAGGAGGGCTGATCGCCCCCTCTCCTCCTTTGGCCACGTCCGTTCCCTCTCCCTCGAAAGGACTGGCCCCGAGGTTGATATTGCCAGCTTTGCTTCTGCTGACTTTGTCCGTGACCTTCGCCCTGCTGACCTTGTTGGAACGCCTGGTGCGACGTCCCCTGTTGGCTTCCACCCCTACCGTAGGGTCTCCTCGAGGGATTTCCTCGTCTCATTCCCCTCAGCTGCAGGGCCCCCATGGACCTCGCTGTCTCGTTCTCCTTCTTGAGCTGGGTGAGCTTCTCGTCCACCGTTGCTCCGAACAGTGTCACTCCGTTGAAGGGAGTGCCCAGGATGTTGTTCTGCACTTCCGGTTTGAATCCCGAGATTCTTAGCCATGCATGCCTCCTTTCTGTGACCCCTATGGCCATGAGTCTTGCTGAAGTCTCTGCCCCATCCAACGCCGTCTTTATACAGGAGTTGGCGATGTTCTTGCCTTCATCTACCAGGTGAGAGGCTCTCTGGCGGTATTCTTCGGGGAGGTGCTTTACTAGCTCCCCCATTTCATCCCAGTGTTGGTACTGGTGTCTATTTAGGAGTGCATTTGAATTCGCCATGCGCCAGTGCATTGCGGCGTTCCTCTCGACCTTTCTGCCTGTGAGGTCGATTCTCCTGCTCTCTTTATCTGGAGGTGGGCCCGAGGTTGCTGGCACGTTGGCCCTTCTCCTGGCCGTGGAGGCAATGATGGAGTCTGCGGTGACGCTACCCTTGATGTAAGGTGGGTCCAGGGAGGAGTGTTTATACTTTTTCTCTGTCCTGGGCGTGATCGACCGACAGGTGGCAGGCTCCTTGAAGGCTTCTCTCCCCTGGTTCATCACGCTTTGTAGCATGGGGAGGAACTGGCTCCTAGTCTGGATGGGGAGCAGTGTTTCGACGAGAAAATCTGCTTTCGGCCTCTCCTCGTCGAGCTTGACGCCGAAGGCCATTGCTGCGCTCTTCACCACCATATTGTACACCCCGATGTCGTCTGGTGGCGAAGGCCTCGAGGGGTACGTGTCCACGGCCTCCTCCGGGTTTTCGGTGTCGAGATCTTGCCATTCGACGTCGTTGCCGGTAGATGTCGCCGATTCGAAGAACGATTGTTGGTCTTCTTCCTCGGCTTCTTCCTCATAATAGGGCTCCTCTTCCTCTTCGAGGTCCCTTGTCAGCCCTTCGGCGTCGAACTCCTCCTCGACTTCGACGACGTCTGCCGATGAAACCGTTGGAATCTTGAATTCCTTCATCCTGGCGTCGAACTCCTTCTTCCTTTGAAGGATGTTCTCCATTTCGGCCTCGAGCCGCCTCTTCTTTTTCTCCATTTCGGAGATGCTTTCGGCGTCGACCGCGGGCTTTTCGATGAAACTTGCGTCGACGTCGAACGTTCTTTCTGCGTCGATCGGCCCGTTTCATGGGATGATTTCGACGACCCTTGCCTTTCGGCGTCTTTCTGCGCCAGGGAGTCCTTTTGTAAGGATCCGCTGGGCCTTTTGTCCGAAGTTCCCCCTTTGGACGTCGAAGTTTTCGGCGCCGGGGCTCCCTTCGTGGACCTTGACTCAGTTTCTCAAGTCACCCTCGTGTTTGAGGTGTTTTTTGATTTGCGCTCGACGATTCTCTTACCTCGTCTTCTTTCTTCTTTTCGGTCTCTACGACCGTGAAGTTTTCGGCTGCCTCGGCGACGTTGTCCTCGTCGTCCGTGTCGAGGCCCAGCGCGTAGAGTGTCGGGGGTTTTCCTTGGCCCTCCATGTTGGCGTTGGCTCTCCTCTGCCTCTCTCTCACCCTGAGTGTCTTCGGCGCGAAGACTGAGCAGGCGTTGCAGTCGATACTCTGATGATCCACCGGTAGGCAGAGGTTGCAGACCGGATGCAGGTCTTTCTGCGCGAACTTGTGGTGGCAGTTTGGGCAGAACTTGAATGGCGTCTTGTCCATTTCGCTCAGGGTCTCTGAGCGTGCATTCTCCAAGGTTGTCGAAGAAAAAGGCTCGCTGGTCTTCTTTCTTCGCGTTCCTGTCGAAATCTGTTCTTTCCTGATGTCTTCTCTTGATTCTATCGATGAAACTCGCTTTTCTTCCTTCTTCCTCCGAGTGAACTTCTGGAGCTTCCCGATGACGATCCAGACCCAACGGCGGAAAAAAGAATCTGAAGATGGCGCCCCAAAGGTGGGACTTCCGCAGGAAGCACGACGACGTCACGGGAGGTGCACCAAATGGTGGACGTCGACGCCCACCTGGGCTACAAAAAAAAAAAAAACAAAGAAAAGACTACGAATCCGGACCCAACCACAAGATCGCGGAATAATGCACAGCATAGTGAATCCAGAAAGATTCACGCTGCAAAACAAGAATTTATTTCGGTGTTAAACTTTTTTTCATATGAATACTATCCTTGCTGTTTGGATTTCATATTGTTTCCATACTACATGCGTGCTTGGGTTTTCGAATGCGTGAATATAAAGTGGTTCACATGATGGGAAACGAAAAGGTCTCGACTGCTTGTACTCTTGAAGAGAGTCCATGAAGAAAACATTGCCATTTTTAACAACATTATCGTGTAGGCCAAATTGGCTATGTCAGTCCATTGGTTACAACAAAGTTAACTAAAAATAATAATTGTCTAGGGTGTACACCACGTCCTGTGTCCAAAATGTGAACAGTCGATTGTGATTAAAACAGTTATATATTTTATGGACAAGCAAGTGGGCTGCCACATCAGCCCAGACTTGACATTTGGGGAAGCTGCGGGACCAAAAAGTAAACCTGCATTAGTAAAGGAAAACAAGGCAAATTATAGGATCCTCTTAGGGTCTTTACGAAACAAAATAGGCTACATTCAACAAAGCCATTTCCAACTATGTCTGATCCTTTAAGTGTCTGCAATTAATCTCAATTCACCAGTCTTTTGGTGAATTTTACTAGTGACAAAATATATGGTCTCTGAACGCTTTGATGGGAGCTTGGAGGACAATAGTTCAATAGGATATTCTGTATTTGCATAAGGAATATTGGCTATTCTTTAGTGTATGACTGATAAGTCATGAGCTACAAAACTGTTGGTGGGGAGTGGGGTGGGATCATACAGGAACCAGTGCAGGAGACTCAACAGAACATCAGCAAGTCTACACAAAGGCCAAGATGTGCTTCCCTTAACCAGTTTCCAAAGTGCCACAATTTGGAATGCTGCTAAAAGACAAGGATAGATTTTCAGAAGTTGCGGAGGTAAACGAGCTAGACAAAATGACACAGACAAATGACTGCAGGAAAAATTAGTTCAAAATGCAATCGGAGTTTAAGCCTACTAATAACTAAAAACAATCACCCACTCTTCAAACTGGCATTCTGCCTTAAAAAAATTCAATAAATGATTGATGAATAAGTCAAGCTACAGGCAAAACAACCTCCTGTATCTATCTACAGCCCCTAAACGAATACTAACAACAAAAAGAGTACACGCAGTTACAAGTTACATATTGATTTCTATACTATTTTAGAAAACAATTATGGTCAGACACATTGCTAGTTTAAACTTACTATTTTTTCATTTTCTAAAACAGACAAAGTATTCCGCTTGGACACAATCCTTTACCCCCAGTCACTCAATACTGCATGAAGCTTGTGCGAAAAGCTAGAGAGATGCAGGCCAGGCACACTAACTGCTAGGCCCATTTTATAATAATATAATCTGGCCAAGGGGCTGCTGCAAACCTATATAGTCACCTTCTTGTTAGGCAAATGCGAGTAATACCCTTTAGTGCAGGATAAACTACAAGGTAAAATGCAAAACAAAAAGGAAAATCCGAATCTAAAAGGTTCCACAGTGTAGTGTCAAATACTTAACGTCTATAACCTATAGAATGCATTTATAAAAAAGAAAATGCATAGTCATTCTACACATTTGCACTCAATACCTTCAGTATGGATAGGGGGATGGAAGCAGGCCCACAAGCACACACAGCCTTAACTGGCCACATAGCAGCTGTACGCAAATTAACATGGGACATTCTATTGTTTGTAACTTCCCACTTAAAAACTAGAGCAGTCATGCTCGCTTCTAGACCCACAGTATTCATATGTTTTGGAAACACAACCGAAGTCCCAGGGTAAAAAGGTTTTTATTAAACAAAAAAAATTAAATTAAAAAATGAATACGAAAATCAACTATGAGAAACAGGGGTTGTAGTAGAATCATCTGCAGAACGAGACAGTGAACATACAATGGTGATTATATAGTGGCTTAATTAGCTTAATTTCTTTGACAGAAGCGAATTGCTACACAGAAAATTCAGGAATGAGAAAAAATGATGATCATACTTTTACCATGCTAGTCAATAACTAGCATTATTAAAATAGCAATGCGTATGCAGACGCCCGTGTTTTCTGTATGATAAAAATGTTATTCAATAAAAAAAAAAAACATTTAAAAATGAAATCAAGAATCCAAATAACCGGTTATTTAAAAAAATAAATGCCACTAATCTGCCTATAAATGTACTGTTAATACATCACCATTTTATTATGATAGTAGTTCTTTCTTTCAGAGTTGTGTGTGTATGTGTGCAACACTTGTTGAATTAGTTTAGAAACTACTAACGCCAGACACGGAACTTTAAGGCACAGATTAGCACATTCATATTTCTATCAGCCAAAACTACAAAAAACAATGATTCCTTTAACAGAAGCGGCACTTCACAAAAATAAAGTTACATTTCGAAATGTAGCTTTGATGTGACAATATTGTACATGACGGAATTGTTCAGGACCCTCGTTGAAACACTGGACTAAAGTGCAGTATTTCTTCACGCACACAGGCACACGTTATGGTACTCAAGCACTTCTAAATGCACAACTACAAAAAAAAAATCTCCAGTCTTAGATTGTACTTTCTTGCTCTTTTAGTCCATCTTCTTCAGTCTTTTCAGGCACAACTGCTACATCATTTACTTTTTGTTTGTCATTGTCGATTGAATGAGTGTCGTCCTTGGTTTCATTTTTCCTTCTCTCCTCTTCCTTTTGTTCTTTGGCCACAAGCCTGTAGTTGATGCCCATGCCAATGAATAGATATATGCCGGCAATAACTAGGATGACTCCACAAGCATAGTACGTGTATTTGTAGTCTCCATACATGTCGTTGAGTTTGCCTAAGTAGATAAAAGAAACATTTCAGTCGCACAGGTAGCTGAGGGAATAACTTACTATAAAAGGCCAAAATATCAAGAGATGCCATTTAGTTAGCTCGTTATTGAACTTCAATTACTAGTGTGAAGAATTTAGGTTGCCACATTATGATAGAATACATGGGAGCATGTAAACTGATTGCCCAAAAATGCTTGTAAAAAAGGGGGTCTCTGTTCTCGTGAAACTGTCCCAAGAACTCGGAGTGAACTCTGAAAACAAACACTTACAACTGAGACCCTCAAGGCGCTGCACAAAGAGGCTTTTTGACATCTTGCGAGATCTATGTATCAGATAAAATCAGCTTAATGAAGCAGAACGTGCCTGGCTTCATAATGTACAAGTAGCCAAAAAGTAATCTTTTCCGTTAGGCAAAAACTTCAAGTTCTCATGATCGAGTCCGGACTAGTAATAACCATAAAGTTATGCTCCTTTAACATGATAAAGTAGTACAAGCAATCTTCACATCTGCAGCAGTGAAATGAAACCCTGAACCAACATGAGAGGTGGCAGAGGCCAAGGGCTTTGATTTTAGTACGGTGAGATGTTTGGTTTACTCTGAGGCAGGAGGTTTTGGGAGCAGGGAGGTGAAACCAAGTATGAACGGTTCAGCAGCATTCCAAAACACATCCAGCATCGGCCAAACCATCGGGCATCAGGTCTGGCTTTGTGCCTAAACACAAACCTATACATGCACACACACTGATGCCATGCCATCGTGTAACCTCCTGCATGGAACCACAAGCTAGGCTAAGGAGAAGAAAAAGAAAGAAAAAAAGGACAGAAAAGTGTTATTGGCATAGGGAGGCACAATCTGCGTATTTCTTCATGCCTCTGCATTTATTCTCAAAATAAACCCAGACTTACCAGCTTCGCTAACGATAGTTTATTTTTCTCGGGGCAATCTGTATACCTTGCCGTTGGCCCCATGCCTGCCTGCAGAACCACAAAAACAAAAACAAACAACAAAAAAAAAAAAAACCACAAGCTGCACCTCCATGAGGAGGCCCAAACTAGCCTATACCGTTAATGTTGCAAGTGCTCCGGGTCAGGTATATGTTTAGCAGTTTAGGTGGACTGGACCTGGCACGGAATACCCATAGAGGCATATTAAATAAAAAAAATAATAAAAAAAAATAAAAGAAGAAGGACTGGAATCGGGCCATATTCATTCACAGATCTGGGTTGAATCCATCATTGTTCTTTAGCTCACTTCGCCACCTCAGATCAGTCCCTTGCTCACTTTGCCACTGGATTCAAGCTAGCCTTGCTGATGATGGGTGTCAACCCGAAACCGGTCTCAAGATGCTTGTTTCTGGTTCAGGGAAGAACTGGCTTGGCAGTTCGGGCTGGACTGTTCCATGAGGCACAGGGTCAAGACAGATTTGCATATAGATGGGTCTGAACAAAGGTGGCGAAGTGAGCTAAAGAACAATGATGGATTCGACCCAGATCTGTGATGGAGGGCGAGCTTCTGAAAAGTTTCAGTGATCCGTCCATCATCTCCTTGTGTTTGCTCTGTTGAATACTACTCCATACTAGGCAATGGAATGTATGACGTGAAATGGCCGATGTGGTGTTTAAAATGCCTCCTGCAGCCTGTCTTTACCGTTTCGTAGTGCTATGCATAACAGGCAACATTACCAAGGAGAGTTAATCAATATCAGAAAGATGAAAGAAACCCAGAGTCAGCCATGTTGCAATCGAAACCATCATCCGCATTTCACACCCATAACTCACCAGTCATTCATTTTTCCAAACCTAAATACTTAGGCGGTAGGGGTCCTAAGACGGGATACTTTTTACATTTGGGACGAAGTAAAGCAGAGAAGGTAGAGCAGGAGACGGAAAAAAATAAAGTCATTCTGATTTTGCAAGGAAAGGAATAGCAATGGGAATTTACTCGAACTGGGACAGGAACGCAGAATCCCACTAAGACAACAGTGTAAAAAAAAAGAAAAAGTGTGACAAGGGACAACAAGCATTTGCAATGCAATAGGTCTCGCATTTACAAGAGTTTGACCTATTGGCAATGTAAGTGACAATGCTTTTATTTGTGCGTTTTTAAAACAGACAAGCAAAAGGCACTGCCATTTACAATGCTAATAGCTTAAACTCTTGCAAATGCGAGACCTATTGCCATTTGATAAAAATAGTGCTCGGAGGCTGTAATTAAAGCCTACCGAGTAACACTCGTAACAGGGGTTGTCGCCATGGGAGGTTACAAAATGAGACAAGGCGGGACTACTAAGCCTATTGACCAATGAAAAGCCACAGTTTCCAGTGAACCATGACACAAGCCAATAAAAAATATGGCCGGAGAGTGGGCAGAGCTTCAAGTCCCTACCTGAATACAGCCTGCCTCACAGAGCAGTGCATGCGCCACCCACACTCGACCTAAAAACAGGTGACGGTTCCATATAGCGAGTGTCCGTAAGAGACCGTGTACTGCCATAGTGTCACAAAGCGCTAACACTTTAGACCAGGATCTCCAACCTTTTGTGTAATAAGAGCTACTAATGCTAATTGAAAATCACAGCAAGCTGCCAATATTATTAGTGCTGTAATAGTGACCTTATCAGACAAGATTACATTTGTGACCACCGTACACAAGATTACCAGCAGTGTTCATCTCAGTTCATCAGGCATGGTTGCCAGCAGTAATGTAAAAAAGGCTTTGTCAATTTGAAATGCATATACTTCGGTAATATATGCCAGCTACAGATGCAGTGCCACTGGCATAAAAGTAATCATATTAGTAATAAGTATCTGCACATGATTTATCGCTCAAAAACCACCTAAAACGCATTCGGGAAATTCTGCCATTTTTCTCCAAACATCAGCTTATGAGTTCTGAGAATACACGCGTATTCGTCTTGGAATACACAATTTTATGGCAAGACCGGAGGCTCCTATTATGCTTTTCTTATCTTGCTTTATTTCCCACAGCAGCCAAGATAAGTAAAAAACTAGTTCCCAGGGGGCGCAGCAGAAACAACTGGCCAATGGGAACGCAAACAGAACAAACTTTGTACCCAATCATAGAATACCAGCATGGATAACGTCACCATCTGACTGCGAACATTACTCTTTTCTTGCTGCTCGCAGTCAGATAAGTGACTTATCTTTGTTGCTCTTCTTGTTATATGCTTTTCAGCTTATTGGTGTTGGCTTATGCTGTATATTGAGTATTTACTTAAATGTTATCATTTGCAGCTTATAGTTTCCTTTTCAGCATTTCTTGCTACTGCCGCTTTGTTACGCTCCGCGCCCCCCCCCGTGGGTGCAGAGTTCGGTTGGTTTCAACCGTTGCGCACTCTCTCTGGTCCCGTAGTTTCCCCTCACGGAGCGCACACGTCCCCTGCCTTCTTGCCCACTTACCGGAGCTTCTGTCAGCTTCAGGACCTCTTTGCTCGCCCTGAAGGGAGAGTTCGGTTTGTTTTTCTTCCCGTTTTCTCCTGTAGTGAGCACGGCCCCTTCTCTCACGGTTGCTTCCGGAGCTCCAGCGAGTTCGGTGGTCTGTTCCACGGCCCCAAAGGGAGTGTCCTCGCTGTGTTCCTCCCTCCTTCTTTCTAGTTAACCCCTTTCTGCCTCATTTTTTCCCCCGTTTCATACCAGGCAATGGAAATTGATAGCTCTCCCGGTTCAGACCAGCACCATGAGGAAGGCGAGGCCTTCAGATATGATTTTAACAAATTTATAAATAATTCTGTGACGAATGCAGTAGAGAGGTCCATGAAGCGCTTGTCCAAAGGCATGGAAAACTAGGAGTCTGTTGTCCAAAGCACTGGCCCAGTCTGCGGGGGATAGCAGAAAAAGAAAGGTTGTTTCCTCTGCTTCTTTACATGCTTCCAAAACAGCATCACGTTTGAATAGCGAGGTTTCCTCGTGCTTGATTGAGGACAAAGCGCCTCCCAGGCCTCCTTCCAAGGAGGAGTTGACCGGTTCAGAGGGCAAACACAAAAATAAAACGAAGCATTCAGAGGTTCCCAAAAAGTTGTTTATTTCCACCATTATGGACACAGAGGATGACGCAGATGACTTAGATCTTTCTGATGTACCTGACCCCCCCCTCCTTCCAAAAAAATCCAAGTCGGATTCCTTTACTTTTGAGCCGGTCATGGACTCGGAAGGTGTGCCTATGTTTGACCCTTCCACCAGTCGCCATCCTAATTCCAACTAATGGTTTCCTGCCCCTCATGTTGGCGATTATATCTCAGCCAGACTTAGTCTTCCCTTGGATGCTTCTGTTAGGTCAAGTTTGAAGTCTGAGTGTCCTAAGCCCTCATTAGCTGAGAAGGTTACCTTTGTCCCTTCCATCGATCAGCCCTTACTCACTTTTTTCTCCAAGTTCGGCAAAGACCCACGTAAAGAAGTGGACAAGGCTTGGTCCAACTGTCAAGTTAAATTACTTGACGTTGTGGGTCCTATGGCACGTATTTTTGACTTTGCAGAATCTGGAGGGCACTGATTTGTCTGCGGAAGACATCTCTATGTGGGTCCAATGAGCCTTTTGTCTTCTAAGGAACGCCAATGCTATCACGCATGAACGCCGCAAAGGGCTTCTCATCAAACTCGATCCCAAGTTGGCTAATTTGGCCCCTCAGGAACCTGGTGTTAAAGCTAATAGACTCCTCTTTGGAGATTCTCTTGTTAAAGACCTCAGCAGGTTTGTGTCTACCTTCGCCTCCTTGGATAAGGCGCAACAGTCAATCAAAAAAGTGTTTTCCCCTCGGGTTTTTGGACGGGCCGGCAGAGGCAGGGGTCTCTCTTCCGGCCGTCCCCATCACAATCAAGGCTCCAGAGGATCCTTCAATTCCGGTTCCCAAGACTTCAAACCTCAATTCTACCCACAAAGAGGCCGTGGATTCAGAGGTCGGGGTCAAAAGAATTATCGCAACAACAACCAACAAGGTACGTCTTACACCTCCTCCCCCGGTAGGAAACTTTTTCTTCCAAAGTGGCGATCAGTGCAGATCCTTGGGTCCTAAATACAGTTCAAGGTTATCATAGAGCTTTATGTGCCGCCTTCCCAAACTGTGTTCCCTCCTCCTCTGGTTTTCTCAACCGAAATGTCTCAGCTAATCTCTCTGGAGGTTCAATGTCTTCTCCAAAAACAGGCCATCCAATCTGCTCCCTTCGACCCCTCAGGGTTTCTCGGTTCAATTTTCCTAGTTCAGAAAAACAACAAAAAGATGCGTCCTGTGATAAATCTCAAATAGGTCAACCAGTTTGTGGTGTATCGCCACTTCAAAATGGAGACTATCATTCATTTAAGAGATACCCTTCGTCCAAACGATCGGATGGTAAGATTGGACTTACAGGATGCACACCTCACCGTTCCAATTCATCCTTCTCATTCCAAGTTTCTTCAATTCCAGTGGTTGGGCGTAACTTATCGTTTCACCTCTTCCTTTCGGTATGTCTTCCGCACCGTGGTGCTTTACAAAAATCATGAAACCGGTGGTGGCTTTTCTGCGATCCCTCGGGATCAGACTTATCATATACTTAGACAATATTTTGATCATGAACACTGACAAACAGCTCCTTCTGTCCGATCTCAGCACCACTCAATCCCTGCTCCTGGATCTGGGTTTCCTTCTCAATCACGAAAAGTCAATGCTTCTTCCTTCCCAGAGCATCGAGTTTTTGGGCTTCCTTGTGGATTCCCCCATGGCTTCCCTCCTGCTCCCTCAATCAAAGCTCTCGACCATCAAGTCAGAGGTTTCTCACGTCCTTCGGACCTCCCTCAGATCCCTCGCAAGAATAGTCGGTCTTGTCTCCGCTTTCATTCAAGCCATCTTTCCAGGTCCCCACTACTATCGGGCTCTTCAGCGTCTCAAAATCAGACATTTACGTCAAGGGTTGGCCTACGGCGACCTTATCGCCTTGGATCAGGAGTCTCGCGACGAACTTCAATGGTGGATCGACCATTTAGATGCTTGGAACTGGTGAACTATCTTCGCTTCTGCCCCAGATCTTGTGTTAAAATCAGATGCAAGCCTGTCGGGTTGGGGCGCCAGTTGTGGACCAATATCGACTGGTGGTACATGGTCTCGCAAGGAGTCGAAATTGCACATCAATTGTTTAGAGATGCTTGCCGGCTCCCTTGCGATCCAAAGCCTCTCAAAGAACAGAGTTTGATGTTCCATTCTTTTTCGTATGGACAATGTTTCTGCGGTTTGCTACATCAACCATCTCGGTGGCACCAAATCCAAGCCCCTTGCAGAGTTGGCAAAGAGCCTTTGGGAGTACTGTCAGTCAAACAAACTCCCTGACAGCGGAGTATCTTCCGGGAGATCTCAACTCTGTGGCAGATTGGCAAGCTCGCTTTCTTCGAGACTCCAGCGACTGGAAGATTCTTCCATCCGTCTTCCCATCTCAAAAATGGGGTCCCTTTTATATCGAGCTCTTTGCTTCCCGCCTCAACACTCAGTTGCCTTGTTTCTTCAGTTGGCGGCCGGATCCTTCAGCCCTTGCAACGGATGCTTTCCTTCAGGATTGGTCCCTTCACCTCAACTATGCATTCCTTCCTTTTCTCATGATCAGCAGGGTACTTTCCCAGGTACATCGTCAGTCGACATCCTTGGTCATAGTGGTTCCTTTTTGGCAATCTCAGATTTGGTTCCCGTCCCTTCTGGAGATGGTGGTGGATTTCCCGGTGCTTCTCCCGGCACGCAAGGACTTACTCCCGAATCCCTTAGGCCTTCCACACAATCTTATTCTGGACAATTCCCTGGTTCTGTCTGCTTGGAAAGTTTCCAGCCTGTCCCCCCTGACCTCCTCCTTTCACATGAGGCTTCTCTCTTTATCAGCAAAGCCTGGGCCCCTGGGACCTCAAAAGCTTACAAATCCGCTTGGTCTTTATGGGCAAGCTGGTGTATGGAAAGACGTATCGATCCCTTTTCAGCCCCTCTGAATTTTGTGGTCAATTTCTTGGCTTCTGAAGCCAGTGCAGGTAAGTCATACAGGACAGTCAACTTGTACAGATCTGCCATTTCTCTTAACCATTCCCCAATCGACGGCAAGCCGGTGGGCGTTAATCCATTGATCTGCCGTCTTCTAAGAGGAGTTCTGTTTTCCAAACCTCCGTTGGCGAAGTATTCAAATTTATGGGATGTTAATGTAGTTCTCAGGTTGTTGTCGGATTGGCCAGACAATTCTGCTCTCTTTCTCTAAAAATGTGGTCAGCTAAGCTTACCATGTTACTCTGCCTTGTCTCGATAAAACGTGTTTCCGATGTTAAGGCTTTGGATATTTCCTCCAGACAGTTCTCTCCTACAGGTGTTAAGTTCCACATTAATAGGAGGACAAAGACAAATTTAAATTCTGTTTTTTATCCTTACTTCCCTTCCCAGCCTAAATTATGTGTAGGTCAATGTCTCAAGGTGTATGAACAAAGAACTTCTGACCTCAGAACGCCCTCTCACTCCCAACTTCTCATTGCTTTCCGTAAACCCCATCGTTCCGTTTCCTCTGCTACTCTGGCCCGTTGGGTTCGCTGGGTCATGTCCCTTGCGGGAATTGACATCTCCGTTTTCGGAGCTCATTCCACCAAGGGAGCCATGGCATCCAAAGCTTTTTGGGCGGGCTCTCATCTGGAGGACATTCTTAGGTCAGCAGATTGGTCTAATGACAATGTTTTTCATATGTTCTACTGCAAACCTGTTACCGTTGCTGCTTTGGTGGTTGATATGCTTTAAACAAGCATAATAGGAGCCTCCGGTCTTGCCATAAAATGTAGATTTTCCTAATAGTTTATGACGTAAAGTCTTAATTTTATTAAAGACACGGAGGAGAGCATTATCCCACCGCAACACTTTTAACCTGTGTTTCTCCCTCCCTTTAGCGACTCCAGCGTTGCCTCCTGCATCTTCATGATGGTACGGATCCACTGCAAGAGCGACTTCGCTTCACCTGGACACCTCTCCTTCCCGTTTCAATTCTTCTACAGACATTCATGCAGTTAGTCGGTCCTGGTTGGATGTCGGTCAAGACTTTGGTTCCTGGATTTTAGACCTTTCTATTGTTTGCTCGATTGTTCCACTGTTTATTGACTATCTGAGCTTCTCGCCAGCGAAAGGAGGAATGTTCGCAGTCAGATGGTGACGTTATCCATGCTGGTGACGTTATCCATGCTGGTATTCTATGATTGGGTACAAAGTTTGTTCTGTTTGCGTTCCCATTGGCCAGTTGTTTCCGCTGGGCCCCCTGGGAACTGTAGTTTTTTTACTTATCTTGGCTGCTATGAGAAATAAAGCAAGATAAGAAAAGCATAATACTCTCCTCCGGGTCTTTAATAAAATTAAGACTTTCCGTCATAAACTATTAGGAAAATCTACATTATGTCACACATATGTTAATTTAACCAAGCAAAAAGTTCAAATTTAGAAAGCTGAGATGCACACAGGAGAGCTACTGGCCGGTAGCTGGAGAGCTACCAGTAGCTCACAAGCTACTCATTGGAGAAGCCTGCTTTGGACAGTGACTGGCAGAAAAAATGAAGAGAAGGGATAGATGTAAGACGCAGACAGCCAGCCTGGAAGAGAGATTCAGAGACCGTGAGGAAAAGGAGTGTTTGGGACAAAGACTGACTCCAGTTGAGTGTTGTGGGAAGAGAAGTAGGATACGACGAGAGGCATGGGAGCAGAGCTCCTTACTAAGACTCGGAGAAATTGTAGATATAAAAGAAACCTTGTTGTTGTAACAGAAACGTAGCACAGACAAAGGCGTGGAAAACAACCTAAGCAGAATAGAAAAGACACCCTAAGGCTTCAGAGTAAGCAAGGAGACGCAGTCATAGACTTGGTAGATTCAATGGGAAGGGTAAATGAGGAAGGGAAACCACAGACCGGGAAGAGACCTAGTTGTGTCTCGAAGAAAGCCTAGGCCTTCCAGAGACTTGATCAGCAGAGACAGACAAAAAGACCGAGGCTGCCCTCGGAGACAGCAGTGCTGCATTTCCTCAAAACAGACGAGGAAAAGTCAGCCAGTGAGCGGGGAGAACGCATACACTTGCTATTTGTAGTGCAGCGCTACAAAAGAACAAGGAAAGGGGACAATAATTCTATGGAGGGAGGAATTATTCCTGGACACAACACTTCTATTGGAAACTTAGAACTTGATGCGCCATCACTGTCAGTACCCCTTTCTCCCAAAATGTCCATATTCCTCAAGGTTCCTGGTCAAAATAAGTATGCATTTTTGAAGGAACCCAGCCCACGTCCCAATTAATCTTTGCAGGCGCTGAGCAGGTTGCCACTCGGCCCATCATGCAATCTACTGATAATAGTTTTATAATTTCTCCAGAGGTTGGTGGGTTAAGCTCCTTACACTGAATTAATTGCAAGACCTGAAATCTTTAGTTATGAAGCTGACTGCTAAAATTAATGATTTTGTGAAATACCAGCCGAAGGTTAACCCCAATTGTAGCTGTAGGGGTGGAAATGCTCCAAGTGGGAATCTTAGCCTAACTGTCAAACATTCATTCTTTAACGTCTGCCGCTCCTTTATTGCAGGAACATATATTGTGACCATAACTATCATTCCGCTTAGCTCAGATCCTGAGCCTATAGCTGGGGTAAACTCGGACCAGTTGTAACCAGAGAAGGTTTCACACACTTCGCACCATCATGAGAATAATAATTTAAACAGGATTAGAAATAGGCCTACAGTGTGTCCAGCTTGGACGAGACGGCCTGCTAAATGTCCAAATACCCAACCACTCGATTGAGGAGGATTGGTCCAACATAGAAAGTCGTTAAATATATAATCCACTACCCCTAGAGGCATATCTCTCTCTGTACAGAGGTACCTAGCAGAAGCAATAAGGTAGTCTACATGAATCCGGTCCATAAACTTGCTCCTAGTGCATATGAAGATAACGAATAAGGTCATACTGTGGGTTAGAACAAAACGTAAATGCCTATCAGTAATAAGGTCTGATATACACGTCAAATGCCGTTCACTGGGTTCTACACGGTTTCATTATATATCTGTGATGTTGAAGGATAAGGCATTGGTTGACGGGCTCAACAGCCCATTAGCCAAGCACTGGGCCCCTTCCTTCCACTATTAATCTTAGGCTACACCGAACTTCCAGCCCTGAAATATTCACCCACCCAGGGCCTCAATATAATGTCCAAGGCATTTTAAAGGACGCTGAAGCAGTGGGGCCAAGTGCTAATGCAAATGGCAGAGTTGCCAGACAGGTAGTTGGCCAACCAATAAAGAACCAGGTATAAATGGTAGAGTGGGCCTTCAGGTAACCCAACCAAGTGCTGCCCATACGCAGTTGTGGTTAGCACAAAGGGGTGAAGCAATGGGGGGGCGTGGGGTTAAGAATAATATTTTAAAAAAGGAACTTAACTGAATGTGCTGCCCGCCTCCTGTGTCACGCCTCTGTGTTCTTCCTGGTTCCAGCAGACACTGGGACTGTATTACCTACTCCGTGTGCAATCTCCACGCTGCTCTCATGCAGAGAGCAGCATGGGGATTGGCCAGAGCAGGCTGGTTTAACGCTCCAAACAGGACAGAGTCTGTGCCGTTTCTCCAACCCAGGGGTTCTATAGAGCTCAGTTGGAGAAACCTAAGTGCGCATGTGTGTTTAGCCGGCCTAGGAAGAATGGCCAAACACACATGCACACTTAGAAGGGCCCAAATCAGTCCTCATACCCTCTCCCATGGCCCTCACCACAACTCTCGCTACACATGCTGGCTCAACCAGCAGGTGAAAAATAAAACAATAGAATATGGTTTCATTTCTCACCTGCTGGCTCCGAGCTAATAGGGCGGTGCTCCTTCAACAATGCGGACGAGCCACCCCTGCCTCTAGAATAGTGGTAGGGGGTGTGGCTCCTGAGCTTCTCAGGGGAAACGAAGGGGTGAACAAACAAGAACTCACTCAGACAAAATGTAGGATTAGGGATGTATCGGACAGTAAGAGTGGTACCATAAAAACAGATTTCACTGTCATCTCATGGAATCTAGCTGGTATAAATTCTAACCTTTGTGATGCTGCATGGGGTTCTAATTGAGGGGAAGGAAGGATGCCTTGTAATGGTCAATGTGAAAAGGTATCTCCTCGCCTCAATCTGCCTCCGTGCTGCTCCGTGCGATCGCATCCTTCCTTCCGGTGCAAGCTCATGAAGCCGGATTATTTTTCCCAATAGTATACCGATTCAGTTATTGCAAACGATAAAGGTCATTGTACCCTTACAAACGTTCTCCAGACTTGCACATTTTTGCAGTTTGGTTTTTTGAGAAATAGGCATACAATCTATATAAACTAGTATTATATTTTGAGTGCAGTAGGGATCACACTAGGTCCTGATGAGTAAAGCAGTGGGGACTGCTTACGAAACATGTTGACCCAGTAGGGAGCATTGAATTATGATACATCCCCTACATATCCCCTTTTTAATGTTCTCAGCCAGGGAAGTGAATACATTTATTTTTTCCACTAGCCAGAGAAGTTTTAATTTTTTGTAACTATTCACTAACCCTCCCACTCTCACATTACACATAGCCTATTCGTTCACAAACAGTGCTCCCGCGCATTCGCTGGTCGTAGCACGCCCCGCCCCGTAGAGGGACGGGAAGACCCCTATGATGAAGCATGACGCCATGGGATTCATAGTGTGTGAGGGGTATTTTAAAAACACTTAGTGCCTTTACATGACAGCTCATGGAGCACTTTATTTAGTATCACTAAAAAACTAAAAAATAATAAATAAGTATCACCTTTACAGGGTAGAATCACATTGTTTATGAAAAGTAGAGTGAAAAAGAAAGAGCTGGGAGGGGGAGAAGCACACTGGCGAGACAGCAATGAGGTCAGGGAAGCACATGAGAGCGAGCAGATCAAAAATGGGGGTAAGGAAAGACCACATGGGTGAGAGCAGTATGGGGTAAGAGAAGCACACTAGGGAGGCAGCTGGACCACATATGCACTCTTCTGGATTGCTTAAACAACAATCATTGGCATAGCCAATAGGTCTCGCCTTTGGGACCTTAAGTGTTTAGCCATGCAACAGTTGATGTTGTTGCACCAAGGATATTGTGCTGGATAACTAAATACTTAGAAGGTCCCAAAAGCGAGACCTTTTGGCTATGCCAATGCTGGTCTCATTATCTTATTTCCCTGCCCTAGGAACCCACATTAGCAGCAGGGAGTCACCGTTTTTTAGGTCTCGCTAGCGTAAGGCTGCGCGCATGCGCAGTCTCGCTGGCGAGATTTAGTGTTGACAGGGTATTTTCAGTAAGGGGCATTAAGCCCCGCCCCTCTTTCCCATTGGCCGGCGTCACCGTTTATGGTAAACGGCGGCCAGCCATTGGAAAAGAGGTGCTGGTGACGTTTTCGCTTGGCTTTGAGCCGTCCCATTTGGACGGCCTCGCCTGCTTTGCGTTGGTCGCAAAAGGTTTCTTATCTTTATGGGGCCAAACACATGGCCCCATAAAGACAAGAAACCTTTTGGCAGGCGAGACCACGGCAGAAAAAAAACCCGAACGAAAACGTCATGGCGAGCGCTTGTGTTAATATGCACTCGAGCCATGCTGTGCATTCTACATTCCAGGTTGTGAATCGTAAAGTTTACCACACGTGCTGCTGCTACAGAGTGTGAGGTGAGGGGGGGGCAGAGAGCAGTGGGTCTTGGGAGAGATGAGGTGCCGTTGCCCAGGGGAGAGGGTGGGAGAGATTTGTGGGGCAGCTTAATTTGGTTAAATTGGTTAATATTACCAACTGAAATGGTAATAAACGGCAAGAACGTTATGGGGCATTAATAAAGTGCTAAGGGAAATAGTTGCAGGATATTTCTGAGTATTGGTGTATTCGCCTAGCTCACCTTTCACCGATTGTGGCTCGTCTGGCGAGGTCCCCGCCCGAGGGTGGATTTCCTCCTCAAGGCACATTTGTGGGGATGGGTGTGTTGGTGAGGGAGCCACCAGGTGGCTGGGGTCTGTGGAGGTCGGCGTGGGCTGCTTGGTTGCCGATCTAGGGCTGATGCGGTGTTGGAATGCCCGCGGTGACTGGCATTGTGGTCGCCTAGACTTTTGTGATGGGTGCAAGAAATTAAAGGACGGAGTAAAATTCAGGGGGGGGGCGGGGGGGGGATGGGCGGGGAACCGTGGGAGCAGGCGGAGTTTGAGGGGAAGGGAGGTCGACACGGGAGTTTATTTTATGCGTTTTTATATAACGCAGACTTTACCCGAAGGGGTCAGGGTGCCATTGGACGGAGTGGAAAAGGTGTTGTTCTGGGGTGTGGGCAGAGTGGGATGGTTGGGTGAAGGAAGCGGGGGCGATCGGCTGAGGGTAGGAGGGGGCGGTGTGGGTTTTGGGGGTCGGAGTGCTGCGTGGGAGGGTGCGGGATGGGGCGTGAAGGGGAGGTGGGCGTTCCTCGGCGGGTCGGATATGCGCAAAGGCTGGGAGGAGGCTTGACAGCGGTTTTGAGCACCATTCAGAGAGGATGGATGTTTTTGCCGGGCAGGGCTCGGCCTGCTGGCATGTGGCTAGCTGTGGAGGATAAGGGGCAGTACAGAGGATTTGATGTGGGACAGCCAGAGTGTCGGCGCTGGTTTGGATGGGTGGGTGATGTGTGAAAGTCGCATGGTGCCTGGGGGTGTTGGTTGCCGGAGTAGCGGTAGGGGGGGGGGGGGGGGGGGGAAACTGTTTCTCGGAGGGCTGCAGGCTCACTGTGGAGGTTGCGAAAGGAGGATCGGAATGTTATTAAGCAGGCAATAATAGGCGGGATCGGGACCCCGGGGGGGGGGGGGGGGGGGTCGACGGACCTTGTGGGCGGGACTGTCGACTTTGGGATGGGGTGCGATTTTCAGTGTGGAAGGGCAGCTAGTGGTCCTGGGCAGGTTGTTAGATGTCCGGGGAGGCGGACTTTGTCCGGGTGTGGCGCAGCAGGTGGTCCTGGGACAGACTGACGCACATTGATTGGGGTTGGAGGGGGACGAAGGCGCACTGGGGGAGGAGTGGGGGCAGGGGGCACTGGGGAGAGGCAGCGTTGGATCTCATTACATGTTGAAGGGAGGCGCTATACAGGGAGCAATGTCTTCGGGTTATGCAGAGGTCCCTCGGGGGCGGGTGATAGGAAAAGAACACACTGGGAGGTTGATGCAGTCCTGGGGTGGGGGAGAAGTCAAACCTTTCCTTCTTTAAGAAGCATATCTAGACATTGGGGGTTTGTGCCCCATCTCAGGGTGCGTTTTGTGCATTTATTCCTATTATCCCTGGTTCAGCAACATGCTCATGGATGCCATGTCTACTCTGTATCTATGTCAATATTCTTTATGACACAGACATGTCACGTGAAGTAGCCCGCTGAGTTGGGGAGCTGATGAAATGTATCTCTGGATGTTATAACTCCATAGGTATGCTCATGGCCTCACCTTCAAGGTGATGTTTGATTCTGACTTAAGTCCCGAGTGAGAGGGCAGTGGTTGGGGGCTTCCCGTGTTCCTGCTGGGGGGCATTGTACTGTGAAGTTATGGAGCACAATGTTGGGTGTGAATGGGCAGTCAATTATTCGAACTCTGCGTGATTTAAAACACATTCACACAGTCACGTGAACAAATATGCCTTGGTGACAGCACAATGTGCATGCAGCTATATCGTGACTTGTTGTCTAACATGGGGAGGTTCATAGAGTCACTAGAGGATTATGAGGAATCTGCTGTGAAAGTGATGGAAGAGTAATGATGTGGAATCCCACACTCCTGTCGTGTTTAGGCCCTATGATGAGTGCGCGCGGACCCAGATACAGCCAACATTTAAAAAGCTTCTGGCAGGCATCTGTGAAGGCCATAAACTCTCCCACCCCCCCCCACCCCTGGGGATTGTAAACATCAGGGGGCCTTCATGTCAAGCTCAAAGACCTCATAATAAATCAGGTCTTATCTCCAGGAAACTCATTCCTTAGCTGCCCTCTAGGCAGGGACAGGGAGGCAGGATTACGGTTCCAGCACGAGACAAGCATTTGCAATGCAATGGGCCTCGCATTTACGCGAGTTTAAACTATTGCCATTGTAAATAACAATGCCGTTTATTTATCTTTTAAAAACAAAAATAAAAGGCATTGCCATTTGCAATGTTAATAGCTGAAACTCTTGTAAATGCAAGACCTATTGAATTTTTAATGCTTGTTTACATTAGTGGTTGTTTCACCGCCAGGGTACCTTACCCTAGCAAAATTCCTTGTGTAAAGTTCTTCAATCAAAGACAGTAAGTCACACGAAACCCCAATTTTCCCAAGGACCTCCCACAGTTTGCTCCTGGGGACAAGGTCAAATGCATTCACTCACTCAATCGCTTGAACAGTTACACTCAAACACTTCCCAGTACACTCAGCAGCTCACTCACACAGTGATTCATTCACATGCTCACACTCACTCGGCCACTCACTGACTCCTACACAATTATTCAGCAAATCACTTGCACACGCTCACATGCTCACACATACAATCTATACAGGCGCACAGTCTCACTCATTCGAGGTCACTCACTCACACGAAGAAGCAGTCACTCATTGGCTGACTCAGTCAGTCACTTGTCCAGTCACTCATGTGAGGACTTACTCACTAATATGCACATTCACGTACAGTCATATGTGCAGTTAGTCAGTTACACTGTGCCATACACAGTACAGCACTGGATAGAGTCGAGCCCTTGACAACACCTTCGGTGTTTGATTCTGTTACATAACATCGCTCTCTGCGGCCTTTGCACTACACCGGGTGTTATACACCCTTTGCACTGCTCCCTGCTTCACATGCCTTTCCACCCCACCCTGGATCACTTTCCCTACGCATTCAGAAACGTCATGCGCTTCAGGGACAGAGCGCACTGGGTGATTTCTGGGCCGTGTTTGAATGTGTAAATGTATATGTCGGTACAATTATATAGCGCCGACCAAGTAATATGCATCGAAGCGCTGTACAGAGGTGCGGGTAGAGATAATCATGAGTCACCCGTGAGAGTAACACGATAAACCATTGTCCTCTTGTTATTCGACCTAATGAAAACATGTTCACTTTTATGCCAGAAGAACTTCCTGAATTACTACAACTCAAGCCGCTACATTGAACCTCTCAAAAGCTGCATCTAATGAGACTGAAAATTATAAACAAATACACCGTCTGTGTGGCGCAGTCCCTCCCCTGTGCCCAACAGAAGGGTGAAAGTACACACTGCCGAGGCAGGACGCACGGGAATATATGTACTAGGGATTAGAAGAATAGTTTTGTCCCGTTGGTGCTCGGTAATGAATATGCTACTTACCAGTATGCATCTGTTCTTGGCATGTAGGGCTGCTGACATTCATATCTGTGCATAGATCGCCGCCTAGTGTTGGGTCCGGATGTTTGCACGTTGTTGTCCTGGAAGAGTCTTCGAAGTATCCTTGGATAGGTGACTCCTCCCCTGGACTACAGTGCGCATGGGCATCCTCTCCATCCTCAGATTGTTTTTCGCCATTGTGGCAGTGATGGAGTAGATACAGAAAGTGATGACCATGCTTGCAGTAATTCTGAGAGCTGCAGCTGCGACAGGCGCCGGGGAGGAGGGAGGGCGATATGAATGTCAGCAGCCCTACATGCAAAGAACAGATGCATACTGGTAAGTAGCATATTCAGTTCGAGGCATGTGGGCTGCTGAATTCATATCTGTGCATAGAATACATAGCAGTGCCCTCTATTAGCGGCGGCTACCCGTGCCAGCTGCAGCGGTCTGAAAAAGTGTCTTGAGAACAGCCTGTCCTACAGCTGCCTGCTGTTTTGACTGCACATCTACACAATAGTGTTTTGTAAATGTGTGTGTAGTGGACCATGTGGCTGCTCTGCATATATCATGCAGGGGAATATTTCCTAGGAAGGCCATGGAAGCCCCCAACTTACGTGTTGAGTGGGCTCGTGGTGGAATAGTTAATGTGCGTTTTGCCTTTTGATAACAGATTTGAATACACTTAACTATCCATCTGGCTATCCCGGCTTTGGAGATGGCGTTACCTTTGTGGTGTGGGGCAAAGGCAACGAACAGTTGTTTTGTCTTCCTGAATGGTTTAGTCCTGTCGATGTAGTACATGAGGGCCCTCCGTACATCTAGTGTATGTAGTGCCCTTTCTGCAACAGTTTGTGGGTTTTGGAAGAAAACGGGCAGTTCAATAGTCTGATTCATGTGGAACTGCGATATTACCTTGGGCATGAATTTGGGGTTGGTACGTAGTACGACCCTGTTGGCGTGAACCTGAATAAATGGCTCTTGAACGGTTAGTGCCTGGAGTTCACTAACTCGTCTTAGGGAAGTGATCGCTACTAGGAAGGCCACTTTCCAGGTAAGGAATTGAATCTCGCATGAGTGTAGAGGTTCAAAGGGTGGACCCATCAGGCGTGTGAGGACCAAGTTGAGGTTCCACATTGGAGCCGGTGGGTGACTAGGTGGAATTACTCGTTTGAGCCCTTCCAAGAAAGCTTTGATGGCAGGCACTCTGAATAGAGAGAGGTGCTGCCTGGTTTGCAGGTAGGCTGATATTGCGGTCAAATGGACACGTATAGAGGTGTACGCCAGATTGCATCGGTATAGGTGTAAGAGGTAACAGATGATGTTGTGGATGGATGCGTCCAGCGGGTTGATGTCATTATTACCGCAATAAATGACGAACCTTTTCCATTTGGCTGCATAGCAAGCCCTGGTAGTGGGTCTCCTGGCCTCCTTGATGATGTCCATACAGTCAGGTGGCAGGTTGAGATAGCCAAACTCTAGGACTTCAGGAGCCAGATCGCCAGGTTCAGCTGTTGCGGATCTGGGTGCTGAACCTCTCCATGGTTCTGCGTCAAATGCGCGGGTTTGATCCGCAGCCTTTGATGCGGCACCACGGAAAGTTCGAGGAAGGTGGTGTACCACGGCTGGCGTGCCCACGTGGGAGCAACTAGGACGAGTGTCAGGGAGTGTTGTCGTAGTTTGCGAGCCACCAGCGGTATCAGCGGCGCTGGGGGAAAAGCGTACGCAAATCTGCCGGACCAGTTCATCCATATCGCATTGCCCTGTGACTGCGGATGTGGGAATCTGGCGGCGAAGCTTTGGCATTTTGCGTTTTCGCTTGTCGCGAATAGGTCTATCTCTGGATGACCCCACTGCTGGAAGTACGGTTGGAGTACTGATGGGTGTAACTCCCACTCGTGCATCTGGTGGCTGTGTCTGCTGAGCAGATCCGCCATCTGGTTGTCCTTGCCGGGGAGGTGTTCCGCCATGAGGAACATGTTCCTCTGAATGGCCCACTTCCACATGCTCTGAGCCAGATGAGACAACTGTGGAGAGTGTGTTCCTCCCTGCTTCTGTATGTAGTACATGGCAGTCATGTTGTCCGTCCGGATCAACACGACTTTGTTGCACAGATGTACTTTGAATGCCTTCATGGCCAGGAAGATTGCCATCAGTTCCAGAAGGTTGACGTGCATCTTCTTCTGTTGTGTCGTCCATAGTCCCTGCACTGTGTAGTGGAGTACATGAGCTCCCCATCCCTGGAGAGACGCGTCCGCTGTCAGTACTATTTGCGGAACAGGCTCTTGGAACGGTCGGCCCTTGCAAAGGTTTTGTGGATTCCACCAATGCAGAGAGTTGTATGCCCGACCGCTCACCAACACTAGGTCTTTCAACTGTCCTTGAGCCTGATTCCACTGACGTGCTAGGCACTCCTGAAGTGGGCGCATATGTAACCTCGCGTGCGGGACTATGAAGATGCAGGAGGCCATCATGCCTATCAACTGCATAAACACTCGCGCTGGAAGCGAGTGATTGGGTTTGAACTTGGAGATCAGCAGTTGTATGCTGTTGATCCTCACTAAATTTGGCTGAGCTGTGGCCGCCAGAGTGTCTATAGTCGCACCTAGGTACTGTTGTACGTGTGCGGGCTGGAGATGGGACTTTGGGTAATTTAGTGAGAATCCCAGACTGTGAAGAAGGTGAATGGTGCGGGACATGTGGCTTGCACATTGCTGGGCTGACTTCGCTTGAACGAGCCAGTCGTCTAGGTAGGGGTAGACGTGTATATGCTGCCTCCGTAAATGTGCTGCCACCGTAGCTAGGCACTTCGTGAAAACCCTGGGCGCTGTTGTCACGCCGAAGGGAAGGACTTTGAACTGATAGTGCTGCCCCTGAACAGTGAACCTGAGGTATTTTTTGTGTGAGGGGTGGATGGGTATGTGAAAGTACGCATCCTTGAGGTCCAGTGAGGCTAGGAAGTCTCCCTGCTTGAGAAGCGGAAGGACTTGCTGTAGGGTGAGCATGTGAAAGTGCTCTGAAAGAATGTACTGGTTCAGGGGTCTCAGGTCTAATATAGGCCTGAGCGACCCGTCCTTCTTTGGAATTAAAAAGTAGAGGGAGTACACCCCTGTACCCTGCTCGTGGATGGGGACGACCTCTATAGCGCCTTTTAGAAGCATACTTTGCACCTCTTGCTGTAAGAGCGTTAAGTGCTCTGAGGACATAGGACGGTTTCTTGGTGGTATTGTGGGTGGAGTGGAGGTTAACTCCAGACAGTAACCGTATTTTACAATATCTTTGACCCACCTGTCCGTGGTGATGGAGTTCCACGTGGACAGGAACCTTTGTAGTCTTCCCCCGACAGGTGTTATGTGGTCGGGAGGAAGGGAGAGGGCGTCACTGCTTGTTCTTGGGGGAGGACCTGGTGTTGCCGTAGCCACGTCCTCTGCCCTTTGTACTGGAGCCACGATATCCACCTCGGGTGTTTTTATCGTAGGTGGTCTGTGTATTGCCTTTGTTATACGTTTGTTGTGACCCCTGTCCTCTACCTGCCCCCTTGTTTCCGGGGCGACGAAAGGAGCCGCTCCGAAAGGACTGAGTTTGGAGGGCGCCCATGGACTTTGCAGTGTCCGTGTCCTTTTTTATCTTTGAGGGTGGTGTCAACCTCTGGGCCGAATAAATAGTCGGGGTTGACGGGCTGGTTCAGTATGTTATTTTGTACCTCAGGCTTGAATCCTGAGATTCGTAGCCAGGCATGTCGTCGCAGCATGACGCTTGTGTTTATGGCCCTGGCAGCCGTGTCTGCAGCATCTAGCGCACATTTGATGGAAGCATTTGTGAGTAGCTGTCCCTCTCTGATAAGAATATCTGCACCTTCTTTGAACTGGTCAGGGAGATGTTGGAGTAGTTGCTCCAATGTGTCATAGTGCGCTCTATCGTAGCGAGCGAGGAGCGCTTGAGTGTTGGCTATGCGCCATATGTTGGCAGCCTGGGCGGCAACTCGCTTGCCGGAGGTCTCTAGCACCTTGGACTCTTTGTCCGGGGGAGGAGCGTCACCTGTCGTTTGCGAGTGTGCCCTCTTGCGAGCATTCGCTACGACGATGGAGTCGAGTGGTAATTGTCCTTTGATGTAAGTAGGATCCCCAGGTGCTGATCTGTATTTTTTATCAATCCTGGGGTTTATCACTCGTGCCCTGGTGGGTTCCTTGAAAATGTCCTTAGCTGGTTTGAGGACCCCCTTCAGCATTGGCAGAGTTTTTACATGTCTTTCTGAGGATGCAAAAGTGTCCATTAGAAAGTCATCCTCGATGGTATCTGAGTGAAGCTGTACCCCATGGTTATTTGCAGCACGTTCAATAAGAGCGTTGAACGCCGCAGTATCCTCCGTGGGAGATGTGTTTGCCCCATAGAGTTGTGGGTCCTGTGTATCGAGAGGTGCACTGGGGTCTGCAGGGTCGCCCCAAGTTTGATCAGGGTCCTGCTGGTCATCAGGGTCTGTGTCTACATGGTAGGGTGCTTGGTCATCCATGTAGTCCTCCAATGCATCCGTGTCGGAGCGCGTGGGGGAGAACCGGTGTGGATCCTGGTAGGAGGAATGGAACGGTTCATAAAGGAGAGGTTCTGATTCCACCGGCAGCTTCCTTTTTAGTGGGATCCTGAAAGGGTCCAATGGCGGTTCCGAAGTTATTCTTCGGTCGTGGAGAATCATCCTGCCAGTGTCGGCGTCGATGACCCGTGACGGAGACGTCTCGTCCGGTGGAACCGGAGTCTGGGTAACCCGTGTCCTGAGTTGGAACATCTTCGGGATTGTTGACGGAGGCAAGCCGAAGGTAATGTTGGCTGGCCCCGTAGAGGTTGCTGGAGCTCCGATCGGGCCGGAACCCGACGGGTCTTTGAGGGCCGCCGTGGTTTTGTTGCTTTGCGTCGCAGCAGGCCGCACTTGGGGCGTCTTTGAGGCTTTGGAACCGGGCAGGTTCGTAGAGCCGGGCGTGGATTTTTTCGGTGCCGGCGGGTCCTCGAGTCGAGGTGTGGAGATCACCGTCGACGTCCTCGATAGGTGAGGCATCGGCGTCGTCGAGGGAGCGACGCGAGGCGAAGCGGGCGGTATTGCCCTCGGTGTTGTTGGCGTCGGTAGCCGAGTAGGTTTCTCGGTGCCGATGGCCTTTTTCCGCTTGTCGACTCCGATGTCGCCCGATTCCAGTTCGGCACCGAAGTCCCTCTTGGTGCGGTCGGTGCCGACGCGTTGCGCTGGCGTCGAAGGCGTGGAAGGCCTCGATCCGACCAGCGCCACTTTCAGTTTCGGTTTCGTATGAACCGGAGCAGCTTTCGGTTTCGGTTTTGTGGTAGGGAAACCAGCTGGCTTATGCAGCAATGGCTGCTGCTGAACGTCCGAGGCCGGGCCCGAGGGCGGGGCCGAAGAACTACGGGATGGGTCTCGGGTAAGGCCCGAAGGCGATCCCTCGACCGGAGCCAAAGGCTGTGGCGCTGGTGTTTCTTCGGTTTGAACAGGTAGGCCTTGTTCATCATTGGAGCTACTCTCATCGGCCCCTAAGGCCTCCTCGTCGTCGCCTACCTCGGTGTCGTCTTCACCTCTGTGGAAGAGTGACTCGTCGCCCTCGTCCGATCCGGGGTCGTGTTCGGAAACGGGACTGGAGGGTATGACTTCTAATTCTTCGACGTCGGCCTCGTCGAAGATGTCTGTTGGGGCCGGTGCCGCGCCTCGAGTCTCGCCGCTCTTCGGTTCCTTAGAGTCTTCTTGGAACGGAACCGGGCACAGGCCATGCATGTCGATTCGTCGTGGTCCGGCGAAAGGCATTTGTTGCACACCGGATGGACGTCGATGTGTGGGTACTTCGCATTGCATACCGGACACCTTTTGAATGGCGTCCTGGATTCCATCGTCGAAGTAGTCGATGGACAGGTAAATGCGAAAGAAGTCGGTGCTGAAAGTTAGTAAACTAACAAAATGCTATCGAAACCCGATCGATAAACAGTACCGACGCGAACTAAAGGCCTTTTGGCCTCGACCAAATATTTTCCTAACTTGAGCTAAGATAGCACATCCGAACCCAATGGCGGAAAAAAACAATCTGAGGATGGAGAGGATGCCCATGCGCACTGTAGTCCAGGGGAGGAGTCACCTATCCAAGGATACTTCGAAGACTCTTCCAGGACAACAACGTGCAAACATCCGGACCCAACACTAGGCGGCGATCTATGCACAGATATGAATTCAGCAGCCCACATGCCTCGAACATAAACAAACCCTTATTTTATCGGAATGGATGGACCGGGGAAGAGATTGCTTCCCTTGTAAGGTCCCTGAAATGTTTGCTGACCTCACAGTTCTGCATTTGTGGTGTTCTCGGTGAGGTGGGGAGCCCTGTGGAATTACACATTTCCTGTGAGGTCATATGACTGTCTGTGGGGCCCATGGTCAGTAATCCATGCGCATTAGCGTGACATGTCATGTGTGGGCCTGGGGTGGAAGTGAGCTTTCATCCTGTGACAGCTCCCAAAGGCCGGGATACATGCAAGTAGCTTGTGTCTGCGGCTCGAGAGCGCAGTGAGACAAGCAGCGGTGGACGCTGGTAAATGCACTAGAGCGCACAAGGGTCAGACACACACGGAAGCAGAGACACTGGCACAATTATGGGAAGCACGCACACCCACACACAGAGACACACACTGATGCAGAGAAGCATAAACACACAGAACAACACACTGGCAAACTGATAGAGACGAGTCCATATACACACACGGGTACAGGAAGCATAGATACACAGACACACAATGGTACATGGAAGCGCGCGCACACAGTGATACAGTTAAGCATACCCGTGCACAATTTACAGAGAAGGGAGCACACAAACAAATCACACTGATAAAAGGAAGGACAAAAACACACACCGGTACAGTTAGGCGCACACACACAGTTACAGGGAAGCACAATCAATAACACACAATTTCCACTTACGTATACAAAGAAGCACACAGACACATACAAACTCAGTCAAACTAGATTACGTTGAAGCACACATACAAATGCACGTGGCCAGTGCCAGAAGCAAACACTCATACACGAAAGCACATATGCATAAAACACGCACAAAACGAACGCACACAGTACACATACGGAACACACCCAGGGGAAGCACACATTAAAGTGATATAAAAAAACACGGACCAGTTCATTACAAATATGAAACGTACCCTGCGTTCACTAAGTATCAAAATTACATATCACCCTCAAAACTGCTGGGTTCTAACGGACTTTCTATTTCTAATTCACTTACAAGAAAACGTGTGTTTTCTTAATCCCTTAATTACACAATAATTGTTACTGAATGTTAAAAAAAAAAACGTTTCCGTTGCATTAGGAGAATATATTGTGAGTTTATAGGGAAGTTATGAGGTTGCAGGTAGTTAATGCATTCTAGTAATTTAAAACAGTTAACACAAAAAGTTTTAAATACGTTATGATAATAACATAATATGTCTATCTGTAAAGCGCACGTTTAGCCCTTGGGGCATCATCTAGGCGCTGATAGGAGGTGTTTATTGTATCTCAACTCAAGTGTACTTCTTTCATTTTATTGATCTCTTAATGATGAAAGGCAGAGTAAACCCGCCTCGATTTGAACCTATGGCCAAGAGGGCAAAAACACCATGGCGTGAAAGCAGTAGTCCACGGAGACATTACATGCGGCTGCAATAATTAAAAAAAACATTTTTTACAAATAAACATTATGTGGGGCGCTAGAAGTCACCCACCAATCCCACTCCTTCATCCCCTACAATCATCCATAATACAAACCCCATAATTGAAGACACAAGCAGTTTCTAAGCGCTACCTAATAACACATCGCATGTCTGTCAGAGGTTCAACTGTCCCAACATATCCACACCTGGGTCGTGTTTCAGATGCAACTTGTCCCCACAAAATAGACTTTTTTAAATTTTATTTATAACAGTTTGCACATTACATCTTCTACAGCACAGCATGAGTACAGCAAAAAAAACGAAGACATCAAGCAGATGGGCACTGATCACAATCCCAATTGGCCACAGCCTCCCACGGGGGACCCCCATTTCCGTCCAGTATTATAGGCTATACACAGCTTACCCCGACTCACAGGCTCCTTACTTAGCAATATCCTAACAGTGTTGTGCGGCATAGTTAAATCATACAACATGTGGACTATGCATTCTACCCTCGCGTCTCTGGGAGACAGCCCCAACACCCCCTCCCTGTACACTGGCACCAAAGAACGAGCACCAGGGGTGCCATGAACCCCAACCAACAGCATTCCGCGCCACGAGGGGACAGCCTTCCAGCCTCCTCCCCCCCGAGCAGTCTGCGTATCCGTGATAACCGAGATGAAGCAAGTCTCTCTCCTAGATTCCCGCATCTCACACTCCAAAGCTTGGGTGTCCGCCACCCCCACAGCAGTCGATAGTAGGCAAGACTGAAGGGGGCCCCAAATACCTTTTGGCCTGGACATGAACGGCAGGGTCTCGGCATACGTGGCCAACTGTCCCTGGCAATAGGTCAGATCAGCAATCTAGTCCTTGAATTTAGGAGCCCTCCCCCTACCCCACCTGCAAGCCACCCTGCGTCTGGCCAACAGCAATACCATACCAGTAAATTTGCGGTGCGCCTGAGGGATGTGTGCAGTGTAACCTAGGAGCGCCAGCACGGGGTCTCTCTCCACTGGTGTATTCACCATCCTCCCCAAAGCCTGGAAAACTTGTGTCCAAAAATCCAATATTCTCGGGCATTCCCATGCCAAGTGTAGAAAACCCGCACCCGGCTGGCGACATCTCTCACACCTGTCATTATCCGCCAGCGCGAATCGAAATTTTTTAGCAGGCGTATAGTAAAGGCGCTGTAAAAACTTATAATGAATGACTCGCAATCTGCCACTAGCAGACACCCTTGCAGTTTGGAGGCAGCAATACTCCCACTGCTCTTCAGTCACTTCACCTCCCAGCTCCTCACTCCACTGGGTCCTCGCCGTGCAACTGGGCCCCACATAATGTGTGCGTACGTTATGGTAGAGTCGGGACACTAGGTGCCTGCCATCAGCGGACCCCAGCATCTGGTGCAATGGTGCAAAGATCTTGGGCTCCTGCGGGAACTCTGGAAGAATAGTGCGAAGGCCCTGCCGTAGCCGGATGTAGAGAAATGTGTCTAGGGCCGAGGGAGAGGCCTCACCAAACATTTGCGCAAGCGTGCAGAACCTCACCATACCTGCGGGCCTTCCAATACCGCCCCCGGAATCTCGACTCACGCTGCGCAGCTTCCTCGTACTCCGACAAGAGAGCCCGGAAATCTGCCTGCACCTTTCCCCCCCCCTCACCCCGCTCCATCCCCCTCACCCCGCTCCATTCGGAGTTCCAATTCGTTAAGGTTTTTTTCCAGGGTCCGTAACGTCCCCAGTATATCCCGGAGCACTCCGAAACTTTTGGAGATGCAGAACCCCCGTATTGTTACCTTAAAGGCCTCCCAAATAGTTCCAATGCTATCTACCGAGCCCTTATTTCGTTGAAAGAAATCACGTATTTCCTCCCCCAACTCATGCTGAAACACTGAGTCCAACAGTGCTGTGGGTTGCAATCGCCATCTAGGCCTGGGCCCGTCATATCCCAGAGGGTGAAGCGTTATCCTCACTGGGAAATGATCAGAGTGTGTTCGTGCAAGATGCGTCGCTGCGCTTAGCGTCGGTGCGAGACCCCTCGTGAGGAGAATGTAATTTATTCTAGCCCATGTGGCTGCATGTGTCGTGAAATGTGTGGCTTCTTTGGCCTGAGGGTGGAGGTGACGCCAAGCGTCTACCAGCCCTCCCTCCTCCGAAATATCTTGTAGTACCCTCTGAGTGAGACTATTGGTGAGAGGTGGGGTTGGACCTGTCCACTGCTGGGTCAAGCACGGCATTGAAGTCACCTCCCCATATGATGTGCGTAGATCCTATATCCACAATCTTTCCCCAAAGTGTGGTGAAAAAAATCAGGCGTGTCTAAGTTGGGGCCATAGCAACAAACCAGAGTAACGGAGTCTGCTCCCACTCTTCCCCATGCAATAACAAAGCACCCCTGTGAGTCCACCAAGGACCCCGCCAGGGCAAACGGCGTCTGTTTCTTTATTAAGATCGCCACGCCGCGTGCATAAGAGGAATATGAGGAGAACAGCCTATGACCCGCCCACTTGGTAGCAAATGTGTTGGAGTGTGGGATTAATGTGCGTTTCCTGCAACATAGCGATGTGGATCTTATGACGGTCCAAGTATGCCAACACCTGCCGCTTCTTCCTAGGGTCCCCCAAGCCCCGAACATTCCATGAAAGAACCCCTAATTGGGATGCGGCCATCCTAGCTTCCTCGTCCCCTATGCGTGGCCAGCTAAGCATAAATTGAGGGCCCCCGCCGTAGCCACCGGGTGTCGGGCCTGAAATGTCCTCCCCCCGGACAGCTGTCTGCGCTGTGCACGCGCTCTCGACGGCAATTGTGTTCCTGTCCATCAAAATGTAGTGCTGTGTCGTGTGCTTCCCATCCTGTAAAACACCCCTGTATAACCTCCCCCCTCCCTACATTAAACAACTGCGTAAACGCATTTCTGATCATGCTAAAAGAAACCAAAGGGGGTTGCCCGCTGGGGGGAAACCCTAGGCGGCGATCCGGGACCACCCCTTCCCCAGAGCCCAAAGGTGATGAGATAGACGAGCCCTGTACGGGGTTAGGGGAGGTGCCCGGCGCAGCCCTGAATGTCATGCCCACCGGTGTGCCCCATGCAAAACCCCAACGCAGCATCAGGACAGCCAAAACAAGCACTGCAGAGTCCACCAGCAACCCACCGCCCCTGTCTATCACCTCGTCTTACTGTCTCTCGGCCAGGTCCTAGCCGGTGGCGGTGTACTTCAGTCCGGTGAGGTGGATCGTCTCGAGGTGGACGGCGAACCGGGGCCGCCACCAGCGCGTTTGAGATGTTTTAGGAAGCCTTCCACCTGCTGCGGATTAGTACAGAACCTTTGCTTGCCCTGATGGGTGATCCGGAGGCGTGCCGAGTATAGCAAAGCGTAGTCTATCTGTGCCTGTCGCAGCTTATTTTTTACCACCACGAATTTACGCCGGTCCTCCAGAACTGCGGCTGTAAAGTCCGGATAGATGGAAAAGGTGACTCCCTCATAGTTGAGTTGCTGTTTGCTTCTGGCCACACGAAGTACAGCATCACGGTCTCTGTAATTGAGGAGCCTAGCGATTATGGGGCGAGGCGCGCTCCCCGGTGGCGGGCGGGGCCCCAGGGACCGATGGGCCCGCTCCACAATGAACTGGGAGGAGAGATGTTCCATTCCGATGGCTGAAGTCAACAATTTCTCCATATATTCCTCCAGTCTACCAGTGTTTGTGGTCTCCGGCACCCCAAGAACGCGGATGTTATTGCGTCGACTCCTCGCTTCCAAATCCTCGTTCTTGGCCGCAATAAGTGTCAGGAGTTTGTCCATTTGCGCTACCTGTGTGGAGACCCGAGTGGAGGTGTCCTCGGTATCCGATATGCAGCGTTCCGCCTCCCGGAGTCGGTCTTCATGATTGTCCAGTTTATGCACAATGGCATCCATGCGCGTGGTCATGCCGTCCATTTTATCAGCCATTGTCGCAAAGCCTTGCCTGACCTCCTGGAGAAGCGATGCCAACTCCCCCGCCCTCTCAGTGGGGTCAACAGCTGGGCCCGGCTCGCCCGATACTGCACGCTCTTCTGGTGGGGTGCGGCCTGTCTTCTTCGCCTCAAACGTGAGGCAGGATTGTTTGGCATCAGCTGTGTAGCGTCCTGCGAGAGCACTCTCCTGGGGTGCGGTGACAGTGGATGTAGCCGCCCGCCCCCACTCTGCTGGGCTGCCCGGGCCTCAGACTGACCTCGCCACTCGGCCGCACCCGTGGGCTCTCCTCGCTGGCGGGCTCCCACTCGTGCCCGTCTCCACTTCTGTCGCGGCCGAAGGGGCTCGAGGGGACGTCTCCTGGGGCCCCCTCGCACTCTGTGCATGTAAATTCAAGATGGCGAGCAGATTTTGTTGACGATTTATTTATTCGGCAGCTCTCTGCACCTCCTCAGCCTTATGCTTGTTAAGACAGCTGCTCCAAACCTGGTGTGCTCGGCCCCTTGCCCACTACTATCGTCTACACTTATAGTAAGGCAGGAGAGTACGTTTATCCCTCCAGGATCGGCTCCCGCGTGCATGTTGTGGCTGATTGTTCACTCTGCCCTTCTGTCTCAGCAGCTAATTATTTTGACTGTGCGGGGAGTAGTCCTGGGGCGCAGAAGCAGATGGCACTTCAGCACGGGCAGCGGCGCGCAACACACCACCCTCTCCGCCCAGTGATTGGCATGAGGAATCTGCGATGCCACCGCACTAGGCTTGTATTTTTGTGTAGAGAACGGAGGGAGTGCCTCTCCGGCCCTGCCGTGGTGTCTGCGGCTTACTTGCTGCGCAGTGAGCTCCGCAATGCCGTCCCCGCTGCCATCTGTCAATGCGACTTTCTTCAGGTTCTCGGCAGCGGATCGGGCAATAGTAGGCTTCCGTCTACGGGTCTCTCTCGGCCCGGCAATGTGGGCCTCGCTCGCCCGGCCTCTTCAAGGCTGCATCAGGTCCCAGCGCGTATTGCAACCGCCGCAGCTCTGTCACCTTCCGGCAGCACCCGCCAGCGCCCAGGTCCGCACCCGGGGCAGCCGCCAGTCCTCGTCAACCCAGATCCACTCACTTCTCGCCTCCCGGCTCGGAGGCCTAGCCACCTCGTGTTCAGCCGCGGACTCTCGTAGGACCGCCCACCGGGGCTCCCTCTGACCGTGATCCTTCTGATGCAGCCGCTCTGCGACCGCAGGTCCTCTGCGGCGGCAGGAACCCTCCTACCATTCGAAATTTTTACCAGCGATGCACGCAGTGCCAGGGCATGTGCACCGTCGATGGCAGCTCTCTGCAACTCCCGTGGGCAGGATAAATACCGGATCAATGCGCCGGGCGGCAGGAGCCTCACATATGTGTGGCCATCTTGCGCGGCGCCACCTAGCACCCCCCCCACAAAATACAGACATGAAGCGAATTCATTTACACACAACCATAAACGCACAGCTCTCAACCCCTTACCCGAAATCAATTGCAAACTGTTACGAGCTCGTTTCAACACCGATCTGACTGCTAGGTTGAAGAATGTGTACATTCCTAGATGAACAATCATATTACATTTTCCTTGTTTTGCCCTGTTTTTTTTTTCTTTTTCATTCCCCTAAGCCCCCTCACATTCCCAAGTTGTTAAAATCTGAGTGTACCGCTCTGCGGGTGCATTTTTTTCTGCCGTTGTGTCTGTCCTTGGGACAGTGTGTGCCTTTAAGAAGGGAGAGGTGTCCCAGTGGGGGTGCAGCAGCTTGGGGGTTACAGCAGTTTATTTCCTGCTCAGTGTGCGCGCCGCGCCGCTCCCCTCCCCCTCTCTGTTTGCACGGGGTTGACTCGCTGCTAAGGGGGGGGGGGGATGACGTGCATACACTTGGCAGCGGCCCAGGGAGGAGTGTCCTCTCTAGCCGCAGAGCACACGGACGTCAGGCAGAACCCCACGTGGTCCAGCCTCATTCACAAAAAACAACAACTCCGCCTACCACTCTATTCATAACAAGCGCTCGCTATGAGGTATACTTTTCTCTTTTTCTGCCGTTCCACTTGGACGGCTTCACCTGAAAAAAGGTTTCTTATCTTTATGGGGCCATGTGTTTGGCCCCATAAACATAAGAAACCTTTTACTTCAGCTGGAAAGCGTACGAGCCTGTCCAAGTGGGACGGCTCAAAAAGCCAAACATTAACGTCACGTAGAGTTCTTTTACAATGGCTGGCCACCGTTTAGCATAAACGGTGATGCCAGCCAATGGAAAAGAGGGGCGGGGCTTAATGCCCTTTACACAAAATACCCAAAATCATTGAATCTCGCCAGCGAGACAGCGCATGTGCGCAGCCTACGCCAGGCGAGACCTAAACAGGAAAACGTAGCACCTGAAAAGGAAGCAATTTATGGACACAATAATGCGCAATACTCCACGGGAGGGACAAACACCTAGAGGAAGGAAAGCATATGCACACCAATAGTGGTAAGCAATGGGCAGGACCTAAGCCACCTGTAAGCTAACAGTACATCTCACAAGAGACAGCGCATGTGCTCTGTCTTGTAGACAAGACATAACAATTAGATTTTGTGTGTGGACACTAGCATTTTCAGCTTTGCAGACGTGTTAAAGTAGCTCTCAAAGTAAATTTTAATTGAACCACCAGAGCTCCTAATGCTTTCTTAATCAGTTGGAAGTCATCCAAGCTGCAGCATCAAGAGGGAGTAAAGCTCAGTGCCTACCAATAGCGCTAGCAGAGATGGCCAAGCTGTACAAAAGTAGAATTCAAAGTAACTGTAATACCGACACTGCAGATTTACCAGTCACAGCACACTCAGAGCCTGATTACTTGTAAATAACTCAAGCTTTAAGGCATCAAGCTCGAGAAAACGAACATTGGATATAAAAGAAGTGCTTTATCTGCATATAGTAAACTATTACTCCTGGGCATATGAGGAAATATTTTATGTAGCATTTTAAATATAGAACTTGCAGCGTACGGAGGTCAATTCACATGGCATGGGTGGGATTTGATCATGTTCAAAGTAGTCAGGTGCAAGGGTTACAAGCCATAGAGCACTATCAGGTCAGTGTGGTTTTAAATGCTAATGAACACCAGAACATCTGCAGAACCTCAGAAAGGAATATGCTACTTACCAGTATGCATCTGTTCTTGGCATGTAGAGCTGCAGATCTACACACTTTTACATAGATCGCCATCTGGTGTTGGGCCCGGATGTTTGCAGTTTGTTTTTCCTCTTGGAAAGTCTTTGGAAGTCACGAGGTCGGTGACTCCTCCCTTGGTTCGTATTGCGCATGGGCTTCGGCTCCATCCTCAGATTGTGTTTCGCCAACAGGGAAAGATGGAGCGTAGTAATATCAGTGAAGAAATCCATGTATGTTGTATCTAAATAAGATAGACTGGAACAGATACAGGTAGCCGGGGAGGCGTGTGTAGATCTGCAGCTCTACATGCCAAGAACAGATGCATACTGGTAAGTAGCATATTCCGTCCGAGGCATATGAGCTGCAGATTACACACTTTTGCACAGACTATATAGCAGTTCCCAACCTTAGCGGCGACCACCGTGATCTGTTGCAGTGGTTTGAAATAGTGTTTTAGTACAGCCTGGCCCACACTAGCTTGTTGCTTGGTTTGCACATCTACACAGTAATGTTTAGTGAAAGTGTGCGGTGTTGACCATGTAGCTGCCTTGCAGATATCATCTAATGGGATGTTCCCTAGAAAAGCCATAGAAGCCCCTATCTTTCTTGTAGAGTGGGCTTTAGGGGGAACAGATGGCTTGCGTTTTGCTTTGTGGTAGCAAATCTGTATGCATTTTATAATCCACCTAGCTATCCCTGATTTAGAGATGGGGTTGCCTTTATGAGGTGGAGAGAAAGAGAAACAATTGCTTTGTCTTCCTGAAAGGTTGTGTTCTCTGGATATAGTAAAGCAAGGTCCTTTTAACATCCAGTGTGTGTAGAGCCCTTTCTGCAACAGTTTGCGGTTGCGAGAAAAAAAACGGTAATTCTACCGATTGGTTTAGATGAAAGGGTGAGATGACTTTGGGTAGGAATTTTGGGTTGGTACGTAGGACAACCTTGTTCAGGTGCATTTGGAGAAATGGTTCTTGTATAGTAAGTGCTTGTATTTCACTGACCCTTCTAAGGGAGGTGATGGCTACAAGGAAAGCGGTTTTCCATGTGAGGAATTGCAGTTCGCATTTATGCAAGGGTTCAAAAGGCGGTCCCATTAGCCTTGTGAGCACTATATTTAAGTTCCACACAGGTGAGGGTGGCACTATGGGGGGGAATTATTCGTTTTAGGCCTTCCATGAAGGCTTTAATGGCAGGCACTCTGAAAAGTGATAGGTGCTGTCTGTTTTGTAAGTAAGCGGCAATTGCTGCAAGGTGTAGCTGAATGGATGTATATGCTAGGTTACATCTTTGTAGATGTAGTAAGTAGCATATGATGTGCTGTATGGATGCGTCTAGAGGGTTGATTGTGTCGTTATGGCAATAAACAACAAATCTTTTCCACTTGGCAGCGTAGCAGGCTCTAGTGGCAGGACGTCTAGCTTCTCTGATAACATTCATAGAGTCGGGGGGGGGGGGGGGGGGGGGAAGGTTAAGGTATCCGAATTCTAGGATTTCAGGAGCCAGATCGCAAGGTTGAGCTGAGCTGGGTCCGGGTGTCTGATCTCTCCATGGTTCTGGGTTAGGAGGCGTGGTGAGAGGTGTAATTTTTGGTGTGGCACTACTGAGAGTTCCAGCAGCGTGGTGTACCATGGTTGTCTAGCCCATGTTGGAGCTACTAGAATGAGTTTGAGGGAGTTCTGTTGTAGCTTTCGCACCACTAATGGAATTAGTGGGAGAAGTGGAAAGGCGTATGCAAATTTGCCTGACCAGTTCATCCATATCGCATTGCCTTTGGACAATGGGTGTGGGTATCTGGCGGCGAAGCTTGGGCATTTTTTGTTTTCGTGGGTGGCGAATAGGTCTATCTGTGGATGCCCCCACATCTGAAAGAACGGGTGAAGAACCTGCGGGTGAAGTTCCCACTCGTGGATCTGCTGCGTCTGTCTGCTGAGCAGATCTGCCATGGTGTTTTGGACTCCTGAGACATGCTGGGCTAGGAGAAAGATTTTGTGTGGAATTGCCCATCTCCATATGCTCTGTGCTAGTTGAGAGAGCTGTGGAGAGTGTGTGCCGCCTTGTTTTTGGATGTAGTACATGGCGGTCATGTGGTCTGTGCGGATAAGGACTGCCTTGCCTAAAATCTGTGTGAAAGGATTTTAGGGCTAGAAAGATTGCCAGTAACTCCAGATGATTGATGTGGCGTCTATGTGCCCTGCACTGTGAGGTGTAGTAGATGAGCTCCCCAGCCGGAGAACGATGCGTCTGTTGTCAGGATTATTTGTGGAACCGGGTCCAGGAACGGTCGACCTCTGGAAAGATTTGTGGTGTTCCACCACTGCAGAGAGCGATGGGTGCGACCGTCTACCAACACCAGATCTGTCAGTTGCCCCTGGGCCTGGTTCCATTGGCGCGCTAAGCACTCTTGGAGTGGACGCATCTGGAGTCTTGCATGAGGCACTATGAAAATGCAAGAGGCCATCATCCCCATCAGTTGCATAAACACTCTTGCTGGGAGGGAGTGTTGAAGTATGAATTTTTGACGCAAAGCCTGAATGCTTGCAATCCTGGCCGGATTGGGGTAGGCTATGGCTTTTGAGCTGTCTATGGTGGCACGAGGTATTGATTTATGTGGGATGGTGTTAGCTGGGACTTTTGGTGGTTCACCGTGAAGCCTAGTTGATGAAGTAGTTGGATTGTAGTGGCGGTGTGGTGTACACATTGTTTGTAGGACGCGGCTTTTATCAGCCAGTCGTCCAGATACGGGAAGATGTGAATGTGCTGTCTTCTGAGATGTGCCGCCACTACCGCTAGGCACTTGGTGAATACCCGTGGTGCTGTTGTGACCCCGAATGGGAGCACTTTGAACTGGTAGTGTTGCCCGTCCACTACGAATCTGAGGTACTTTCTGTGGGCATGGTGTACCGGAATGTGGAGATATGCGTCTTTCAAGTCCAGTGTGGTGAGAAAGTCGTTCTGGGAGAGGAGCGGAAGTACCTGCTGAAGTGTTACCATGTGAAAATGGTCCGTGTGAAAATGGTCCGTGTGAAAATGGTCCGAATATATGTATGCGTTTAGAGGCCGGAGATCTAAGATAGGTCGTAGAGTCTCGTCTCTTTTTGGTATCAGAAAATATAGGGAGTAGACCCCCACATTTTGCTGATCGTGGGGGACCTGTTCTATTGCGTGTTTTTGTAGGAGGGAGATTACCTCCTGTTTTAGTAACGTGGACTGTTCTTGTGACATTGGGCGTTGCCTGGGTGGAATGTTGGGGGGGGGGGGGGGGGGGGGGTAGATGTGAGTTCTAGGCAGTACCCTGAACGAATAATTTGGGTCACCCACTTGTCTGATGTGATGGACTCCCAGACGTGAAGGAAATTTTGTAGTCTGCCCCCGACCGGAGTGTGATGGTCTGGGGGGAGCAGGGGAAAGTCATTGGGTAGGCGGTGTGGCAGAGCGGGCAGTATTTGTTTTCCCTCTGCCTTTATTGTTTTTGCCTCTATAGCCGCCTCTTTGATAACATTTTGTCAAGGTGAACTGAGGAGGGGATTTGTAGGACGTGGACGCGCTATCTGAAGAGTAGCCTCTGCCCGTGCCCCGAAAGGAAGAGCGGCGAAAGGAGCGCCTAGGAGGGTGTGACTGTAGGGCTCCCATAGATTTCGCAATATCTGTGTCTTTTTTCATCCTCGAGGACCTCATCTATCTTTGGACCGAATAAATGTTCCTGATCGAATGGATGGTTTAATATGGAGGCTTGTACCTCAGGTTTAAAGCCTGAAACTCTCAGCCAAGCGTGTCGACGGAGTAGGACACTGGTGTTAATGGCCCTGGAGGCTGTGTCTGCTGCGTCTCAGGCACAGCGTATAGAAGAGATATTAGTTATGGTCTTACCCTCTTGAATTAATTCATTGGCCCTATTTTTATATTTTTCTGGGAGATGGTGCATGATGCTTTCTAGCTCATCATAATGCGCTCTGTCGTATCTGGCCAATAGCGCTTGAGTGTTGGCGATACGCCATATATTGGCTGCCTGTGACGCAGTGCGTTTTCCTGACGCGTCCAGGAGCTTTGATTCTTTGTGAGGTGGTGGTGCTTCGCCTGACGCCTGGGAATTTGATCTTTCGTGCGGTGGATACCACTAGGGAATCCAGTGGCGCTGGCCCTTTGATGTAGGCAGGATCTGTGGGGGCAGCTTTATACTTTTTTCTATGCGTGGGTTTAGGACCCTAGCCCTGACTGGGTCTTTAAAAACCTCTGGCGCATGTTTTATTACTCCTTTGAGCATAGGTAGTATAGCAGTAGACCTATGTGCAGTATCAAAGGTGTCTAGAAGGAGTAGTTTCTTTTCTGTAACTCCAGTTCTGTAGTAGGGGTATCTCTGTTATAGTCATAATCTAGTGAATAGTCCCGCCCATGTGCGCGGACCCCGGAGCAATAAAAAATAATCTCTAAAAGGTGACAAATCATGCAGACCTGCATACACCTTTAAGAGAGAATTTAATTTAAAGACAGATAATGCAGCCTATACCCACAGGCTACACTGTCCAGTACTTCAACTAGAATTCCACCAAAATCCACAAACAGCACTGCCTGTCCAGTTTTTCTCCCCATAGGAAAAAACCCTGCCTCTACCAGCAAAAGCCACTGGAATGATAGAGAGGAAGGAGTGGACAGACAAGCCCCATAGGCTGCCATTATGTGGCTTGGAACAGGATACTGTGCCTTTAAGAAAACTTTCCAGTTTTCCAGAACTTTCCCCAGTATCCCAGAATGCCCAGCAGGTCCCATTTACTTTCAGTTCTTTTTGAAGGCGTAGCACGCCAGACCTGTAGCATTCTCCATATGAATAAGTATCTCTCCACCGGGGAGGAGGGCGGGCGCTTATGACTATAACAGAGATACCCCTACTACAGAACTGGAGTTACAGAAAAGAAACTACTCCTTCTGTAGTAGGGGATCTCTGTGTATAGTCATAATCTAGTGAATAGAATGGCAAGCCCATCCCCACACAACAAAAGCGGTGGAGAACACATAAGACACAACCACTACTGTGCGAACAAATTTCGCAGCGAAGCCTGCCCAACCTGAGCATCTGCCCTGGCATCCGAGTCCAGACAGTAATGCGCAGCAAAGGTATGGACCGACTTCCAAGTGGCAGCCTTACAGATTTCCGCAATCGGAACATTACGCAGCAAAGCCGTCGTGGCAGCTTTGCCCCTGGTGGAATGAGCCTTAGGTTTACCCCCTAAGGTCTTATTAGCCTTTTGATAACACAACTGTATGCAGGACACAATCCACCGAGAGATGGACTGCTTAGAGGTCGCAAGACCAGTCCTGACTGAGCCATAATTAACAAACAATTGGTCAGACCTACGAATATCCTTGGTCTTATCCAGATAAAATTTCAACACCCTACGGACATCCAGGGAATGGAGAGCCCTTTCCGCTGGTGAAGAGGGATTCTGAAAGAACGTAGATAAAGTTATGGTCTGATTGACATGAAAGTCAGAGATAACCTTAGGAAGGAACTTAGGGTGAGTACGCATCACAACCTTAGCAGCATGAAACACAGTATAAGGTTCTTGACAACATAATGCCTGAAGTTCACTCACCCTGCGGGCCGATGTAATGGCCACTAGGAACGCCGCCTTCCAGGATAGGTGCTGCAATGAAGCCTTGTGAATAGGTTCAAAAGGCTCTCTCATCAGTCTGGACAGCACCACATTCAAGTCCCAAGAAGGCGAGGGAAGTCTGACAGGAGGGAACACCTTCTTCAAGCCTTCCAAAAAATCCTTGACCACAGGAATCTGAAAGAAGGACGTCTGTGAAGGGCACTTCCTGTAAGCAGTCAAAGCAGCCAGATGAACCTTAATGGAATGGAAATTAAGGCCAGACTGCGCCAGATGCAAAAGGTATGGAAGGATGACATCTTCCTTACATGTTGTCGGATCAAAGTTCTTGGACTTACACCAGATACAGAACCTCTTCCACTTGTAAGCATAGGATGTCCTAGTGGAAGGTCGCTTAGACTCCTTCAGAATGTCCATACAATCGTCTGGCAGATTCAGATGACCGTATTGCACTATTTCAGGAGCCATGCCGCCAAACTCAAAGACGAGAGGTTGGGGTGCACCATCCGCCCCCCGAACTTCGTGAGAAGGTCCGGCCTGCACGGCAACCGCATGTGAGGAAGGAGAGACCGGTGAAGAAGGTCCGTGAACCACCACTGCCTGGGCCACTCCGGGGCGATCAGGATCATCCGCGCCCTGGACTGGGACAGCTTGATGAGCACCGCCGGAATCAGGGGAATGGGTGGAAAAGCGTACAGAAAGCTGTTCGACCAATCGATCCATAGCGCATTCCCCAGCGTCCCCCGCTGGTAGTACCTGGATGCGAAGTCTCGGCATTTGCTGTTTTCGGCGGTGGCGAACAGATCTACGTCTGGAGTCCCCCACCTTGCGAAGACTTCTCCTAGTACTTCGTCGTTTATGACCCATTCGTGGTTTTCCTGAATCAGCCTGCTCAAGGCGTCTGCCTGAGCATTCTGCACCCCTGGCAGATGTGTGGCCGTGATCGTCAATCCTCGGGCCAGCAGCCAGCGCCAGATCGCCTGCGCCTCCTGCGACAGAGTGCGCGATCTCGACCCCCCCTGCTTGTTGAGGTAATACATCGTGGTTGTATTGTCCGTCTGTATCAGCAGCGAGTTGGTCTGGAAGGACGGAAGGAAAGCCTTCAGTGCCAGGAAGACAGCTCTGAGTTCCAGGAAATTGATGTGGTACGTCGATTCCAAAGGAGACCACTTCCCCTGAATCTGCAGGTCCCCGGAATGCGCACCCCAGCCCTGGAGAGAAGCATCCGTCACCACATTCGTCGTGGGAATGTCCTTGTGGAAGGGAACCCCCTTGAGGAGGTTTTCCGCCGAACACCACCACTTCAGAGACTGACGAGCATGTAGAGACAGTCTGATCTTGTCGTCCCAAGAGCCTGTCTTCTGATCCCACTGATCCTCCAAGCACTCCTGCAGTGGTCGCATCTGTAGACGTGCGTGCGGAGTGAGGAAGATACAGGAGGCCATCGATCCCAGCAGAGACGACACCTTCCTCACAGTCGTCGATGGAGCAGTCCTGAGGTCCTGAGCCTTCCGAAGGAGTGATAACCGTCTCTCCTCCGAAGGAGACACGCTTGCTGACCGCGTATCTATGGAGGCCCCCAGGTACTGTATGCACTGTACCGGAGATGGGACCGATTTGGACATGTTGACGTGTAACCCCAGCTTGTTCAAGAGCTCGCACGTCCAACGGAAGTGTTCTTGCGCTTCCTCGAAGGATGACGCCTTGATCAGCCAATCGTCCAGATACGGGTAGACAAACACCTTGTTCCTCCGCAGGTGTGCCGCCACCACCGCCATGCACTTCGAAAAAGTCCTGGGAGCAGACTTTAGCCCGAATGGCAGTACTGTGTATTGATAGTGATTGGCGCCGACTTGGAATCGCAGGAACTTCCTGTGCTTCTGTGCTATGGGCACATGGAAGTACGCATCCTGTAGATCTATGGCACAGAGCCAGTCTCCCCGTTGCAGCTGAGGGTAAATCTGGTGCAACGATAGCATGCGAAACTTTTCTCTGCGAATCCACTTGTTTGCTTGTCGCAAATCCAGAATGGGCCTGAACTCGTTCTTGTCCTTCTTGCGAACGAGGAAGAACCGAGAGTACAGACCTCTTCCCCTTTGAGACAAAGGTACTTCTTCTACCGCCTTTTTTCTCAACAAGATGTCTGCCTCCGCCTGGAGCTCCCTCAGCTGGAAGCGAGAGCTGACCGGCGGAATCGCTGGAGGCGGGCTGATGAACCGAAGACTGTATCCATTGCAAACAATATTCAGCACCCACTTGTCCTGAGTAATTTTTCTCCACTCTGCCGGAAAAAATCGAATGCTTCCCCCCACTGGAGTGGGTAACGGTTGAGGGGGAAGTAACAGCTCAGGGCCGAGACCCGGCCGGGCCCTTGTTTGTGGTAGTAGCCTGCTGGCCACCTCTGCCCCTCTGGCGCTTCTGGAAGGGCTTGCGGAACTGCTGCTGTTGTGGCTGCTGCTGTCCCGAGCCCTGCCCACGCCCTCGGCCCGACGACCCGAACCTCCTCTGGAACGGTCGTTTCTTTTTCTCGGCCTTCTCTAACCCGACGGCCGTCAGGGTTTCCGCTTCAGCCTTCATGCGGGCCATTTCATCGTCCGCATGCTTCCCGAACAGGGTCTCCCCCGAGAAGGGCAAGTTGGCCACTCTCTGCTGCGCCTCCGGCTTAAGGGACGTCAGGCGCAACCAGGAATGCCGCCGCTGGTGGACGCCATGACAGTAGGCGTGGGCGGCCAATAGCGATATATCCGCTGCTGCGCTGATCGTTTGGTTAGAAACCAGCATGCCTTCGCGCACCGTCTCCAAGAAGTCCTCCTTCTTGTCTCGTGGCAGGAGGTCCGCATATTGCTGCAGGGATTCCCACAGGGCCCAGTCGTAACGGCCCAACAACGCCCCTGCACTCGCCGCCTTCATCGTGGTGGCAGCGGTACCACACACCTTCCTGCCCGCAGAGTCCAGCCAGCGGCTTTCCTTGTCCGGTGGCACCGTGGAGGCCGGGGCGGTCGCATGTTGTTTTCTCGCCGCCGTCACGATAACCGAATCCGGTTTCGGGTCCCCTCTCAAGAATGACGGATCCGACTCCGGGGCCCTATATTTCTTCATGAGCCTGGACGGAGCGGCCTTCGCTGTTGCGGGAGTGAGGAACAGTTCCAAAGCTGGTTCCACCAGTCCAGGCACGAGAGGCAGGAGGGGGCGAGACAAGTGTCTTTTATGAAGCGTCTCAAATATCACGGACGTCGTGGGTGTTGGAACCGTCACCGTGATATTCAGCTTCGCAGCCCCTCGTAACAGCACCTCCTGGAACGAGACCAAGTCGTCCACCGGCGACACCCTAGTCCCCGGGGAGTCCGACAGCGTCGGGGAAAGGTCCCTGTCCGAGGAGCGCGACCTGGACCTATACCTTCTGCGGCGTCGTCTAGAGTCTGACGAGGATCGCCCTCGGCTCCGCGATCGTCGCCTCCTGTGAGAGCGGGAGCGCGACCTCTTCGGCTTAGGCCTGTCCGCCGGTCTCGCTGGTCCAGGCGACCGTGGTCGTCGTGGCTTCGGGGTCCCTTGCGGCGGAGTCGGGTACCGTGGAAGGGAAACCGACCTCGGGGGGACCGGCGGCGGCACCGCAGGAGTGCTTGGCAGCAACAGAGGCCGGGGTGGCGGAGACAGAGTCCGCGGCCGCGGAGGAGGCGGTGGAGGAAGTGGAGACGGTGGTGGAGGAGGTGGCGGTGGTGGTGGTGGCGGTGGAGGAGGCGGTGGCAGAGGTGGGAGAGGAGGAGGAGGCGACGGAGACCTCCGAGGCGGGGTATACACCACTGAGTACACCGATCCCGGCGACTCCCTCTTCCTCGACGTCGACGTGTGCCTCGACGTCGATCTTCTCGGCGTCGATCTCCGCCTCGACGGCGACCTCCGCCTCGACGGCGACCTCCGCCTCGACGGCGACCTTCGCCTCGACGGCGACCTTCGCCTCGACGGCGATCTTCGCCTCGACGGCGATCTTCGCCTCGACGGCGATCTCCTTCTCTTCATCGACGGCGAGTTGCGATCCCTCGACGCCGAACGCCGACGCCGGGTCTTCTCTCGACGTCGACCGCTGGACGCAGTCGAAGACGGCGTCGTCGCCGACGACGCCGATGTAGTCGACGGCGGCCTATTCAGGTCCCTCGACGCCGATCGTCGACGCCGTTTCTCCCCAGAGCCCTGGGGAGACGGCGAACAGACGGTGGTCATCCTCCTCGACGTCGCCGTCGACGCCCTCGACGTCGACGGGGAGCGGGAGCGTTTACTGGTCTTCCTGCCCCTGGGGAGCCCCCCAGAGGCCTCAGCATGGGCCAAATCAGCCCCTCCAGACCCACCTGGTGCCTTCAGTCTTCGCTCCTCCAGAGCTTGAAGTCTGCTCTTCATCCTGTCCCTCAGGGTTCTTGCTGAAAACGAGTGGCAGATGGTACAGCTCTCAGGCACGTGGGACTGGGGAAGGCAAGCTATGCACACCTCGTGTGGGTCAGTTTTAGCCTTCTTTCGACCACATTCCGGGCACTTGTCGAACAAGCCAGGCATGTTGACAGTACCAGCTATTAAACACAAGAAAAAGTGACAAAAATTGCCAAATCTCAATGAAAACCTTGAAAAAGGTAGAGCTCAATGCTCCAGGGTCCTGCTAGCAGGAGCCGGAAAAAAGAACTGAAAGTAAATGGGACCTGCTGGGCATTCTGGGATACTGGGGAAAGTTCTGGAAAACTGGAAAGTTTTCTTAAAGGCACAGTATCCTGTTCCAAGCCACATAATGGCAGCCTATGGGGCTTGTCTGTCCACTCCTTCCTCTCTATCATTCCAGTGGCTTTTGCTGGTAGAGGCAGGGTTTTTTCCTATGGGGAGAAAAACTGGACAGGCAGTGCTGTTTGTGGATTTTGGTGGAATTCTAGTTGAAGTACTGGACAGTGTAGCCTGTGGGTATAGGCTGCATTATCTGTCTTTAAATTAAATTCTCTCTTAAAGGTGTATGCAGGTCTGCATGATTTGTCACCTTTTAGAGATTATTTTTTATTGCTCCGGGGTCCGCGCACATGGGCGGGACTATTCACTAGATTATGACTATACACAGAGATCCCCTACTACAGAAGGAAATCTTCCTCTACTGGGTCAGTATGTAGCTCTACCCCGTGATAATGTGCCGCCCTCTGAAGTAGGTGGTGAAAACCTAGTGAGTCTTCTGGTGGAGATGGCCTGGATGGATAGAGGTCCTCTTGTGGGACATCTGGAATGTCTGGATTATTATAATCATCCCAGGGGTCTGGGGATCCTGTAGGTGTGGGGTCTTGTGGCACATCTGCTGGGTCGTAGTATGGGTCCCCCTGATCATCATGGTCTGGAGACGGGGTCGGAGGGCGATGAGGTAGGGGTGGAGAAGGTGGAGGGGGTGAAGGTGGAGAGGGTTGAGGAGGTGGGGAAGGCACTCTGAAAGTAGCACAGTCATTCCTCTTTGGAGGTGGAGCTGGTTTGTCCAAATGTCTCTTTTTAGAAGACAGTGCCAAATGTCCAGTTTTTGGATCCTTGGTGTCTTTTGCAAAGGATCCGGTGTAAAAAGTTCTTGCGACACTGGTTGTTCGGTCGGCGCCGACGTTTTCGGGGCAGACTGCTTCCTAGGCTTGTTTGTGCCGTGCTTTTTGGGAACCTCTGATTTTTTGTTCGGTGCCGAGACAGGCTTCGGCGCGGGAGTGTCGGTGCAGAGGGCCTTATGATGTTTGGTCGGCACCGAGAGGCTGGGTTTGGACACCGAGGGCTTTGGTGTGGAGCTCTGTGTCGAGGTAGAGGCCGATCTTTTCTTCGGTGCCGAAGGGTGTTTTCGGCACTGCTGGCAGGCTGGCTCGAGCCCGAGCCGCCGGAAGGCTTACTTGGCTTCGTCACCGGGCCCGAAGGTGGGGTGTTCGAAGCAGTGTCTTTGGTCTTGCCTACGCCCGAAGGCAAAGGCGTGACCGAAGCCTTTTTGGGTGTCGGCGCGGGTGTGGGAGGGGGTATTTTACTCACGACCCTCTGCGCCGGGGTGATGTCCTCCACATCCGAGTCGTCGGCTTCGGAAGCACCGACGAGGTCCTCTTCGGTGTGCTGGTGTCCCGGAGTTTCGACGTAGTCCCCGAAGATGTCGACTGGAATGGAGGTCGAGGAGTGCGCCATTTTTCGTCTGGCCCTTCGATGTCGAATAGTCTTTTTGGATCTAAAAGACTTGCAGGCGGGACAGTCTCGAGCCTCGTGTTCAGGGGAGAGGCAGAGGTTGCACACCTCATGAAGATCGGTGTGGGGGAATTTGGACCCACATCGAGGGCACTTCTTGAATGGAGTTCTTTCCATCAGCCGGGACCGGAGCCTGGATAGGCCCGAAGGCCGCCGTCGATGACTGGAATCGAAGGTGCGAAGAAGAAGGTGATTGAGGAGATCAGTATCTAAACAATACCGCGGAGAGCGAGGATTCCGCTTCGATCGTCGAACTGGAATGTTCGGAACCGGAGCGCTAAGTATTACATCCCAGCCCGATGGCGGAAAAAAACAAAATCTGAGGATGGAGCCGAAGGCCATGCACAATACGAACCAAGGGAGGAGTCACCGACCTCGTGACTTCCAAAGTCTTTCCAAGAGGAAAAACAAACTGCAAACATCCGGGCCCAACACCAGATGGCGATCTATGCGAAAGTGTGTAATCTGCAGCTCATATGCCTCGAACGTTATGTTCCAAGTACCTGTGGGGTGCCTTTCAGGGGGGCAGGGTAAAACCTGTAGTGAGCATGGATCGCCCCAGAAGTTGCCTGTATTGTGGAAGGTAGACAGGTTGCCCTTTTAGGTCTGTTAATGTGATGAAGTTATAAGAACCTGAGGATGTATGGCAGAGTCTGAGAGGGTTCATTGTAAAGACCTAGAGGAAGAAAATCAACGATTGGGGCAAAAGAGTACGATAGTCTCTTTAGTGGAAAATGACAAAGTAATTTTGCATATGACTAAGACACCTAGGTTATTTCCTTTCAACTTTCTCCTCACTTTAAGGTCACTCGCCATCTCACAATATAACCATGGCCAACCCACACCTTTACTTCAGGTGTTAGATTCTTTTCTTTTCCAGTCTGAGGTTTTACATGTGCACATGTTCCACCGACGCAGCAGCTTGCATTAGGGCTGCCTGTGACCTAACCGTACAATGAGGTAGAAGGTAGAATCTCTTGGAATGGAGAAAAAAAGGATCCTGCTTAAAAAGCTTTCCCATCCTAGTCTGTAAGAACAGATCTAGCTCATTTGTTATGTTTTATTCCACAACAATGGAGACACTGAGCTAATAAAAAGCACACCGTTGATTAATAAAGAAATAAATGTAGTAAATACCCTTCTCGTTTAGTAAGGTACATCCACCGAGACCATGATGTGCTATGGTGTTTAGAGTAAAATATTTGCCACTGGGAAATACCTGACCCTATACTTGGATGTTTTAAAAAGAAAAGCGGTGTTTTGAGAATGGTATAGAAGGCTTTAGACAGGTTTTTGGTCCAAATTCACCAAGCTGAGTCCAGAATACAATACATAAAACGTGATCATCTTCTCTGTGCACCATTCCCTACTTAACATTAATTCATAAACAGCGGTGAGTGATTTCCATCTAATAGCATACTGAAATTGTTCACCCTTCTAATGTGGCAAGCATTTTCATAAAAGACTAAAGACAATGCAACATTCTAGTGAATTACTGAACAAACATACTGTACCTAAAAGGGGTGGTCCAAGAAGTACAGGGCAGCATTCCACAATGGTCACTAGTCCGACAGCACTTGAGAACCTCTGTGACCCAACAAGGTCCATTAATGTTTCGAATAACACTGAGCTTAACCATCCAAAAGCAAATCCAAAAAAACCGGCGTAGACACAAAAGCCAGCATATGTGGTGGAAAAGGGTGCCATAAGATGGCACACACCATTATAAACAATGGAAATTGCAAAGAAGTACTGAATCCTGGGCCTTATCCACTTAGTATTGGCTACAAGTCCCATTGAAGGTCTGGCGACCATATCAACAAAAGCCAAGATGGAAAGTAGGAAAGCAGCGTGCTCATTTGAAATATGTTTACTCTTAGCATAATTGCTGAGGAAGACTAAAGGGGTAAACAATCCAAAAAACATGAGTACATTGCCAGAGAGGTAGATCAGAAAACCTCGATGAGTAAATAAGGACAAATCCAAGAACCTGTTGATGGTCTGTAAGGCTGTGGGCTTGGTCTTTGGTGTTCCCGCAATGAGATCTGTGTTTGCATCACCACTGCCATCATCTTTTTTTGAGGATTTCCCAGCTTCCTGTAGGACCTCTTGGGTCACCTTTTTCACCTTTTCAGGTTTAGGACCTATTGGCCTCATTAAAGATCCAGCAACACAGCAGTTCAGCAGCAGAGCTCCAAGAATTAGGAAACTGCCTCTCCATCCAAATATAGTGTACAAGTATTGATTCAATGGTGCCAAAGTTGACAAGAATACAGGACTCCCAGCCATAGCAAGTCCGTTGGCAATAGGGCGTCTCTTGTAGAAATACTTGCCAATCATGGTCAGGGCCGGATTCAAGTTAAATGCCAGTCCAAGGCCTAAGAGGAGAAGAGACACTGTTTAAAACATGGCATTTGTTTTTTGCTACCTTCCATGAACTTATTAGGTGGCCACTGTATTCCAACCAACCATCTGAAGTTACATAGTAAACCAGTTCAACCAAATTTATAGCCACGACATGCAGAGCATTTATAGACAAAATCGCTCAGCACAATATAAAAACTCTGAAAAGGAATATTATCTTGTGTGAACACAGCAACATATTAACTTTCTTTCATCAAGGGCAAGTTCACCAGGAGTTGGTTTCTTGGCACAAAATAACTAATATTTTCGGCCAGGGTAGCTTTGTACCCTTTTCTGGGCAGAATCTAGATTGATGGTTTTGAAGGTTTAATGAAGTTAAAAAGCGGACATTTTAGAAACCCCATGGTAACTAAATTATCAGCTTACCTATAATATATATATATATATATATATATATATATATATATATATATATATATATATATATTAAACAAGGGGTTGCTGAATTACATTTCCAGATTACGGATTTATGACAAATTTACCTCCAATGACTCCTATGCAGAAGTAGAGTTCGGTCACAGTGTTACAGAAAGAGGATGCAATTAGTCCACAACCGGAAAGACACCCGCCAGCAATCATTATTGGCCGACTTCCATATTTGTTCACTAGAATACTGCTTATGGGCCCTAGAGGACAAAGAGGAACACAAGGTTACTTCTAGAGCATACATATCAAAGCAAGAAATTCTACATTTTCAACCAACACTTGTTAGGTAAAACTTGTTCGCAAAATAATTCAAGAATAAATCTTTGTTGTAGTCCTAAATATAAACTATATTTCAGAACAGTCAACTTAAATTACTACTTCTCATCAATCAGCGTTCCAAAATGTCCCCTTGCCACTTTACAATGTCCTTTTTAGTTTACCTAGTTCTACTACTGGTGCTCACACAATTCTCTTTTTTTGCTACCCGACTGGTATAGGGTCTGGCATGTACTTGCAAATATGCTTTTATCATATCTAATGAGAGTTGCAAAGAAGTTTTAACTGTTCCAATTTTTTAAACAATTTGCAGTCAGGCTGCAAACCTCGAGCACATTTACCAGCGACCGTAGGCTAATACAATAGCACTCAAAACTTACAAAGCAAATCCTGATGCCATGCCCAGAGACAGACAGCACAGCATTGAAGCGACGTGTGTGCATAAAGGCATCTCCTCTCCATAAATAGATCAGATCACAGACCAATATTTCAAAGCCACAGTCTGCCAAACGTAATGACAGCAACAAAGTCAGGAAAGGCTAATGAGAATATGAAGAAGACTAAAGAGGAACTAGAACATTTATTTTGTTCAAATCATTCATTATTTCCATAACCATTTTTTTTAGTAATTTTATTCTGGATTAAAAAAATTCAAAGCAATATTCTACCCCACAGGTCTATGATTAAAGTGCACCGAGATCCTATGTGAAAGTGATAAACAATAAAACACTGCAAACTTGCATGCCCTTTGGCAGTGCTTTAAGTGGGAAAAAAAACTGGGGGTGCTCTAAAAGGGGCGTGGTTAATGTCTTGAAGGGGCGTGGTCTATCCGAGTAGGGGCGTGGTCTAAATCAAAATAACTAGCACTGTGTGCTTAAGAAAATCATGAAGTCGCATCCAGAAAAGGATAATAAAATAGGCAAAAAGGTATATTTATTAAGTATAACCAATAAAAATACCAAACACTTTAAAAAACATGTAAAGAATATTTATATTACTTCTTAATCTATTGCAGGATTCCCCAAAACCCTCGAAGATATTCAGTGTGTTTGTTCCCTAATAGTATAAAAAGGCTGTATTATTTTGTTTTTTAGAGTTTTATATAGCGCGAACTTGAACCGAATAGGTTATCAGAGCGCTTTACATAGCACCGGTTACGTTACATAAGGACACACATTCATTTTTGTTACGCACGGGGAGATTAAGTGATTTGCCCAGAATCACAGGATGTTTTAGCGACATTACAGAGACTCGAACCCAGTTCCCCAGGTCCGAGGTCGAGCGCCCTAGCCGTTAGGCCAACACCTCTCCCCTTACATCCTCCATCTGCATATCTCACATCATCCAACTATTCCCATAGGCATATATGAGACTGTCACTCCGTGTGGCCTACAAAGAGGCCACGGATTGGATGTGCATGCAGTCTGCACGCCTCTATGACCTACTGACCTCGCTTTTCGCCAGATCTCTTAAAGGCCTGATTTGTGCTCGAATGCTCTGTGAAGTGCTGCTGTACAGTCGCAGAGGCTGATATTTTTAACCATAGCAAATATCTGACAAAGTTCACATGGAAAGCAAAGGACTTCAGGATCAATAAGGCTGGGGAACCACCATAGCCGAAAAGTGTATTTGAATATAATAAACAGGAATCCACAATATTGTTATAAATAAAAGACATGACAAAATCTATACTGCGTTTGCTGCATTCAGAATAAAATCAATTAAAGAGCATGCATATAAATATTTTCTAATAATCCATGGAGTAGTAGTATGAGAGCTCAGTGGGTAGAACAGTGCTAAGGGGAGCAGGAGGCCTCCAGATAAACTGCAAGCAAACCATGAAACTGGGGCGCCACACACCCCTCCTAGTTTTCATGAATTTGACACATTGCTAGACTATGCCACAGGTGTCTAGTTGACCTTTATGGACGTGTCCCACTTGGCTGAGCCAAGTATCAATAAGTATTGCACGCTTACACTATCACCAGTAGATGGCATAGACTAGAATGTGCATCAGGTTGCTGAATTCCAGAAGGTGAACGACTTTAGAGTACACTTCGGAGGTAGCATGCAATAATTCTATAACTTAACCCATATATACCTTGCCTGGCTCCCCTGGCAAGAAAAGTCTGTGCTAAAGCCACTGGAAAGACCAAAATACCCTTGAAGATGCCCTCTCCGTGCCTCAAAGGCTGGATGGTAAGGTGGGGGGGCTCATAGTGGTGGGGTTAGAGACATAAATTGTTAATTCTACAGGATCTGCTCGCAGCTAAATGGAAACGCTTGACAAAGGAGTCAAAGGGATTGGTGGTCAGGTTTCATCTTTGCTTCTTCCATCCTTCCTCCCTACAACTGATAACTCTCTTTGGGCTATCCATTAATCAATTTTCATTTTCCATACTAAGGATTTTAAATTAAAATAATTTGCCTACAGAGGTTGTGTATTTGCAGCCTCTAGATTTTCAGCTGAGTGATGTGGTGTAATGGTAGCAAAATCCTTCTACGAAAACCTATAACAAAAATAACCCGCAAGTATTCCTCGGAGGGTGATTTCAGACCCTAATCTGAATACCCAGCTCTCCAATAGATCAAAGAAACTAAGCAATGTCACGTAAATGTAGAGACGGTAAATGACTCGAAGTAAAAATCTGAGTAGTTCCTGACACTACAATCTCAAGCTGGAATGAGAAAATCATCAGCTTTCAATAAAATCTAAAAACCACGCTGCAGAAGACACCCCCACCTAAATCTTTAGTCTACATTACTCCACGCAATCCAAGCACTAAATGAGCAGAAGAAATCTACGAAATTACCTAAATGTAGAACCTGCATGAGACCTACTGGAAGATCGCCAGTTAAGACCTTCGTGATCAGGCGGGCAACTAGAGCCAAATTTCGGGGCGGGGCTGAAAAAGATTTCGGGGGGGGGGGGGGGCTATGTCTTCCAGCCATAGGCGGAGTGGCTGTAAGAAGGGGTGAAAACACAACAAAAGCCTCATTAACGAGTAAATGGTCTTTAAAGACCTGTGAAGTACTAGGGTGCGGCTTCAATGAGACGGACGCCAGCCCGCGAGGCGGTCTCAGCCGGGCTGACAAACATGAGGGGGAGGGGGGGGTGGGGGCTGAAGCCCGGTGAGCCCAATGGGTGTTGCGCGCCTGCTCGTGGTTGTTGGTCAATTTACAATTGTTAATCTCTTCACTGGTTGCTCCAAAAGCCGGAACAGCAAGGCGCTGCCGGAAGCATGCCCAGATTCTCGAGCTGAGCTATTCTGCATAGTCCCGAGGGAACACACAAAGCTGGTTATTTGATCGCAGTTTGTGATCGCTGGTTATAAAATCCAATCCTATGCGTTGGGCAGAGTCTGAGCACCGGCAGTTTTTTTTTGGGCCCTCAAAACGGGTCCGAAAAAAAAAAAAAAAAAAAAAGACTACCTTTAGTAGCCACGAAAATAGAGCCCGATAGAGACCCGTTTCGAGGGCCCCCCAAAAAAACTGCCGGTGCTCAGACCCGGACAGACCCGGCCCACTTAAAGCCCTGCCCTTTGGTATCCTAGTATGAAGGCAAAGGGTGATTGTAAAGATATTTAAATAGCAAATTGAAGAAATCAGGTTGGGAAGATGGTATACACCAATATTTATTAACATGTTACAAACGGTTGCAGTGCGGTGTAATATCTTCTACAACGTCTACATTTCCATTACTTTAACTGGGTTTTCATTTCACTGTGCACAGTAAAAAAAGGTTTGAACAGCTTACCGCCTCCGTACATTACAGCCAACATAATAGATGAAATCCATGAAACTTCACTACTCGTTGCTCCAAAGATAATCTCTATATCTTTAAAGAACACAGTGATTGACTTTGCAAAGGCATAGGAGAAGCCAATTGAGATTAAAGCACCAACAACCACGGCCCAACCCCAACCACCTTCTGGTGGGGTGTATCCAACTGGGCCCCCGACTGCTGGGGCCATCTTCAGAAATGCTGGTAAAAGTTTTGTGGTTGTTCAAGGATCTGCAAAGGAAAACATTTACACACGTTAGAAAGAAAAACTTGTATACTTGACATAAAAAGGATGTTATATTCAATCATTCTCTACTCTTGTTAGTACTAGCGAAGAATAGGATGAAAAGGTTCACAAAGCCATGATCTTTGACTATAAAGCATACGTACGAAGGAAGAACGCTCCATGGTCTAAAACCATTCTAGAATTTAAGTGTTCTGGTTATTTTGTTCATAACTTTTAAACGGTTAGAAAAGGCAAACTATTTAATGAACCAATCACTCAATTAAATTAACATTCCCTAATTGAGTTCTTCTACTTTCTGAATGCCCTACTTATACCCTCCGCTCCCTGTAACGACATGCCTATCGTTCTAGCTGCTACTTTTATTAATATATGTAGTATTTGCATAGAGCGAACCTAGCCAAAAGCTAGGGATGTAAAAAAAAAAAAAGAAGTGTGTGCTACAAGAACTCATACGATGCCAGCAGCCATTCTTTAACACAGCAGGATTCTACTAGCAGCTGTCAAAGTAGAAATGGTAACAGGCAGAAGACTTTATACATTATTCTTAAATGGATCCCCAGTAAGATCTAAACATTACATAGCTAAACCCGTTGCAAATTACAATATATATTACAATAGCAGCATTTCTGTTAATTAACTTCCACAGCTGCAAATTTCAACCTGGTGGACTTCAAAGATAGTATTTGCAAGTATTCATTTTTTGTATTTTCATTCTACCAGAATAGTTTCTCCAGCCACATGCTCATCGCTGCCAAAACCAAATAAGAGTCACAACTATAATACCATTTTGTATTGTGAGGCACACAAAAAAACGTCCCGAAGGGCTAGATCTATCACACATTATTACAATAACCACTATGTAAATTAAGTCAATTTTGAGAAATTCCTATGCAGACTTTCCTCATATCCAACCTGGAAATCTAGGGCCATGTAAAACAATTCCGGATTAACCATTTTTCCAACTTCCCTCAAATAAATGCACGCATATTCCTCATCTTTAACTCCACAAAGGGAAGTGACAAATGGTATTAGAATACTAGGTTGACTTCTCAAAATCCAGAAAGAAGGATTTTTTCAAAAGTCAAACCTAATTTATGTGACATAAATCTCAAAATGGTAGGTCTAACAAGAAGCTGTTGGTCTGTGATCTATTACCTGAAATACAGAGCCAGCGGCCAGGAAATCAAAACAATCGAAAATAAAATGAAAACCACAAAAACACATAAGTGAAAAAATGCCCCAGCTCTAGCGCTGCTTTAAGTATGGTTTTAGTTTAAACAGTGTCTTTAAGCACGTACTTTCGCAGGCGCTGATCTGCCTATGAGGAATTCTGCAACCACGGATCTGTGTATGCAAGAGGTGCTCTGATGGACCTCGGCCAGACTGGGTGTAGTCATGTAGTACAGACGACAAGGGTTATTCCTCCATGGTAGTGATCTGTGGGAGGTGGGGTAGAGATAGGTCCTACAATCTTTAAACCCATTATGGATTTATGTATCAGACTGTCTCAGCGAATCAGGGTTTAGGTTTTTACAGTCCTCTGCCCAATAATAGTTCACTTTGGTAGCCTTAAATGGCTATTTTCAGAGTGCGTGCTAAAAAGGCTAGAATACTGTGGTGGAGGCTGAACTGGTTTTCCTTTGTGGCGATTTGCACCCAAGAATGATCTTGTGGGTCATAAGCACAGATAGTTTGCTTTTCTCACCTCGCATAAGCGATGTTCTGTGCTAACAGTTCAGTCTATGGGGTTTCCTGAACTGCCACCATCTTGAGAGTCTTGCCATGCCATGTCACTGTGTCCGATTCACTGTGTTGGATGTTATCAATTTCCACCCACTTTACCAAATACTATCCTTACGCTTATCTTCCAGTGCCACTTCTGTACACTATGATAGTCTTGAGAACTGTATGGTTAGGAATTTTTTTTTTTTAGTCCAGGTCTAGTCTCCAAGGCTGGATTCAGAGGAGATGTGACTACCAATCTTTGTCTTCACAATTCTACTCTACCAAGCAAAGCTGAAAGGCGGAGGCTTGCATCAGACACACAGGATGTTCAAAATGGGCATCTTTATTAAATGTAAGAATTGCTTTGATAGTGTTACTTGTCTCAAGATAAACAAACCACGCTAGCCATAAACAATGACTGAAGCAACATTTGTTTTTAACATCCACATGTTAAATTAAATAAAAAAAAATTAAAAAAAGGTATCTTCAAATGTTACTTTCTTCTATTCAATATGAATAGGCAAATGGAAAGCACCCAAGAACCACCAGAATGACTGGTCTCAACCTAAAGAAGGTACTCATGGTAAAAAAACGTATTTTACAGGTTAACAACCTTTACCATCAAATAGTTTATCAAAATGAAGAAACTTCCCTTTGACCACAAGTCGGGAGTATCGGAAAGAAGGAAAACAAATCAGAACAGCATGAACACCTGCAGCTTACTTGAAAACGTTTAAGGTGGCTTTAAGTCTCATTCCACCCTTAAACATGTTGCATTCCTAGGAATAAGGCCTGAAGCCTTGATTTTCTACAGATGAGAAGTTAAACTGTGCTCCAGTTCACCCATATAGCTGTATACCTTCAGTACTGTTCAGGAGAAAAATAGTGTGTCCTACGAGCCGCTACATGACTCAGAAAAGCCTTCATGTACTGTAAACATTACCAATAAATTCCCCTTTGGTTATGATTGCAGTTGAGTGTGCAAAATGTTTTTACTGGTACCTCAAAATAAAAGAATGTGTTCTGTAAACCACAAAGTGAAGTGCATAATAACTTGAAGAACAAGTTACCTACTGTAACTTCGGTAATGCTCTTTCTAGTGGTTAGTCTAACTGCAAATTCCTCAACTTTAGAATATCTCTAAGTGCCAGACTGGATTCGGAGGAATTTCCAGGTAAGCCCCAGTGGGCCAGTAGACCAGGCCATGAGGCACTGTGTTGACTCCACTCCATAAGTGACAGCATATACATGCAACCAGGCAAGCATCAGCCAGTTTGCTTCAGAGGGCACATACGAGGTCCAGAAAGAGTACAAAACCTAAATTTGCCCGTGTGTATGGCTCTTATTTGGAATCTTTTTAAAAGGAAGAGTAGATTCCACAGAATGGGGAAGTGGAAGAGTAGTGAGCAACCCAGAGTTTGACAGGGTAACTTAGCCTTTTGATGTCTACTTCTACCGCAGATGCCCCATATTTAGAACGGACACCAAAGCAGTAATCCACCGATCTCGGTTTGTGGAACCAATAACAGGCTACGAAGCAGGGCTATGAAGAGGAGACGGGGGCGGAGGTGGTGTTTGACAAAAACAGCAATCTTGTTGGCTTATGAAGGGAGTTTTAGGGAGCTAGACCGCAAAGCACAGTGTCCAGCAACATTAGTGGCAGTGAAAGCAGTGTCCATTGGTGACAATATAGTCCACATTCCCAAAAATCTGGTGCCTTGCTATGTGGTGGGGGATAACACGAACAAATTGTTTTCAGTTTATGAGATACCTCCAAGGACTCATAAGGTCCGAGAAGATGATTGGGGGAGTCTCTGGGAACATTCCCATGGTGGGGAGGGATACCTTGCTAACACTAGCGGTAGATGACCAGATGAAGTAGAACCCCATGAAAGCTATTCTGGTCGCCAAATTTAGGTTCACTCCACAAAAAATCCCCATGAGGTTAGGAACAGCCACAAAGCTGTCAAACTAGTATTGGGCGGATTTCATGGATAATCCAGTAAGGCTGGGAGTGGAGCAACAAAGTTTATCATTATAACAAGCTGTACAATCGGATTCTAAGAGAACACATGCTCAATACCAGTTTTACAGACCTGTGCCAGCACCTGGTTGATAGTAAGCTCACTGACCCAGGCAGCTTGCTAAGGAAGCAGACTTCTGGATTTGTACCAGTGTCCAAGAAGGTACGTGGGAAAGACCCCAATAAGGGTGGTTAAGGATTCTCCCCAGCAGTGATGGGGAGGTCCAGGGAGAGACCGATAAGTGCCAGAATAAGGTTCGGGGAGCAGGGGTAGACGTGAGAATGGTGGTTCCATGCCTCTTTCAAGAAACCGGGAGGAAGTTCTTGTGGGCGGTGTTACCCCATTTCAAACGCCGTTGCTGTTAGTGTTCCCAGTTTGCTCACAAGTAGGGTGACTGTCTGTTCCAATGAACTCACTGGTGGGAACCTCTACCAGAGTGGCCAGTGAGGCCTTAGGGGTAGGTAGTTCCCAGGAGCAGAGGGTAGTGTATGCTCTGATTTCCTTTAGCTGGGAGGTGGATTTCAGGGATAAACATGTAATCCCGAGGGTGGGAGTCATCAATTTCATCAGGTAACTGTTACTGGGATACCAGTCACCGTCCTAAGGGATACCTGTGCCAGACCGCGGTGGTGGAAAGATTTGTTTCAGCAGTGCACCGGACAGGTGTGTAGTGTAACTCGGGCATATGGGCAGGACTTATTCTGCCCTGCTGTTCCTGGAATGGGGTGGGGAAATGGCCCAGAGGAGGGTCATAGTTAGCCATCAGATGCCCATTTACAGCATTTTGGGAAATGAATTCCCACCAGTGTCAGCTGCCCTGCTGCCCAGGGTCCTTTGACAGCTCTGGTTTCTGGGGGGAGGGGGGGGGGGGGGGTTAGAGTATGGAGGCCCTGATGGAGGGGCAGAAGGTAGAGACAGTCCACGGGGGGGGGGTGGGACCAGAGAAACAGGGGTTGCCAGCTCTATAAATACAGATCACCCCCAAGCCTGACCCTGGTGAGGCCACTTATGACCTGAAGGTGCTCCCTGCACTGTCAAGAGACAGAGATGGAGATGCCCCACCAGGCAGGCCCTGACACAAGGGCCAAGGCAGGGTGGCAGAAATTCTTAACACCCCTTTGAGGGAAAAACTCCAGAACCTTCTTCCATTTCAGAGCTGGAACCAGGTAGGAACATGGAACCCCTGAAGTCCACACTTCAGTTCACTTCTGGACCTGTGGAAGACTCCGAATGAGGACTGCTCTGCTGCAAGGAGGAATGCTGTGCTGCCTGACGAAGGAAGACTGGACCTGCTCTTTGAACCAAGAACCACCAGAGTAACTCCAAGGGCTAGCTGACTGGGCTCCTGTTCTGAGCTACAGGGGCATGACGTATGCTCCAGAGACCGTCTCTGCACCTGCTTGTGGATTTGGGGGTCTTTTTAGAGCCCACCCAAAGGTGCAGGATCATCCTTCGTCCACTGGGTTCAGGATACAAAAGGATACCAACACAGGAGCACGAGAGAAAGGGTATTTATTGTATTTCTCATGAGAGAGAGTGCATCAACGACAGCCACTCAAAACTGTCGACTGGGGAGGCAATCTGCAGAATGTTCTTACTTTACGTCTTATATACCCTTTATCCTGCCCCAGGCATGTAAGGGAGTTGTACCAATAATACTTTATTATATTCATAAACAATGGTCAATCTGGTGGATCAGCAGGTGAGTAGCCTTTGGGGGTTTTTGCAGGACATGGGCAAAACATAATTACATGGTACACAGAGGTCAATCTGATAAGTTCGTAGGTGGTAGCTGTGGGCCTCTGCAGGGCATAGTATGATTGCACAACAAGCCGGAGCCGATCCTAAATGTCCACAGGTGGCGGTTACCGGGCATCTGCGGGGCGGAGGACACAGGATGGGGACGACAAACATCTGAGGAAACTCCCTGCCCGACTGGTCGAACATGTGCTGGGCAAATCCAGGCAGGTCAGAGTGCGGCCAAGGTGTGGATGTTGGTGCAGGGGTGAGGCGAGTCAGGAATGTGACCCCAGAGTGTTCGTGGCACAAAAAGGGCAGATGAAACGCAAAATGGCGGGCAAGTGGCAAGACAGCGGCAAATGTAACAGTACAAAATGGCGGAGCGAGTGTCAAGGTAAAAAGAAGGTAATTTCCACAGTCCTTCCTTTTGACAGGAGCGAAGCCAAAAGTAAAAAAGGGGGTTCTTGTCGCTTGGTTGAAGTTCTTTGAAAGTCTTCTGAGGAGGAAAGGAGGAGGAGGATAGCCGTTGGTGCCTTTCTTCGAGTAATTTGAGAGGTTACTAGCACTTGCATTACCCAGGCACTCTGGATGTGGAGAAACGATGAAGAGAAAAAAGAAAAATCGATGAAGAAGTTTCTCTTGGCTCAAAGTTTCTCTATATGAAGAGTCTTGGAACGATGGTACAGGCAGACAGTCTGGGGTGATACAGGGTTAAGGCTCGCTTGCACACGCATCTTTTCTCTGTCGTGTGGAGCACGCACAACCCTTTTTCCAACCCTTCAATTGCGTGGGACATTGGAGTGCCAGCCTGTCATGTGTGAGAGATGTCTCTAGTCGATGACAATGTTCATTAGTTGCTGTACTTCGTGCTCAGTTTTCGCTTTGTTGTTCTGGATAGGGTTGGTCGGAGGGATTGGTTTGATAGCGCTGGCACAGAGGCTGCAGAGTGGCGGGCCACATTGGAGGCAGAGGCAGCAAAGGGAAATTTGAGGCAATAGGCACCAGGAGAATCATCAGAACCTTCCATCCCCAGGCTAGCACGAGTTGCCACGACCAGGGACCACGAGCCAGTATCTTGGTGAAGGTCAGAGGCAATTCGATGAAGTGTAGAAATAGCTGCATAAACAGACGAGGAATGGTCTGGAATATACACACAGCAGCTGGTGCCGATGATGCGGCATGCTCCTCCGCGGTCAGAGAGGATGGTGTCAAGCACCATGTGATTCTGCAAGATGACGAGGCGGACCGCTTGGAGCACCGCAGTGTTGTTGGTCAGGATACCTGCTGTGATATTGACAGTGGCCTCCAGGACTTTGGAGAGGTGGCGGATGGCTTTGCTGTTTGCTATCGGCCCCAGGATGGGGAGGAGACCCTTCATTGCATCAAGGAACTGTTGAGAGTTAGTGTCGGTTTGATCGCTCACATGGTCGCTGCGGCGAGTACGGTGATACAGTGGAGGAGCAAGGTAGACAAGTGGCAAGAGAAACGCTAGGTAACATGTGCCACCCCAATTCTTGTGAAGCCAGGTGTATGCTTTTGTTCCGCACACAAAGTAGGTGTTTGGGGAGGCGACAAGGGGAGGAGGAGAGGTCGCATTCAGAGTGGTTGTTATGGTGCAAGAGCTGTCCCCAACATACTCAGTGCCCAGGCCTTTTATGCACACAAGCCCAGCGAACAGTTGATAGCGGCAGTGTTAGTTTTGCAGGAGTTTTCTTTTTAATGTTAGTGAACCGAAGGCGGTCAGTAGTGTTGAAGATCAGCATTTCCTCTTTTTCTTCTACAGACATTCTGATGGAACGGTTAGTCGGACAGAAGAGATTTATTGTGTTCCCTGTTCTGTTTCGCCAGAATTCATCTCAGAATTGTTGGATCACAGCATCGTTGATATTGCTAGTCTGGTGGGGGTCTATGATGAGTATCATCCAGGCATTACAGGAAGCGTGCACAGAGTAGGAATATGGAAGGAAAGACATGGTGTGCTCCATAGAGTGAGGCAGAAGACCACATACCCAACAGTTCGTTTTGTTCAACGCCATATTGTGTTGATGCAGCATTTAGATGAAAGTGTTGTTCCAAAAGTCTTGTCTTCGGTTCTGGAGGTGAGGTGACAGTGACGCATGCAAATGTTCAGGGGGACTAGCACTGGTGGGAAGTATAGTACTTTTGGCTGGTGCTTTTTCTTCTATGACCCAGAAGGTGATAGTAGGATCGTGAGGAGGAGGAACATGGTCAGGATTACGGATTTTTGATCGTACAGTCTCTTGAGCAATGCTTTTCTGTCCAAAAGTCGTGCTGTTTCGTTGCTGTTCATAGTCAGTCCGTGCGTGGGCGGAGGTTGTAGCTTTGTTTAGTTTGGTACGGTGTGGTCCTCGAACAAGTAGAGTTCAGGTTCTTGGAGGCCGAACACAGGAGGGTCTCCCGTTAGTTCTTCTTTGTAGGTTTTGAAGGTGGGGTCGGTTTGACTGATGTTGGGGACCCTCCGACAGTGTACGGCGTGAATCCAGGATTTTTTGCCTTCCACTCGCAGGGCCGTCCTTGTGGTAAGAAGGACTAGTAGGGGGCCTCTCCACCGGGGTTCCAACATCTTCTGGCGGGCGACATTTTTTACAAAGACGTAGTCCCCGGGGAGGATGGTGTGCCATTTTTCTGCCTGGGGCTTCACTACGTACATAGGGGTGTGTGTCCTTTCGTGTGCAGTGGCTCTGGCTGTTTTGTCTGCGAAGTCGTTCCCTAAACCTATCTCATCTGATCTTTTTATGTGCGTTACATTTTACAATAGCTAGTGTCAGAGGTAGTGTCAGAGGTAGTGTCAGGGCCTGAAGTAGTGCAGTAACTAGGTCACCATGTTGAATGGGTGTGCCACGTGATGTCAGGAACCCTCTCTCCCTCCAAAGGATACCAAAATTGTGAGCTAGCCCGAACGCATATTGGCTGTCCGTGAAAATGGTGACAGCAAGATCCTGACTGAGGATGCAAGCGCGTGTGAGGGCTATGAGTTTCGCGGCCTGGGCTGATTTCTGAGGTATGCGTGCAGTGTCGACAATGTTGTTGTTGGTGGTGGTGGTGACGGCATAGGCAGCGGATGTGGTGCCATTTGGTAGTTTAATACAAGACCCATCCACCCACAGTTGTCCATCCTGTTCTGTTAGAGGGGTAACTCAAGTCCACTCGCCCCTTTGTCTGTTCCTCCGTTTGAAAAAGGCAGTCGTGGGGAGTCTATGGCATCTGAGTCTGGTGTGGGAAGGAGTGTCGCAGGGTTCAGTGTTTTGCATTGTTTCAACGTGATGTGAGGTGCTAGTAGCGCGAGTTCGTATCCAGTCAGTCGTGCGCTGGTGAGGTGCTGTGTCTTTGTCTGATTTAGTAGTATACCGGCTGCATGGGTGCTAGTACCGTGAGTTTGGATCCCAGAATAATGCCCTCACTCTGTCGTATAGAGACAGCCGCGACTGCTCTGAGCCGAGATGGCAGGACTTGGGCCACCGGGTCTAGGGTGGCTGAAAAGTAAGCACACGGATGTGGTTTGGTGCCATGAATTTGGGTTAGGACCGTTCGTGGGTGTAGAGGCAGAAAGGTTTAGAATAGTCCGGTGTGCCTAGTACAGGTGCAGAGCAGAGCGTGGCGTAGGTTTTGGAAAGCTTGGGTGTGCTCATGTGTCCAAGGGAGAAGCGTGGGTGTATCTTTTGTGAGTAGGGCAAGAAGTGGTTTTACTATGAGAGAAAAGTTCGGTATCCATTGGCGACAAAAAGAAGTGAGGCCAATTAATGCTCGAACATCCCTTTGGGTGGTGGGAGAAGAGAGGCGTAGTATTGTTTGGATGCGTTCGGGTGTGTGTACATCCCTCCTGAGACAGCAGATGGCCTAGGTAGGTCACCTGCAGTCTACAGTACTGTAGTTTACTTTTGGATACCTTATGGCCCGTGATGCCAGAAAGTGTAGTGTATACAGAGGCAGTGCGGGTCAGGGCCGGAGTGTCTGCAGCCAAAAGGATGTCAGACATATTGGATGAGAACAGCGCCGGGTAGTAACTGTATCTGATCAAGTTGTTGTTTCAGGGCTTGACTGTAGATACTAGGGCTCTCGGTGTACCCCTGGGGAGCACAGCAGAACCTGTCTCATCTGTTTCTTAAAGTAACAGAAAAGATAACGTGAGTCAGGATGTATTGGTATGGAGAAAAAGGCATTCTTTAGGTCTATTACTGTAAAAGTGGTTGCAGTTGAGGGGGATTATTGTCAATATGGTCGTTATGTCCGAGACCACAGGATATTGTGGGAACACTATTTTGTTGATTGCTCGGAGGTCGATCACAAAACGGTATATCTTTTCTGAAGTAGATGTTAGTTTCAAAACTGGCAGGATAGGGCTGACAGATGTTAGACTGGACTTCTTCAACCACGCCTGCTATAATCATATTCTGTTCTATAGTCACGAGAGCTTTTTCGCCATCTGCAGATATTTTATACTGGGGAAGGCATGGTAGTGGTACATTTGGTTTTACTGCTATTTGAACAGGGTCCATGACAACTTCCCCTACGTCGGTATCAGTAACAGCCCACAGGGTGTCCGGAAGTTGAGAAAGGTCTTGTTGTTCAGAATTGGTTAGGCAGAAAATGCGGGATTCATGGTCATGGGTGCAATCATTGTCGAACAATAGGACTCGGACATTTTGGGGGGGGGGGGGGGGGGGGGGGGGGGTTGAGGAGCAACAAATGGTGGCTCCATAACATTTTAAGAGATAAACGCCCGTCAGATTGTCCGGACAGTTTGGTGATAATAGAAAGGAAGCCATTACTGTATTTCCTTGTATGTCTAGGGGCACTTTAGTTGAGAGGGGATTGGTGGAGGGCATTTCGTCAAATCCTACAGATGTGACCGATAAGCCAGACAGGGGTGCCCTAGGAATCAGTTCATGGGAAAGGGCGCTTCTAGAGGCCCCTGTGTCGACCAGAAATGTACCCCGAGTTCTACCCGCTGAAGCCGTGATGTAGGGGCTGGATTGATCAACTATAAGTTCCACTGGTTCCTTCCCCTGCCCTTGGCTGTCTCATGCATATTCGTTATCGGGGTAGTGATGGTCGCTAAAGTCGTGGGCGAGAGCTGGTCTATTGTTCTCGAAGATGTTGGGGCGTCGCTCATTTGGGTGTGGAGCTCTCCCTCTTCCCCTATTCTGTCCTCTTACTCTACCCGTGCCGTTTCGCTGCAGGAGGGGACAATCTGCGTGCCAATGACCCATCTGTCTACAATACGAGCATTGGTCTAGGGATAGCTGGCGGGGAGTTCAGTGCATCCTAGTAGTGGTAGATTGGTTAAAGGGTGGCCTATTTATGTCTCCTCCTCTAGTATTTGAGCTAGCATTACTTTTTCTTTTAATTCTTTCTTCTTTTTATCTTTCTCCTCTTCTACTTTGTTCTGTAGGTGCTCATAATATTGGACCATTGTCAGAATTTGTGCTGGGGTGGATGCTGGCCACGTACTCTCGCTATTCTGTAATTTGGTGGAAATAGGCGGTAATAGTCCTTTAACAAAAGGTTTGAACTAGCAAATGTCGACTTGTCTCTGTCATCGAGTCCTGTCCGCTATAGTCAATAAATACCTGACTGATTCGAGAAAAATAGTCAGATGTAGTCTCATAGGTTTTATGTCTGCAAGCAGTGATGACTGTCCAGTCTACCTTCCTGGCCGGAATAGTCGTTTTCAGCTTCTTTACTATGTGGCTTGGCAAGGCTAGAATAGCGTCTGTAGGTTGCTCACCCGGTTTTCTGTCCCTATCCATGCTCGTCAACTCCTCCCACTTATGTCCAAATGTGGCTATGTCATCGACCTTTCTTATGGGTCTCCATATGTCTGGGGGCAGTATTAACCCAAATAATTGGTCTATGTCAGTCAATGTCATTGTATAAGTTGAAATAACTGTGTCCAGTCCTTCATAAAACCCAGTGGGGTTCTCCAAGGGTCAGGCAAGTCTTTCTTAAAAGCCAGGACATCGGCTCGGAGCCACGGGGTATATACCAAGTTATATAATGTTCTACTCTTCGCATCTGGGCTATCTACTCCCTCAGTATTCCCTTCTCCAAGGACAGGGACAAAAACTGGGGCAGCTTCTCTGATGGGTGCCATGCGGGATCCCTCTGTACCTTCCGCTAACGGAAGCTTCTCTTCCTCTTCCTCACTCCTTCTTAACCCTTCCATCATTTGTAGTATTAATGTTAATAACTCATGGCCCTCCTCAACAATTTCTCGTCCTTCTGTCAATTTGCGGTATAACCCTCAAACATACTCTTCTGGAGTTACTCCATGATGTTTCTCATACAGGGAGAAGTTTTCGTAGGCAAATCGCTGTAGAAAATACCCTTTTTGTGGTTGGGTATAAGCCTCATAAATGGAGCGGATCTGGCTGGCAGTGGAGCGATCGGTCAAGCAAGTATGGGCTAGGTTTTCGAGGGCAGGTTTCTCTGTTTGGGTGAGGCAGGAGATTTGGGACCGGGCAGAGGGCGTGTGTCTGGGGTCAATCTGGACAGGAGGGTTAATAGGATCAGGTGGTGGGGATAGGATCAGGTGGTGGGGACAGCATCCTGAGGGGGTGTACGTTCGTCTCTTGACGAGAGGGTATGAGGAAGGTGAGGGACAGGATATGGAGGGGGCAATGGGAGGAGGAGGAGTTCTTCGTGGGGGTCTGTTCGCGCTAAGGGCGCATGGCGTACAATATACTGGCCAGATGCATTTAGTCTATACTCCTTGTCTGCACAGGCTGCGCTAGACACGGCCTTTTCTTGCTGCAAAGTTGCTAGTATCTGCCTATCATTCTTTCGAGCTTCTTTTTGTGTCTTTGACTGGGCCTTTCTTACTTTCTCGGCTCCCTTCCTTTATCCATTGGCCTAGGGCGTTGAGCATGGCTTGTCGCGACCTCCGTTGGTAAAGTTGTGTTTCCACAGCCCCAATTTTTCACGGGGGGGGGTGTCGAAAGAGCCGTACATGGGCCACTGAGTTTCTTTATCTTTAGACGTGTATTTGTGCCACAATTAATCAAACATTATGGGAGAAATACCGTATTTTACATACATCTCTTTACTCTGCGTTCCTTCTGGAGGAGCAGACTGACTTTCTTCTAGTGTTTGATATCGAGAAATGCAACCACACCATCATACAAACTTACTAAATGCGGGCATGTTTCTAGTTTCTAAAAAAAGGTCTACAAATTTCAGAAAATTGGACAAATAGTCCACCTTACCCGCTTAACTTTCGTTATTTGCAAATATCGAAATACCAAGTCTGGATAACCAAAATACTAAAAAGGTGTCATCAATACCTTATCAAGCGGATTTACCAAGTACGGGCATGTTTTTTTTTTTCTTTCTATGTTATCTCAAATAATATCTCCACAAATTTCAAAGGTCGGACAAAAAGTGCACACTACGCGTTTATCTTCAATCTTGGTAAAGAGTGAAATCAAACAAACCAGACAACCAAAACAAAGCACAAACAAAAAGGTGTCGCAAATCAGCGACCCTACCAGAATCCTTCGTGGCGTTCTCCAGGTGGTCTCTCAACTACAAAATCATCCAAGTCTATTGGGGGCCCCAGTCAGGACCAGCTCTACTTGCGGGGGTCTCCTCGGCTGCGGTGAAGGTCAGGTGGTGGCAACACAGACTAGGGTCTCTTGGCGTAGGTAGACTCCACCACCGTCCGTTCAAACTTCCTCATCGGGACCCCACAACCGAGCAGCTGCGTCGCTGAAGGGGCCTCAAGTTTGGCCGCCAATTGTGGATTTGGGGGTCTTTTTAGAGCCCACCCAAAGGTGCAGGGTCACCCATCGTCCACTGGGTTCAGGATACAAATGGAGACGAGCACGAGAGAAAGGGTATTTATTGTATTTCTCGTGAGAGAGAGTGCATCAACGACAGACACTCAAAACTGTCTGAGGAGGCAATCTGCAGAATGCTCTTACTTTACGTCTTATATACCCTTTATCCTGCCCCAGGCATGTAAGGGAGTTGTACCAATAATACTTTATTATGTTCATAAACAATGGTCAATCTGGTGGATCAGCAGGCGAGTAGCCTTTGGGGGTTTTCACAGGACATGGGCAAAACATTATAATTATATGGTGTGAAAGACAGCGAGTCTTCTAAGACCCTCAATGCTGCCTGGTGCAGGGTTCCACCTCCAATTCACTTTGGGTTCGCTATCAAAATAATGAGGCAAGCGCTGGAAACTGGAAGACAAGAAAAAGGTTTATTTCTCATGAGGAGATCACGTCAACTGCAGACACCGGGATGTCTGAGGGAGGTGTTCTGCTGATAACTCCTTTGGCTCTTCCTTTTATACAGGTTTGACACAATGCATTTGTTTCATCAACATGGTTACACAAGCTTGGAGTCCCCGCCCCGGGCAGGTTGTCACACAAGCCCAACAGTATTTCTCTTCCCACCCAGGTCAAACAGACAATCTTATCTTGCAGCTGGATCTTGCTTCAGGGTCTAAAACATGCGAGACCGGCCAGATCTAAGAGTCCGTTCTGTTGATAAAAACAGGTCCCATTGTTGGTAAAAACAAGTCTTGCTGTTTGCAGTGCAATAAATCATGTTGCAAGAGTCTTTTTGGCGTTTGGAACCGGTTTGTGTAACTAGGTGTAGTGAGGGGTAGAGTATCCAAAGGTTTGCCTGTAAACAGAGATGAGAGGAAAAACGAGTTTGTGGCAGCAAGTGGCGCTGAGGTTTGTTGCGGCAATAGAGTTTCTAGCCCCCAGCACACATACCAGGTCGGTCAGAGGGTCAGAGGGATGCTAGTAAGGGCAGGGTGAAACAAAGGTGGCCAACAGAGTACAAAATGGCTGATAGATTAAAAGGACTAGCTTATGTGCACATAGAAATTTCCACCAGACAAGATGGCGCAGGCAATGTTCATGATTGTCGTTTTGCTTTTAACAGTGGCCCCTTTGAACATAACTAGTCAGCTTGTCAGTCTCTTTCGATCTCCATAATGACCTGTATCTCTTGATCATACATTACTCTCATTTTTGTTAGCGGAGTGTCAATAGTCTTAGGGTGCAAGGTGGTTATACAAAGAGAACACAAAGGTGGTATACAGTGTATACCCAAACAACAACCACATTGTCAATACTGGGACAAAGAGAATCATTGATATTTTCCAACCCCACTCCTTCAAGATGTCCCAAAGCCAACTTCCAATTGTCCAGGTTTCTGATCCCTGATGAATTTCTGAAGACAGTCTATGGAGATGTTCGATTGCTTCATAGACAGAAGGTGAATTATCAGGAATGTATATGCAGCAGCTGGCACCGATGATGCGGCATGCTCCTCCGCGGTCCGCTAGTACCACGTACAGGACCATGAGATTTTGCAGGGTAACCAGACGGACTGCTTGGAGCTCAGCAGTGTTGTTGGTGAGGATGCCAGCAGTGAAGTTCAGGGCAGTCTCTACCGCTTGGGATAGATGTCTGATGGCTCGGCTGTTTGCCATCGGACCCCATAGCGGGATGAGCCCTTTTGCTGCGTCGAGGAACTGTGATGAGGCAGTGTCTGCTTGATCAGTGTCTTTAGATTGTTTTTCTCGATGATGCTCTCAATCAAGACATTTATAGAGCGCGCTACTCACCCGTGAGGGTCTCAAGGCGCTGAGGGAGGGGGGGGGGGGGGGGGGGGGGGGGAGGTGCTGCTATTACTCGACAAGCCAGGTCTTGAGGGGTTTCCTGAAGGTGAGATGGTCCTGGGTCATTCGTAGGTGTGCGGGGAGGGAGTTCCATGTTTTGGCTGCCAGGTAGGAGAACGATCTTCCTCCGGTTCTGCAAATCCGTGGGACGGTTGCGAGGGCGAGGCTGGCGGAGCAGAGCTGGCAGGGGTCTAGAACGAGAGGCGGTTGTTGAGGTATTCGGGGCCCATGTTGTGGAGCGCTTTGTGTGCGTGGGTGAGGAGCCTGAACGTGATCCTCTTGTTGACGGGGAGCCAGTGCAGGTTTCTCAGGTGGGCGGATAAGTGGCTGTGGCGAGTGATGTCGAGGATGAGTCGTGCGGAGGTGTTCTGTATGCGTTGTAATTGTTTCTGAAGTTTAGCGGTGGTTCCTGCATAAAGGGCGTTTCCGTAGCCCAGTCGGCTGGTGACGAGGGCCTGGGTGACTGTCTTTCTGGTTTCGGTGGGGATCCATCTGAAGATTTTTTGGAGCATGCGCAGGGTGTTGAAGCAAGAGGACGAGACGGCGTTGACTTGCTTGGTCATCGAGAGGGAGGAGTCCAGGATGAAACCCAGGTTGCGTGCGTGGTCTGATGGTGGCGCGGACCCTAGTGCTGTGGGCCACCAGGAGACGTCCCAGGCGGATGGGGATTGTCCGAGGATGAGGACCTCCGTCTTGTCCGAGTTCAGCTTCAGGCGACTGAGCTTCATCCATTCTGCGAAGTCTTTCATTCCTTCCTGGAGGTTGGTTTTGGCGGTGGCTGGGTCTTTGGTGAGGAAGAGTATGAGCTGGGTGTCGTCGGCATAGGAGAGGATGTTGATGTTGTGCTTGCGTGCGATGGCGGCGAGGAGGCTCATGTAGATATTGAAGAGGGTCGGGCTGAGCGAGGAGCCTTGGGGTATGCTGCAGATGATCTCGGTGGCCGCTGATCGGAAGGGAGGGAGGCGGACTCTCTGGGTTCGGTCAGAGAGGAACGAGGTGATCCAGTCCAGGGCCCCTTGGAACCCCGTGTTGAAGAGGCGGGTTGTTAGGGTGCGGTGGCAGATGGTATCGAAAGCAGCTGAGAGATCTAGGAGGATGAGTGCGGTTGTTTCTCCGTTGTCCATCAGGGTCCTGATGTCATCGGTGACTGCGATGAGGGCGGTCTCCGTGCTGTGGTTGGCTCGGAATCCGGACTGTGACAGGTCGAGCGAGTTGTTTGCCTCGAGGAAAGCAGTCAGCTGTTTATTGATGGTCTTCTCGATGACTTTGGCTGGGAAGGGAAGAAGAGAGATGGGGCAGAAGTTGTTGAGGTCTGCTGTGGGTTTCTTCAGAAGGGCGTGGATTTCTGCGTGCTTCCAGTTCTCGGGGAAGGTGGCTGACGCGAACGAGATGTTTTTGACGTTCCGGAGATGGGGTGCGATGATGGTGTCGGCTTTGTTGAAGATGTGGTGGGGGCATGGGTCAGAGGGGGAGCCGGAGTGGATGGAGCTCATGATGTTGGTGGTGTCTTCAGTGCTGATGGGGGTCCAGGCGCTGAGGGTGATGGTGGGGGGGGTCGCTGGTTCGGTGACTGGAGGCGGAGTCTGGGGTCCGAAGCTGTTGTGTATATCTGCGATCTTTCGGTGGAAGAACATGGCAAGGGAGTTGCAGAGTTCTTGTGACGGTGTGATGTCGTTGTTGCTGGCGTTGGGGTTGGAGAGCTCTTTGACGATGTTGAAGAGTTCCTTGCTGTTGTGGGTGTTGTTGTCTAGTCGCTCTTTGAATGATGTCCTTTTGGTGGTGCGGATCAGCTGGTGGTGTTCGCGGGTGGCGTTCTTGAGGGCTGTCATATTTTCTGTAGTTCGTTTGTGGCGCCAGATTTTTGAGAGGGATCGGCAGGGTTTGTTTGAGTCTTTGAGGGCGTCTGTGAACCACGGGGTTTTCCTGTTGCCGGACTTGCCTGGGTGGTTCTTCAGTGGGGCGAGATCGTCGGCGCAGTTGGTGATCCACTGTGTGAGATTGTGGGCTGCGTCGTTGGTTTCTGTTGGCGGGTTCTTGCTTAGTGATGAGAGGAGTTGGTCTGTGGTGATTTTGCTGCAGAGTCTTCGGGGGATTTGTTGCGTGCTGTGGTGGGATGTAGTCTTTTTGAAGGTGAAGTGGATGCATCTGTGGTCGGTCCAGTGTGGTTCGGTAGAGTGGCTGAAGGAGACGTGGTTGCTGGCGGAGAAGATGGGGTCGAGCGTGTGCCCAGCGATGTGGGTGGGGGTGTTCACCAGTTGTTTGAGTCCGAGGTTGGCAAGGTTGTCGAGCAGTGTGTTGGTGTGGTTGTCGTTGTTGTTCTCCAGATGGAAGTTCAGGTCTCCTAGGAGGATGTATTCTGGTGAGGCTAGGGCGTGCGGGCTGATGAAGTCGGCGGTGGTTTCGCAGAATTGTGTGCGCGGGCCCGGGGGTCTGTAGATGAGCGTTCCTCTAAGGGTGGTCATGGGGTCGGTGTGAATCTGGAAGTGCAGGTGTTCGGCAGCGGAGAGTGTGTCTTCGGCGTTGGTCGTGATGTTGGTGTTCCTGTAGATGATGGCGATTCCTCCTCCAGTTTGGTTGCCGCAGTCCTTCCGAGTGAGCTTGTAGCCGTCCGGGATGGCTATGGCGATGTCGGGGGCCAATGAGGCGTTCATCCAGGTTTCCGTGAGGAAGGCGACGTCTGGTGCTATTGTGTCGGAGGTCCCAGAGTTCGATGGCGTGCTTGTGGACGGAGCGTGTGTTGAGGAGGATGCATTTAAGGTGGTTGTTGTTGTTGCTCGGTTTGGTGTGCGGGGGGTAGGTTCGGAAGCAGGTGAATTTGCAGGCTTGACAGGTGAAGGGTCCGTGGGTGCACTTCGGGGTGGCTCGGTAGCAGGCAGGTAGTCAGTCGGCGTTGAGTGCGTAGAGGGCGGCGGAGTCGTACCTCAGTCGGGTGGCCTGGCTACGGTGGGGGCCAGGGGTTCTGGCGCTGGGCGCGGTCGGGCACAGACGGGATTGCCTTAGGCATGCCTTTGGAACGCCCGCTGCGCGCGGCCGAGCAGCGGCCTGCATTATGTAGGGGGTCGAGGGAGGGAGGGGCAGCTGGGAGGGGGGAGCGGGGACCAATCGGGGTCAGGGGGCGGGGCCGCAGGGGACGCAGCGGCGGGGAACGAAGGAGCAATGGCGGGGGGAGGAAACCAACAGTGGGGCGGGTACAGAACGAAAAAAGGAGCAGGTAAGGAAATGCAAAAGAGCAGTCGGTAAAATACAATAAAATGGGAATACAATACAATGGGAAGTAAGAGGAGGCAAAATTACGATCTCTGGGCCACCAGGGATCGAACCGGCGGCAGCAGCGAGGCACAGGGACACAGCACTAGCAGGGATTGCTAACGCGGTAGGGGGGCGATCTGGCCTGAAAACAGGGTCAAGGGTCGCTCTGTGTAGGTTGGTGGCAAAACAAAGGCGATGTAGCATGTGCCCCTCCAGTTTCTTGGGAGCCAGGTGTAGGCTTTGGTTCCGCAAACAAAGTACATATTGGGTGATGCGACAAGCGCAGGAGGGCTGGTAGTGTTCAAAGTCCTTACAATGCTACAGGTGCTGTGACCCACATTCTTAGTCCCACGGCCTTCAATGCATACAAGGCCGAGACGTTCACCACAGATAGGGCCACAGTCAGTGTTGCAGCAGTTCTTTTCTTCAGGTAGGAAAATGTGGCTCTGTTAGGATTATTGAACACTTGCATTCCCACTCGTTCTTTGGAGGGGACATTCATCTGGAATGTCGCATTGAAGGTGTGAGTGCAGAAGGGGGCGGCTGTTCTGTTTTGTTTCGCCAGAACTTGTAGAACTGGGCGATTGTTCCGTCGGAAGTGGCATTGTCTTTGTAACTTTCTTGTAGGAGTATCATCCAGGCAAGGCAAGATCCGTGAATAGAAAAGGGCGAAGGGATGAAAGGGATGGAATGTTCAGTGGCATGTGGTAACAGCCCACAGACCCAACAGTTGGTAGTATTGGTGGCCAGATTGTGCTGGTGCAACATCTGCACGAAAGAATTATTCCAGAATTCTTTGCGTCGTTCTCGGAGATGTGGCTGTAGTGATACCAGGTAGTGTTCTTTTTTGGTGATTGGTTGCATGGTGGGTGACAATGTTCCATATGCAGGTGCATTCTCTTCAATGATCCAGAGTGCGACCATTAGCAGGAGACAGGTGAGAAATGCGGCTGCAAGTGCAATTGTCTTTGTGCTGTGCAGGTTAACAGTCTTGGTGTCTTTGCGGTCGCTTTGCAGGTGTTCAGTTTCTTCCATCATCTTCGAGGAGCTCAACAACTGTTAGGACCACAGACTTTTGTCTGGCGCTTTCCTGGTAGCGTTGTTTGACTGTGCTACCGATCTGAGACCTTGACTCAGTTAGTGGCCTGGTCATTGGAGCTACCTCCTTTTCATCGATCTTAGGTTGTACTCTTTCTTGGATGGCACCGTGTGGGGGGGTCGGGAAATTGTGATAGTTCGAGGATGTCTTCTTGTGGGTAGCAACTCAGAGCTGGTCGGTTCTTCGCGAGTACTTCCTATTGCACCTCCACCCCTTCACAGGTTGCCCGATTTGGAGGGACTCGCTTGCAATGATGAGCGTGCAGCCAGTTTCGTTTTCCTTCCACTCGGAGGGCAGTTCGGGTGGTGATCAGGACTTGCCAGGGGCCCGTCCACCTAGGCTCCAGATTTTTCGTTCTTTGGAAGTTGTGAATCAATACCTGGTCGCCTGGCTTTATTTCATGTCCCGGGCCCCTGGATATGTCAGGCAAGGCTTGCTGCACCTGTTGGTGGATAATTGTTAGCTCGTTTGTCAATTTATGCAAATAATTTGACATTAATATGTTCGGGACATCGTTAATGGAGGTGGGTCTTGGTGCCGCCCAAATGCTCATAGGCCTGCCGAAGACCACCTCATACGGGGTCAGTCTGTGTTTGGTTGGGGTGGAGCGCATTGATAGCAATGCCAATGGAAGGGCGTCGGGCCATTTCAACCCGGTCGAGGCAACTATTTTGGCTAGTTTTAAGTTCAATGTTGCATTGTGTCTCTCTACCAGGCCCGCTGATTTGCTAAAAGCGCACACAACCACCAGGACATATTTTAGACCATGGCATCTCTCTAGTTGGATGTAATCTATTTGAAGGATTTCAAAGGGGTGGTCAGGGACTCCAAACCCTCACCGTGTTACTACTGTCCCCTTCCCTGGGTTGTGTTGTAGGCAGACTGTACATTGTTGTACTAGGCGTTTTGCAGATTCTGCTATCTTGACATTATGCCATACTCTGGTGATTAGTTCAATCATGGGGGTGGAGTCTATGTGTGCTGGTAAATGTGCCATGGTCAATATGGGTATGAGGTAGGCATTGGGTATTAGACATTTATTTCCATCTTTAGTTCTCCAGCAATCTTCCTCGTCTTTTAGTCCCACCTTTTCCCATTCGGTCAATTAGTCTTGTGTGCATGTAGTCTGTATGTCCCTTACAGTGGTCCTAGCGTCAGTCCATTGTTCAGCTTGTGACCTGGTCACATACATTCGTGTCATAGTTCTGTCTCCTGCCGTGGCTCGGGCAGTTACGTCTGCTAGTGCATTTCCCTGTCCAATGAGATCAGTCACTTTCCTATGTGCTTGGCATTTTATCACTGCTAACTTCTTGGGGAGGAGGACTGCTTGCGTCAAGGCGGAGACTAAATCTCCATTCAGGATGGGTGTAACGTGTGAGGTCAGAAACCCTCTTTCTTTCCATAAGATCCCAAAATGGTGAACCACCCCGAAGGCATACTGGCTGTCGGTGTATATGTTAACTGTCGTGTCAGTCGCTAGGATACATGCTCGTGTGAGGGCAATGAGTTCTGCAGCCTGGGCTGAACGTTGGGGAATACGGTCTGTTTCCAGAACGGTTCGGGCTGTGGTGACAGCGTATGCAGTTGAGGTGGTGCCGTCGGGGAGCTTGATGCACGAACCATCCACCCATAGTTCTCCTTCTGGTTCTAGAAAGGCGGTGTCTCTGAGATCTATTCTACTCTTTGTTTGTTCATCGGTTAGTGTCACACAGTCGTGTAGTGGAGTCACGCTAGGATCATTTTCGGGTAGGGGTAACAGTGTGGCTGGATTGAGGGTGGTGCATCGCTTTAGGGTAATGTGCGGTGCTAGCAGGGTCAACTCCTATCCGGTCAGTCGGGCGCAAGTCAAGTGTTGGGTTTTAGTAGTGTGTCGACTGCATGGGGTACTAAAACAGTGACTGGATTGGAGAGCACTATTCCTTGGCTCTGGCGTATTGATACTGCTGCAGCTGCCACAGAGCGCAGGCACGCTGGCAGCGCTCTGGCTACTGGATCGAGGGTGGCAGAGAAATATGCACAAGGGCGTTGTTTGTGACCAATTGATTGTGTTAGGACAGGCAATGCACATCACTCCCTCTCGTGCGTGTAGAGGAAGAATGGTTTGGAGTAATCTGGGGTTCCTAGGACAACTGCTGAACAAAGGGCATTGCGTAGTTCTTTAAAGGCTGACTGGCATTCGGGGGTCCAGGGGAGAGGCGAGGGGATGTCTTTAGCTAGGAGGGAGAGAAGGGGTTTGACAATGAGGCTAAAGTTCAGATGCCTTCTCACCCTCTGGCGATATTTTGTACTGCGGTACTTTCGGTAGGGTTGCGTCCTGTCGTATTGTTACGTGTACTGCGTCAATCATTCGCCCTACGTCTGAATCAGCCCTAGCCCATAAGTGTGATGGCAAAGTGTCCAGTAGGGATGTGCAAGTCTCGGAGATGGGAAACATGTGCTGAGAAGGGTTCTCTCTATGGCGCTGGGGGTTGTCATACAGGATGACACGCACTCCGTCTGGTGAGCATCTGATAGTCGCATGGAAGTGTTTCAGAAGGTCTAGACCCATAATGGCATCTGGGGTGTTAGAAGAGAGGAGGAATGTCGTCTCGACGCGATTGTTGTTAAGGTTAAAAGGGATTGGTCGGGACAAAGGGTTGGTGGAGGGCGTACCGTCAAATCCTATTGAGGTCATATGTGAGCCTGACCAGGGTGCCCTTGGAATCAGTCTTTGGATAGTGCACTACGTGTTGCTCCTGTGTCTACCAAAAATGGTGATTTTGTGCCCAGGACCTTAGCGGTAACATAAGGGCCTTGCTGGTCAACATAGAGCTCGACTGGATCCCTCCCTGGCCCCTGGCTGTCCTATACAAAATCGTACGTATTGTCATAATATGTCTGTTGGTACGGATTCTGTTTGGGATGGTCAAATGCGTTCACTCTTCCTGGCCTTTCTTAGTTTGCTTCACTCGCATACCCTCTCCCACGTCCTCTGCCTCTCTGTCCACTTGCTATTTCCCTCGCCCCCCTGCCCCTAATAAAGCCGGGAATTGGGTTTTCTAGTGTCCATATTCTTTGCAAAATGCACATTGATCCTGGCCTAGGTCTTGGCGTCCTACATATGAAGTCGATGAATTGTTTCTAGGTGGCTGTACTCTAGGGGTATTCTGCTGGTATCCTCCCCTATATTACTCCCTTCCTGTATTCGCCCCCTGGAATTGTGCTATCATCACCCTTTCCTTCAAGTCCTTCTTTTTCTTTTCTGTAGCCCTGTTATTTTAGTTTCTGATGCTCATAGTACAGGGCCATTTGGAGAATGGCTGCCGGTTTAGATGCTGCCCAACTACTTTCACTGGCTTGTAATTTCTGGGATACATCTGGCAGTAGTCCTGCACTAATAAGTGGTGTCCGGTTGCGGTGGACATGTCTTGTTCTCCGATTACACTGGACACCATTTCAAATCTGCAGAAATACTCTGAGACCTCCTCTTGTGGTTTCTGGCGGCACGCGGTTACTATGGACCAGTACCTTTTTCTCTGGGATCAGCGTTTTCACTTTCTGCACTATTTTGTCAGAGAGGTCCAATATTGCTTTAACCGGTTTTTGACCAGGGTTCCGCTGTTTATCTAGTGTGTTGAGTTGTTCCCAGGTATGACCAAGCAGTTCGGTACGGTCTATTTTCCTAATCTGTTTCCACACATCTGCTGGCAAACATAACCCGAAGAACAAGTCTATGTCAGCAAGTGTCACTATTGTTGAACCCAGAGCAGTACCTAGCTCGGTGTAAAAGGCGGTGGGGTTTTTCGTAAATCCGGTAAAGATTTACGGAACGTCAAAATGTCCTGTCTGTCCCATGGCTGATATACCCAATTGTAGACCACCCTTCCTCTAGCGTCTTGATGGTTCATATCGTCATGAGTCCCTTGTCCTCTAGGAGGTACCCAATAAGGGGCAGCTTCTTTTATCGGCATCATGCTATGTGGTTTTTCCACCGGGGGTCCTGCTATCTTAGATGTCCTGTCCTTATCTATCCGTCCTTGTTCCACGAGGTGACGGCATACTTCCAGTGTGGATGAAAAGAGTTCTGTAACATCGTTGTCACCTTCATCTCCGGTGTCTACTTTCCTATAGAGAGCCACTAGTCGCTCAGGCCCTACATGGTACTTCTCTTCATATGCAGTAAGAGTGTGGTAACAGACGTACAATAAAGTATCGTTTGTGATTTTCAACATAGGAGTTGCATATGTCAGTTACATGCTCTTCTGTTTCCTTCCTATCTATGAGGGATTTAACTATTTTATCAATGCCTGCTCGCTCATTTGTACTTAACCCCTTCGCTGCCAGGCCTTTTCCCCCTCCTGTGCCACGCCCTTTTTTGGCTATTTGGGGTAGTGCGCGCTGAGGCCCCTGTAACTTTGTGACCACATAAGGTATCCACGCCAAATTTGCGTCCTTTTCTTCCAACATCATGGGGATTCCGAAGTTACTCAGGGTTTGTGGATTCCCCTGGAGGGGTCACAGAAATGAGCCAAAATACAGCAAAAAGTAGTTTTTGGGGGGGAAAAATGGGAAAAACGGGCTGAAAATGAAAGCATCTGGGTTTTTCCTTGCAAATGTTATGAAAAAAGGGTTTGTGGGGCTGAAATCACAATTTTTCCAGCTTTTAGAGGATACCAGACCTTTGTCAGAAACCCAACATTTTTTACACAGTTTGGGCATTTTTCTGGGACATTGCCTATTTTTGCTATTTTTTTTGCTTTTTTTTGTGCTTTCAACCTCCGAGTTAATGGTAGAACTGGGTACAAAAGCAATAATGGATCCTGGAAAGCTATACATTTTAGAGAAGTAGACAAAATTCTGAATTCAGCAAGGGGTAATTTGTGTAGATCCATCAAGGTTTCTTTATAGAAACTAACAGTTAAATATAGGATAAATTGAAAATTTGTTGAAAAAAAGCACCTTTTGTGTCAACGTTTTCACCTGTAACTTCTTCTAATTTTGACAGCTCTTTGAAAGCAATATACCGTTACATCCGCTGGACATTACTGGTTGTGGGGATATATAGGACTTGTAGGTTCACCAAGAACCCGACGAACCCAGAGCCAAAAACTGAGCAGCAACTTGCAATGTTTTTATTATGTACCGGGTATATAATAATTATTCTGTAAAAATGTGTACATGGAAAAATCGGTATGAAAGACACCTATGTATTTCTGAAATGGGAACAAAATATAGAGTTTAGAAACAGTAGATGTTTGCACATTTCCGAAATTGGGATACTCATACTAGCATGAGAATTATCAGTCATTTTTTAGAATGACTTCTTTTTTACACAATGTCTTTCATTTGGATGCCAGAAATGCATCGAAAGTCAATAGGTAATAACAGTTCATTTACAAATCTGAATTACCCTAAGTCTCCCGATAAAAATGGTACCTCACTTGTAGGGGTAGGCATAATGCCCACGACAGGAAATGGCTCAAAACCCAACGTGAACACACCACATTTTCACAATGCAAACTTACCCTTTTTTAGCAAAGTGCCTGGCTGTAGTTTTTTTTAACCCTAGCTCTGCCGGCACCTAGGGAAACCTAGCAAACCTATACATTTTTTAAAACTAGACACCCAGGGGAATCCAGGATGGGGTGACTGGACTGCCTCCCACCAGGTTCTGCTACCCAGAATCCCTTGCAAACGTAAAAAAATGACAAAAAAAACACATTTTCCCCACATTTCTGTGGTGGAAAGTTCTGGAATCTGCATGGATCCACAAATTTCCACCCACCCCGTGTCCCCCAAAGTCTTCCGATAAAAATGGTACCTCACTTGTGTGGGTCGGCCTAGTGCCCGCGACAGGAAACGGCGCAAAACGCATCGTGGACACGCCTCAATTTCGCAGTGAAAAATGAACCTTTTTTGGCAAAGTGCCTAGCTGTAGTTTTTTAACCCTAGCTCTGCCGGCACCTAGGGAAACCTACCAAACCCACACATTTCTGAAAACTAGACACCCGGGGAATTTCAGGGAGGTATGGCTTGCGTGGATCCCCCAACGTTTCCTTACCCAGAATGCCCTGCAAACCTCAAATTTAGCTGAAAAAAAATACGCGTTTTCACACATTTTTGTGTGGGAAAGTTGTGGCATCAGTGGGCTGACACAAATTTCCTACCACTCAGCGTTCCCCCGGGTCTCCCGATAAAAACGGTGCCTCACTCGTGTGGGAGGCCCAAGTGCCCGCGACAGGCAAGGGCCCACAACGTATTGAGGCGCCATGAAAATTGCCCACCTCAAAACGACCTGGTTTTGCAAGGGGGGTCACCTGGGTTTTTGGCCCGGTGCTCGGCGGCCACCATGGGGAACCTACCAAACCCACACATTTCTGAAAACTAGACACCTGGGGAATTTCAGGGAGGTATGGCTTGCGTGGATCCCCCAACGTTTCCTTACCCAGAATGCCCTGCAAACCTCAAATTTAGCTGAAAAATTCACCTTTTTCCACATATTTTTGTGTGGGAAAGTTGTGGCATCACCGGGCTGACACAAATTTCCTACCACCCAGCGTCTCCCCGGGTCTCCTGATAAAAACGGTGCCTCCCTCGTGTGGGAGGCCTAAGGACCCGCCACGGGCAAGTGCCCAAAACGTAATGAGGCGCACTACGTTAAGGACCCTTGCCTGTTAGACGCACTACATTTTGGACCCTTCCCTGTCGCGGGTACTTGGGCCTCCCCAGGGAATGCCTCATGACGAGCTGGACTCGTCATGGGCACAGCGCGACTGTGCTCCATGACGAGTCCAGCTCGTCATGGGCACAGAAGGGGTTAATCGCGGGACCCTGGGCACTCCTTTTTCTTTTGATCCTACCTCTACTACTGTATACTTTGATGAGTCACTTGGTGTGTGTGACTCGGTGGGAGCAGAAGCGGTGGAGACTGAGGCGATCGTGTCACCTCCTGCTATACTTTGGGGGTCCTGGCATTGTACTACGTGATGAGTAGGGGCGTAAGGGGGTGGCATGTATATGATTGGGGGACCTAACAATAAATCATCATCTACCCTTTGTTTTGCCGGTTACTCGGGGTAAAGAGTCGAGGGCGTTCTAACAGGGCATTGACCTGATATTTTTGATTCCTGTTCCTTTTTTATCAATTTCCTTTTCTTTTTTCTTCTAACCTTTTACGGGCTTGGTAAGCTGATTTTTGCGTTTCTTTATCTTGTCTAGCTTAGTCTCTTTTCTTTCTTTGGGCTGCCTCTTTTCGCCATAAACCAAAACTGTCAAACATGGCTGGTCTAGTTTTCTTTTTGTGGAGATCTAATTCTAATGTTTCTATTTTAGCGCGATCAAAAGATCCCGTCAGTGGCCACTGATTTACCCGGTCCTTCCTAGTGTATTTATGCTATAGTTTGCTATAAGCTACGGTGGCGAATCCATACTTAACGTACATGTCCTTGTTAGGGGTGCCTTCCGGTGGCGCCGGCTGACTGGCCTCTAACAAACGGTCCGGTCCAAAACAATTGCAATCAAACAATCTAGAGAAAACCGGCATGACGTATTTATCGGTCAAAATGAATATCTCAATCAATTTAGACAAAAAGTCTGCACTACCTGTCCTTCGCTGTCTGCAAAGAGAGAATATTCCTATTCTTCGTTGTTTGCAAGCAGGGAATGTCTCAAATAACTCAATATCAAAAAGGAATACTAGCATTTCAATCAAACTATTCAATCAATTTAAGTTCTTCGTCTTCCCCTTCCAGCGCCTGGTTGTCCTCTCACTCCAACAATCAATGCGGCGTTCCTCTAAGGTCCCAGTCAGGACTGCAGGTCACTCGAGAGAGGTCCGTTCGGAACCGGTGAAGGTCAGTCGATCGACAGCCAGACGAGGGTCTTCTCAGGCAGGTATACCCCAATCCTTTAGTCATTCACAACGTCGTTAGGACCTCTCTACTGGACCCACGTGTCACTGATGGGCCCTCACGTTTGAGCGCCAATTGTGAAAGACAGCGAGTCTTCTAAGACCCTCAATGCTGCCTGGTGCAGGGTTCCACCTCCAATTCACTTTGGGTTCGCTATCAAAATAATGAGGCAAGCGCTGGAAACTGGAAGACAAGAAAAAGGTTTATTTCTCATGAGGGGATCACGTCAACTGCAGACACCGGGATGTCTGAGGGAGGTGTTCTGCTGATAACTCCTTTGGCTCTTCCTTTTATACAGGTTTGACACAATGCATTTGTTTCATCAACATGGTTACACAAGCTTGGAGTCCCCGCCCCGGGCAGGTTGTCACACAAGCCCAACAGTATTTCTCTTCCCACCCAGGTCAAACAGACAATCTAATCTTGCAGCTGGACCTTGCTTCAGGGTCTAAAACACGTGAGACCGGCCAGATCTAAGAGTCCGTTCTGTTGATAAAAACAGGTCCCATTGTTGGTAAAAACAAGTCTTGCTGTTTGCAGTGCAATAAATCATGTTGCAAGAGTCTTTTTGGCGTTTGGAACCTGTTTGTGTAACTAGGTGTAGTGAGGGGTAGAGTGTCCAAAGGTTTGCCTGTAAACAGAGATGAGGAAAAACGAGTTTGTAGCAGCAAGTGGCGCTGAGGTTTGTTGCGGCAATAGAGTTTCTAGCCCCTAGCACACATACCAGGTCGGTCAGAGGGATGCTAGCAAGGGCAGGGTGAAACAAAGGTGGCCAACAGAGTACAAAATGGCTGTGATAGATTAAAAGGACTGTAGCTTATGTGCACATAGAAATTTCCACCAGACAAGATGGCGCAGGCACTGTTCACGATTGTCGTTTTGCTTTTAACAATGGTACACAGAGGTGAATCTGATAAGTTCGTAGGTGGTAGCTGTGGGCCTCTGCAGGGCATAGTATGATTGCACAACAAGCCGGAGCCGATCCGATATGTCCGCAGGTGGCGGTTACCGGGCGCCTGCAGGGCGGAGGACACAGGATGGGGACGACAAACATCTGAGGAAACTCCCTGCCCGACTGGTCGAACATGTGCTGGGCAGTTCCGGGCAGGACAAGGTGTGGATGTTCGTGCAGGGGTGAGGTGAGTCAGGAATGTGACCCCCAGAGTGTTCGTGGCACAAAAAGGGCAGATGAAACGCAAAATGGCAGGCAAGTGGCAAGACAGCGGCAAATGTAACAGTACAAAATGGCGGAGCGAGTGTCAAGGTAAAAAGAAGGTAATTTCCACATGCTCAGCTGGCCAACCCAGCTGGACCTGCTGCTGGATTGAGTCCTGATCCCCAATAGGTGTGCAACCCCCCATTCACCAACTCCCCATCCCTCCCCCCCCCCCCCCCGTTCTGGACCTTTTGTTGGCATCAGAGTGTACTCTTCTTCGCCCAAATGTGGGTTCTCTCAGAACTGACAAGGGACCTCGTATCACAGCTTCTGAGAGGCCTTAAAAGAACCAACACAGAGCAGCACAAGTCAATGCAGGGCCTTACATCATAGCTCATTGGAGCAGATGTGGCCCACTGCAATTCTAAGCAGGACCTCACATCACAGCCTTCACAGCTCCTCATCAGAACAGACTCAGTGCGATGCAATGCCCAACCAAGACAAAGGTACAATTCTCAGTGGGATTCACCTGGCCTCTGGATCCAGCGCACACTAACATGGTCAGCATGAACTTTTGACTTGGTTCCAGTCCGACCAGATAACCACATTTGGCACTTCGTGCTTTTAGACGCTATACTCACCCTAATACTTTTAATCTATAGTTCTACTGATGGTTTGGTCTTGAATAATTTATTACATGCTATTCTATCCTTCTACATCAGTGTGGGATGTTTAATGTGTTGTGTTTTCACTATATTGCTGTTTAAGTGCTGCATAAATGCTTAACACATTGCCTCCAAGTTAAGCCCAACTGCTTTTGTGTCAAGCTACCAGCGGGTTAAGCACAGGTCAATTTAGAGACACTATGGTCCACCCTGACATGGATTGGGTCTGTTGGTTGAAGGGGGTATAAGCGCTTCAAGCAACAACCCAATTCCTCGCAAGGACAAAGGAAAATATTTTTTACTGAAAAAATAGAACTGAGAAGAGAAAAAATGAAAAAGCTTGTTACTATTCATTCCAGAGTTGCAGGAAACAGAAAGATTAACATATGATGCACTGGTTGCATATGGTGCAGCCAGTCAGCAGCATCTTGGACCAACCACTAAAGAATAATTAGAAAAAAAAATTAAAAAAAATTGTGCTTTCTTGGTATCGCGTGCATTTGTCCGTACAGTACATAACTGTACATTTCTTTTATCAGAGGAAAAACATTACAGATGAAAACATTATCCATTTCTATTCTTCCTTAGATATCCATTTTTGATTTCAACTATTACTTTATTTTGAAAATCCATGCTCAATATACAACATTGGCCCCCTTGTTCAATCCAACATTTTGTCTGCCTTTCAAGAATGTACAACTTCATTGGTAGAGCCAATGGTTTCACTCCTTTCATGTAGAAATTGCAAAAATAGGAAATATTCAGTATTACTTTTAAACTCAAAAGCTTATTTATGTTTCCCACAGCTCTGTTACAGAAAGCTAAAAATAGAGTGATCTTAGCACTGCAAACTTTTTGTTGACATTATTTTAAGGGGAAAAATTACTTTCACAGCTTTTTCCCTAATTTAGAAAAAGAAAAAAAATTGCTACATTTGGACTAGGTCTTCAGTTCTCATCAGTGGAAATCTGCAAACCCCAGGTAACCTTCAGAAACCCCTTTGGAAGCAGGGGAGGATACACATTTTCAAATGAACAAATTAGGCTGTATATTTTTGGGAAATAAATGTAGGACGGTTTAAGCGGAAACGACCTCAAACATGAAGTCTCGCTGCACTGTGGGGATGGGGGTGGGGGGGGGGGGGGTGGGGAGGGGAGGGGGGGGCAGAGAAATCCTCAGCACTTACGTAGGTAAAATGCATTGTAGAAGCATTGAAGGAAATTAGTTTGGATTGCAACACCCATAAACAAATTTAAAAAACCTGCCAGGCAACTTATGGGTTAGCTTCACACTTTGTAGTTGGCTGCTTTTAGCAACAAGTCACAAGACTGGCTTGTCAGAAACACAATGAACAATTGAGTCATTCTATAAAAATAAATGCAAGACTCAAAATCAATGGAAAGTCGAACAAACCAGCATCACACCGTTGGTCAAAAAAAGGAAGATATGGCCAATTCAAAGTAAAAACCAGCGGGGCAAAACACAGGTGAAATAAGACTAGGAGTCAGAATGTAGAAATGCGCAACCGTAACACAATTAATATGTCAATTATTTTAAATGAAAAACCTATGGAGGAGTACTTTGGGATGAAACTGTAGAAACCAATTCAGACATTTTAGTCGAAAGTCAATTATGGCTAATGCCTTAACTGACAAAAAAAAAACCCACATACATTTCATTAAACAAAACACGGGCAGACCATAGAACGTGTGCAATTACTTATGGGATGAAATTGGTTGACAGATTGCTCTATGTTGCACGCCATGGTTCAGAAGAAGAACAAGTTACTTACCTTCGGTAACGATGTATCTGTAAGAAACATTAGTTAGATTCCTCACCTTAGAATATCCCCAGACATCAGACTGGATCCGGAAGATTTTTCATCAGCAATACCCCTTGCGCGTCGCTAGGCGTCGTCTGCGGCTCCGCGTCAGTCGTCGGCGTCGTGCGCCGGAATGACGTCGGAGTACTTAGACGCCGCCCTCGCGCGCTGACGTCAGTTCTTGTACATAGCCTTCCGCGTCAGGAACGCAGAGCCATGCAAGATACCGACACTGGTGCCAAAAAATTCTAGGGCCCTGAAAGGGATAGCCTTAACCCTAGATGTCAGTTCGCAGAACGGGGAGGATGGGAAGGTCGGTGAGGAATCTAACTAACTAATGTTTCTTACAGATACATCGTTACCGAAGGTAAGTAACTTGTTCATCTGAAAGAAACACGCTAGTTAGATTCCTCACCTTAGAATAGATACCCAAGCAATACCATCCCCGGTGGTGGGTCTGCGAACCAAGATCACACCAGAAAGTCCTGGAGGACAGAACGGCCAAAGAAGCCATCCCTCCGGACTTGGCTGTCAGGCAATAATGCCTGGCAAACGTGTGTAGCGAAGCCCACGTCGCCGCCTGACAGATGTCCTGCAAAGGGACACCCCCGTCCCAAAGCAGTAGTAGCCGCTGTGGCCCGAGTAGAATGGGTGCGCAGCCCAACAGGAGGGTCCTTTTTTGCCAAGGAATAACAAATTTTGATGCACAAAACGACCCACCGAGAGATGGTCCGTTTGTGCACAGCTTTCCCCTTCTTAGCACCCACGTATCCAACGAAAAGTTGGTCGTCCACCCGGAACTGCTTTGTGCGGTCCAGATAAAAGGAGAGCGCACGTTTTGGGTCCAGACGGTGGAGCCTCTCTTCCTCTTTGGAAGGATGCGGAGGCGGAAAGAAGGTGGGCAAGGTGACAGACTGCCCAAGATGAAAGTGGGTCACCACTTCTCGGAAAAAAGGAGGGACGAGGCCGAAGGACAACCTTGTTCGGATGAACAGAGAGAAAAGGAGGCTTTGATGATAAAGCCTGGAGCTCACTCACCCGTCTAGCCGAGGTGATGGCTACCAGAAAAGCAGTCTTAAGCGTCAGCAGACGAAGAGGACAATTATGAAGAGGCTCAAAGGGAGCGCACATTAGAAATGTGAGAACAAGATTCAAGTCCCACTGAGGCATTACAAAAGGGACAGGAGGGAACGTGTGAGTAATGCCTTTTAGAAAGTGTGTAACTACCGGGGACTTGAAAAGAGAAGGCTGATCAGGAAGCCGTAAGAGGGTAGAGATGGCAGCAAGATAACCTTTCAAGGTTCCCAGGGCAGAGCCCTGCCGGGCCAAAGAAAGAAGAAAGAGGAGAACCTCAGAAAGAGGGGCGGAAAGGGGATCCACAGCCTTTGCTGTGCACCATGCCACAAATTTGTTCCACCGGCAGGCGTATACCGTCTTTGTGGAGGGACGCCTGGCTGCCAGAATGATATCACAGACTTCAGGAGGCAAGTCAAATGGCATCAACTGCCGCCGCTCAATCTCCACGCATGGAGGTGGAGGCTGGACAGGTTCGGGTGGAGGACCGTCCCCTGCTGCTGCGACAGAAGATCCTCCCGAAGGGGCAGACGTATCGGAGGATCGGTCAACATACTGAGTAGCTCGGGATACCAGTACCTTCGTGCCCAATCCGGAGCCACCAAGATGACTTGGGCCCGGTCGCGCTTGATCTTCTTCAGCACTCTGGGCAGAAGTGGTATAGGCGGAAAGGCGTACAACAGACCGCAACTCCACTCGCGACGAAAAGCGTCGCTGAGCGAGTGCCGCCTTGGAAATTCCAACGCGCAGAACTGCTGACATTGCGCGTTCTCGTCGGTGGCGAATAGATCTAACCAAGGCTCTCCCCACTGCTGAAAGAGACCTTGTGCCACCTCGGAGTTCAGACGCCATTCGTGATCCATCATGCACCGGCGGCGGAGTTCGTCTGCTCTGGCGTTCAGAGAGCCCGCCAGATGTTGAACCACCAGGGTGACGCCCTGGTGTTCCAGCCATGTCCAGAGGCGCAGAGCCTCCTGACAAAGGGTCCACGACCCCACCCCGCCCTGTTTGTTGCAATACCACATGGCGGTGGTGTTGTCCGTGAACACCTGCACGACACTTCCCCTGACAAGAGGGAAGGAAGGCTTTCAGTGCAAGTCGGATCGCTCTCAGCTCCAACAAGTTGATGTGGAGGCGAGACTCCGCCGGAGACCAGAGGCCTCTGATCTCCGCCTCTCCCATATGGCCAACCCATCCCAGGAGGGACACATCCGTCACTACGACATGCTCCGGTTGGGGAAGGGAGAGGCTCTTGCCCATGACCCAATCGCGGTCCGTGAGCCACCACTGCAACTGCTGTGCAGTGCCCTCCGAGATCAAGACACGGTCGGACAGGTTGCCGTGATGCTGGGCCCACTGAAACTTCAGGTCCCACTGCAGAGCCCGCATGCGCCGCCTGGCGTGATGCACTAGTAGGATGCAGGAGGCCATCAGCCCCAGAAGCCGCAACACTAGCCTGACCGAAACCCAGGATAGAGGCCGAAAGATGGGAATCAGGGCCTGAATATCCCGGACCCGCTGTTCCGGCGGATAGACCCGGAACTGCGCCGAATCGAGAACCGTTCCGATGAAGAGGAGCTTCTGAGAGGGACTCAGGTGTGACTTCGGCACGTTGATGGAAAACCCCAGCAAATGCAGGAGATCCGCCGTAGTCTGGAGGTGGGAGACGACTGCCTGGGGAGAGCCCGCCTTCAACAACCAGTCGTCGAGATAGGGGAAGACTGGAACCCCTGATCTGCGCAGATGAGCTGCGACCACCGCCATCACTTTCGTGAACACCCGAGGGGCACTGGTGAGGCCGAAGGGGAGCACGGTGAACTGAAAATGCTCCTGGCCCACCTTGAACCGCAGGCAACGCCGGTGGGCCGGCAGGACGGGGATGTGGAAATATGCGTCCTGCAAGTCCAACGCTACCATCCAGTCTCCAGGGTCGAGGGCAGCTAGAACCTGAGCCAACGTCAACATTTTGAACCGTTCCTTCCGGAGGAAGGCATTGACGTTCCGGAGGTCCAAGATAGGGCGTAGGCCCCCTTTGCCCTTCTTGGGAACCAGAAAGTAGTGGGAATAACAACCACGACCTACTTCTGAGCTCGGAACGCGCTCGACAGCCTCTTTGGCCAAGAGGGCCGAAACTTCCTCTCGCAGAAGATTCAAATGATCCTCCGAGATACGGTGGTGCTGCGGTGGCATGGCTGGAGGGGTAGTCTCGAAGGCGAGGGAGTAGCCCCTTCGGACGATTTGCAGCACCCACCTGTCCGAAGTGATGGTACGCCAGTGGAGCAGGTGATGGCGAACTCTGCCGCTTACTGGCGAGGAATGGGCCGGAAAGCTCGGACTAGGAAGGCTTGGAGGCGGATGCTGCCGGGGTGGATGTGGGCTGACCGCGTCATCCTCCAGAACCGCCTCGGCGGAAACCACGTCCGCGACCAGGTTGGTTCTGCGGCTGGTGGCTAGGCGTACGTGAGGAGGCACCCCTTCCTTGGCCACAAAAGGGGCTAAAGGCGGAAGTTTGCGACCGCGGGGCCGAGAGGCCCAAGGACTTGGTCGTAGCCCGGGAGTCCTTAAAGCGATTCAGCGCACCGTCCGCTTTCTCACCAAAAAGGCGAGTGCCATCAAAGGGCATGTCCATGAGAGTGCTCTGGACATCCCCCGCAAAGGACGGGGACCGCAGCCAGGCGTGACGTTTAAGCGCCACCGTGGTAGAAATCGCCCTACCCAGCGAGTCCGTAGTGTCAAGCCCACATCGGATTGCATGTCGTGCTGCATCCCTCCCATCGGCCAGAGCCTGGGTAAGTCGTGTCTGGGCCTCCTCCGGACACAGGGGCAGCACGTCCTCCACCGTATCCCACAGAGAGTGGGAATAACGGTCCAAAAGACAGGCGGTGTTCAAGAACCGCAGACCCAAACTAAGGGAAGAGAACAACTTTTTGCCAAACTGTTCTAGTCTCTTGGAATCCCGGTCCGGCGGAGCGGTCGGGAAGGAGTATTGGGAGGTAGAAGCCTGGATAACCAGGCTCTCGGGGGTGGGGTGTTGGGACAGAAAACTGGGGTCGCCCGGAGCAGGGCGGTGGCGCCTGGCGACGTTCCTGTCCACAGGAGGGACTGTGGAGGGCTTGGACCACGTGCCCTGCAGAACGTCAATGAGGGCCTCATTGAATTGCAGCAGAGGCTCAGTGGAGCTTGCTGCAGACTGAAGCACCTCAGTGAGGACGTTAGTCCTCACAGCCACGGCAGGCAGCTCGAGCCCAAGGGCTGGGGCCGCCTTGCGCAGCACCACAGAGAAAGCAGCACCCCCCTCCGAAGCCACAGTCGGAGGAGAGATGAATCCAGTGTCTGGTGAGGTATCCAGACCACTGGCCTCCCCCAGTTCATCTGCCCAGTCCTGTGACAGCTGGGCCTGAACGGCCATAGGGTCATCGGACCCCTCCCAGTCGCCCCCGTCATCCGATTCCTGGTAAACAGGAGGAAGGAGCGGAGCCAGAAGATAGACATAATGTGTCTCTAACGGCGCCGTACGCGGCGTCCATAGACGCCGTAACGGCGCCGGATCCGGAGCAGGGCTGAACTGGGGCTAGACGCCGAGCGGAGCCAGCGTCGGAGGTGGAACCGGTGTCGACACCGGCAGAGGAGGCGTGACGAGGTCGACCGGCGTCGGCGGGGACGAGTCCCTCGGGAACCTGCGGCGTCGGGGCCGAAGCCGGCGCCGCCGGCATGCAAGGTTGCCCAGTCGGGTCCGCGGGGCCCGAAGGCGCGCCAGCGGGCATCAACGGCGGAGCCAGGCTCCTCATGGCTGCGAGGAAGGCACTGACTTCCGCCGGCGCCGCGTCAGTCCCAGGGACCGGCGGGTATGGGGAATCACGCGGCGCCTGCGGCCCCGCTGGACCACCCTGACCCTCGGCCGAGTCGCGCGAGGGGAGTCCGAAGAGCGGTGTCGCCTCTTGGACTTCTTGGAGTGCTTCGACTTACCCGAAGACTTGGAGCCAGACGAGCGATGAGGACGTCGGCTGCGGCTCCGCGACCGATCCTTGGACCTCCTCCTGGACCGGGATCGAGAGGGGCGCGGAGCCGAGTGGCGAAGCTCCAGGAACTTACGGGACCGCTCCCGTCTAGCCTTCGAGGTCAGGGCCTTGCAGTCCGAACACGACTCCGCGTCGTGGTCGAGGCCCAAACAGTAAAGGCACCGGCGGTGATGATCCGTAACCGACATCAAGCGGTTGCAGTCAGCACAGGCTTTGAAACCAGGCATCCTACCGGCACCGGAGTCGAGACAAGATCAAAAAGGATCAAAAAACGTAGTCAAAAAAGACTAAAAGGGGTAGCTCTCCCGGATCTGCGCTTACTGGCGCGGAAAAAAGAAGAACCGACGTCAGCGCGCGAGGGCAGCGTCTAAGTACTCCGACGACGTCATTCCGGCGCACGACGCCGACGACGGACGCGGAGCCGCAGACGACGCGCAAGGGGTATTGCTGATGAAAAATCTCCTGGATCCAGTCTGACGCCTGGGGATATTCTAAGGTGAGGAATCTAACTAACGTGTTTCTTTCAGATTAGTTCAATGAATCAAATGACGAAGGACGCTTATCCAAATGAGGTAAACGTAGGTGTATATAAATGTATTATATATATTTTTTTATTTAATAAAACTTTAAGCACGCGAGCTAGCTAAAGTAGCCTTCAAGTAAGACCTAAAAATGTATTTTTAAAAAAAATGCACAATTCAGGGTTTCAGCAGTAGTTTAATTCTAAATTGCAGCCATCAAATATCAAGAGGCATTATAACAACGAAAAATATTAGGCTGCCCTCCTTCTGGTTCTCTGCACAAAAAAAGAAAATGTAAATAAATCAGGAACAATCAATCCAGCCAGGCAAGACCAGAACAATGTGTTGCACAGTACTGAAATGAGGTGTTAAGTAGCGCTTCACACCTCCCGACAATGCGCACTGGCAAACAAGAAGCGCGTTGGACTATAGGGTTTGGTTCAATGTTGAAGTTTTAGTGCTGCAACATAACTAGTTTTGCTCATAAATTTGTTTCACCCCGAGAGGCAGTGAGGAGAAGCAAGTCGTAGAACATATGCCCTTTACATTATTTTCTTACCTCTGGTGGTTGACTTATGTGGGTTATAAACATGCTCATTTCTGATCACCCTATACATGACAGGCAGCTAAATTGGATGCTGACCTGCTGTGACCAAGCCTCTGCACTTAAGCCAGGAGTGGAGCAGAGCGAAAGACTGAAATGGTCTTCCTTGAAAGAGAATAGGTTCTACTTCTTAGTTTGGTTTGAGCAGCAGGGGAGAGCCCTATATAAAACAAGCATTGGCATAGCCAACAGGTCTCGCTTTTGGGACCTTATAAGTATTTAGTTATTCAGCACAATATCCTTGGTGCAACATCAATTGTTGCATGGCTAAACACTTATAAGGTCCCAAAGGCGAGACCTATTGGCTATGCCAATGCCAGTTTTTTCTGGTTCCAGTACCTCCTGGGGCCCCCACTCTGCCTATTCCTTACATTTGTATTTTACATTTACTGCCGTAGTGCGAGAATGCATTTTATGAAAAGGAATATAAAGTAGGGTTGCCAAAGGAAAATGCCAGCCATGTTTTGTTTAAAGAGCCTGCAAAGACCTAATCTTGACACTAAATAGGGTTATAAATAAAAAAAGTATGTATTCATTTGTAATGTGATTTTTCGGTCTTTGTTCCCTTTAATTATCAGTCGTGGATCATTTAGGCAGCCATAGAACACAATTAAAAATACTTTCTATTCATATTTGCTGTTCGAAGTATGCACAGGTAAGTGTTGAAAATGAAATCATATATATGAGTTATATAATGAGCTGGCAACCCTAATAAGACTGGAAGATGCATCCCGCAGTTTTTTTTTTTTTTTTTTTACAGAGTTTTATATAGCGCGAACATGACCCGATCGGGTATCGGAGCGCTTTACACAGAAACAGTTGCGTTACATGAGGACACTTTCACTTTTGTTAGGCATGGGGAGATTAAGTGATTTGCCCAGAATCACAGTATGCTCAGCGTCCTTGCCGAGACTCGAACCCAGTTCCCCAGATTCGAGGTAGACCGCCCTAGCCGTTAGTCCAACTCCTCTCCCCGGTTGGTTTTTGACTACAGCACGGTCATCCCCCCCCCTTAGTAAAGGCTATGAAAAGGGCAAAAACTGACAGCAAGAAGCTAAAGTGGGCAAACAATATACACAATACTTTCTGTAAACTCAAAACCGAGATAACACATGCACTGGTGCTAGGGACACCGGACTAGAATACGAAATTCTTATTTAGCCACAGCGACGTGCGAGTCATGTCGCCAGTCTTAACACAGAAATATCCATTGGGGCACAAACCCCTCGCATACTAAAGTGGTGACCTAAACTCAGTCATGCAGGGTCACATCCCATGGTCTTTCATTAGAGATATCAGTTCCACTGGGTGATGGAAAACTTCAGTACCCAGGCCCAGTCATTCCTTGCCCTCTTCAGAGTGATCAGTTATAGGTAACAGTGCTGTGCACTCTACTAACCAGTTTACAAAATCAGCGTTTTTGATATAAATATTGAAATGTAACCTTGTAATTAATTACCCGTCTCTCTCGACGATTAACACTACACACTTATGATTGTCATATGGCTATATCTACCCTAAACAAATGCCCATTCCCAGGCTTTCTTTACACAAATCCCTTTTATCAAATGTGATGATCATTTGGGTCAAGTTGGGCAAAGTAGTAACACATTTCCCAGAGCACATTAATTTGTTGAACGAAAATCCATCAATAGAAACGTGTTTAGTGTTTATGGCCTGTTTTAGCAATTCCTGTTGCTCACTACAATTTGCATGCATTTACTGTGTGAAGTTCTATTTTTTCACTTAACACACATTTGGTGTTTACTATGCAACAAGTTTCAATTAATTTTACTTGCTTGGATGCATTGAAAGGAATAATTTCACTTTAAGCTAAAACGTTGAAACCTTTAAGCTCCCTCTGCGGTGGGCTGTAAAACATTTATGAGTTTAATGTTTGTTTACGCTCACAGCAGAGTGTGGTTGGCACGCGATATATCTTGAGAATTGGACATTTGGCTTCGAACAGACCTTACAAGTGAAGTACTTTTTACCACAGTCAATTGGGTTGATATTCACCCATATGAGGCTTGGCATCGATCAGTGCCAGGCCACCGAAAATAACAGATGCCACATCAATACTAACCAGAGGCTAATCTCCATTCCTTAAACACGATGCTGGCTGCTCAACTGCTTACAAAGCCATCAGTTTCACTCGTCACACTATTTTGCATCTCCAAAAGGATGTTGGATATGAATGCCACAAGTGAAGTTTATAATTCCAACCCTAAAGTCCAAGGACACTGTCCGACTTACATGCACTGCCCAGGTCATCAATTACCATGGTTGTGCATAATAATAATCCATATTTATAAAGCGCGAACATATCACCCCTTAAGGTTTCAAGGCATTGGGGGCCGTCGGGGAGATAAGTGAGCCTTTGCCCAGAGACACATGATGTTGACCTGCCGCCTGTGCTGGGGATCGAATCGTGAGCCCCGCTCTCCGGAGTCAGCCACTCTGGCCGCATATCCACACCTCTGCATAGGCTGACATTTTAGAGCTAAAACAAATAATCTCAAATTTATTTAGTGGTACTCTGGTGGGATTTAAGCAGCACCCTTTGAAGATGTGCAGATAGCGGGACACCAGAGAATGAGGTTCGGGGACCAGATCCTTGGACCGGATATGCGCCCCTCATAGCCACCTGCTAGGACTGGCCCGGATGGTCATTTGACATGTTTGATGAGCCTCCCTCGGTCAGCATCACGAGTATTGATGCAAAAGTCAAGAACTATAGACTGCTGAGCTAGGTCCAAGCCTGGAGCTGCTTGCAGTCTGACATTTGCCACCTACGGCCCACATTCCAAGAGTATTGCCCATCCTAGCTCTAGACCTGTAGATACCAGGCATGTGTTTGTGATGCTGGCAATATGGCTTGGGGAGTTAAGAGCTTGGCCCAATAACAACAGGGATAAGTCAGGCATATATGGGATTCAGTACTGTAGGGTAAAACTCCGAGGGCTTCACATTTGATGCAGATTGAAGCGGGTTCCCAAGCAAGCAAGGAAGTGACGATCGTAATGGTGGCTTTAGCAAGTCCGTGCATATGTGATACCCTAGCTCTCCTCATAAAACCTTCTAATGCTCAGGGCTCACTCGGTCTGAAAGCATCCATCCTTTTTGTGTCCTCTAGGACAGAGCCAGGTCTGTTTGCCACATAACAGTAGACTGATTTACTTTTGGATGGCTGAAAATGTGGGTTATGCCACAAGCAGCGGTCTGATCAACGTGATCTGGAAGGGAGCAGTGGTCTGATCAACGTGATCTGGAAGGGAGCAGTGGTCTGATCAACGTGATCTGGAAGGGAGCAGTGGTCTGATCAACGTGATCTGGAAGGGAGCAGTGGTCTGATCAACGTGATCTGGAAGGGAGCAGTGGTCTGATCAACGTGATCTGGAAGGGAGCAGTGGTCTGATCAACGTGATCTGGAAGGGAGCAGTGGTCTGATCAACGTGATCTGGAAGGGAGCAGTGGTCTATACAAAGTAATCTAGAGGGTAGAATTGATCTATACAAAGTAATCTAGAGGGGAGAATTGATCTATTCAAAGTAATCTAGTGGGGAGCAGTGGTCTATTCAAAGTAATCTAGAGGGGAGCAGTGGTCTATTCAAAGTAATCTGGAGGGGAGCAGTGGTCTGAAGCAGTGGTGTGATAAATGTGATCTAGAGCAGTGGTCTGATCAGAGTAATCTGGAGGGGAGCAGTGGTGTAATCAAAGTAATCTGGATGGAAGCAGTGGTCAGAATGAGTGGTCTGATCAAAGTAACCTGGTGGGAAACAGTGGTCTGAAGCAGTACTCTTAAAGTAATTTGGAGGAGAGCAGTGGTTTTATCAAAGTAATCTAGAGGGGAGCGGTGGTCTGATCAAAGTAATCGAGAGGAAAATGTGGCCTCTAACAAGATTGGGAGTTTCTGTGGCGGGTCCAGAGTTGGAATGGGCAAAGGCATTGTCGGAGAAGTGAAACTCATTCGCAAGGAGACCGTGAGCAAATCAGAATTGAAGCAAACATTCCAAAAACGAACCGAGGTCAGAGAGTGTCTCTGCAGCCTGATCAGGGAGACATTGGGATGGCATGGCTGAAATTCGAAGGATTTGTTCCTGGATTCGCCCGGTAGGGCGATGTTCATGACCCGCGGGCTGGTGAGACGCTGGTCTTGCTTAGAACTGCCCCCTGGCTGAGTCTCCAGAGAGTTGAGCTCAGCTGCAGACCAGGAATAAATGAGGGAGGGTCCCTGGGGCAGGCTCTGCTCTGGCGTCCCGGGCGGACTACTGCTAGGGCTGATACTACCAGAGATGTGTTTGCTTTAAAGTAAACGAGTTACCATTTTTTTTTATAGCGCATCCTGATCTATTTTGCAACTTGTATATGTGGGTTCGGGTTTTAAAAAGGAAAATAAACGAATCGATTAGAACCGAAACTGGTGATATGAAAAACTGGAATCCGTGAAAGCGTTTCCCAGATTTGCATCTTCAAATGCTATGTCGGCATCATTACTGCGGGTAGCCGCAACTCCTGATATTACCGCGTTAAAACGTGCCAGTATTTGCGGTGATCGTAAGGGGAAGACATGGTGCACGGTAGATTTTATTCTAGTAAAATCGAAGCTTGCCCTTTGGCGATTTAACCCGCTCACCTTATTAAATATTTGTTATTAATCATTCGAAAAGTACCACAAGTAATAATGTGACTGTGGTATTTATAGGGTGCCAACTGTAACTTTCGAAAAGTGCTTTTACTGAGAGCCTTAAGTTATGCATTGGCAAACATAACTTTGCCTAGTGGTTACAGTTCAACAGTCTTAAATATAGCACAGCCTTCTGAAGGGAAACAGCAAAAGGGAAGAGGTTTTTATTATTTTCAGAACCGTGACAGGAGAGTGATGCCAATTGTTGTCAGTGTTTCCGCTCTCGCGGTTTCGCGGGCCCGTGGAACAGGATGTGCCCCTCGGCTCAGACTCGGGGAGGTGATGGGCGCTCGCGCTCCTCTCCGCACGCCTTCCTATTACCGGCTGCCAGACAGGCAGGTCCTCGTGCCACGTGGTTGCCATGTACACGGCTCTTAATGAATGCCTACTCTGTTTTTATTTCCCTCGGCGCAGGCTCCTTCAGACGTCTTGGCAGTTGCCGGAGTCACGGAATCAGGAAAGAATGCAGCCCCAGAAAGCAGCTGTGGTTCCCAAACCCACAGAAAGCTTTCTTGTCTTTATGGGGCCATGTGTTTGAATCACATGGCCCCATAAAGATAAGAAAGATTTCACGACGCACGGAAGGCAGACGAGCCCGTCCAAATGCGACGGCTCAAAAAGCCGAACAAAAACACCACCAACAGCTCTTTTCCAATGGCTGGCCACCGTTTAGCATAAACGGTGACGCCAGCCAATGGAAAAGAGGGGCGGGGCTTAATGCACTTTACAGAAAAGACCCGAAATCGTTAAATCTCGCCAGCGAGACTGCGCAGCCTATGCCAGGCGAGACCTAAAAAGATTTAACTCATACGGGCAAGCTTGGCAAATGAAGGTGTGCTCGCTCATTCCTCGTCTCCCTATAGTAAATTACCAGGATATAAAGTGCTGCATAATTAAAAGTAAAACCTAAAAATAAGAAGAATGTTCTGTTGCAGAAGGACAAATAAAGCAGCCTTACAGAGTGAAGGCAATAATTGTAGGTTAACCAAAGAAGTTATGGTAGAAGAGATGCATTAACTCAACGAGTCAGATAAAGGAAGGGAACCACGCGTAAATAAAAGTATGTGCAAATGACGGCTGTGTAAGAAACTATAAATGTTGACCATTACAGGTGGCGGGATGAGGGGGTAAGATGGCTTATACAGTCACGCACCCACTGAATCAATCAATCATCGATACAGGCACTCATGCACCCACTGACTCATCAATACGCCTTGGTGGGTGTGTATATTTTTTTTATTTTTTTAACACTCAAAAGTTTATTTTAAAATTCAGTCACTGGGTGATGTCATCCGTGATGTCACTGACCGGGTCATGATTGATGCAATATGTGAGGTCATGAGTAGTGCATTGTGGGGTTCAAGTTATAGTTAGCGAGGTGGCAAAGCATTCCGTTATTTTCATGGTACCAAGCCTCCATGCAAAGGAGGGATTCTCCATGCATGATCATGCTAGCGCCATATGTGTGCCAGCAGTTTCATGTTTAAACTGGGCTGCATAAGCACTTGAGGCTTCTTCTATGATACCAAAGAGCCTCAAGGGCTCAAAGAGCGGGCGTAAATCCCATTGCGCCCCCTTCCAAGGGCACTTTCTGGAATATAGCCTGTAAAAAATTGGGTTATTCATGGAGGAGAGCAAGTACCCACCTCAAGTAATAACCTGTTCTAAACCCCCTGCTAGCTATGGCATAGAGCGGACAGGCTCAACTAACAGGCACAGTTTAATGTATTTATGAGGTACTAAAATAATGAAGTTGAAATGCAAAACAGTAAAAATCCTCAAAACAAAGTGAAATTTAAGAACAATAATGACAAAAATCCTATAAGGGCAACTGGTGATATGAATTTGAAAGTTTTAATTAGCAGCGCCAAGAAGTCCAAGTGCCAATTATAGTCAACGATCGCTTTAGAACAGGACCAAGTAGCAACTTGACAGTGCCCACAATGAAGCACGGGTCAGATTCACTAACAATGTTCGCCCTGGTCAAAGATTTTACCTTTTGACTATAGTCCTTGGAGTTTCAATCCACCACAGGAGTACACTTCCAAAGCCCCCCTGCACTTTTAAACCAATGGGTGTAAGGCAGAGGCCAAAAAGCAGGGTCCAGTCCAGGTCCAGTTGCCATTGGTCAATTGCAAGAAAAGGCATATTGGAGCTAGTTGTGTCCCCGTTGCTCCAACAGGACTCTTGGAGTCCACTTCTTTGTCCTGTGTACAAGAGATAACAGTTCAAGTCCTTCAGGCTTGTTTTCAGGTTACAGGCAGCAGATTCAGTCCTCCTCAGGCCCAGGAGTGTTCAGAAGGGGGTGCCTGGTGGTGCCACAGTTATGCTTGGCTCCAACTAAAAGGTGGTAATGACCTCTGGGAGATGCAGTTAACAATGAGGCAGAGGTTACCGGGTCAAATACTACCCACTTTGAACACTTTCAGATTGACAAAATCTTTGGCCACACTAAACTTGGGTTCTAAGGACTGTAGGTGTATGGGCGTGTACTATGGTAATATTGGTGTCCTCCCACATCTACAACTAAAATACAGTTTTAGGCCGCCCCTGTACCCCACCACAAAATTGAGACAAAAATCAGGGACAATCATAGCTGAGCTTTCAGGAACCAGACAGTGTATACAAAGAGTGATTTGGCATTATGTTTCCCGCCTTTGAAGTTCATCTCAAATGTTACATCTAAAACCCAACAGACCTGTCAAGCAGGATAGTACATTCAAGAAGTATTTGAAACTTGAATGTTGAAGGGAATCCTCCCAGCCTCCCCTGCGTGATCGATCACGTCCATATGGGTCATATCTGCAAATTCAGGTCAGCCAATTGTTTGCTCCTGGGGGCATTTCACACCTCATCACAGAAAAGCCATCAGCTGCCAAGTGACAACTGGAAAGCACTGAAATGCCTTATAATCTTTAGGCAGGGAAAAGGGTAGATTTTCTAAAGTCCCCTTTTCTGTAATAGGCACATTTCCACTTTATTATTAAATTGGATTTTGTTTAACTAGTAAAAAAGGGCCCTCTAAATATTTCTCTAGTTGTTTCCTAGGCAGAGATAACCTGTATTAAACTGAATATTGTATCCCAATGTTTTCCAATGGAACAGCTAACCATGCTAGTGTGAAAATAGCCTTTTGGGCCTATTAGGGGATTTTAGCAAAAAATATTCAGGGTGACCTTGCAGAAAGGGGGGGGGGGGATTAAACAATTACAATTCGGTTTCATGACCAAACAGGTTTGATCTCTGATGTTCAGAGTTTGACAGATTTGTTTCCAGTGCTGATAAGAAAAAAGGTGAAAACAAACAAAAAAACACAAAATAAAAAGTCACGTTAAAAAATATAGATTTTGTTCTGCTTCAGTGTCCCTCTTAGTATGTCAAAAAAGGTGTTTTAACAGCCACATAGGTTTTAGAACCATCAACGATGTGTTTACTTACCTTTGCAGACAATTCATTGCACAGTGATTCAGTTTAGAAGCACTTCTGATGAGCACACACGTTGCAAATGTCGGACTTTTACGGAGCCTTATCAAGTACTTCTATCTGACACACCAATAGAACCAACTGACCCATCAATGAAAACATAAAATGTGGCAAGAAAGCTTAACACTATTATTCCTGAAGCAAGACTAGCATTCTTTCACATGCAACCCATTTCATTGCTGGCAAGGGCACCTTATAAAAATGTTGGAATCAATGAAAGCACATATCGATGTCAAAGTCACATTACACTATTTCAACACCCTAAACGGTTTGTAAATGTGGGGCTATAACCGACAAAGTAACCTATGCTGCGTTTAAAGAACTGCGCGCGCACAAAATGGAAAGCCTCCATCTCAACTTAATGAATTAATATAGTACATATTTTCAGATACAGCAAAAAACACAATGATTCCGAAACTTTACTGATAACTACATTCCCATACATGGGACCAAGAACAACAATTAGGCGGAAAAAATGGTGTTAAACTACTCACAATTCGGACTATGCCCTCTAGCACAAAGAAGCGTACGCAATTTACTAAGAACATGTAAATGCACTAGGAAATCACGAGCTGACAAGCAGTGCCGCTGCAGACACCCACTGAAGGTCATTACAACGGTATGTAGCTTGGTGTGCGTGCATGACTGCAGTGGAAAATCATTTTAATAGAGGACACGTACTAACGGAGCGCTCTTCACGAGATGCCGTTAACTAACTTTCTATACATACACTAAATGTGCCACGCTTGTAGGAAAGCGGCACAATTATGGAAAGCATAAAAATAGCAGCGCTGCACCAGAGTTAGATAACCCTTTGCATTCTAATTTATAACAAGAAACTGCTATTGCAAAATATTTAAGCTCGATAATAATTTGCTGTTAGATTTAAATAATCAAATGCGCTTATAAAGGACATCATACGGGCAGTTTTAGTACAAATGTGTTTGCATCTATAGAGTCTAGTGACATTAAAAAAGTAAAAAATACCAAGGTAGGAGGCGCATCTGTTAAATGTGTAGCGGGAGGAGAGGAGTAGTTACACATAAGATGGGCCTTTACCATGGAAAGGTCCAACTAGTCCTGCTTCTGCTCATTGTACGGTCATGGTCCAGGGACTAGGCATTCCCATACAGCTTTACAACATTAGATAACTCAAAGTTTCAGAATTACAGTGCAAAACATTCAGGGATACAAAGCATTCAGGGATGCAGAGTACCAGAGCTGTGTAGGTGGCAACACCACTCTCTAATCGCAGCAAAGACGCTCTGGACCACGCCACTGACAGTTCAGATCACTCTTAAAACAA